>NC_060008.1:5453701-6107402 GCF_912999745.1 Papilio machaon | reverse complement strand
GAAATGCTTGAGTATCTAAAACAGATGGACCCCAAAAAGGCACCAGGACTAGACGGACTGACTGCTGACATCTGCTACCAATTCGCGTCTGACTATCCCCAACTCATCACGGATATTTTTAACAAATGCCTCGAAGCTCGACATTTCCCTAGGCAGTGGAAGGAGGCTTACGTCAAAATCGTCCCCAAACATGGTAAACCAGATAACACCCAACTAACTTCATTCAGACCTATCGGGCTCCTCCCTGTTTTCGGAAAACTTCTTGAAAAATTATTCATCAAACGAGTCACATACACAGCTTACAAAAATGATAAACTCAACACGAGACAATTCGGATTCAAAGAGCAGACCAACACAATATCAGCCATACACAGCGCATTGGATATAATTAAAACTGCCAAATCAGAGAAACGTCTTGTAATAGCGGTCTCTCTAGATATTAAAGCAGCGTTTGACAATGCCTGGTGGCCGGCACTCTTTCATCGCCTCAGATTACCTAACTGCCCTAGAAACATTTTTGAACTCATCCAAAGTTACACACAGAATCGTAAAGTCACTATGGAGCATGCTGGAGCACGAGTCACCAAAAGCATGACCAAGGGATGCGTCCAAGGCTCAACCTGTGGACCCATCCTTTGGAATATAATCCTAGATGAACTTCTCGATCTACCCCTCCCCCCAGGATGTCATATACAGGCGTTTGCTGATGACGTCTTCCTCACGATTACCGCAAAAAACGTCGAAGAGATAGAACACCATACAAACAGCGCCTTAGACACAATAGTTAAATGGGGAAGGAGCGTTAAACTGGAGTTCGGCCCATCTAAAACTAAAGTAATTTCATTCACACCCAGATGTAAAAGAGCCATTATTAAAATAGACAATCACAACCTCATTTTTGATAAAGAAATTAAATATTTAGGCTTAATAATAGACGAGAATTTGACGTTTACCAGCCATGTGCATTTCATTATAAATAAAGCGAGTCGAATTTTCAATAAACTTTGCCTTTACACAAGACCCACTTGGGGCGCACATCCAGAGAACATCAGGACCATCCACAATCAAGTAATAACACCTATAATCACTTACGCGGCGGGTATTTGGGGACACATTGCCCATAAACTATATATAAAAAATGACCTACAGAGATTACAACGAGGCTTTGCAATTAAAGCGATCAAGGCATTCCGCACTGTCTCCACAACCGCAGCGCTAGCGCTCGCTCAGTTCACTCCTTTTGACCTAAAAATTTTAGAACAACATGCTATAGAAACCACCCGACTCACAGGTGCATCCCCCATCATACCCAACAATATCCCCTTAGAACGTCCTACCCCGCCAGGCAAGCTTCTTCACCCTGCACTCAGAATAAATACTGAAATCAGTAAACTAAGCAACCAGGAGGAAATCGTCCAAATTTGCCCCCCACACGCCTGTCAAATTTACACTGACGGCAGCAAACAAGAGGACGGGGCGGTAGGTGCAGCATTTGTATGCTGGGACCCACATACCAATAGATCCACACCCAAAAAATACAAACTCCACCACACTTGCACAGTTTTCCAAGCAGAGCTTTTTGCCATCGCAGAAGCATGCAACTGGGCACGCAATAAAAAATTCACAAGCACATATATCTTTTCCGACTCTCTCTCATCCATACAGGCCATTCACAATAGGAGTAACACCCATCCACTAGTCACTAAAATTCATTACATTATACACTCACACAGAGATATAGGGGAAATCAAAATTTTATGGGTCAAAAGCCACATTGGCATAACTGGCAACGAGACCGCAGACTCCTTAGCCAACTCAGCAGCCACATTACATAGAAGCCCCGATTATGCCTACTTCCCCCTTTCACACATCAAGCAACAAATACGTCTTCGTCATCGTCAGTCTTGGGAGAGGAGATACCAGAGCGCGCCTCAAGGGAGTCACACACGTTCTTTGCTCCCCACTTTAGACAGCGTTGACAATCTATGGTCTGCTGCTACGACATCTTTTCAATTCACGCAGTATCTCACAGGGCACGGCTTTCACAAGTCATACCTCTACAGATTCAAAATCGCAGATAACGAAGCGTGCCCCTGTGATGATACCACTGCACAAACTTTTGATCACTTAATTAAGGACTGCCCACGCTTTCAAAATTATAGATTAGACCACAAGCTCCTTTGTAGGTGCCTCAAGGTGTCTCCATACTCCCTGCCCGAACTCCTGTCTAAGAAATCTGCCCTTGATTCTTTCACTAAATTCATCACATATATAGTTGACCATTTAAAAGAATTCAACAATCCCAACCCTTAAGACTCAAATTGACCCTTCTTGTTCATTACATTTACACATATGTCATATCCATTTATATGTTTTATTTTGTTGTATAAAATTTTTCTATAATAGTCTAGCTTTAGGTTTAATTTTAAGTTAGTCTTTATTATGAGCACTGTGTCCAGGCAGCAGTCAGACAATAGTATCAAATCGCTAAGGAAGACTGCTGTCTGGACCACGCGAACAATGTTTTATATAATTTAATGTGTAAGACCATGTATAAAATTTTGTGGAACATGACAATATACTCCCACCCGGGAGGGTGTACTCTCGGGTGGAAAATCAAAAAAAAAAAAAAAAAAAAAAAAAAAAAAAAAAAAAAAAAAAAAAAAAAAAAAACCTACCTACCTACCTACCTACCTACCTACCTACCTACCTACCTACCTACCTACCTACCTACCTACCTACCTACCTACCTACCTTAAGTCGGGGGTGCTAGGGTCGGAAACCTCCACGTTGGGCCGCCGCTTGGATTGCTCTGGGACAAGTCCTGGGGGAATGGAAGCGGTTGGTCCGGTGCACCCTGGACGGCGGCAGATGGGTTCCTTTTCCTCTACGGGGGGAGGGAAGTCATCTGCCGCTGACCAATATCCGGCCAGCTGACCCATGGAGGGGTCGTGGGATGGCGGACCTTCAAGGTCCGCGGCGAGGCGCTCTTTTAAGAGCGCCCCGCGAGTTGCCGGGTCTGCTCAGTGCACGGTTTGGCTCTGTTTTCAGAGTCGACTGGTGAACTGGTGCAGACCGGCGTCGTCGCCGGCTTAGTCGGCTTGGGAGCGGTGTTCTCCCCATTGTCGGTCCTGTTGGACAGCGGTCTTCGGACGTAGTTTCGGCGGGAGTATTCCGCGGCGCGGCGGTTCCCCTGGGTGTGCTAACCCGCACTCAGGGGGATGTCCTTCGGGACAACGTCGGGCAACCTGTCCCGGTCAGACGTGTCAGTTGATCACGTCTAGCGGCGTCGCCGGGACAGGGGGCTTGCCTTAATTGGCCGGCCCAAGACAAGGATCAGTCACTAAAAACCCGACAGCGAAGTCGTTAAAACCTGTGGATACCGGCGGACCTCCACAGTATGTACGCCCAGTCTGGGTATAGGGGGCTCTGCCTGTCTGGAGTATCCTTTCCCCCACACTCGTGGGAACTATATGGATACAGAACACAAAAAACACAACGACGACAATGGCAACGCACAAAGGATAGAAGAGACGCACAACGATGTGGAAGCAGTCGAAGGCGGGAACAGGGCCGCGGGTGTGGCCGTCCGGGAGTTGCGGGTATCGCTCTCTCGGTGCGACTCGCCCATGGTCCTGGAGAGGAGGCAGCTGTCCGATTCGGACAGCGGCAGCTGCGCCTCATTGGAGGCAGTCGGGGGTGAGGGCATGCGCTCGAGATCGCGCTCCCCACCCAGCCGATTTTGGCGGAAGAGATCTCTGACGCCGGAAGAGGGAGCGGCTGGCGCCAAAACAACGGCGCCACGAAAGAGAGGCCGCGGACGCCCCGTAACAACGGGGGAGTACGCCGGCCTGGCCCGAGCAAAGGCGGAGCTCAACGCTCAACGGGAGCGGGAGATAGAGCTGCAGGCGGAGGCGGAGCTGGCGGCGCAGGTCGCGGAGAGGAGCCGGGTGCTGCGAGCCCGGGCCAGAGCGGCGATGCCCGAAGGTCCGGGAGAGGCGGCGTCCGGCGAGCACTCCGCTGAGGACCTCGCTGGCACGGTCGAGGCGGCGCTGGACGTAATTGCCAGCGTCGCCAAGAAATCGGCCAAGATGAAGTGCCAGCACATCGCCAGCGTCCGCGAGGCGGTGGCGACCATCGGCGACGCGGTGCGAGCGCTTCGGTCCCGCACTGAGTCGCAGGAGGTCGCTCACCTGCAGGCCGAGCTGGCCGCTATGAGGGCGGAGCTGGAGGCGGTAAAGCGGCAGGCGGCTGCCCCCCCGCAGATGACCCGGGAGGAGATCTTATTTATGGTAGACTCCCGGATCGCGGGAATTGGCGACCGCCTGCTGCCCGAGCCGAGGCTGCGCCCTCCGCTGGCTGCGGACGCACATAATGCCGCCGCCGCCGCCGCCAACGCAGGAGCGACCAGCACTCGTCGCGAGGCGAAGCGCGCTGCCCCCGCCCCGGCCGTAGAGCCAGTGCCCGCCCCGGCCGTAGAGCCGATGCCCGCCCCGACCCCAGTCCCCGCTGCGACGTATGCCGCGGCGGCGAAAAAGGGTAAGGGGAAGGGCAAGAAGAGCCTGGCTGCCCGCGAGGCCGAGGCCGCCCGCAAGCCAGAGCCGGCGCCCCCCGCTCCCCAGTCCCAACCTGAGGAGGCCTGGAACGTGGTGACGCGGAAGGCGAAGGCCCCGAAGCAGGCGGCAACAGCCCCCGCGACGCCCGCCGCATCCAAGAAGAAGAGGAAGAGGGCCCCCCGACGGCGACTGCGTGCTCCTAAAACGGCAGCAGTCGTCATAACATTACCCGAGGGGTCCATGACGACCTACGAGGCCGTCCTGGACAAGGCCGAGAAGTCTGTCGACCTCTCGGCCCTGGGCATAGAGGGGCTCAGGTTCCGCACGGCGAGAACCGGCGGCCGAGTCTTGGAGGTGGCTGGCGCCGACAAGGGCCAAAAGGCCGATGAACTGGCGGCCAAGCTGCGGGCGACCATCGGTGAAGTGGCCCGCGTCTCCCGACCGGAGCTCTGCGCTGAGATACGCATCTCCGGTCTGGGCGATGCGGCCACCAGCCAGGCGGTGGCGGCGCAAGTGGCGAAGTTGGGGGGTTGCCCTCCCGAAGGTGTGAAGGTGGGCGCCATAAATCGCCCACCTGGCCGCCAGGGCACCGTGTGGGTGAAATGCCCCGTCCTGGCGGCCAAGAAGATCGTCGACGCCGGCCGGTTCACGGTCGGCTGGTCGACGGTGAGGGCAACCCTCCTGGAGGCGCGGCCGCAGCGGTGTTACCGCTGCCTGGTCCCCGGCCACCTAGGGGTGCAGTGCGACTGCGGCGTCGACCGCAGCGCGCTGTGCTTCCGATGTGGCCAGCCGGGCCACAAGGCCGCGTCGTGCAAGGAGGAGCCCTCCTGCGCAATTTGTGCGTCGGAGGGCGTGGAGGCCGGTCATCGTCTGGGACACAAGAAGTGTCCAGCGATGAACCGGCCCCCCAATAGAGGCGGCAAGAAAAAGACAGGCGGGGGCAATCAGGGACCCCCCGCCTCGTCGTCTACAGCAGCCGCTGACACGGAGGCGATGGACACCGCCCAGTAATAATGGCCCCCAGTGTCTCGATCCTGCAGGCGAACGTCAACCACTGCGTCGCGGCTCAAGATTTATTGATACAGACCGCGGCGCAGTGGAAGATCGACGTAGTCATAGTCGCCGAGCCGTACTACGTCCGCGACCGCGATGATTGGGCGGGCGATCGCGACGACTCGGTGGCTATCGTCGCCTGGAGACGCACGGGCCCCACACCCTTCAAAAGTATAACAAAGGGTCGCGGTTGGGTTCTTGCGTCGCTGGGCGGCATTGCAGTGATCGGGGTGTACTTCGCGCCGAGCAGGAGTTTTGCCGACTTTGAGCGGATGCTCGCTGAAGTCGGCGCTCTTGTGGCCGATGTGCACCCCACCCCTGTGGTGGTCGCTGGAGACTTCAACGCCAAATCGAGTGCATGGGGTTCTCCGGTGACAGACCTCAGGGGGGAGACACTGGCGGACTGGGCGGTGTCCACGGGGCTCGTCCTCCTGAACAGGGGGGCGGCCCAGACGTGCGTGCGCAGTCAGGGCGGGTCTATCGTGGATCTTTCATTCGCTAGCCCCGCACTGGCTCGCCGCACGAGGAGGTGGAGAGTGGAGGAGGGGGTGGAGACTCTGTCGGATCATCGGTATATCCGGTTCGACATGGTCTCCACCCCCGCGGACGCTTCGGCTGTAACGCCGGACCGTCCCTTGCCGGGAGAGGGCCCACGGTGGAAGGTGTCCACCCTGGACCCGGAGCTGGCCAAGGAGGCGGCCATTGTGGAGAGGTGGGGCGCCAATGGCACGTTGAACGGCCTGGACGCAGACGCGAGGTGCGAGCGACTAGCTGGAGTACTGACTCGCGTCTGCAACGCGGCGATGCGACGCGCAGGTCCGGCCCTCCCGCGAACGCGGGTGTACTGGTGGAGACCGCACCTGGCCGGTCTTCGTACGGCTTGTCAGGTGGCACGCCGCACGTACACCCGCAGCCGCAGAAGAAGTAGGAGGGACCTCGACCAAGAGGCGCTGCTGCTCGCCGCGTACCGGGCCGCTCGTGCGGCGCTGACCTCGGCCATAAAGGCCGCCAAGGAGGAAGCCTGGAAGGAGTGGCTCGAGAGCCTGAACCGTGATCCGTGGGGGCGCCCATATAAGATCGTGAGCCAAAAGCTCCGACCATGGGCCCCCCCGCTAACCAGGTCTCTCGACCCGCTCCTCACAGAGCAGGTGGTCAGCTCCCTCTTCCCGGCAAGGGAGGAGTGGGTGCCGCCGAGGATGGCGGCGCCGGATCCTGAGGGACCGGCCGTATCGGGCGAGGAAATCCCGCCCGTATCTGAGGCCGAGCTCGGAGCCGCGATTCTGAAGCTAAGGCTGAAGAACCGCGCTCCGGGTCCAGACGGCATCCCTGGGCGCGCCCTCGCCCAAGTCGTGCCGGTCCTTCAGGAGGAGACGCTGTCCCTGTTGTCGGAGTGCTTGGCGTCCGGAAGAGTCCCGCGGCGGTGGAAGACGGGTAAGCTCGTGCTTCTCCGGAAGCCCGGGCGCCCGGCCGACTCGCCGTCGGCCTACCGCCCCATCGTGTTGCTCGACGAGGCGTGCAAGCTGTTCGAGCGAGTGCTCGCTGCGCGTCTCGTCGCGCACATGGAGGCGGTTGGGCCCAATTTGAGCGGTGGCCAGTTCGGCTTCCGTCGCGGGCGGTCCACCATTGACGCCATCACCCGACTCAGGGACAGGGTCGAGGAGGTTGTCGGCCACGGGGGAGTGTTGTTGGCGGTGTCGCTGGACATCGCGAACGCCTTCAACACGATCCCCTGGCCGACAATCGCGGAGGCGCTGAGGTACCACCGCGTCCCGGGGTACCTCAGGCGAGTCCTTGCGGACTACTTCGTCGACCGGGCCATATTTTATCCGGCCCGAGACCAGGTAGTCCGCAGGGACATGACGTGCGGTGTTCCACAGGGGTCGGTCCTCGGGCCGCTCCTGTGGAACATCGGATACGATTGGGTTCTGCGCGGTGCCAATCTCCGGGGTGTCGAAGTTCTTTGTTATGCCGACGACACCCTGGTCACCGCGCGGGGCCCAACGTTCCGGGACGCGGGCGTGCTCGCAACTGCGGGCACGGCCCACGTGGTGCGCCGCATCAGGGCCCTGGGCCTCAACGTGGCCCTCGAGAAGTCCGAGGCCATGTTCTTCCATGGGCCTCGGACTAAGCCCCCCCGCGGCTATTCCATCGTTGTGAGCGGCACCCCCATTGCTGTCGGGGGGACTATGAAATATCTTGGTCTCGTCCTCGACAGCCGATGGGGGTTCGGTGAGCATTTCCGGATACTTGCACCAAAGCTGGTGAAGTATGCGGGAATGCTCGCCAGGCTGCTCCCCAACTGTGGGGGGGCGGGCGGTGTATGCCGCCGCCTATACGACGGTGTGGTGCGCTCTAAGGCGCTCTACGGAGCGCCCATTTGGGCGTCGAGGCCCCTGAGCAAGGATAACATGGTCCTGTTGCGACGTGCACAGCGGACCATGGCTCAGCGGGCCTCCAGAGCGTATCGCACCGTCTCGTACGAGGCGGCGTGCCTCATCTCCGGGAGCCTCCCTTGGGACCTCGAAGCCGGGGTCCTGGCGGAGGTTTACCGGAGAAGGGCCCTGATGCGACAAAGAGGTGTAGAACCCCTCCCGGAAGAGATCGTACGCTGGAGGAAGGAAGGACGTGACGATCTCTTCCGGCGATGGGAGGAGAGGTTGGCGGACACCTCGGTGAGCAGGCGGCTCGTCGAGGCTGTCCGCCCTGTCCTGCGCCAGTGGGTGGAGGCGAAGCACCGGGAGCCGACTTACTTCCTGACGCAGCTTCTCACAGGGCACGGCTGTTTTGGCCGTTACCTGTGTGAAGTTGTGGGAATTGAGTCGGATCCCGGTTGCCGACATTGCGCGACCGGCGCCGTGGACACGGCCGAGCATACGCTCGCCGTGTGCACGGCCTGGGACGCTCAACGCGCCACACTCACTGGCGCAATAGGACGCGATCTGTCGCTGCCGGCCGTCGTTAGATCGATGGCCGGCAGCGAGCAGAGCTGGGCCGCCATCGCCTCGTTTGCACGCGAGGTGATGGCGGCCAAGAGAGAAGCCCTGCGGGAACGGGAACGCGCCAGCGAAACACTGCCGCCCCGCAGGGCCCCAGCGAGGGGCCGCCGGCGTACGAGGTACGCCGCGGCCCTTCAACCAACCTGAGGTGGCCACGCGCGGCAGGCCGGGGGGCCTGCTGCGCCGAATGTGGCGGATGCCCTCTCTCCTGTGTTCCGAGGGAGGGCATCATAGGGTGATGGGAGGGGGTGTTAAAAACAGCCCCTCCCTACACGTGTCGAGCCCCTACCAAGGGGCTCCCCTAGCCGGGTCGTGGATAAACTAACGTAGATGCCACGGCCCGGTCAGGCGAAGGAGAACACCGCGGGGTTTAGTGGGTATTCCGGTCGCCTTCTGCGGCCGGCGAGTCCCACACGAAACCGTCCCTGCTGCCCCCGCAGCACGGACGGCGAAGTGCGTAAATGCATTCCCCGCGTCAACAAAAAAAAAAAAAAAAAAAAAAAAAAAACCTACCTTAAGTCGCGTGCCAACCGCCAGAGCTAACGCACCGCTCCGCGCGGCTCTACAGCAAGAAAATACTAAGTTGTGAAAAAAATATGCAGAATAATATTGTGTCGTACATCGTTGGATGCGTCTCGGTGTTGTGCGTCTAATAGTGAAAGAATTGTGAATTTTGGATAATCTAGTGAAAAGTTACGAGGTAAAAACTAAAAACCGTTAAAGTAAAAAAAATCGCAGAGGAATAACGCGGAAAGTTGATCGAGGACCTATATGTTTTAATATATCATTGCAATCAGTAAAATCAGACCTTTCTTGCAATATATAAATTAGATTTTTCCCATCAATAAATAAAATTTTATAAACATTTTTAATTTCAAACACGTGCCGTTCAAAAAACTGTGAGTGGGAAGTGAATTACATATACGATTTCATCCAAGTGTAGTGTACCTGAATACAGTGAAATAAACTGAAGAATACAATGGTTAAATACTAAAATACAGTGAAAAACAAAAATTTCAACACACGTGCAGCCAGCGACATCTAGCGGCAAGAAGCGGAAACCACGCACCCCAAGGCCAAGACGTTGAGAGGACTGCACACACACCAGAGGGAAGAAATTTTAAAAAAAATATTAAGTTATTTAGTATAACCATTATTTCAACCTTATAACACTTTAAGCCTAATCTAATTAAAACATTAAAATATTATTAGCTAGACTTAGACAAACAAGGAAAACATATTGTATAAAAGTAAATGTTTTTTTTTTTTTAATCTATATTACTAAGTAAAATAAATTTGAAAATAAGTGTAAATTAAATAAAGTTAGAACAAATTTAGAAAACCAGAACAGAATACCGTAATTCATCAACCAAATTAAAATAAACTTTGAAATTTCAAAAATATTATATCAAATTAATTATTGTTGTGTGTAATCCACTTAAGTCTTCTAGAAAATGACCATTGTATTCTAACTGTATTTTTAAATTAGTGACACCTAGCGGCAGAAAACCGAACTGTAGATAATAGCTTTAGGATATAAAGACAGTCACACACCATAGTAGAATAAATAAAAATTTAATTAATATTTTTAACACATTTTTAAGTCTAACGTATTACATTTCATAAGCGACTCAATAAAATAGTATAATATTAAATAAATTAATTAATACATATAGTTAAATTAGATTTTTAACTCTACATGAGCAATTTTAGAAATTCAAAATATTACATTTAATTAAATACTGTCGTGTGACACCTACCTAAGTTATAACACTTGTATTGTAACTGTATTTTTAAAATAGCGCCACCTAGCGACGTAAAGCCGACTATAGATAATAGAATTAAGATATAAAGACTGACACACAACACAGTAGAAGAAATATAAATTAAATAACTACATAAATTAATTAATATAATAAAAACAGTTAATTTTAAACAGGTTAATTTTGTAAAATAACAGGACTACATACATGGAAAACTCATTCTGCTAACAAACTAATATTAATAATCTCAAATTAATCACATTTTGAAACAACGATTCTATTCTATTGTTTTTATAACTAGTAAATTAATGAAAATAGTATTATTTTAACTACAAAATGCCCTCCCCCGCTAGCGACACCCCCCCTCTTCCGGCCATGGCACATGAGGCGGTGGATACAGAGACTTTTAAGACAGTCATATCAAAACTCACCAAATGCATCATTACGGCGGTAATGGACGGCAGAAGCGTCACTGCCTCTAATAAACGAGTTATTATTAGGGCAGCCGAGGAGATCCAATGCGCGACCACAGCTTTTCTCGAAGTTGCGCACATCGCTTCTGCCTCCAGCCTTCCCCCCCCTCAATCGGCGCAGACCGACAGTTGCCCCAACACTCTTAAGGACGAAATAGTGGCATGTGTACGCGAAGAGATAGGCAAGCTAAGGAGCCTAGCCACACAACGCTCTACCTACGCTCAGGTCGCTAACACTCCGCGACAAACATCACCTGCAAAATCTATGGCGCCAACCTTTCCCACTAATAAGCCGGCGCTTATCATCAGCACGGCCAAACCTACAGCAACACGCCAGGAAGTAGTAACCGCTTTCAAGAAACAAGTATCTTTTAAACAGGTTAACTACGCCCCATCAAGTATACGAGGAATATCAAATAATAAACTTCGAATAGAGTTCGATTCGATAACACAACGGGATGAGACACTTAAACGCCTGGAGGGATGCCCAGAGGTAAAGGCCGAGACTGCTCGTTGCCTCAAGCCTATGTGCATCTTGAAAGGCATATCCACTGACACTCCTGCAGAGGAGCTCATCGAACTAATCAAAAACCAGAATGAGGAAGTCGCTCGCCTTATCACAGACGAAGAAGACCTCAAGGTCCGATTCAAGAGACAGAATCGCAACCCTAACCTGTACAATGCCGTTTTAATCGCACACCCCAGGGTATGGCGCCAAATTATTACTAGCGGCCGGCTCTGCGTCGACCACCAACGGGTCCATGTGCAGGACTTCTCGCCATTCCTACAGTGTCACAAGTGTCTACAATTTGGACACACAAAGACCAAATGCACTGTCAGTGAAAACCCTTGTGCCCACTGCGCTGAAACTGGCCACAACATTAACTCCTGCCCAGTTAATGGGGAAGGCAAGGCTCCTACATGCTACAACTGCAATAGACACAATACAAAGTTCAACACAAACACAGACACAAAACATAAAGCTACTGACCCACGGTGTCCAAGACTGCGTGCCATTAAACAAAAGATAATCTCACGAATCGATTATGGATCACAGCTATAAACTTAAAATTTTACAGTGCAACATAGACCATTCAAGAAATAGCCTACAAGAATTTCTAGTAGTTTTTCAAGCTGAAGATTATCACCTGGCATTAATATCTGAACCCTATGTCGGGGCAAGTAATGAACCTAAGTCCATACATGGACTTAATATCTTTCACTTCTCCAACGGCAATAGAGTAAAAGCCTGCATCATCGCCAAACCGCAATGCGGTGTCATCCTGGGTCACAGCGAATACTCTTCCCCCAATCTCTGCGTCGTCCACCTCCAAGTCGGGCAGCAAAAAGTCTACTTTGCCTCTGTTTATGTCGAACCTGACCTAGACCAATCTAACACACTCGAACTGCTGGACAACTTCCTTAAAGCCACTGACAAGTCAACTCACATCATTGGAGGCGACTTCAACGGCTGGCATCACCTATGGGGAAGCAACCGTACGAATGCCAGAGGAAATGACGTCTTAGACATTATCTACGGCAATGACCTAGCGATTTGCAATAATGGCTCTACACCTACCTTTGAAACGGTCACGCATGGCAGGGACCGCTCATCAATCATAGATCTTACACTATGCTCAACCTCAATATACGACCGCATACAAGATTGGAAAGTCAACTTAGATGTCTGCCCCTCTTCCCAACATAATGCGATCGAATTCACCTTAGTAAATAATTGCAGTACCTCCAAACCCGTAAACGACTCCACATTCTCATTCAACAGCAGCAAAGCCAAATGGCCTCTCTTCAAAAACTCCCTTCACCTTCGCATGATTACCTCTGACATATTAGAACGAGATATATCTTCCTTAAACCCCAACCAAATTGAATCTCTCATCAAAGATCTCACTGAAATTATACGAGCTGCCTGCAGCGACTCCATGCCCATCAAGGGGACAGGCCCTCACAAGACCAAGCCCCCTTGGTGGTCAAAATCACTAGAAGACCAAAAGAAAGCCATTATCCAACTGCACCATCAAATTCATCGCGCGAAAGCACGGAACCTTCCCATCACAGATTTGCTGGCGGAACATCACCAGCTAAAACTTAAATACTCACAAAACATACGCTACGAGTCCACTAAAAATTTTAAAAAATTTTGCCAACTTCAAACAAAAGAAAACGCATGGTCACTCACCAATCGCCTCCTCAAAGACACCGCCCCACGTCGCCCTCCCACAACACTAAAGATAGGCAACGGATTTACCAAAGATGCCCATGAAACAGCGACTGCACTACTACACCACTTCTATCCAGATGACGGCCCGGACACCGAACCCATCCAACACAAAATCCGATCCCATGAAAAAGATACTCCCAATACCCCAGACGACTTGGAGGGGCATTAGTGTGTTCCACCTCCTCGCGTGAGTAGAAAGCATCCATCCACGCGGACGTAACACCCCAAATGGATTGATGCTCTCTGCTCCGGTGCTCCCCCGGGCAACGTGGTTAGAGACTGGTACCATTACCTACTCTCTAGCTACGGCTAAGAGAACCACTCGAAGTGCTGTCGGTGACTGTGGGTTTAACCGGCGGTCTATCCAAACCCACCTGCGCTAGGACCTGCGCAGTCGAGCGCCGTACGCAGGGATGAAGGAGTCCTGGGGGGCTGAGCCGAGCGTCATATGGGTTTATAAGTGGCGTAAGGCAACACTCCCCCTTTGGTCCGGATTTCAGGCAAAACGGTAGCCCTACACGCTAGCCACGGGTAGGGAAATGGCCACGCGTCCCGTCAGAGGGCCGCAGGCGAGGAGGGTGGGGTCCGTTAGGTTGTCTCGGGGCACCTAGCGGCGGTGAAGGTCATGCTGACGGGGCAAGTGAAGGTTGCGCAAAGGTCAAGTCGGGCGTTTTTCAACCCGACTGCCAACCGGATCGAGTCCCTGATGTCGCACTGTGAGCCAGCCCTGCCCCCCTATACTTCCCCAGTAGTCCTAACGCCTGAAAATTTTATTATATGAGTAGGGCGTTCCCAAAGGTGCGGGCTCCATGGAGGGTGGGAAGCTGGGGAAATGAAACCTTTTAAGACAGGCTATGGATAAATCAAGGCCAACTCAAAACAAACCAAAGGCGACTGGTTCATTCCACGCCTCCACAAGCCAACCTGTAAAAGCAGGTCCGAGCAAAAGCTCAGCAACAACATCCAAAGGTAGCGGCAAAGCCTCGGCCAATCCAACACCTACAACATCAGCGGATGCGCAGAATAACGAAGCGGCACCAACAGCACCTGTTATGGCGCCGCCCTCGCCACCGCAAAGAATCGATGACGACCTATCAGCTGCCTGGCAGGTAGTCTCCAGACGAGCTAAGGACAAAGCACCGAAGCGTAATCTGGAGCAAACCAAGACCGGAACCACCGGAGAGGAACCTGCTGGCAAGCCAAAGAAATGGAAGCGGCCTACCAAGCTCCAACGGTACAGAGCAGCTCAACTCAAGGCACAGAAGGGTGAACTACCTAGGGTTACAGAGTCGCCAATCCCAGATCAGGTGTCGCCCCAAGCCGGACCTAGTGGCCAATGTGCAACTGGTACAGGTCGTAGACCTCCAGAGCCAACCACTATCTCTGGCAAGGGAAAGGCTCCTGTGAAAGGAAAGGCGCCTCAGCGACCTGGTAAGGAAACCCGAGCCGAAAAAAGAGCTTTGAACAGTTCAACGTCGCCGAGAGGAGACCATAAAAAACAGAAGGTGGAGAGACCTTCCAGAACAACAGCTATCAGCTACAGTGACGCAGTATCCTCCGACCTAAAAGTAGCGGTTACCTGCGCACGATCTGGCAACCTAACCAGGGAGATAGCCAATACCTTTATAAGAAACATGACGCAAGCCATGGTCAAGGTCGCATGGAAGCCAGAAGGCGGAAGTAGTGACCAAATGCCGGTTTTCGTCACCAGACCTACATACGTCGAAGGAGCCATCAGGGTCACCTGCGAGGACCAGCTGACACTTAATTGGCTGAAGGGGATTGCAGCGGACCCCCAAATGTGCCAAGGAAACCAGCTGGTCGTCAAACCACAGGCTGACCTCCCACGACGCGTACGATGTGGCATGTTCGTTCCAGATCAGTTCGACATTCTTACTGATACACGAGACATAGGGCGCTTGCTCTACAGACAAAATCGCTGGATAGACATTAAAGAATGGCAGTTCCTGGATGGTGAAAAACAAGCGGAGGGTTGGTTCATCAAGGTGACCATCCCCGAAACGCAGATCCCCACCGTCCTGGCTCACAACAGACGACTGGCATGCACTATAAATCAGTGCTACCTTAAATTCCTGGGCAAAGGAGGGAAGTATTACGAGACTCCACAGACCTCCACGTCAGCACAACCAACCGACATGCCCACTCCACAAGAACAGGAGCAAAACACCGATGACAAAGTCGCCGACGATGCGTCGAACAACAGTTCTGCAGCAGAGCAAAACAAAGGGGATCAAACATCACAAGATCCCCAGGAAAGCATACCAGGCACGTCAGGCTTGCAACAAGTGTCCTCCCCTGCGGCTGGGGAGTCTCTCGGTACTCTATCGGGAGCCTCCCTCTCCGACGGGGATGATGCTGAAGCAATGCTGGCGAGCCTCTATCTCGACGAAGAAGGCAAAGACATCAAGGAACGTCAAAATGCCGTCCCCTTCGTCGAGTAACCACACACAATTCCTTCAAATCAACCTCCACCACAGCGAGACTGCCACGGCTCAACTACGAAAGTGGCTGGAGGCACACACCAACACCGTCGCCCTAATACAAGAGCCGTGGGTTAGGGCGGACAAAGTTCTAGGACTTTCTAAATTATCAGGTAAGATTAACCTCTTCACAAGTCACGATCGGCCAAGGGCGTGCATACTAACGTCTAAATGTATACGTGCCTTTCCGCTGACGGATTTCTGTTGCAGAGACAACTGTGCCATAAAGGTTACAGACACGCAGGGAAGCGAATTTGTAGTCGCCTCCACCTACATGCCGGAGGCCGACGAACCACCGCCGGCCAATCTCGTCAGACTGGTCAACTACTGCGAATCAGCCGGCCTGGAAATGATCATCGGCACCGATGCAAATGCCCATCATCAGCTGTGGGGCATGGACAGAAACAACGAAAGAGGTAAAAATCTAGTTGATTTCTTATTCACCACCAACCTAAACATTCTTAATATAGGTAATGAACCAACCTTTGTGACGAGGAGGTGCAGGACTATCATTGACCTCACTTTAGCATCAGACCATATTGCGTCTAAAATTGAAGCATGGCATGTCTCAAAAGAGGCGTCATGCTCAGACCACAGGTGGATACGTTTCACTCTCTGCGTTAACATTACAACCACCATGCAACCTAAAAGGAACCCTAGGAAGACAAACAAAAGTTTGTACATTAAATCCCTAGCGGAAAAATTAAAAAAATTAGTCTCAACCACACCTCTCAAGGGGTCAGAACAAGAGTACATAGAAACACAGGCTAATAGTATTTTGGAGAGCATCATAACCAGCTACTACGAAGCCTGTCCAGAAAAATCGATCGATGCTCCAAAACCGGGTCAACAACCATGGTGGTGCAAAGAACTGGACAAAAAGAGGAAGCTGGTTAGGAAAGCTCTAAACAGAGCCATGAACACTTCGTATGACACTGACTGGGACGCCTATAAAAAGGCAAAGTCGGACTACAAAAAGTGCATCAGAAAGCGCCGCACCGCAGGGTGGCGAAACTTCTGTAGCAACATAGACAAATGCGCTCAAGCAAACCGTGTTAGGAAGGTCCTTTCAAGCCAACAACTTGAAGAACCTCAAACTATACGCACCACGGACAATACTTATACAACCTCATCAGACGAAACACTAATAGCTCTACTTAATGCACACTTCCCTGGCTGCAAACTGAGTAGAACTACAGAGTGGTCTGAGGACGTCAGTTCACCCACCTCCCATGATTGGGTACTTGCCGAGCAGGTTATCACGGAATCCAGGCTCAAATGGGCCATCAATAGCTTTCACCCCTTCAAAGCTGCTGGACCGGATGGAGTTTTCCCAGCCCTTCTCCAGTGGGGGGAACGCCTTCTAAATCACAGGCTCGTTAAACTCATGCAAACTTGCCTAGCATGCAAATACGTGCCTAAAAGTTGGCGAGAAGTTAAAGTCACCTTCATACCTAAACCAGGCAAAGGCGACTATACCGACGCCAAATCCTTCAGACCGATAAGCCTAACGTCGTTCATTTTAAAAACGATGGAAAGACTTATCGAAAGATACATCAGGGAGGTAGCCCTAAGGCAAAACCCCCTACACCCTTTACAACACGCATATAGTGTTGGCAAATCGACCGACTCGGCCCTCCATCTTGTAGTTAGCAAGATAGAGAACGCGTTGAATAATAAATCAATTTGTATGGGTTCCTTTATTGACATAGAAGGAGCCTTTGACAAAACCAACTTCAAATATATAGAAAAGGCCCTACTAAATCACGGAGTTGACTCCGCAATATGCCAATGGGTCACACAGATGTTAAGTAAAAGGATCATAAGGACTAATGACTCTAAAATAGTAACAATTATGAGAGGGTGTCCCCAAGGGGGAGTCCTCTCACCGTTGCTGTGGAATCTAGTCATTAACGATCTAATTAGCATCCTAAACAAGAATAATTACTACACGGTGGGATATGCCGACGATCTAACAATACTGATCACAACTATCTCGGCTAGTGTCGCCTGCGACCTCACCCGAGCGGCGCTACGAATTGTAGAACGCTGGTGTAATAAATTCGAATTAACAGTCAACCCAAAAAAGACCGAGATAGTAATGTTCACCAACAAAAGGGTTCTCGGTGAATATAACCCCCCCTCGCTATTTGGCACAAAAATTCAAATATCAACTGAGGTGAAATACCTAGGCGTGATATTAGACAGTAAATTAAATTGGAACAAACACCTAGAAAGCAAGGTAAACAGGGCAACCATAACTTTCTGGCAATGTAAAAAGATGATTGGTAAAAGATGGGGGCTCTCACCAAAAACGGTGCTATGGCTATACACGTCGGTTATAAGACCAATCATCACATACGGAGCGGTAGTCTGGTGGACAAAAACCAAACAAACTACCGCGTGCAACAAACTCCAAAGGTGTCAAAGACTAGCTTGCATGGCGATAACAGGCAGTATGAGGACGACTCCCACAACTGCCTTGGAAGCCCTACTAAATTTGACACCTTTACACATCCATATACAACAAACAGCAACCTCAACGGCCCTAAGGCTGCGCACACTTAATCTATGGAGACAATACAGGATCCCTCATACGTCTATTTTGGACACGCTCACAGCAGCGCTGCCCATCGTAGATGCCAAACATGACCTGATCCCCAAACAGTACATCTTTGACAAGAAATACAAAATACACCTCACTGAGTCCAAACACAATGACACGGGTAGGCACAACCACACCCACCTGATGATCTACACAGATGGGTCCAAGACAGACCAAGGTTCAGGTTCGGGAGTATTCTCGGAAGACCTGAACATTAAAATACACACATCCTTAGGTCAGTACTGTACCATATTCCAAGCAGAATGCATGGGTATAATCTTAGCAGCACACGCCATAGCTGCAAGGAAAGCAAAAGATGAAAACATCTGCATACTTACCGACAGCATGGCTGTGCTCCAGGCACTTAACAGCTACACAGTTAACTCAGGCCTTATACATGAGTGTCACCTAATCCTGAATGATTTAGGAACAGTCAACAATATCAACCTTCGATGGATTAAAGGACACAGCGGCTCCAGAGGCAACGACGCAGCGGACGAGCTGGCCCGCAAAGGTTCCGGTAGCCGAGCAATCGGCCCTGAACCCATCGTCCCCCTGCCTTTAGGATATTTAAGGTCGCAGGTAACAAGCAGAAGCTACGACCAGCACAGCGCGCTTTGGGATTGCATTAGTGAATGCAGGCAGACCAAAGAAGTTCTGCCGAAAATTAATAAGCGTATCACAAACATGCTACTTAAATTAAGTAAGCCACAGCTCAGAGTAGCTGTGGCTGCCCTGACAGGTCACGGCCACTTTAACAAACACCTTTTTAACTTAGGTATCACAGACAGTCCTTTATGCAGGGCGTGCATGGAGGAAGAAGAAACAGCATTGCACGTGATACAACACTGCCCGGCAGTGTCCGACTACAGGGACAGATACCTCGGTCCGCCGAGGTCGCCGCCAGAGATCACCAGCAACATTAAGGGACTGCTGGGGTTCTTTGGCGAGCTGGGCTGGCTGGAGTAACCCACAGCCTGCCTTCACGCAAAATACGCGCTTGTCGTGGAGTTGCGGAGAACTGAGCCCCTACTACTAACTAACTAACTAACTACCCCAGACGACCCCCCATTTATTAAAGAGGAAGTGCTAGAATACCTCAAAGAGATGAATCCCAAGAAAGCACCAGGACTAGACGGACTGACGGCTGACATTTGTTACCAATTCGCGACCGACTATCCACAACTTATCACTGACATTTTCAACAGATGCCTTGAGACTCGACATTTCCCTAAGCAATGGAAGGAGGCCTACGTTAAAATCATCCCTAAGCCCGGCAAATCAGACCACACACAACTCAGCTCCTTCAGGCCAATCGGGCTTCTCCCGACATTCGGCAAACTCCTAGAAAAACTCTTCATCAAACGTGCTACATACACAGCCTCCAAAAACGGCAAAACCAACGCAAAACAATTTGGATTTAAAGAACAAACCAATACAACAGAAGCCATCAATTGCGCACTGGAAACAATTAAAACAGCAAGATCACACAAACACCTAGTCCTTGCAGTGTCACTCGACATAAGAGCAGCGTTTGACAATGCCTGGTGGCCTGCTCTCTTCCAGCGTCTCAGACAACTCGACTGCCCACGTAATATATTCGAACTTATACAGAGCTACACACACGACCGCAAAGTCACTCTGGACCACGCAGGGGCACGAGCCACCAAGACTATGACCAAGGGATGCGTCCAAGGCTCGACCTGCGGACCCATCCTTTGGAACATGATCTTAGACGAACTCCTCGACTTACCCCTTCCTCCAGGATGCCATATTCAGGCGTTCGCCGACGACGTCCTGCTAATTGTTTCCGCGAAAACGGTTGATGATATTGAATATTACACTAACCGCGCCTTGGACACCGTAGTCAGATGGGGCAGAAGCGTAAAACTAGAATTCGGCCCTTCCAAAACGAAAATGATAGCGTTCACACCTCAAGCCAAAAAAGCCAATATTAAAATAAATACACATAGCCTAACATTCGATAAAGAAATAAAGTATTTAGGGATTATTATAGACCAGAAATTAACATTTAACAGCCACGTACACTTCATTATAAACAAAGCGAGCCGAATTTTTAATAAACTTTGTATGTACACTAGACCTACCTGGGGCGCACATCCGGAAAACATAAAAACCATCCATAATCAAGTCATAGTACCCATTATCACATACGCGGCGGGCGTATGGGGACACACCGCCCTGAAAAGGTGCAATAAGAAATCCCTAGAAAGCCTCCAGAGAGGATTTGCCATCAGGGCTATAAAAGCCTTCCGTACCACCTCAACAACAGCGGCGCTGGCGTTGGCGCAGTTCATGCCTCTCGACCTTAAAATCCTCGAGCGACACCAAATAGAAACCTCTCGCCTCAATGGCACATCCCCTTTTCTCCCCAAGGACGTCCCTATGGAACTCCCCACCCCCATCAGGAACCTTCTCCACCCAGCCGAAAGAGTCACAATTCAATTCCAATCTCTTAGCAGCCAAAACCACATTAATTCCGTCTGTCCACCTTCCGCTTGCCAAATCTACACAGATGGCAGCAAGCAAGAAGATGGATCCGTAGGGGCTGCTTTCATCGCATGGGACCCGGGACCAAATGTAGCAACACCAAAAACATTCAAACTACACAAATGTTGCACAGTCTTTCAGGCCGAACTCCTAGCCATCTTAGAAGCTTGTAAATTCGCTCATGAACACAAATTCCCACTAACCTACATCCTCACTGATTCCCTGTCTTCGCTCCATGCTATCCAGAATAGAAGCAATACCCATCCCCTCGTCACGCAAATACACCAAATCATTTACCACCACAGAAATACGGGGAACATTCACTTCGCATGGATTAAGAGTCATGCCGGCATTACAGGGAACGAGGCCGCAGATCATTTAGCCAACTCGGCCGCAGCTCTCTCTTCAACACCCTATTACGCCAAGTTCAGCGTGTCCCACCTAAAACATGAACTGCGACAACGTCAGCGCCAAACCTGGGAAGCCAGGTATCAGAGCGCGCCACAGGGAAGCCACACAAAAATTTTGCTCCCCACACTTGACAGTGTGTCCAACCTCTGGGCGGCTACCAAAGTCTCATTTCAGCTCACGCAATTTCTCACTGGACACGGTTACCATAAGGCTTACCTATACAGATTTAAAATAGTAGATAACGAGACATGCCCCTGTGACGAGACAACGGTTCAAACCCTAAACCATTTAATAAAAGAGTGCCCCCGATTCCATAGCCGAAGACTTGACCATGAATTCCTTTGTGGAAACCTTAAGGTGCCCCCCTATACACTCACCGAAATAATCCCTAAAGTGTCTGCTATAGAGTCCTTCGCTAAATTTATAACTTACATTATCGACAACTTAAAACTGTTCAACTCTTCAACAAACCAGTGAAACATCACATTTAGTACATACCATTATTTGAAATTATCTATTTATTTATTTCTATATATCATTATTTTGAGTTATACTCAAACTACTATTAACATCAAGTATCTATTAATTTATCCACCTTGTGTATTTCTATTGCACATTATAGCTTTATTTATTTGATTATTATCTATTTTTCTCTTCTTGGTTAGGTTATTGCAACACAGACATCATATAACGATAAAAATAATTTCCTATAATGTATTTGCAAATAGTGATATTATATAAATTATGTATCTGTGTTAATCACCAATTCTTTGTAAGCAACTTAAGTCTTATATAATGTGACTTATAAACATGGTGCCAATATAAGGAGTACAGCTCACGATTAATTATATGTTTTAGCTTTTAGTTTTACCAAATATTAGGATCTATTACCATTTGTTATATATGTTAAATATAGAGTTTTATCTCTACGATTTCATAATGCATAGATAAAAAACTATATAATATATATGTTACGTAAGAATTTTCAATTTATATCTAAGTATAAAGTATATAATATGTGTAAGTACAGTTTTGTAAGTATAGAATTAGATATAGTATTAAATTAGCTGGTAGGAGCACTGTGCCCAGGCAGCAATCAGACAAGTATCAAATCGCTTCGGACGACTGCTGTCTGGGCCTTGCGACACAATATGTACGAGTACATGTAGCACATAAGGAAAATCTTAAAAATGTGAATCACTTGAATACATTCCCACCCGGGAGGGTGTACTCTTGGGTGGAAAACCATAAAAAAAAAAAAAAAAAAAAAAAAAAAAACCTACCTACCTACCTACCTACCTACCTACCTACCTACCTACCTACCTACCTACCTACCTACCTACCTACCTACCTACCAAGGGGTGCTAGGGTCAAGGGGTGCTAGGGTCGGAAACCTCCACGTTGGGCCGCCGCTTGGATTGCTCTGGGACAAGTCCTGGGGGAATGGAAGCGGTTGGTCCGGTGCACCCTGGACGGCGGCAGATGGGTTCCTTTTCTTCTACGGGGGGGAGGGAAGTCATCTGCCGCTGACCAATATCCGGCCAGCTGACCCATGGAGGGGTCGTGGGATGGCGGACCTTCAAGGTCCGCGGCGAGGCGCTCTTTTAAGAGCGCCCCGCGAGTTGCCGGGTCTGCTCAGTGCACGGTTTGGCTCTGTTTTCAGAGTCGACTGGTGAACTGGTGCAGACCGGCGTCGTCGCCGGCTTAGTCGGCTTGGGAGCGGTGTTCTCCCCATTGTCGGTCCTGTTGGACAGTGGTCTTCGGACGTAGTTTTGGCGGGAGTATTCCGCGGCGCGGCGGTTCCCCTGGGTGTGCTAACCCGCACTCAGGGGGATGTCCTTTGGGACAACGTCGGGCAACCTGTCCCGGTCAGACGTGTCAGTTGATCATGTCTAGCGGCGTCGCCGGGACAGGGGGCTTGCCTTCATTGGCCGGCCCAAGACAAGGATCAGTCACTAAAAACCCGACAGCGAAGTCGTTAAAACCTGCGGATACCGGCGGACCTCCGCAGTATGTACGCCCAGTCTGGGTACAGGGGGCTCTGCCTGTCTGGAGTATCCTTTCCCCCACACTCGTGGGAACTATATGGATACAGAACACAAAAAACACAACGACGACAATGGCAAAGCACAAAGGATAGAAGAGACGCACAACGATGTGGAAGCAGTCGAAGGCGGGAACAGGGCCGCGGGTGTGGCCGTCCGGGAGTTGCGGGTATCGCTCTCTCGGTGCGACTCGCCCATGGTCCTGGAGAGGAGGCAGCTGTCCGATACGGACAGCGGCAGCTGCGCCTCATTAGAGGCAATCGGGGGTGAGGGCAGGCGCTCAAGATCGCGCTCCCCACCCAGCCGATTTTGGCGAAAGCGGTCGCTGACGCCGGAGGAGGGATCGGCAGGCGCCAGAACAACGGCGCCGCGAAAGAGAGGCCGCGGACGCCCCGTAACAACGGGGGAGTACGCCGGCCTGGCCCGAGCAAAGGCGGAGCTCAACGCTCAACGGGAGCGGGAGATAGAGCTGCAGGCGGAGGCGGAGCTGGCGGCGCAGGTCGCGGAGAGGAGCCGGGTGCTGCGAGCCCGGGCCAGGGCGGCGATGCCCGAAGGTCCGGGAGAGGCGGCGTCCGGCGAGCACTCCGCTGAGGACCTCGCTGGCACGGTCGAGGCGGCGCTGGACGTAATTGCCAGCGTCGCCAAGAAATCGGCCAAGATGAAGTGCCAGCACATCGCCAGCGTCCGCGAGGCGGTGTCGACCATCGGCGACGCGGTGCGAGCGCTTCGGTCCCGCACTGAGTCGCAGGAGGTCGCTCACCTGCAGGCCGAGCTGGCCGCTATGAGGGCGGAACTAGAGGCGGTTAAGCGGCAGGCGGCCGCCCCCCCGCAGATGACCCGGGAGGAGATCCTATTCATGGTAGACTCCCGGATCGCGGGTATTGGCGACCGCCTGCTGCCCGAGCCGAGATTGCGCCCTCCGCTGGCTGCGGACGCGCATAATGCCGCCGCCGCCGCCACCGCCACCGCAGGAGCGACCAGCACCCGCCGCGAGGTGAAGCGCGCTGCCCCCGCCCCGGCCGTAGAGCCGGTGCCCGCCCCGACCCCAGTCCCCGCTGCGACATATGCCGCGGCGGCGAAAAAGGGGAAGGGGAAGGGCAAGAAGAGCCTGGCGGCCCGCGAGGCTGAGGCTGCCCGCAAGCCAGAGCCGGCGCCCCCCGCTCCCCAGCCCCAACCCGAAGAGGCCTGGAACGTGGTGGCGCGGAAGGCGAAGGCCCCGAAGCCGGCGGCCCCGGCCCCCGCCGCCTCCAAGAAGAAGAGGAAGAGGGCCCCCCGACGGCGACTGCGTGCCCCTAAAACGGCAGCAGTCGTCGTAACATTACCCGAGGGGTCCATGACGACCTACGAGGCCGTCTTGGACAGGGCCGAGAAGTCTGTCGACCTCTCGGCCTTGGGCATAGAGGGGCTCCGGTTCCGCACGGCGAGAACCGGCGGCCGAGTCTTGGAGGTGGCTGGCGCCGACAAGGGCCAAAAGGCCGATGAACTGGCGGCCAAGCTGCGGGCGACCATCGGTGACGTGGCCCGCGTCTCCCGGCCGGAGCTCTGCGCTGAGATACGCATCTCCGGTCTGGGCGATGCGGCCACCAGCCAGGCGGTGGCGGCGCAAGTGGCGAAGTTGGGGGGTTGCCCTCCCGAAGGTGTAAAGGTGGGCGTTATAAATCGCCCACCTGGCCGCCAGGGCACCGTGTGGGTGAAATGCCCTGTCCTGGCGGCCAAAAAGATCGTCGACGCTGGCCGGTTCACGGTCGGCTGGTCGACGGTGAGGGCAACCCTCCTGGAGGCGCGGCCGCAGCGCTGCTACCGCTGCCTGGTCCCCGGCCATTTGGGGGTGCAGTGCGACTGCGGCGTCGACCGCAGCGCGCTGTGCTTCCGATGTGGCCAGCCGGGCCACAAGGCCGCGTCGTGCAAGGAGGAGCCCTCCTGCGCAATTTGTGCGTCGGAGGGCGTGGAGGCCGGTCATCGTCTGGGTCACAAGAAGTGCCCAGCGATGAACCGGCCCCCCAATAGAGGCGGCAAGAAAAAGACAGGCGGGGGCAATCAGGGACCCCCCGCCTCGTCGTCTACAGCAGCCGCTGACACGGAGGCGATGGACACCGCCCAGTAATAATGGCCCCCAGTGTCTCGATCCTGCAGGCGAACGTCAACCACTGCGTCGCGGCTCAAGATTTATTGATACAGACCGCGGCGCAGTGGAAGATCGACGTAGTCATAGTCGCCGAGCCGTACTACGTCCGCGACCGCGATGATTGGGCGGGCGATCGCGACGACTCGGTGGCTATCGTCGCCTGGAGACGCACGGGCCCCACACCCTTCAAAAGTATAACAAAGGGTCGCGGTTGGGTTCTTGCGTCGCTGGGCGGCATTGCAGTGATCGGGGTGTACTTCGCGCCGAGCAGGAGTTTTGCCGACTTCGAGCGGATGCTCGCCGAAGTCGGCGCTCTTGTGGCCGATGCACACCCCACCCCTGTGGTGGTCGCTGGAGACTTCAACGCCAAATCGAGTGCATGGGGTTCTCCGGTGACAGACCTCAGGGGGGAGACACTGGCGGACTGGGCGGTGTCCACGGGGCTCGTCCTCCTGAATAGGGGGGCGGCCCAGACGTGCGTGCGCAGTCAGGGCGGGTCTATCGTGGATCTCTCATTCGCTAGCCCCGCACTGGCTCGCCGCACGAGGAGGTGGAGAGTGGAGGAGGGGGTGGAGACTCTGTCGGATCATCGGTATATCCGGTTCGACATGGTCTCCACCCCCGCGGACGCTTCGGCTGTAACGCCGGACCGTCCCTTGCCGGGAGAGGGCCCACGGTGGAAGGTGTCCACCCTGGACCCGGAGCTGGCCAAGGAGGCGGCCATTGTGGAGAGGTGGGGCGCCAATGGCACGTTGAACGGCCTGGACGCAGACGCGAGGTGCGAGCGACTAGCTGGAGCACTGACTCGCGTCTGCGACGCGGCGATGCGACGCGCAGGTCCGGCCCTCCCGCGAACGCGGGTGTACTGGTGGAGACCTCACCTGGCCGGTCTTCGTACGGCTTGTCAGGTGGCACGCCGCACGTACACCCGCAGCCGCAGAAGAAGTAGGAGGGACCTCGACCAAGAGGCGCTGCTGCTCGCCGCGTACCGGGCCGCTCGTGCGGCGCTGACCTCGGCCATAAAGGCCGCCAAGGAGGAAGCCTGGAAGGAGTGGCTCGAGAGCCTGAACCGTGATCCGTGGGGGCGCCCATATAAGATCGTGAGCCAAAAGCTCCGACCATGGGCCCCCCCGCTAACCAGGTCTCTCGACCCGCTCCTCACAGAGCAGGTGGTCAGCTCCCTCTTCCCGGCAAGGGAGGAGTGGGTGCCGCCGAGGATGGCGGCGCCGGATCCTGAGGGACCGGCCGTATCGGGCGAGGAAATCCCGCCCGTATCTGAGGCTGAGCTCGGAGCCGCGATTCTGAAGCTAAGGCTGAAGAACCGCGCTCCGGGCCCAGACGGCATCCCTGGGCGCGCCCTCGCCCAAGTCGTGCCGGTCCTTCAGGAGGAGACGCTGTCCCTGTTGTCGGAGTGCTTGGCGTCCGGAAGAGTCCCGCGGCGGTGGAAGACGGGTAAGCTCGTGCTTCTCCGGAAGCCCGGGCGCCCGGCCGACTCGCCGTCAGCCTACCGCCCCATCGTGTTGCTCGACGAGGCGTGCAAGCTGTTCGAGCGAGTGCTCGCTGCGCGTCTCGTCGCGCACATGGAGGCGGTTGGGCCCAATTTGAGCGGTGGCCAGTTCGGCTTCCGTCGCGGGCGGTCCACCATTGACGCCATCACCCGACTCAGGGACAGGGTCGAGGAGGTTGTCGGCCACGGGGGAGTGTTGTTGGCGGTGTCGCTGGACATCGCGAACGCCTTCAACACGATCCCCTGGCCGACAATCGCGGAGGCGCTGAGGTACCACCGCGTCCCGGGGTACCTCAGGCGAGTCCTTGCGGACTACTTCGTCGACCGGGCCATATTTTATCCGGCCCGAGACCAGGTAGTCTGCAGGGACATGACGTGCGGTGTTCCACAGGGGTCGGTCCTCGGGCCGCTCCTGTGGAACATCGGATACGATTGGGTTCTGCGCGGTGCCAATCTCCGGGGTGTCGAAGTTCTTTGTTATGCCGACGACACCCTGGTCACCGCGCGGGGCCCAACGTTCCGGGACGCGGGCGTGCTCGCAACTGCGGGCACGGCCCACGTGGTGCGCCGCATCAGGGCCCTGGGCCTCAACGTGGCCCTCGAGAAGTCCGAGGCCATGTTCTTCCATGGGCCTCGGACTAAGCCCCCCCGCGGCTATTCCATCGTTGTGAGCGGCACCCCCATTGCTGTCGGGGGGACTATGAAATATCTTGGTCTCGTCCTCGACAGCCGATGGGGGTTCGGTGAGCATTTCCGGATACTTGCACCAAAGCTGGTGAAGTATGCGGGAATGCTCACCAGGCTGCTCCCCAACTGTGGGGGGGCGGGCGGTGTATGCCGCCGCCTATACGACGGTGTGGTGCGCTCTAAGGCGCTCTACGGAGCGCCCATTTGGGCGTCGAGGCCCCTGAGCAAGGATAACATGGTCCTGTTGCGACGTGCGCAACGGACCATGGCTCAGCGGGCCTCCAGAGCGTATCGCACCGTCTCGTACGAGGCGGCGTGCCTCATCTCCGGGAGCCTCCCTTGGGACCTCGAAGCCGGGGTCCTGGCGGAGGTTTACCGGAGAAGGGCCCTGATGCGGCAGAGAGATGAAGAACCCCTCCCGGAAGAGATCGTACGCTGGAGGAAGGAAGGACGTGACGATCTCTTCCGGCGATGGGAGGAGAGGTTGGCGGACACCTCGGTGAGCAGGCGACTCGTCGAGGCTGTCCGCCCCGTCCTGCGCCAGTGGGTGGAGGCGAAGCACCGGGAGCCGACTTACTTCCTGACGCAGCTTCTCACAGGGCACGGCTGTTTTGGCCGTTACCTGTGTGAAGTTGTGGGAATTGAGTCGGATCCCGGTTGCCGACATTGCGCGACCGGCGCCGTGGACACGGCCGAGCATACGCTCGCCGTGTGCACGGCCTGGGACGCTCAACGCGCCACACTCACTGGCGCAATAGGACGCGATCTGTCGCTGCCGGCCGTCGTTAGATCGATGGCCGGCAGCGAGCAGAGCTGGGCCGCCATCGCCTCGTTTGCACGCGAGGTGATGGCGGCCAAGAGAGAAGCCCTGCGGGAACGGGAACGCGCCAGCGAAACGCTGCCGCCCCGCAGGGCCCCAGCGAGGGGCCGCCGGCGTACGAGGTACGCCGCGGCCCTTCAACCAACTTGAGGTGGCCACGCGCGGCAGGCCGGGGGGCCTGCTGCGCCGAATGTGGCGGATGCCCTCTCTCCTGTGTTCCGAGGGAGGGCATCATAGGGTGATGGGAGGGGGTGTTAAAAACAGCCCCTCCCTACACGTGTCGAGCCCCTACCAAGGGGCTCCCCTAGCCGGGTCGTGGATAAACTAACGTAGATGCCACGGCCCGGTCAGGCGAAGGAGAACACCGCGGGGTTTAGTGGGTATTCCGGTCGCCTTCTGCGGCCGGCGAGTCCCACACGAAACCGTCCCTGCTGCCCCCGCAGCACGGACGGCGAAGTGCGTAAATGCATTCCCCGCGTCAACAAAAAAAAAAAAAAAAAAAAACCTACCTACCAACCCTGTTCCTAGTGAAGAGCAACCTACGCTCGTTTGGTCTTCATTCCGACTCCAGGTCTGCCTTCGAAATAGTAGCAAAAGGCGATTCCCTCCATCCCCTTGCCGTGAAAGCGAGAGAGAATGTACGAAAGAGCAGAGAGAAAGGGAAGGAAGTCAGATTGTATTGGGTGAAAGCGCATGCCGGGGTGGAGGGAAACGAAAGGGCGGACGCTCTTGCAAAGCAAGCTGCGGTCGGAATGAAGACCAAACCTAACTACGAAAAGTGTCCCGTTTCATACGTCAAGCGGCAACTCCGTTTGGAATCGCTTGAGGTATTGAACGGGCGCTACAGGGACGGGGAAACTGCCTCGAAAACCATGGTCTTCTTCCCAGACGTCGTACGCGCGTTCCCCGTGCTTAGAAAAATAGACCCGGTTCAGGTACTCACCCAAATTTTCACTCGTTTCAATAATATTGACTCACATTCGTAGTTCATAATGATGATGATGATATATTACATGGTTATCACTTATTCAAAAAAAAAAAAAAAAAAAAAGTACATTTAATAACTCGAAGTATGAAATAGTCACATTTTGCCAGATGTCAAATTTTATATGGACAACAACTAGACCCTTTACTCCAGCAGGAGAGAATGATTGTTTCAAACAGCAGCAGAGAATATTACGCGCTTGAATTCACGAAAAAGTACATAAACAAACAAATGCGACAAGCGCCGAAAGGCTGCGCACGGACTGCGTGTCTCGCACTGCGCATGTGTAACTCTCAGCAGTCGTAAACTTCCGTTTGTATCTCTGTTATAAAAAATACTTTCAGATTAGTTATCTTTTACTATATTATATCATCATCATCATCATCATCAGCTCACTATACGTCCCCACCGAGGGGCTCGGAGCCTACCCCAAGTTAGGGGTGACAAGGCCATAGTCAACCACGCTGGCCAGTATATTATATACCATCTGTGAAAATTTGGCTACACTTTGAAAAATAACCCTGTATTGTTTCGGACAATTCTATCAATTCCAGCTCCATACGAAGTGCCTTGTGTACTGTTTAGTATATATCGAATACTAGATGGCGCTAATCGATATTGCAATGTATTTATATTAATTAAAAACATAAAAGAACAATTATATTAAAGAGTAATGTATTTAATAAGATAGATACATGTAAAATAATAAATATTTAGATTGCAATAATAATATAGATGAATAGTCAATCCCGTACTGGCCACCGAGAATGCCGTAGACAAATATAAATAAAAATGTGAACACCGTCAGTTAAAAAAAAAGTGCAAGATGTGAAGCAACAATGTAACAACGTTTTATAGTGATAATGCAATTTTGTAAACGATTATAAATAGTTAATTTGTCAACAACAAAATAAAGGAGTATTAATCTATGATACTAGTTTACATTTAAACATGTACTATTTTTTTTTTATAAGAGAAGGGGGCAAACGAGCAGCGGGAAAACCAAGGTGTTCATCGACGCCCATGGACATCTGCAATACCAGAGGAATCGCAGATGCGTTGCCGGCCTTTGAGATGGTGATACGCTCGCTTCTTAAAGGACCCTAAGTCGTAGCGGTTTGGAAATACCGCCGAGGACAGACCATTCCACAACGCGGCGGTACGCGGTAGAAAGCTACGCGAAAACCGCACGGTTGTGGATTGCCAGCCATCGAGGTGGTGTGGATGGAACTTGGCGGTCTGTCGGGTCGTCCGATGACGGAACTCGGCGGCAGGAATTGTTCCAAACAATTCTTCTTAGCACTCCCCGTGGTAGATGCGGTAAAAAATGCAGAGGGAACTAACGTCCCTCCGCAACGCCAGAGTGTCGAGCCGATCAGTAAGAACTCGGCCGTTGACGATTCGAATCGCTCTCCGTTGTATGCGGTCAAATGGAAGAAGCTGGTACTGGGGTGCTCCAGCCCAGAGATGGGAGCAGTATTCCATATGGGGCCGAACTTGCGCCTTATACAGCTGAAGGCGATGACCCGGTTGGAATTACTACTTCGCTCTACCAAGCACACGCAGTTTTTTCGAGGCCAGCTTGACCTTGTCTTCCGAGGCACAATATATCAAAAGCTCCTCACGACTAAAACACGACTTCGTCGAACGCCGGACGCTAACGGCCAGACCCCCTACGAGCTTATGTTTGGTAGGGAGGTACGCACGTCGCTACATGCCATGTTCATGAAAGGGGAACGCCGACGACCATCAGTTAAACACCAGCCACATCTTATCAAAGAATTCAATCCAGGCGACCGCATCCAGGCCCGTGATTATACCGTCGGCTCCACGCAGCGCTGGCGTTTCGGGACCATTCAAGAACGTTTAGGGAGACTACATTATAAAATTATAACTGATGACGGCTCTGTCTGGCGTAGGCACATTGACCAGCTCCTAGCTGCTCCCTTGGTCCAAAGCTAGGGGGGAGAAACTGTGGTGTATCACCTCTTTCATAATTAAGTTACTGGCCGGTAAGCCAGTGAGATAATAATCAATAATGTGTCAACATTATGTCATTAATAAAAATAATGTAAATATAGACAACAATGCATTTAATTTCTTTATGTATATTTAATAGAAACAATCCACTTCGTTCGATTTCACGTTTCCTCCGATGAATACACAAGCGAAGAATACGAAGACCTTGTATACTTATTTATTTGGTAACTTACTGCATTTTTATACTTTACAGAGTTCTATAGCATGAGTTATATCCAAGAATACCTTAGTATAGGAGAGCTCTCCGGTCACTTGCCAAGGCCAAGGAGCAAGCAAATGGACCGATTTTAGCCAAAAAGTGGTGACTAGCCACTGGTAATGCCACCCCACCTCAGATTCCTCCATATCAGGTCGTATCGACCACGGACAGACATCATGCATCAAGCAGAAAAAAAACTGTTATAAATTAAGCATAGTCTATAAATGTGAAAAAGTCCGCGGACCAAATGGGATACCAGCAGTTGCTTTTTTTTTATTTATGTCAGCAGTCTAGGAACACCAAGGGAACACACTTATTTTGTAGTAACAGTGGTAGACAATACTGAAGAAAAAAAATATATTTGATCATGGCGCGCAAAGAGAGCCTTAACTGTCGCATAATGATTATAATTTCGTGGTACATTTTACTAAGAAAGTATTATAGTTTCAGATTTGGGCTTTGTCACAGTCTTTGTGTAGTATTTATTTCTGGATGTGGAATTTACCAAAAAAATTAAACTAAAAAACAAAACTTTATTTCACTAGAATATTATTATATTTTTCTAACGCCATCTGTTAGAAAATTATAAAACCAATGAGATATGTTTGTTTAATATTCCTAATATGTAAGGTTTATGAGAATTTTTTATAACTTTAAGTAACATAATAGTCTTAATTATTTAAATGCAACCCGAAGATAGTATTGCACGCGAACGAAGTCGCGGGTACAGCTAGTTTAATAAGTTGTACGTGAATACTGAACCGCGCCCCGCACGCTTCACCCTGCGCCCTCGCCACGCCCACATGACATCACCTTACAACTCTATTATAACAGCATTTACAACTAGAAGGTTTATATTATTATATCTATCAATTGTAATAAACCTTTTTAAACATATTACGATAATACCGTATTGAACTCTATATACATAGCTCTTCACAATTATCTAGCTATTCCACGAATCGCCTTACAATAGGCTTGCCATTGTGGCGGCTACACATGCGGCAGGCGGCCGATCTGAACCATACATCACAAAGTACCAAGTCATTACCAAGATACCTTAACAAGGTTTAGTTATACAAGTACTTAACTCTTCATCCGTCCCATTTTACATCGACAGTTCTCCGTGACAGTGTGCCAGCTGACAGCTGACGCCCGGAACATAATACAAAACTACCACATCAATATGTATTGTTTTTATATTTGTAGATTACTGAAACAATTTACCTAGAATATGGTTCGTGCCAATGTTCAATTGATTCGAACCCACGATCACGCGATCTCATATCTACATCCAATTGGCGCAACAATTCGCTTAAAAATTGGCCTTTAGTAATATTTAAATAAATAAAAAAAAAAAACAAAAAAATGGGACCCACCTGCAAGCACTTCCTTTCGATTAAAATATTTTTCATCAAAATCGAACCACCAGGGGCGGAGTTTCGCGGTAACACACATAAAAAAAAAAATACAGTCGAATTGATAACCTCCTTCTTTTTGAAGTCGGCTAAAAAATAGTTAAGTTTTTATAAAAAAAAAAAAAAAGAATAGGAATAGGTGCTCAATGAATTAACAAGTGGGGGAAATACTGGTGAGTAAGCCGGTTGTCCCCCCCCCCCCGCAACCTCGCACATTTGGTGTTTGGTATTTTATGTGGCGAGTGCCGAGGACATTATAGACTTATCAACTTGTTGTATTTGTTGCGACGAGGCTTCGGCCGCTGACGGCGCGCGTCGCGTTGTTACCGCGCCACTCGGCCCGCTACCACTACCTGTGCTGTGTAGTACACGTCATTTGCCGCTAGCCCCTACGTCATCGCCGCGCCGGCTCGAGAGCATTGAAAATGTTGTCAACTCACAAAAATAACGAGAAAAAATGGGAACACACCGCTGCGGCCGCAGTCACCGACCGCGACGACACGTCCTTGAGCACATTCCCCCCCTCTACCATACAACCTCCCGCGCCCACGCTACACAAATCATTACACGAACACTGTATTTTTTTTAATATCCTTTATTAATCTTTCAACAATAATTGGACTTAAGTATGTAGATAACTTTAAACTACACATTTAGATAATCGGCTAATAAAAATTCAATCGATTTACGCTCATAAAAATAAATTACAATATAATTATAACATATAGGTAGTTCTATCGAAATTCCTTAAAACGTATAATACCTATGTACATTAAAATCAATGGCAAAGGAAGGCGGCGGCGCGGCGCGGAGCGGCAACGCCGCGCGTGCGCCTACAGCTTCTTCACAATGTCAAACTTGGACTTGAGGTCCATCGGCACCTTCTTCGGGTCCACCTTCTTCTTAGCGGCGAGGTGTGCGCGCATCTCTGCCGCCGTCATGGTCAGGTTGAGGCGCGGCGCTTCAGCGTCGCCGGTGGGCGCGGCGGGCGCAACGGGCACCGCGGCGGGCGAGGGCGGCGAGGGTGGCGCGTCCAGCTCGGCGGGCAGGGGGTCGCCCGGCGCTGGAGCAACCACCAGCAGCTCGGCGTCGTCCGGCCGTTGCTTGATGCGCGCCACCACCTGTTTGTGCGTCTCGCCCGCGATGCTCTGCCCGTTCACCTCAAGGATGCGGTCGCCGCGGCGCAGGCCCGCCGCCTCAGCGGGGGAGCCCTCGTCCACCTTGCCGATGTACTGGCCGGGTTTACCCTTTTCCGCGTGCAAGTTAAAGCCATAGCCGTCGAAGTCGGGCACTTTCCGCACGTGGCATAGCCGCGGCTCGGCGGCCGCCGACCCGTTCGCGGACATCGCTGCGACTGCGCGCGCAACGCACACGGCCACCGCGCGATCAGGTCCCCCCTCCCCGGACCGGCGTCGCGCCCCCCTCTCTGCCCCGCACCCTTCTCACCTGTGGAGGCTCCGCGGAGCACGGGGCGCGGGGTAGCGGAGCGCGGTGGGGCGCGGCTGGGCCAGTGCACGTCGGGTCGCCAACGCGGCGCGAAGTATCGTAAGATTAGTGAGTTTGGTGTGTGTTGCGAGAATCCTTGCTGTGGAGTGTCGTCGACCTGCAGGCGGCCGAGGTAAGTAGGGTCGTGGTGCGCGCGAGCAGGCGGCGCGCGATTGCGCGGTGTACAGTTGGAATCGGAACCCTTCAACGTGTGTAGTGCGCGAAGGGGGTCAAAGCTTATGTGACAGCGGAGATAACAGTGGTTGGCGGTCACAGATCCGCTCGTTTGGCGTGTTCAGCGAGGTGAGGCGAGGCGGTGGCTCTTTGTCGTCTCATAAACGAGGTCCACGGGCAGATCAGAGGAAGCGGCGGTCGGAAACCTCGCGCACATAAACTTCCGTTCGCCGTCGGCGCACGGGCGCAGGAGGCGCGGGGGCGCCTCCACCTCTCTAATACTAATGAAGGCGCGAGTAGTTGACCTTTGCACAGTGCACGCTTGTATACTGCTCACTTATCTTTATCTTACTTTCTTCTGGACGTGCTCCTAGTGTGACGCTTCCTTCAAACCTGGGATCCGATAGGCACGATTGATTAGCGGTAGAATCTGAAGCGGCATTAGTTGGTGCACAATTGGCCGTCGCGTTCGGTTCAACAACACTTGTAACAAGCAATTCTGCTTGTGGCAGATGAGCGTTTTTCTAATAAGGAAAGAATGGAAAGTGGATGACGATTTTGCGTTAAAGGGAACGGATAGACAAAGCAAGTAAAATCATTATTTATGTCCATGAAAGATAGGCAACAGATTTGCAACTCTAGCTTCTTCTAGATGTCTGGGGTAAGAGGTCACTTAACACTACTGAGCTGTTTGTTTGCCACCAGATTGATATTATAATGGCCTTGCTTCTAAGCAACAAGCTAGGAGTTCGATGAAACTGCTTCAATTGCCATCGTGCTCACACTACTAGCACACGTCATGGCTCATGAGGGAGTTATCCACATCTCTGGCATTGAATCACTATCTCACAGTCATTGAATTTTGCTATCGCTGGTTTCCATAATAGAATTATTTTCTATGTCAGTTTATAAAGTTTATTTTTCTGTTTGTATGCCCAATTAGTTAAGAGTAAGGAAGAGAGATGCTTCCGGTCGCGTAACTATTTTACTTGTATAAATTCTTCGCCCCCAAAGGACCTGTTTGCCTCAAGCTGGATTCACACACGAAGCTCGCAGCCCACAGCGGGCGGGGCGGGGGCGGGGCGGGGGCGAGCTGTTAACACAACGAGTGTCGCGGACGACTGTTTACATTTATTACAACAAACCATCAACAAGGCATTATTATACAGGAACAAAGGTGAATCTGGGTCATAACAGCTTTCAAATTGCGTGACAATTCATCAGCGTTATCATCAATTACATACATCATTTAAAGTTTATGAAAGAAATTCTCTCAATAAAACAGAGTACCTCACTGATAAAATCCTTTATCATCTAGATGTTTTTCCTATGACCGTGTCATATAGCAAGTTCTCTAGATGAAACGACGTACGTGGAAATTGTAGGGACCATATTTGTTACTTATTACTTAAGTATTGGTTAAACTAAACAATACCACAGCAATACTATAAACAATATAGTATGGATTTGATATGATAAATTGGCGCAAAGGTATCTTAAGAAATCATTAAAAGATTCTGAGTGTGGTAATAAGTGTTTGTGTGTGCATGTCGTGGCTAGTTCACTCGCCCACTTCGTCCCAGGGAAGGTGTGACAGGCCACAGACGGCGCACGCCAGGAACCTAAACATTAGTTGTAACGATTATCGACAGTACAATTTTTCGCGAGAAGTTACTGTGAAGTAAAAGTATTGTGTCCATTGGCTAACGCCCCTGATGCCCGGATTCTGGCGCCCGACCTCCTGCGGCCGCGGGTTATGGCGGTGCTGGTGCCCGTGAATGATATAGGCACAATGATTTAGTACTTGATGTTTGTAGCGTAGCAAGCGAATCCAGGAAGAGAACGTTTGAACATCCTGGCTGAAAAATCTGAGCCAGTGGTATAACAGGAGCGTATGTTCTCTATTTAGAGCTGTAGTGCCAAAAGTTTCAGTAGCCATGATGGTCTACAACCTCCTATAGGAGATGACACTCAAAAGAGAAAAAGAAACGAGCATTTGTTATTATTTATTTATTTATTAATAATACGTTGTTAAACTTGGGATTACAATCAAGTCCCACAAAATTATTTAAAGTAATTTGTCTGTAGGATCAAAAATTATTTATAAATTTAAATTAAAGTAAAAGTAAGTTATTTTAAATTAAAAAAGTTAAATTAAATCAAAGATTAGAGAAAAGAAGTATTACCTATGGCAAAGAATCTAATAAATATTTCTTACGGTTTTTGAAAATTTCCATTTGATAGTTTCATCCCTAATGTCTGCATGTAAACTATTAAATGTACACGTTCTTTAAGGGTTCAGTCTCCGTATGTATAATGTACCCTCGCCATTACATATCCTATTATATTGCAGTCATTGCACGTGTATTATATATGTAGGTATTACATATATTTATTGATAAAAAAACTATGCTCACGATTGTTAACTGCAATTAAATATTTATGTTTGAGACTAATCGGTAGTATTTAAAATATTATTTCATAAAATGCGCATTTACTTAATGAGGAATCATTATCAGAAGTGACATATCATTCAGATGATTCACAAATGCGTTGTGATTACTGCTATCAGTGGACATATTTCCTGCATTACGTCATCGTTTGCTTCACACAGTCACAGCTTGAATTGTGATTATTGTGTAAACACTAAATTATGTTTTTTTTTAATTTAGAGATCCAAACAAATATATATATATGTTATTAATTTAAAAAGTAATCTTAATACGCGTTAATAATATGCGTGTTACTGCAATACATACGAGTAATACTTGTAGCTATATACATACCTCAATCTATATTTATAATTTAAAAAATTACGTACACATGATATATTTACGTTGCTTATAATGGAAAACCATTTTTTTATAATTTCTGTCTGTGTGTCTGTCCGCAACGCCGCGTATTTTCCCGGTTATATTCGAAACGGCTTTAACAGGAACATATTTATAGGTCCCGGTTCGACCCCGCTATGTATTCACTTAATTATATATACTATATATTCACTTATTTTATAAGGCGCATACTATCTTTGTGTTTAAAGTTATTAAAAAATAAGGCATAGTTTGTCGGCAGCCGTGTTGACCGCACACAAGCGCACACGCACGTACCAACACAGAGACACAACTAACGCTCTGCTCTGCCACTCTGCGTGCCACTCTGCGTGCCACTCTGCGTGCCACCATCTTTACTTCATAACTTGATGACGTCGTCGTCGTGCGTCCCTCTCTAGTGTGTGCCATCTCACTCTCGCGCGACTCGCACTACCACTTTGGAATGTCCGATGCAATCTTTTGGATACCTGCGCCTGCGCACGCCTGCATCATACATTGATAAAACTCGCCCCTAACAGAACTAAAGGTTTTTAAAGTAAAATTATAATTACAAAATAATCAATAAAAATCAATGTTTTAGGTTTATATGTAAATAGTAAACATATCTATATATATAAAAGAAAGTTGTGTTAGTTACACCATTTATAACTCAAGAACGGCTGAATCGATTTGACTGAAAATTGGTGGGCAGGTAGCTTAGAACCAGAAATAGGACATAGGATAATTTTTACCCCGTTTTCTCTTTTTTATTCCGCGCGGACGGAGTCGCGGGTAAAAGCTAGTATTTAATAATGTACATTAAATAATTAAAAGTCACGTGTAGTTACACGTGGTGCTGAGCAACCTATATGATGCTTTATTACTTTTGTGGTTTGGTTCAAAGTTGAGTACATGTACATATGTACTTACAAATGTCGGTCATTTTGCGCCGGCGAAGTGTCGCAATCGTGATGACCGTTCCTGCCGCGGAGCACGACATGTAGGCCGAACTTATGTGATAAGATAAGCACCGGAGTTTTAGGTTAATCCTCTAAAAGTGTAAATTTGTCATCCTCCCTCTCAATTTGAACGAAGTTTAATAAAAAGTGTTTCATTGGCTTTTAGATATATTTTCTGCGGTGAGTCTCCGTCGCGTGTTGAGATGACGCGTGCGTTGAAATCTTTTACGGGAAGATTTTGTTTGAGGAATTACGATGCTTGTTTTTGTGAAATGTCTTCTGATTTTCCATTCGGTAAGATCAAAGCGGTCGTCGAGTACATTGAAGTTGCCGCGCACTCGATACACGATTATTTGTTATTTAGTTATGATTTGTCGGTAAAATACAAAGTAGCAATATCTGTTTGTTTTCCTTGACTCGTGTTCTCGACGACGTTGGCGTCGGTATTGCGCCCTGACACCTCCTCTCCATGTACATCATACACTACTCTGTCATCACTATTTCAGTGTTATTAAATATAAGTAGCTTGTTAAGGTGCAAAATGTCAGCGGCCGACTTAGAACCCTCGAGCGGTTTTAATATAAGATAACATCAAATTAATAGTTTATCTATTAATGTAGGAATATGGACGTATTTATCATAAAGACAATCTCCGGCACTTAATTGCCGTATTAACGGTTATAAGAACCGACCATAGAAAAGAAAAACGGTGAACAGACGGCCGGATTTTGTGCGGCAGCGGCACGAAAGCGGCGCGTGTGGGACACGATCGTTGCGCGTAACGTCGCCGTCCATCTCGTCCTAGCGTAGGTTTACCTGTATGTATGACATAAATGCGCTAAGAGCGTCATGTCTGCCACATAATTTAAAGAACACTAATAATATGGTCAGCTCTCTGTTTGTGCGGGGGTTACCACAATTAAAACACACGGTGGGACATCGGTGAGGGGGCGTGGGGGCGCTTTCTAATTAGTGAAAGAGTGACGTCTGCTTGGGCACAGACAATATTTTTTTGTAACATTACACAATGATGTTGTTAAACATACAAATGAAATCCATAATACTACAAATCTGAAAATTAAAAAACTGTATAGAATCGGCGATAACATGTTGTGTCGACAGTTTCGACCTCCGAGCTCCGAGTTTGTCACGTATTGTGTGACACTTGACTTAAATAATGAATTTCTAAGGGATTAAGAAGCCATTCAGCTCGTTGACTTAAGCCGTAAATGCTAATTGGCTTCAATTTGTCCTAATTCTGATCTGTTCCGTTTGGCGCGATACATTCTGTTGAGTTAATTTAAAAATATTTTTGTATCAAGTCAAATAGCGTATTTAACTAACGCCGCTTCAAACAGTACAAACGAAGTAACGTGACCTGTGTATCGACGCCGCCGGCTGCTCCGTTGGCCAGACATTGCCAGCACACGTCATACGTCGACAAGTTGACAATGTCTGTGCAACAGACATCTTGATACATTCAAATGTTATAATATACCCAGGTAAGTTGTTAGTGCGGCGGCTCCGGTGCGGGTGCTCTGCTGCTTAACCGTAAGACCGTAATTGGAATGTGTGTCAAGTTTCCCCGCGCGCCCCGCTCGTCCCGCGCCCGCCCCGCCGCGTCGTGTCACGGTCACACGACACACTATTCATTAGCAGCTCCGAGTGAGACATCTTGCGACGACCTACCATCCCCCACCCCCCGCACACTCATTAACATCACCTCGACAATGCACTTTCAATAACCTACAACCGCTCACGCGACACTAGCGGTTCGACGTGATAATAATAAGGGCTACAATTGCATATAATTGTGTATTGAATAAATTACACACTTGTTCATTTCGCAAGCGAATTCGTCACGCGCGAGTCGGTGCAGGAATGCGCGGGTGTTAGCTAATCGCCTTCGAGTACATATTACACTTGTGTTGTGTAGTGTACAACACGGCCGTGAGCTCTCGCTATGTACGACATGAGGCGTCGCCGCCCGTACCGCCCGTACCGCGCCACGCCATGGTCAACATTTTATTGACAGAGCTAATTCACGTCTCACACAAAGCGCTGAGCTGCAGTTATCTTTAGTGTTTCTAGCAAATAATGGACATAAAGATAAAGCAATTAAAGTGAACGATAACGCGTTGGCCCTGTGTCCGCCACACAACACACAACACGCGAGCAAACACAATAGCCGGCAACGCCGCACAGGTGAGTATGTCATGCCTATGCAGTATGTACGTAGCAAGTGCCGCCGACTCGTAAACATCGCTCTTTATGTGTGTTTAAATTCAAATGACGACCTTCGTCATCGAGGGAATTTCTCATAGTAATGTTGGCTGGAATGTCGGATATTTTAAATATTAAATATCTAGTTGGTACGAGCGAGTATCAAACCAATTTTCCGGATTTTATCGTGTCTATTTCTGTTGCCGCCATTTCGTGCTCTCGGTGCGAGTGCAGCATCAGTTTATTTGCAATTACTTAAACTGATTGAGATTTCTAGAGACGGCGCTCTGTGCATGTCAAAGGCCTCATTTATCGAGGGTCTAGTAAATACTTTCATTCGGGAACCTCCTCACTCACCACACATCCACACCAGGAATTAACTCGCCATCGAGTATCTTAATGACACGTTATTCGAAGTAGTACATTCTATTTAATAATGAACGAAAAAAAGAGCCTTGCGGTCAGACAGAGAGCCTTGCGGTCAGACAGAGAGCCTTGCGGTCAGACAGAGAGCCTTGCGGTCAGACAGAGAGCCTTGCGGTCAGACAGAGAGCCTTGCGGTCAGACAGAGAGCCTTGCGGTCAGACAGAGAGCCTTGCGGTCAGACAGAGAGCCTTGCGGTCAGACAGAGAGCCTTGCGGTCAGACAGAGAGCCTTGCGGTCAGACAGAGAGCCTTGCGGTCAGACAGAGAGCCTTGCGGTCAGACAGAGAGCCTTGCGGTCAGACAGAGAGCCTTGCGGTCAGACAGAGAGCCTTGCGGTCAGACAGAGAGCCTTGCGGTCAGACAGAGAGGCAGACAATTTTTTTTTGTTATATGCAAAGCAAATAATACATCAGGTGTACGAAATGATTTTTTTTGGACGACAGACTTTCCGCTTTTCTTAATATGTACAGCTAAGTACTTACTTACATATAAATAAATAATTATTAATGAAATATACTTCGTTATAAGCAGTTGGTAGTTGCGGTGAGTGCAAGTGTACGTATGTACCTAACATATGTCGCGTGTTGCCCGCGCTCATGTCCTATACATATCTTCAGAAGTCTTCGCGCTTGCAACCGGTTTACATAAACTTTGCATAATCGACTACTACTACTAAAAATTCAATGATCTTCCGAGATGACGGACCTGTCACGTAGGCGCGCTCCGACATAACCACGTGACACACGCAGCGCATACACACACACGCACACACAAACGAAACGAATAAAACCGCAGCTAACAAAAACAAATGCTTCTAGAGTGGGAAACCAAAATAACAGAAACAGGTTTTATATAATTTTTGCCAGGCCTAACTAATGTCTGCACGCAAAGCATTGTAATTTGGAATGATTGATAATTTCTTCACACAATTCTAATAAACTCGTCGGAGTCGAAGTAACGGAGCGACTTCCGTTGGAATATAAAACTATATCCTGTTGCATTCCTGTACGAGTGCGAACAAGACGGGAGTAGAAGAGCCCGCGAGGTGCGAGGAAGACGCCGCTACCCACTCGCGATGCGTCGCACGCGCTGCCCCGCGCACCCGCGCACCCGCGCACCCGCGCACCTGACGCCACTTCCGAGTTCGACTCATCGCGCTAGTTTCTATCGAATTGTTGTCGTGAAAAGCGGACTTAAGTTCGGCCAAGGTGCCGTGCGCGTGAACGAAATGAAAATGTGCGAGACCTGGCGCGACACAGATCTTAAGGGCAATCATTGACAATACGAGTGAACGCGCTCGCCGGGCGAAAGTTGAAAGAAAGTATAAAAGTAAATACTGGTGCGCCGGAAACTGACCAGAAGTTACAAGTACACCAATCGATCGTTTCATTTGATGATCGCGAAATCCTGGCGCGTGCCATGGTGCCCACTGCAAGACACCCACCCACTGCTGCGGGCGCGTCGTTCATTAACAACCTATATTCAATTTCGGATATTCATTTCTGTTGCTCGTTGTTCATTCATAAATAAAGACGTGTTGTACAAAGTGGGCTTTTGACAGAAGCCGGCAAACGAGCAAACATGTCCTTACATCTTATCTCTAATCTAAGTTTAACAGTGGTAGACGTCAGCAACAACAACATCTGTTGTACGAATGGGCCGGCTCGCCCGTTGTAATACCGAGACCACACAGAACACCGGCGTGAAGTGGAAACAATTCCGCGTTTCCTCTGATGAGTGTGGTGCCCGAGGCCTAATTTTAGTCCTCTTGCCCTTCTCACCCTTTTCTTATAAGGAAAGGATGGGCAGTGAAAGTGGATTTGACGGAGGAGGGAATGCATAGGCTAAATAAATATTCAGTTTTTTTATATTATAAGGTAACAAATGAACAAGCGGCCGCTTCGATATTTCTGCGAATTCAGATGGCTGCGCACTCATTTGCCACCTTATGATATATGTATATAAAAAAAAAGTGACCGCTACCCGTAGACATCTGTAACAACATACATTACATTCGTTGTCTACTCTAAATAAATGGACAGAGGCGGATTCTCGCCTATAGGTACTATTCAGTAAATAAAGGAAACATTTCCCTTTCCTATTATAATGTTAAAACATCATTCATTATGTTTAATCTTTTTAATTCGGCTAACTATTTACTTAGATATATGTATTTTTTATAGATATTTAGTGACTGCAACCGAGAGCAACCGAGTATCAGTGCCACGGGGATGTGTGGCCACTTTGCGTGAGGGCTCGAAGGATGGCGATGCGCGGGGGCGGGGGCGGGGGCGGGGCCGGTGGCGGGGGCGGGGGCATGGGGGACACTCAACGTGCGCTCGAGCAGTTCGAACAGCTGGCGGGACTCCGAGTGTACGTGCTGGAGCACCTAGCCACGTTCACGGTGACGCGCGAGACCGGCATTGTGTACCCGGCGGACGGCATGCGTCGGCTGCTGCAGCTTGAGAAGACCAACGGTAAGATCCCCCACCTCACCTCCTCTCACCGCAACACAGTTCTTGCTACCATAGACGATATGATATCCTCCTCTTACTCAATGGTAACAGCGAGTGCCAGGGGGGGGGGAGTCTGGGCCCTCTCAGGGATTCATACACCATATTCACTGGTCATATCACCGTCAACTCACCGAACATCTTCGTGTTACAGACAAAAGCGGCTGGTCTTAGCAGCACGTATCCGACGTAATCACAACAATTAGCTTATTATAACTACAGCAGTTTGACGCGAAAATTTATATCTGTTATTGAATAATGAATACCTAACACAGTCATTTCTTTGTGTCTATACTTAATAACGCGTAGTCGTAGCTGTCAATAATTGATAAACAGGTGACTAAGCATTGACGGGACGCAACTGTCCTCATGACTAATCTGTGTTTTATGACATGTCTTCAGGAATATGGAGTCAAAAAATGCAACTGTGCCTGGAGGACCAGTGGGTGCTGGTCATGGACTATGAGACTGGGGTATGTATGATACTTTCAATATATCTAAGTTTCTCTACAAATCGACATAATAATTCCTCCAATCGAAGACAAACTGCTGTTTAAGCACTCTACTGAAAACAGCTGTTCGAACTTATCTTCTTGCTAAAATAAAGTTAATTTTTTTATTAAAATACTGATGTTTCGTGTATGTTTGGGTACAGAGCATAATGGAGCGCTTCCCGGCGTCGCATGTGCACTCGCCAACGGCGTTCACGTCGCCTGAGCCGGGCGAGCTGTACAACAACGTGCTGGCCTTCGTGGCGGGCGCACCAGACGCGCCGGACGCGCGCCGCGAGCTGCACATCTTTCAGTGCCACGACGTGCCCGCGCACGCTCTCGTCGAGGAGCTCAACGCGCTCAAGTCAGTGCAAAACTCCACCTTATCTCTCCCCTCCCTCGCCCCGGCCACAGACACAGCGGCCGCGATTAAGTTGTAGTAAAAAAATATGTATTATATAGTTAAATAAGATCGCGGAGTTATCGGACGGCGATCTGTTGAGAGGTGTTATCATGGCGATATCTTTTGTACCCGCGACGGCGATGAGATGTGCCGGCTAGACCGCACAGACTGCACAGACCGCGCAGTCGCCGGCAGCATGCGCTCGTACCGCCTCCCGCCCACGGTGCCTCTGCCCGTGTCCGCATACTCCTGGCGCCACCGGTGCGACCATATCTACACACTTCCCCTCTAAGGGACCAGTAATAGGCTATTATGAAAGAAAAATGGATTTACTTTTTATTAAAGAAGCTAGACAAAGAAAAGTAAAAGTTAGGAATTTGTTAGTATTATATGAGTGCGCAATAACAAGAACCCTTTACAATTTTGCTGACCTTGGGAATTAGCTTTTGAAGTTTTGTCCCGCTTCCTCGCTTCAGTGTTGATGTCTAACGTGATAAGTTAACTGGGATGTAGTTGTTGTGTTGTGCCGTCAACGAGTGACGTTGTTGTGTGCAGGGGCGTGGGCGGCGCTGCGGGGGAGTCCGGACGGGACTTCATCATCGAGCGGGAGCGAGAGAGGGAGAGAGAAAACGAGATGGAGCGCCCGCGCCGACAGGTGAGAACTTGTAGTAATGTTATGTACTCATTTTTATCTAAAGGTTAATGATTAAAATGGGGGCATATGTTACGTTGAGATCAAAAGCCATAATTTAAAATATAGCTATTTTTCATGTCAGAAAATTACAAAAGGGCAAGCGGCCACCTGAATACCCTGAAAAAGCGAAGCGGCCGCTGCACATTGACATCTGCAATTGCAGATGCGTTGCCTAATTTTACTCAATGGAGAAGCGAATGCACAGGAAGAGGATATATTCCCTTCTTATGCGTTCCCTCTTCCGCCACCACACATCATACCCATGCTCATTCCCCTCCCTATCATTTCCTTATAAGAAAAGAATGGAAAGAGAACGAGGACTAAAATTCCATTCGTGCACCCAACAAATATTATTGTCGCGGGATCTACCACCGTCAAACGTAATTTCTGCGTGACTCGTTATTAATGAGAAGTGGAAAGGTAAATGCTCCAATGAGGGGGACGTGACTCGAGCGACATCGACATATCGCTCCAGTTCTAGAAGTAAGTGCCCCGCTATCGCAACCGGCCACTTATCTCATTGCTTATCTGCGAGTTTCAATGGAGCCCGCGATAAACAAGAGTATTAACTGTAGCCATCCTCCCGTCTTCCAATCCAATCTTACTAATATTATAAATGCGAATGTTTAGATGGATGGATGTATCTCGATGAAAGTCGGCATAGATGTACGTCATAGTCTGGAGGAACACATAGGCTACTTATTATGTTTTTTTTTTTAAATTTTGTGCGGACGGAATCGCGGGTGTCAGTTATTCATTCTTAATATTAGCCTAGGCGAAGAATACAGATATTTTATTACTAGCTTTCGCCCGGCGCTCTAGTCCTGATTCTCTGTGCTCACGTCCACAGCAAATGGCGGCGCAGCTGGGGCGCGAACGCGGCGAGCGCGCGGGCTCGGGCGGTGAACGCGATGACGCGTCGTCAACGGGTTCGGAGCGGCTGTACGAGCAGGACATTGCAATACTCAATCGGTGCTTCGACGATATCGAGAAGTTCATAGCGCGGCTACAGCACGCGGCTGCGGCGTCGCGTGAGCTGGAGCGGAGGCGGCGCGGCGGGCGGGGCGCGCGGCGCGCTGGCGACGGAATGTTGGCGCTTCGCACACGTCCGCCGCCCGAGCGGGACTTCGTCGACGTGCTGCAGAAGTTCAAGCTGTCGTTCAATCTACTAGCGCGGCTGCGCGCACACATCCACGACCCGAACGCACCGGAGTTGGTACACTTTCTTTTCACGCCGCTGGCGCTAATCGTGGACGCGGCGCAGGACGCGGCAGATGGTCGGCTGGCGGCGCGCGTCGTGCAGCCGCTGCTGACGCGCGACGCGCTGAACTTGCTCGCCAACTGTGTCACCAGCAAGGAGACCGAACTCTGGCACTCGCTGGGCGACGCATGGCTCGTGCCGAGGTAATTAAACGCCGGTTGCTTTACTAGCGCAGTAAACTACGAGAACTTGTCTTCGGCGGCGTCGATAGGTACTACGACTTAAACGATGATAGATACTTTTATTCGGTTAGTCTGTTTCTATTCCATTCCGCCAACGTTGTCAAACAACGAGATAATTTCGTAGATAAGAGAGATATTTGCGATTGTTACTCGGCCTGTAATTACGAAATTCTTGATAATGATAACATGTTATAGCCGGATTTCGATATCCGAGTACAATAATAAAATTGTAACAAAGTAGAAGGTTTAAAGCAATAGAAAACATTTCAGAAAGGGGAAAGGATGAAGTATCGAGGGGCGTGCGGGGTTGTTGCAACACAGAAGCTATGTTCATTAATGACTTTTGCTTGCAGAGAACAATGGAAGACCGCGATCCCTCCATACCAGCCGGTGTTCATGGACGGCTGGTCCCCGGACTACCAGGTGGACGACCAGCCATTGCGCAGGTGAGAGCTCGACTGCCAGATGTCCACGTGTTTGTGTGTCGTGTCGTGTTGTGACGTCTTGTGTCGTTGACATGCGTGTCCCGAAGGGCGTCGCCGCGACGCGAATCATCGCGCGGGGAGCTGCGGGAGGAGGTGCGGGGTGAGGCGCGGGGCGAGAGCGCGGCGCGGGGCGAAGGGGCAGAGGGGTATGGGTACGAACGCGACGAGCCAGACCTCTACTCCGAGCAGTACGGCTCCTACCCGAGGTACGTGTCCCTGCGCTGTTTCGAATTCGGAACTCGGTACTTGCTGTGAGCCTTAGCCTGTGCCGTGCCGAACATTATTCCGAAGCGGTTCATATGAAATTTGTCTCATTACAGGAACACGCGGTCGCGTGCGCGCGAGGACTCCGGCTCGGCGGCGTCGTCGCCCGATCGTAGCGCTCCCGACCGCGGCGTACCCTACCGCGGCCCAGACAGGGACGATGGTGAGACCTTCTTTCTTCGCGTCGCTGAAGTAGGAAATCTAGGTCGCTTCATCCTCCTGGAATGGCAGAGTTCTTAATGACCTATCGAAAACACTATTACTATCCAGTTGGTAACAATCACCTCGGCAGATGCACATTATGAGGCTAGAAGATTAATTTAACTGATGGCGAGATATTTTGTCTGTATTGTGATGCGGTGGTGATGTGATGTGGCCGTTGCAGACGATCTGGGCGAGGCGTGGGCGCGGGGCGTGGCGGCGCGCGGCGGACGCGTAGTGCGCGTCACCTACCCTCGTACCGCCAACAACGACAAGGAGCTGTCCGTGGTGCGCGGCGAGTACCTGGAGGTAGGTGCGAGCGTGAAGTCATCGCTCTCCCGACCGCCTCATTGTTGTCTGCGCGAGGTCGCGGTTTAGCACCACTCGAGAGGCAACTCTCGTTGCTGCGGATTGCGGTCCACTGTTGATTTGAAATATTCTTGTGAAAATAAGCGCAATAGGTGCTGTGCAGCGTCAGCTTAACATTTGTGTAAGTTCCAATGGTATAGAGCGGCGTGGTATGTAAGCGAGCTCGTGCGCGTGCGTGTTGCAGGTGCTGGACGACTCGCGCAAGTGGTGGCGCGCGCGCAACCGGCGCGGCGTGTCGGCGCACGTGCCGCACACAATCGTGGCGCCCGCCTTCTCCCCGCCCGGCTCCCCGCAGCCCGCGCGCAGCCCCCCGCACCTCTACCCCAACCCCATATACACCATGTACCAGGTGCCTGTGTACCTTGCTCGTTACCCGGTACATTACTTGTAAACGTGCCACAAATTTCTTGCTTTTTTCTGGTTTCACTTAAAATCAACGATCAAGAATGCATCGACTTCTTGATTAAAGCTGAATGGACTCCACTTTGGTGAAAATTAGTTTCCCTTTAACGTTTGTAACAATCAAAACTTATTTTTCTATTTTACGCCACCGTCCCGTGCGTTTATGCTTCCATTTATTCGGTTCACTTCATTGCCGACACTAAATAACTCATCGACAAGAATAACAATATGTAAATCTGGTTGCAGGAGGGAGGCGGGCGCGGGTCAGGCGGCAGCAGCCCGACGGGCGCGCCGGGTAGGGCAGCGGGCGGTGGAGCGGGCGGTGCAGCGGGCGGGCCAGGCGGTCAGGGCGCCGACTGGGTGCGCCGCGAGCGCCTCGGCAAGAAGGGCGAGTTCCGATACTTCTAGCGGCGGCCGAGACCCGCGCGCCCTCCGTCCACTGTCCCTCCCTCAGACCGCCTTGTCCTAAATAACAATAATTCCTTCGACATCATGATCGTAATAATCAAATAGAATATGAAGTCAATAAATTTGTTATGGTGCCGCTCATTGCGCGGCGTCCATCACAATATGATGATTGAATGGACGTGCGTCGAAGATTTCACTTAAATTAGTTACAAAACCCCACCTCCCATAGCTCCGGTGACCTCCCACAGCGGGCTGTACCGGGGTGCACTCGGTCGCATTTTGGAGGATATTTGTCATACAACATAAATAGATAATATATACATGTATGTACTTAACATAATATGATAATAAGAAGTATCGGGTCTCGCGCTGTGTGTGTGTGTGTGTTTGTGTGTGAGCGTGTGCGCAGTGATGTTGCGTGTCCCTGCCGCCGCGGCGCTAGTGTTGCTGTTTCACTGTTGTTTGAGGTGCGCTTCACTCGGCTGTCTCCGCGCGGGCCTCGTGCGCTATTTATTACAAAAAACAGTTCTGAAGATCTATCGGAATTGCGATACGCGTTTTCGTAACGTCATCGATAAAATGAGATTACGCCATATAATAATATGGCGTAATACAAGGGCGCTATACAAGTCTAAGACAAATTTTGTCGATGATTTTACGACTATTTTCTCGCTTTTCGTGCTAGGCACTGTGACATCATTTTCACTCACTTTTAATCAAAATTGTGTCGCGTTTTCATCAGCGCGTCTTATGACCGCGGAGCGAAATATTTTAACGCATCGTCGATAAAATCAAATTAATTTTGTTTCCTGTAAACAAGCAGTGATACATTGTATGTGGTTACTCTTAATTTAAAGGTATTAACGCATTGCAGGCGCGTGCATAATACACATATAATGTTATTCAAGTCAGTCACTTTCAAAATATGCTCACATACAAAGATATAATTATTTATAAATTATGTAATTTTGTTGCTAGATTATGTTGAATTACGTGTGGGCTAAATGTAATATTGAACTTTCCCTTCTTTGTAAATTGTCAAATGTACCTACTTACTTGTTTTGTGTCCGCAGAGTCTATAAGAAAATATTTACTGCTATTTAAATTATTATAATATTAAACCGTACTCGTTGTAAAGCGACTTAGATATAAAACAAAATGTTAATATATAGTGTGTGACTGCGGAGTGGACTCCGCGCCGGCCTCGCCCGCGAGCCCGCTAGCCCGCTAGCCCGCGGGCCCGCTAGCCCGCTAGCCCGCGGGCCCGCTAGCCCGCTAGCCCGCTAGCCCGCTAGCCCGCTAGCCCGCTAGCCCGCGAGCCCGGCGCGGACGTCTCGTCAACCGCGATCTTTCTGTTTGTGTATTTTACATTTTTATACATTAAATCCTTCATAACACTTTCGTTGTTTCAAGAACTCCTTTCAAGTGCTTCTCCTTATCGCTAAAACTAGGTAAATTTGTCTTAATTTTTTTTTCACTCAATTGAGTAATTGTTTTCAATGCAATTTGTGTGTTGTTGTGTTGTCCTTAACATAAGTAGTTAACATACAACGGGTTTTCTGAGACCAAAAATCTCCGTTTAAAAACATATCGTCTCCATTTTGTCAAAAACAATGACAGGGATGACGATATTTTTTATATAGACTTTGGTCCCAGAAATCAACGGTTAGTGGTTGTCTCGCGGGTGTCTGTGTGTGCGGCGCGCCGCAACTTGTGCTACTGTTCTGTTGCATTGCTCTGTGTGTTTGCTTGTGTGTTACGGTAAGTTTTGTTGCATCTAGTTTTTATTATGTACACCTTTTTTAACCTTTTTTGTGAGTGCATTAAACTATATCAATTCTAAAAGTGGTGTTTTCAATAATAATTATTATTAATATAAAGATTGTAGAACAAAGTACTGTATTAGCCTCAATAATGTACATTTGACGAAACAATTTAATCACAAGTAAAAAGTGCATGCGAGCAATTGACATCTGCACGAATTTGACACACTTAGATATAGTAATAGGAATTAAACAAGTTAACTGTAGGCGAACAATAAGTCAGACATTGAGGAACAATTTTTTTGGATACCTAGCATTTAGGTCGGATTGTGTAGTACAAGGGCGTGTTGCGTGTACAGAGAGCCCCGCCCCGCCCCCGCCGCCGCCACTGCCGCCGGCGCCCGCGCAGCCGCCGCCGCCGCCGCCGCAGCCGCCCGCACCCCCCGCACCCCCCTCCGTCAACAAAACTGACACCATCAAATGTAAGCGTTGGAGAGCATTTTACCACATAACTAAGTAAAAGCAAACTAACCGAAGAATTTTTGGAATCACTTTTTTAGTTGAGATACGCAACATCTGATAGCGACAACGACCCTGAGGTTGAAAGCGCATGCGGCGCGGCGAGCTGTGGCGATGTCGCAGTCGTACTCGTGTCGTGTACAGTGAGGTGCACTTCAGACGCTGACGATGTGTGTGTGTGTGCTTGTGTCCGCAGCGAGCCGGTCGACGGGCAGCGAGCTGGCGGACGAGCTGAAGGTGGTGCTGCCGCAGATCCAGCAGCGCCGCCTCGACTTCAAGAAGACGCCCGACATCTTCATTCACCAGGTGAGCCGACGGCGTTGCTGGCTCTCCGTACGAGCCCCGCAAACGGCAAATGTTTAAACATTGCATTCAATTGTATACAATATGTGTCCGTATGTCAGAAATCGAACCCGGACGAGGTGGTGGCGTGGCTGGAGGCGAAGGGGTTCAGCGCGGCGGCGCAGCGCCAGCTCCGTGTTCCCGGCCACCAGCTGTTCGCGCTGAGCCGCGCGCAGCTGGAGCGCGCGCTCGGCCACGACGAGGGCAAGCGTCTCTACAGCCAGGTGCTCGTGCAGAGGAACGTCTCCGGGGTGAGTCGCCTCTCTCTCCCTCTCCGCGATTGGAGACTGTCGCCACCCGACAGTCGCTACATTCAATATTAATTGGTAGAAGTCGGGTAGTTGCTTGTCAACAAGCGCGTGTCTTTTTAGACATTTTCAAAATAACAGGTTCTGGATGCAGTGTCCTAACATTTTATAGTAACTAGCTTTTACCGGCGACTTCGTGCGAGCAAATAAAAAATAATTTAGTAAGTGTCCAATGCCAAAATACATCTAGGTCCATTTAGCCGTTTTGGAGCTACCAGCTAAGAAAACATCCACACAAACATTCATAATATTAGTATGATGTTGGTATATAAAAGTGTCACGGCAGACAAATTCTACGATAAAAATTACTTGTTAAATATATATATAAGTACCTACATACACGTTATATACACCACGTCATTGTCGTGTGATTTCTTCAAGTGCTAAGACGTACAGAGAGTGTGTCCAGAATAAAGCAGTTAATTTGACTGTTTGCAGTACAAGACGACGTCGGCCTCCGAGTTGCAGAGCATCCTGCGCAAGGTGCGCGAGAAGGTGGAGGTCACCTGAGCGGGAGGACGATGTTGGGAGAACATATTATTATTATTATTTATTTGTTTTTACTAGGTAAATGAAAGTAATAAAGTGATTTGTATTCATTGTTAGTTTTATTTGATACAAGTTGTCGCCCGCGACTCCGTCCGCGCGGAATTATAAAACGTAATAAGTAGCCTGTGTGTTCTGCCAGACTATGTTCTACATCTGTGACAAATTTCCGTACCGTACCGTTCCTTCACACAAACATACATTCATCTAAACATTCGTATTTATAATATTAGTAAGACTAGCTGTGCCAGATACTTCGTCAACTTGGAAAATGTTTTTCAGATCGCAAAATGTATAAAATGTTTTAATTGCGTATTTTTTTTTATATTTTGCGTCATATTAAACATTTTGGCAGCGATCTTAAAGATTTCAAAGGCAATTGTGTTAAATTTTTAAGATATATGAATGCTTTTCAACGTTTAGATATAGTTAAGGATAAGGAAAAGAAAATAAAACCCATGGTTATAATTATGTAAAATATAAATATAATAATATTATTCAGTATAAACATTACAAAACTCATGCTCCTGCGTACAGCCCGCGCTGAGCAGTAGAGAAGGCGGCCGACAATGTGCCTCACTGAGGCGCGGCCGACAATGTGCCTCACTGAGGCGCGGCCAACAATGTTCCTCACTGAGGCGCGGCTGACAATGTGCCTCACTGAGGCGCGGCTGACAATGTGCCTCACTGAGGCGCGGCCGACAATGTGCCTCACTGAGGCGCGGCCGACAATGTGCCTCACTGAGGCGCGGCTGACAATGTTCCTCACTGAGGCGCGGCCGACAATGTGCCTCACTGAGGCGCGGCCGACAATGTGCCTCACTGAGGCGCGGCTGACAATGTTCCTCACTGAGGCGCTGGACAGCTTGGGCAAAGTACGCTCAGGCGGCCAATGGAAACAAGTAATAAAAATCCATATCTGGATAATAAATACAAAATGTTCGCTTACAATTACCAGGAGCCAGTCCCGTTCATAAAATATAACAAAAATATATTTCTATATGTACTTCCGCACAATTTACCCTTATTTAACATTTTTTTATAATATGGCACTAAAATATAACTTCATACAGACTTGTGTGTTACAAGTGTGACGGAGCCGTGTTGAAACGCGGACCTTCACTTCATACAGTTACAGTACAATTAAATACATGTATCCAGCGCCACTCGCAGACTTCTATGTACACGTAGAATTATGTATTTAATTATATTATGTCTTTTTTCTTAGCCTAAAAGTTCTCATCATTCAACAATTATTGTATGGATTAAAATCTTGTGTGGCTTTTATAATATCAGTATCCAATTAACATCTAAAAATGCATATCACATTTAACCTAACAAAACTTTACAGCGTTTTATATACACACACACACACACACACGCCCGCTGTCATACAAAACTCATACAACATCCACAGTCATACAAACTAATCACAGTCATAATTTGATAACAGTCTAACTAATCACGTATTCTCGTCGCCGCGAGCTCGAGCGGAACTCAGCCAGCCAGCCTGCCAGTAAGCCAGCCAGCCAGTCAGCGTTTCACTGGCATTGTTATGGAAAGAGTATCTTGCTGAGTAACTTACAACCTGAATGTTGCAGCAAACAGTCACACGACAGAATAACAAATTTTAACATTACAACCATCTCAATCCTGCACACGGGATAAATAGAGAATTCAGGGCGGTGGTCCCTACTGTCGTGCGTACATGACGCGTGTCCTAGGGGCGGCGGCGTGCCCTAGGGCAGACGGTGTGCCCTAGGGCGAATGGTGCGCCCTAGGGCAGGCGATGCGCCCTAGATCGGACGGGGCTAGGGCAGGTGGCGCGCGGCGACCCGCGCGGCGATGGCAGCCGTCAGCGCCGAGCCCTTGCCGCTGCCGTCCTCAGTCCCCAGCAGCGTGAACTGCGCACCAGGATCGCATAACGTTAACTGTCAGTCTATAGATGCTTCTAACATATTGTTGAAGTATTATGAACTGAGTGGTGTGTGTACTCACGGGGTGGTCGGGCGCGAGCAGCGCGACGTACTTGTTCATGAGGTGCTGGATGCGCGGGTGTCGCTTGTACACGGACCCGTCCACGGCGACGGCCACGCGTTCGCGCGCCATGCGCCGCAGCAGCCACGCCACGCCTGTCGCACGTCAACACGTCAAGCCCTCGTCGAGTCGCGTCACGTCACCGCGACGGCGCACAAGAAACCGATGCGAGGAGTACTCACAGACGGAGACGAGCTGCGCGGCGCGGTTGGAGATGACGCGCGCGACGTGCTGCGCGACGAGCGCGTCCGCGCGCGTCACGTGCACGCCGCACGCCGCGCCGCCCGCCGCGCCGCCCGCCGCGCCGCCCGCCGCGCCGCCCGCCGCGCCGCCCGCCGCGCCGCACGCCGCGCCCAGCGCCGCCGCCGTGTCCCGCCACGTGCCGGCGCAGTTCTCCCTGCACGAGTACACACGAGCGTCACCGACCATCTACAGCGCTCGGTGGCTTCTTCTATAGCGGTACACTTTTTAAATAGCAGTAAAGTAAAGCGAGAGACGCAGCACTCACTCCTCGAACATGCTGAGGTGGGCGGTGGTGAGGGCGCCGGGCGAGGGCGCGGCGGGGAACAGGCCCTCCCGCGCCAGCGCGCCCAGCACCACGCCCAGCAGCTCGCCCAGATACTTGCCGCCGATGTACTTCTCGAACCTGCAACGCGGCCACAGAGGTAACGGTTACTTCAACTTCATGACTCCGTACGTTTTGGTATGGTAGTATTTAGAAGTGAGCTTTGACAGAGATAAGAGTTGTTAAAAAAGTTGTACTGTAAAGAAGTGTCTAAAACACTCGTGTGATATGCAAATTATTTTTATGTAAGAAAACACGGAGTACAGATGGAACGGTAGTCGGTGAGTCGAGTACGTAAGATGTCTCACGTGAAGGAGGCGGTGAGCAGCGAGCGCTCGTCCACCTCCAAATCGTAGTCCGTGCGCAGGAAGTTCAGGCAGCCGTTGTCCCCGAAGGCGCCCCACTCCACGTCCACGACCACGTCCCGAGCGCGCCGCTGAGCCGCCTCCCAGTGCTGCACGCGCTCCGCTCGCTCCACGTAGCACCCGTTGGAGCCCGTGCCCATGATCACTCCGATCTGCGGCATCGAGCATTGCCTTAACGCCTATTCGACCACCTCACACCGTGTAACAAATAGAATTTTTACAAAACAAAAACAAAAGAAGTACACGAACACTAGTGTGACACTCGTGCAAACACATAACACTCAATGATCACCGTTGTTTGCCCGAAAATCTATTAAGACGGAGGAGAAAGTCGTTATAGACATGGAGGAACTGAATGTTCCTCGCCGACCAAAGTAGAAAGCTTATAATTTGAGACTCACGCCGACGTCGGGGTCGCGGTGGGCGCCGGCGACCAACGTGCCGGTGGTGTCGTTGAGCAACACCTGCACCTGCACGCGAAGACCGCGCGCCAGCAGACAGCGCTGCAGCAGCGCCGCCACGTCGCAGCCCGCCATGCCGCCGCAGCAGAATGACTTGGTCCACGTCAGCAGCTCGCCCGAGGAGATCGAGTGCTGCCGCATCGGGAACGAGAACGTGAACCCTGCGGATGAAAAGAATCTCGTTCGAGACGACTGCAGCAAAAGAAGACTAGGTGGAAAGACGCCGCGCGTCGCGTGAGCCGCTCACCGAGCGAGAGTTCCTGCTCCTCCATGCCTTCGCCGCGCAGGAAGTCCTGTACGCAATCCGCCAGGAAACCGAACAGATCCTCGCCCGGCCCCATGCGCAGCGCGTCACTGCAACATGCACACTCACAGCTTGTACTCAACGTCGCAGTCGCACTCGGGAAACATTCAATGTCAATTCAATTCAATGAGATGCGATTAAATAATATAGAATTGTACAGATGGATGTTGATAAAAACTTGATTTAAAAATGGAATGAATAATTATGTTATTGAGGGGCAAGTGTCCTTGTGAAGCGTGAGCGAGGGTGAGATGGGTCGAGGAGCACACCTGATGTGGTACTGCCGGACGTGCTCCCGGACCAGCTGCCCGGCGGCCAGCTGCAGCAGCAGCACGCGGAAATTGGTGCCGCCCAGGTCCAGCGCCAGGAACACGCCCTCCTCTGCAAATCGCCGGCGCGTTCTTAGTGACGTCATTGCAAAATAACTCTTGTGTGCACGTCACAAGAGTACTCGGCAACATTTTTGATACCAATAACTGAGTCTTTTTATGGAGTAGGACCCAATACAAATAATTTTATCTGGCAACTGTACTTGCACCCTTGTTCTACTTTTGCCGAAATTCTCTTTACTTTATTAATAAATATGAGTAGATATTTCATGTTATTTGGGAGAGTATAATCGTAAAGTTTCCTATAGAATTAATACTTTTTAATACATGATGTGTTCTATATTTCTGTGAATTACTAACATAAACCACATAATATAGAACGAAAACATCCTTTTACAAGTCGTGTCACGTCGCCTAATGGATTCATCGTCGCTCATTGTGTTCACTGCTAATCAATTGTCTTTGCGGCGAGGAATCTGTGTGCTCACGAGATAATATACAAGGTATCAATGTGCAAGCTCGCACACATCGTCATGCCTCGTGCATGAGCGATTTATTAACTGGCGACTTGCAACTAATGTTTGATCTGTTTTAAGGGTTGTATAAATAAAGAATCATAAAAGGTGGGTAGCAGTGCGATAGGGGACAGTGGGTAACTGACCGGTGCCGTCGGGCAGCTCGGGAACGTAGGTGTTCTCCATCTGCAGACTGGAGGGCAGGCCGCACAGGCCGCGCTCCAGCTCGCGCGAGAACGTCTCCCCGACGCGTACCAGTGCCTGGCCGCACAGCACCAGCCCCGACAGCCGCGCCTGCACCTGCGCAAACCGCGCCACACAGCGCCGCCTCAACAACAGTCATATAACCAGCCAAGTCGGTGATACATCTCTTCTGAAGTACTTACAATAACCGCACGGTGACATTAATTGGTCACAAGGACAACGACCTAATACTACATTTAATTTTAATTCTATCAATCTACTATGTACTATTATTTTTACTTAATATCGGTCGTATTCAGTTTGTATCTTGATGATTTATAATACTTAGTCATGTTTGCAAGACAACAGAGCTGAGGCATGGGCGCGAGGTGTGTCCCGACTAATAACTTTGGTTTACAAAAACTATCGATCACAAAATGAGCAAACAAAACTAACTGCGCAAAAGTTTTGCCAAACACATCAGAAAAATACCTAGTTCAGTAATCTTATCATGGTATCAGATATAATAACCGCAATAAAATAATGTAAGAATCTACGGGGTATCTAGTTACTGTTGTAAACGGTGAGCTGTAAGCAATTATCTTTATGGCCTAACTTATTGCAGAGCACGGTGACGACTGACAACGTGTCAACGACTAAAAATAAATATATAATTATTTGCAAGAAGATTTGAAAGATTGTAGCAGAGGTTGTCTAGCTTTGGCCGAAACACCCGCAACATTATGGCAAAAATGTAAATCGCCTTACTGTGGTCGCTTCTTATGGTCGGCTTACGGCCTGTCAAATGAGAAGTTATTGGAGCACGACTCCTGCAACGCGACACAGAAGTGGTCAGTTAAGTAGGCGCGCTGCTCCTTCACCTGCGACCTACGCACCTAACTCGTCTCGCAGCGCTGGTCACGTGCTGGGACTCTGTGTGTGCTCGCATAAATTCGCAAATAAGCGGACAAGTGGGCAACAATGACCGCGGCGGCGGCGAGCAGGGGGCGGCGGAAAGTGGTCGTTTGACACGACACTAACCCAAATGTCGCCGCCGCTTCTGGCAGCAATGAATAGCGAGTACTAAAAGACAGGGGCGCCTCCGTGTTGTTCCTTTATCACAATTTCATAACGTACATAATTGGCCTTTTAATCGTACTCTTAAATAAGAGTAATTGATTATTATTTAACAGAGTGTTGGCGCATTTAAGATGTCTATATATACATATATCACTAAAAACTCTTCCATTGAGATGTCTTGCCATGAGGCGTTGCCAATTGAATGCACAATTAATTGTAGAGTGCCTCACCGCCGCCGTCAACACATAGCCTCTGGGCAATTATCACTTAATGGACACCAACAAGAACTATCGAGAAACTGCCTCTAACGATTCTCGTGCAACGACAACGAGGATTAATTTCGCATAGAACGTAAACATCGAGAAGGGAAAATGTTCGCGCTAGCGTTGTCACATGATATAAAAGCGTTTCCTTAATCACGGTGACTTGTTTGTAACCAAACTTTCGTTATTTTATTCATTATTACTTTAATTATCAAATAAGTTATATAATATTTATTGACGCCGTAGAAACTTGCCGATGTATGTTTATTAACAGTGATAGCTTCAGTTTATAGTTAGAGATATCGGCTACAGTTGAACTGTGGCACACTAAACCTCTATCAGAACTACTGATAAACGAGTGAGCGTCTAACGTAAGCGTCTTGACCTCTGAAACGATTTCATTGCCTCGTGCAACGTCTCTGCCATAAAGCGTCCGTCATTGTTCAAGCTAAGTAATATCTGAATCTATATTTACAAACAAAACGAGCTGATATAAAGTTTCCATAGTTAATATGTACATAACACTTTTCCAAACATCTATCTACTTCTTATATAATCTTGATAGCATAAACAATTGGTGTACAAGTAATTTGTGAATGTAATGTATATAGCGTTAAAGCTGTAAAATTTATCGAAATTTTTGTTATTCCTTTTAGTTATTCATTAAATATCTTGATGGTGAAGCAAGTATGACTTGCAGGTCAAATATATATCGCATGTTAGAATCAGGTTGCTGCACCGTGGCTGACAAAGCGGCTGGTCAGCAAACATGCGGCGGTTAGACATCATCGTATCTCTACTAGTCTAACTACTGGCCACAATGTATTCGAACAAAGAATCTAATATCTAATCTATGGATTTTTCGTTCGTTAAAAATGTAAGATAATAGTTTTTCGTTTGCTAATCTGGATTTTAGTGTAGCATTATAGCTTTAAAGTGCGTAATTAAACGATAAACTACTGTTACGCACGTTTTCAGTAAACAGGTACCTAGCGGTTGAATTTATTTTTTGCAATAGCGATAATCGCTGTCGTGAGCATTGACGAGTTATACGAAAAGTTATCTAGACATGAATGCGAACTAACATATCATAGTCTCGACATGCCGACTGCTTCAGTAATTTTCAGGTGACATGTTACCTTTAAAGCACGAGCGCGATCTTCTAACACCAAAGGGGGCGGAAGGAACTGCGCATCCCATAGACTGCGCCCCGCGGAGCCGTTGTGTTGTGCTGAGCCGTTGTGTTGTGCTGAGCCGTTGTGTTGTGCTGAGCCGTTGTGTTGTGCTGAGCCGTTGAGATACGCTGAGCCATTGAGATACGCTGAGCCATTGAGTTGAGCTGAGCCGTTGTGTCGCGCTGAGCCGTTGAGTTGCGAGCCGTGTCCGTTGACTCGCGCCTCTCCCCCCACCGCGAAGTTCTCCACGGCAGTCGACATTATGTGCACTAGTTCAGGATTGTTATCTGAAAAAAAAAAATTAGCCAAGCGCATTAAATAACATGTCACTGCGCTCTTTGACGACATTTATACATGCACGGGAGTGAGTGGTTTAGAGGCAATTTTAATTGAGAAACCTGTGGATAACTGACACAGACACAACTGACTTCCGAGCTGCATTGATATAATCACTAAAAATGCTGCCGGAATAGAAAGGTATTCAGTAGTATCAGCTTAAAGATGTTATTGTGAATATAGTACGAGGGTCACACTGAAAGTTCTTAGAAAATCAAAAACTGAGTAAACTAGCAAGTAAGCTATTTATATTATAACTTTTCAGAATATTACTATTAACATTAATAAATCGCTGCATTCGATAGAACCACTGAGAAAACCACTTTGCCCAATCGTCCTTAGGGGTCTATTCGATGGCCTTCTGGAACGCAGCCACTGGTTGTTTGGCGTCCATAAAATTTTTTCCTCGAAGTTTTTCTTTTATTTTCGGGAATAAATAAATAAAGCAAGGTGCGACGTCGGGGCTGAATGGCGGGTGACCCAGCAATTCCACGTCTGACGACGCCAAATAGTCGATCGTTCGCCCGCAGGTGTGCGAACAGGCGTTGTCGTGATGAAGGAGGATCCTACTTCAAGGTCGTTTTTCTCGATATTTTTCCAAGACAAGTGGCAAACATTTGTTAGTATACAACTCTGCAGTAAGTAACTTTTAATGTTCTAAAACAATTGTCGCATAATGACCGGTCCTTCCGATGAATGAGGCCAACATCTTTTTTCCTACACTTCGACCTTTCTTCAATTTAGTTGGCAACTCCTTTGAAGGAAACACCCCCTGAGCAGATTGTCTCTTGGTTTCCGGATCATAGCAATAAATCCAGCTTTCGTCACCCGTAAGCATGTCGAACACAGCTTTTGAGTCATCTCCGTTATATATTTGTATCATTTCATGGCACCAATCAACACGACGGAGTTTTTGGGCCTGGGTCAAATAATGGGGTATCCACCAGGCACAAAGCTTCCTAATGGCTAAATGTTTGTGAAGGATTTTTTGCACTTGAGTCATACCGATGCCTAAGCTTGTCCGAATCTGTTGATAGGTTACTCTTGGATCAGTCTCTTTCATACATCGCACAACACTGATGTTAACTTCAGTCGTCGCCGCAGAAGGCTGTCCTTGACGCAGAGCATCGTTGAGATTGGTGCGGCAACATTTAAACTCATTAAACCAGTTATAAACAGTGGCCCGAGAAGGGTCTTCATCGTGAAAGGCCAATCGAAGTCTGTCATAACATTCTTATTGACTTAAATGACACCGAAAGTCATACAAAATCATGGTACGAAAATTTTCTCGCGTTAAATTCATACTGGCCTGACACCAACAACTTTCAATTTGCCGCCAAATCGTAAAACAAATGACAAACGAATTAAATTAGTACTCAATAATATTAGCAAAGAGTTCTATTTTCAAAATTTAATCTTATTTTTTTAATATATTCTTAAAAAGTAGCTAGTTCTAAAAACTTTCAGTGTGGCCCTCGTATGTAGTGTATTGTACTGCACAGCGCTGTATGTTCACAACATGTTGTAATTAGCAGGCATAAGTGATGATTATAAAAGGCAAGGCCGCGATCTAACAGCACAGCAGTAGCAAACAATGACTCGCGAAATAGGCAAATGATAGCGATCTCTCGTCGCGCTGCTAACGGGCCGGCGAGCCGGACCGGGTCGGTGGCGCGGCGTTATCGACAGACAGCCTATCTGACAGCGGCGAGGATAGCGCGCGATACCTACATAACTTTAATTAGATACCGCATACGTACACTGGCTTATTAACTACGCTTTATCTCTAAAAGACACCTACTCGCGAACCTACTACGAACTTTTAGGTGCGAACGCAATTGCTTTTTTATCACAGATGTACTTACAAAATACACAAGTTTGAATATAAGAAAAAATATAAGAAAACCCACCCCAATGATCGGACTCAATATTATTTCAGTTGTATTTTGCCCTTTCTATAAGTATACGCGTGTGGTACAACTTTCCCCCGGGTTCAGTCCTTATCATCCCGGAGTGTTGGGACTGTCTCGACTGCGGAGTGCGGAGGGCGCGGCTGTGACGTCACGTCGTGCCCACTGCGCCGCCTCTCGCCTTCGCCCGCGCGGAATGCATTTCCCAAGCGCAAGCGTTTGTGTTATTCTGAGATACTCTGATATTAAATTAAATTGCGAACCAAAGCGCAAATATTAAATACATGTATCTAAACTAACATCGAGTAATTTCGTAGAACCGATAGATCTGAACACAACATTATTCTTTATCGTTGTTTGTCGAGTTTTGCGAACACACGCATACAGATTGCAAACATATAATAAAAATATTCTTTCTGAATTCATATTTCAGTTGTTGCAAAACAAAATCTTAAACAAACATGTTAATATTGTAACTGCCGCGTGAGACGTCGCTTGTATTATATTAATTGATTCTTCTTACGAACTACTTAGTTATTTGCTTAGTATAAAGTTAGACATGAGAATAATAAACATAAAGTAGGTCTAATGACATAATATAGCAGTAGGCAAAACTCTATTGGTTTCCTCGCAGCAATCATTAGCCATCTCAGAGCGTAACGCCAGCCAGTATAGCGTGTTTTGCTCGCTCTCCTCACGTTTGTATGTTATTTAGCAAAGGTAAATTAACACACACATACATATTTATATTACGTTTTATGAAACAAATTACCTACATATAGTTATTATATAACTTATTGTGTTCAATTAAATCCATACATAAATGTTTCCGTTCTGTGGGAACTGTTTTAATACAAGAACAGAATTACTTTTGCAGCATTGTAATGTCTCAGTAATACAATTTGTTATCATTACTTCATACCAATATAACTATTAAATTATGCAGTAGCTAGTTTATTGTATAAATAACAAGCTATAGTTAAGGAATTGTGACCCGAGTGATTGTGGAATCACGGCGCGGTGGTGAAGTCGAGACGACCAAGAAATCAGCACAGTTTTTTTAGTTACATTTCATGATTAAATATCAGACTAATTATAAGATTAGAGTCATTAGCTGTTATATTTGATAGCAAAAGAGCGCAATATGAGATAGAAGGCAAAAGGTTATCTCTAATGTCGTGATAACTTTTTGGCCTTGTTCCATCATCGGCCGCGCTCTGTTCGCGAAAATGCGAAACGTAGTTGACTTGAAGCTTCAGAAAAGTTCCATTCGTGATGTAAATAATTGTGCAGACAATCAGGTAGAAGAAGTAGGTGGAGGACTTGATAAACGTTATTTATTATACAAGTGTCCCAGAACCGGAGGAGCGGCGTCGCGTTAATTATGTTGAAAAAAATAACAATTCCCGAGAAATTTTCCTTTAAGTAGCTTATGACAGGGGTAACGCAACGGGGACAAATAATAAAAACATTACAGATAAAAATGGCCGCGTCATATGACGTCTGCTCACCGACATAGTCCATAATACATCTCAAACAACAACAATGTCAAAGTTAGATTCGACATTAGACATTTTTTAGATAGTGTAGTGTTTCATGCTTATTTAGAGTTTTTTGATATAATTTTATCCTAAGGTAAAATTCCATAACAAATTATACCGCTTTTTGTGTCTTAATCAAAACTGGCTGTAGGTTGAGGGTCGAGTGATGTGGACTGAGGACACACAGCAAAAGCACACACATCAGTCAAACAATATGTTGAAATCAATACTGTGTGGGCGCGGTCCGACGTCGCTTGTTTGTTGAGCGTTGAGCGCTTAGCGGTGGTCGAGCAAACAGCATGCTATGACGACGATGCCGCGAGTCATATGCCGTTGCCTTGGTGTTAACTACATCGATTTAGAGAACACAAAATCTATAATTAAAGTAAAAGACACGCGACCGAGACATCTTAAAAGTGTGTCAGGATCGAAATAAAATGTGGTGGCAATTGGACGATGTATTTTTGCGTCCAGAGCTCGTGAGCTGACATGGCAAAATGCATTTAGTAACAAATATTAACAGCTTTAGTCAATAAATAAAATATAGCATGTAAAAATTGCTTTTTTAATTAGTCAACAATTCTTCTTCTTCTTTTTATCAGCCAGGTGATGTCCACAGCTGGGCATAGGCAAACCCCCAAAGATCGGTCCTGTCCTGTACATCCGGGATACACGCACAAAAACTTCAATCAAACGTATTCTTAAATAGAAAGTGGACCGCGGTCCTTATGTTGTCTGAAATATATTATCTAAGCTTGACAACAGCAACAGACACGCTACGAGCACTTTGTCGGCAGGCTGCGGGGCTTCCGATCAATTCGGCGATGACGTCAAACTGACATCCGCGACAAATCTAGCCGAGTGTTGTTGAAAGTTACGCACTATGGTAAAAATCACAACAAACAAAATCAAGCAAGTGATAGATTTTTTTGGAGATAATCAGATATGTAATTCATGTATAACAAGTGTACCTGACTAGTGTCTGCTATAGGCGGCTCTACTTTCGTGTCGCGTGTTGTACCCAGATCTCACGTGTAGAAGATCAACATGCGATGTCAATGAATTCAATTAGTAAAAAAGAAGCGAAATTTGCTGAGCGCTAATGAAGTAATTCCAGCGCGGAGGCGTTAGCGACGGCGGCGGTCGGTAGGCGCGAGTGATTACAGTGATAAGATACTCGCAGCTTATCATCACGCCACGGGAAAGAAAGGCAGGCAGTGAGAGCCGACACAATAATAACATTTTTGCAGCAAGTAACAGTTGACAATTCACATTAATAAGCTAGTGGTAATAGCCAAGGAAGCTAAGAGTCTAAAGTGACATGGATAAGTGAGGAGCTAAGCCGGTTCTCTTTACAATTGAAAGGTTGAGGAGGAAGCGCCGGCAACTTCAAACGGCGATTGCAGTGGACAATAGTGACGCGGGCGACGCGGGTCAAATCCATTAACATCTGAGTGCCAATAAAAGATTCGATCAACTAGGACAACCATAATTCTTGCGGTACAACTACAATACTTTTATATTAATCACTAGCTTTTGTCCGCGAATTCGTGCGCGCGAAATTATAAAAAAATCTAGCCTATATTACTCAGTGATAATAAATCTTTCTAATGGCAAAGGAATTTTTGATATCAGTCCGGTAGTTTTTCAGTTTATTCGTTACATAAAAAAATATATAAATGTACACATGTGAAATCTAGACAAAGAAAGTACGAAAACAAGTAGAAGTTGTCGAAATTTCTATGTCAATTGTCATACAACAAGATAAGCACTTATAGACTGAACAACGAGATCCCAGTGTCTCAAAACAGCTTGTTTAGTTTGGTATTGCTAATGGATTGTAGCGGAGCGCCGCGCGTGACGCACGTCCTGGGGCGCGTTCAATCTTCGCGACCATCACTGCCCGCGCCGCGCTGCCGCCGGATGCCACGAGGACTCACTCCTGTCTTCACTGACACCTCAACATACTGCGCACATCATTACCATTGATTTTTTCAACACTGATTATTGACCCGGACACTGATGATACGTATAGGAAAAGCACCTCATTGACCATAGAAAATCATCGTGCCTTGTCTCGTAACTACAGAGGTCAGAATTCTGTTGTCTACAATCAATACATAGTATATAAAATAACGAGAAAGAATTATAAGAAGATATCTATTACATATACTGTTACAAATAACCGATCTGTTATCAAGTGCTGCATAACTGAGGGTCGGTGCTCGGAGTGGCGCGGGCGGTGCGGGCGGCGGCGGCAGCGCGGCGCTGGGGCGAGCGAGCTTCATTCTATTAAATTATTTCTCGATTTTTTTAAAGTAAATTTAAAATAAAACATACAATTCGTGTATCATGAATTGTAAAAGCTTCATTTTTCGATAGATGACTAATTTGGTCTTGGATTTACTTTTGATCTACGTTAGGTTTTATCGAACAATTGATGAAATAACTTCGAAAACCTACAAAAATAGAATTTACGTCTATGGTTAATTATTTCCAGATTATTTTTAAACAATAACAAAGCAGCGTATATTTATAGTGTGCTAGTATTCTTTAAAGAATTTTATGTCATCGTCATCAACGTGCCCTTGTCCCTGCGGGGGTCAGCACAGTACGTACTGCTCTTCAATACATATAAAAACCGGCATGTCAGTGATCCCCGCCTTGCGCCTATCAGCCGGCAAGCTTCACAGCAGCCCGCTTCTGCTGCTTTTTACACACGTAGTAACAACACGCCTATTGTTTGAGCTCAGCAACGTATGTAGCTGGCGACACTGACGTACAAACACCGTCTCATAAAGTAGTGGACAGTGTACCGTTTAATGTAAATACATAATTATCTCTTTAAAAGGTGTGAGAGTACGTATCATAAATCATCTCCGTTCAAGAAGAGCGCTCGCGGAGTAATCCATGTCCTGACGCAAAATAAGCGCCAGTCGTAAAGTTGCAGAAACCACAGCTTTAATATTTTAAATCAATTCGTGTATCGGTGAGTGCAGCACCCCTGCAAGCGCGGCGTCCGGTCACTGTTCCTGTACCAACTCTAACTGCTGCAATCAAACCATTATTGAGATTTATTGCGTCCATTGAAGACGCACATCGACCACGTCCGCGCCTTTCCCGACTCCTACTGCGTCAACTGAACTGAAGGCGAACAGGTCAAAATAACAGTTGTAACGCAAAAATATTCCATCGGCCGATAAAGTTGATGAAATTTAATAATGTTGTATAACATTCCAAAGATTATAAAATATATAAGAACGTTAATTTGATATATATACAGAGACTAAATCCGGTTGTGAGTGCCTCACGCCTCACAACATATTAACTCAACGCGACCCGACGCGACACGACGCCGCCACACCGCGCGCCAGCGTTTGAGCAAACACCACATTACGTATTCCTATGACAATTTGAATAAATTAACACCAGTTAGATGTTTACGCGAAATAAACGTACTCATTGCAAAACAAATGGCCAAAATGATTCAACAAATACTACTCTCTGATTTTTGCGGCGTGTTATCCTATCTGATGTAAACTGCGAAAATAGATTGTAAACCAAAATATTCGGAGCCGCAGAGAGGAGCGTGCCAAAATTAAAAAGTATACGTCGTTAGCGCTCGCGTTTCCACGTTCCCGCGTCACGGCGGGAGTTTACTGAAACTGGGCGTGAGCGCAACTTCACACAGAAAATAAATGAAAAGTTTGTACTATGGAGTCGGCGGGCGGCGGAGGTGTGGCGACACACGCCACGCTTTATGGCTTTATTTACGTACTCGCCGGTCGCTATCAAACACGAACTGCGCCTGCACATCTGATAACTCCATAGAACAAAGCAACACCATAAGTCTTTAGATAAATGATAAAATCAAAAACAATGGAACGAACAATCATAGGAATCCCCGGGGTAAGAAACCGATCGACGTCGGGGCGGATAGTTAGCTGGCGACCAATTTAATTAACTGTAACAAATAATTTAGCGCAACCTTCGCCGCTAAACAAGTGGCTCCGATAATATTTATCATTTTTATTATGTTTATTGATATGACATATAACATCGCCTCGCCTCGCGGGGTCACGATATGTTTTATTATTTTGACTTTTGTCATTTATTTAAAAAAATAATCGCGCAATTCATAAATATAATGTAGAAAAAAACATGATACTCGCAATGAATAATACAAAAGTTTATAAGATGTCTTACAAATCAATTGGAAGCTGCGATCTCAGGATCTGCAACCAGCGCACTAGTCTCTAATACTGTAGTAAAAGTTACCGGTCACTTTACAGCTAATATGAACCATATATATTGAATTCATTGATAAACTATTGTCTAATTAATGTTGACGGATTATATTCAGATAGTTATGTAGTTAACTATTTGTTCAAACTAGAAAGTAATTTGTTAACATGACAACAGATTTTTGACTGTGGTCATTGTGAAGTCATTATAAAATACTAGCTATCGCCCGCGACTCCGTCTGCGCAAAATTAAATAAAAAACATAATAAAATGTCTACCTATGTCTCCTTCCAGACTATGTTCTACATCTAAGCCAAATTTTACCAAGATCCGTTGAGCCGTACCGGAGATACCTTCAAACAAATCCATCCATCCATCCATCTAATCATTCGCATTTATAATTTATAGTATTTTATAAAATTGTAAAATATTACACAACTTGCGTCTAAAATCTTGTAAAACAAAGATAGGATTTTATTTTTCGTAGTAATGATAATGATTTGCTTTACTTAAAACAAAATAATCAGTTTTTAATTTTTCTGTCTGTCTGTCTGCAAGTATGCGTTTGTCCCGGATAATCTCGGAAACTGGTAAATAAATTTTGATGGGCCATTTAATGGAAGGAATATAATGTTTCAGATATACATATATATTAGGTTTTTCTTTTAATTACATTTGGAACGGAATTCGTTGGAAAAAGCTAATTGTTAGGAAAAATATAACTCTATATAACAATATGTAATATGTTATGTGTTGTGAGTGAAAAAAATAATTTATGGGAAGAAATATACCAGGACCAGGACCAGGAAAATATAATTCGAACACGGAGCTGCTTTATCCCGAAAATATTATTATTATAATAAGCGCATCAAAAATTTAAAGTGAATTTTTTCTACCTGTTTAAATTATGCCTACTTTTCAAAATGTATTCAAAGTCCAAAATTAGTAAACAACCAGCAAATTTTTGTGCTAATACTACCCGAATACATCCAATACCAGGGTTAAATTAAAATGTACATATATAACTAAATATAGTATAATGATGTCAAATTAGCTTAATCTCCTGGCTTCATGGCGCCTCTCTCAGAATTTCAAACTTTAGTTAACATGTTATGTAGTATGTATAGGTCAAACTTTAAGAATTCACCAGCTGTTGCTCGCCACTTCGTTCCCGGCAAACATATATCCAGAACAAACGCGGATTTGCGAACAGACTACAATTATAAAAATTCGGTTTTCGTTAAAGAAATTCGTGCTTTTCATAATAAAATAGATTCAATTCGAGTGACGTTATATATTACTACATATTGTGATTCCTTAGACATAAGCCTTAATTTTTACAATTATTATTTTCATGTTTTATTCCACGGTTTGTATTATTATTTAAGTTCAATAATTAGTAGTATTTATTAGAATTTGTTCTTTTAATAATAGCTATAAAATAATTGATTCAACATTAGATTAAAATACAAGATACATATTTTTCTATGATCTTCATTGATGAAAACAAATGTAAACTTACACGTGAGTTAGGTAGAGTGTAGCGCGGGAACTAGTCGAAATAGCGCCAAGGCCGTCTTGTAAAGTAGTGCAGAGATCGCGAGCACACGAGCAGAGAAGGCGGCGGCTGCGCGCAGACTGACGCAGCGGAGGCGCGGCCGTCGGCCTTCGCGGCTGATATCCCCACACATCCTTCTTCATCAGACAAGGCATCTCCAGCGGACAAAATTTATGCTTCAGTATCTGCTGTATCTACCCCACCCCTTAACAAATCAAAAAGTATCTACTTAGAAATACTAAGGTGCCTACAGAGATAACCCGAAACAGCTTATCAGTTTTTTCTTAAAAAATTGGAGATGTTGATAAGCATTCTCTTTGGAGTAACAAAAGAAAAATTTTACTAAAAGACCCCCTCCATGAGCGTAGTAGCTCACTTGACTTAATCTGCAGGTTCTGTGTTCGAATCCCGCCATGTACCAATGTATTTTTCGATTTATATATGTACATTTATCCGTCGTTCTTACGGCGAAGGAAAACATCGTACACATATTTGCGAAGAAATTGAAAGATATGTGTGAAGTAAGCCCTTGTAGAGTATGGGTAGGTTATGTTTTCTCACTGACATCAATTTCTGATGAAGAAATTGATGTCTTCTCCCAGCCCCAGCATGTTCCTTAATACCTAATTTACATCGGTACACCGATGTCGTCTACTGCTAGACTATCAGGGTTTTAGCTATTCCTGTCAAGTCATGTAATCAAATGCGTGAGACCTCACTATATAATCGTTTCTTTTTCATATAAGATTCTTGTTCGATGTAAAGTAGAAGGAAAGGAATAAACGTCCAATGATATTTAACTATTTTAGAGGTTATATAAATTGGTAAATTATGCGACAATGTAACTTCGCAATCGCAGTTATGTCTTACATAACATCGCCTTATCATTGTATTAATGAACGTGCCTCTAGATAACGCATCGAATAGTTGTTTTTTTAATACTATTTACAAAATAATTTCAAGTAGGTAGCTCGCGTTGAGGTCAGATAAAGGCGCCGCATGCGCTCGTATTTTAACGAAAACTATAACTGCTTACAAACACACGATGCGAATGATAACACATGCACTTAACGTGGGTTTCTGAGACCAAAATCCACGTTTAAAACATTTATTATTGTTGTCTCTGTTATGTCAAAGATAATGATAAATATGACAATATGTTTTATACAGATTTTTAGTCTCAGAAACCAACGGTTAGTAACGCGAATGTGTCGCGTGCCGCTGCTTCTGTTCAAACTGCAAACGCGCCAACGACTGACCTGTTGACATGTGACATTCCATTACCTCACGGAGGAAAGGAAAGTTCCCAAGTAATGTTATCTAGGATTATATCCAGTTCGGGTAACAAACAATACCACTTTACGTTGATATTTATGTTTTCGCTATCGCAGTTTCACAGAATAAAGTTTAAATTCGTAATTAAATTATAAACATCACAATAAATAATATTGTTTACAGTTAACATAATTGAAAATATTAAAGTGAGATATGGCGCGGGTTCGAGCAACTTGTCGAACGTTCAGGAGATAACGCACTACCAAAAGCACAACAGCCCGCGGGTCGGAGGTCAATATTCTCTTCTCCACTTTATAGTTAAAATAAACGAACTTCAACAAGTTCTTGTAGTGCATAACCTATGTGCACGGTAACGGTAAAACGAGACATACAGATATATATAAATGTTTTCAGATACCTCAACAGCTCTTAACTTCGCGCAAGTCGCAGCGCAGTACACAATTTTAGGTGTGGCGGGGCGTAGCGGGATGGGGGGGGGGAGGACAGTGCGCCGATGACCTTGGGCCGCAAAGATATTTAAAAAGACTTATACGTCTTAGACGTAGGTAACTCAATCAAAATTTATGACCTTCAGGTCAGCTCACGGCTCACTTGTGTGAAGCAGATCAGTGAACCTGGTCGCAGCTTCAGTTCAATTTGTACCTGCATAGAGTTAAAAATTGCGTTTCGAGCTGCGAACTGCGAGTCATCAGGCAGCTCACATAGTCAAATACATCGCGATGGGCCGTGAGCCGCCAATTTAGTTGTCGAACCGCAGCTCAACGAGTTTACGTGAGCTGAACTTTTAAACCGGTTCAGAGCTGTTTTATACTATAGCTAATATGTCTTTTCAAATATCTTGGCGTTTGTCCTCAAGCTGTGCGCTGAGCAGTGCCCTCCCCCCCGGATCCCTTTACCGTTCTTCTACACCTAAACTTGTGTACTGCGCAGCGACTCGTACGATGTTCTGAGCCGCAACAATATTTTTATAAAGGTATTCTATAACACCTCCTAAACGGTTGAGTGAAAAACAATTCACTACTCTGTTTATACCACTTTATTGTGATCAATCATAATCGACAGTTTTCGACCGAAATCTTAATAGTTTTTTTAAACCAATCAAACAGCCATTATCTTAGAAATTAAAAAGTAACTTTCCACCTGTGTAATATTTGCCACATTAAATATAATATCAAAATTAGTTCATAAATCATAAGGTAAAATATTCTAACTCAAAGTGCAACTTAACAACAATAACTTATCAGGAACTTGTAACTTACTACATCTTCATACAAAAAAACATTATTTGTAAATGTTTCATCAATCGCACAGTTTCACACATTTAGATAATATTCATCTGAGAATTCAGTATAGAACAGAAAAAAACTCTGTAATAATTATAATACAAATAGGGGGCAACAGAATTTTTATAAACAAAACTTATTTCTATTACAAATATCATCATAAATGTATACAAACATTAAATCAAATACAGTTTGTCAAACATTGCTCAATATAGTTACAATACAATGCATAATTAGTATGTTTCTTGCTGTAAAAAAGTTTAATTGAAGAATCTTTTATTTAATTAATTAAAATTAAAGAATTTCTTATTTACATACACAGTACCTAATATCATAACTCTAACTTATACATTTATATTTACAAGTTCGTGAGAAAGTGACGTATAACTTATTTAACTTTTTGAAAATTAATGTATATGCCATATGCCAATAGAAAAACTAAAATTATGATGACATTAAGAATTACTTAAAATGTTGTTTTTGTAAGTAATTCATAAATCTAATTATTAAAACAAAATGTTTAACATTTAAAAGGCGCAGTGCGCAGAAGCGTTTAGTTTTTTGCAACACTCGAGGTATTGTAATATCAGGTACACGGTGTCCGAGCTTTATAAAGGACAAGTTGAAGAGACGCGCACACACACGTGTGTAGCCGTCGGCCGCTCGCGAACGAATGACAACAAGTGGAGGGGATGAGGTCAGTTCAATAATAAAAGCAAAAAATCTAGTTGCTTTATCATACTAAATAATAAAAAATATATGTAATTGTATTTTATGACATTTTAGCTTTGAAAATAGGATTCAAATCAAAAAATTAGAATTTGGATATGAAAATTTAACATCTGTTTATTTGCCTGTCGGCTGATGTATATTGCTGTGTCGTTGTCTTACTCTAGACTATCACAACTCGAGGCACTTGGATCTTATTTACTAATATACATACGTCATACATCTCAGCACATACAACCTCACACACAGACACACAAATAGTGATAATAAATAAACACACTGCTACATATGGAGAAGTATTTGTTTAAAAAGTATTAGAATTACGTAATGACAGTGCAACACGGTAATGTCAAACTGTGTACATACCACATTCAATTAGGAACTTTCCTAAATTACAATAATTTAAGTTACATTAATACACCGCAATACTTGTGCGACAAATTCAATGGTAATTGTCTCTGAGTGCAATCGGCCGTGTACTTACAATCTACATAACGACGGAACTTTTCCTAAAATCAAGTAAAATTATAAACTAATAAGATAATAGTTTACGTATGTATTTTTCCATTGATTTATATTATTGTGATATCGATCTCATTTAATTGTTACATCTCACAGAGATACGACGCCTAAAAACAAATATATTTTACTGGTCCTTCGAGTGGGATAAAAACTTAATCGTTCGATAACAACGATGGGTTTGTAAATTATAGACAAGCGCATTAGAACTCTTTCATTCTCTGTGGGTTCGGTCCCTAGAGCAAGCAGAAAGCGTCAGGTCGCTTGTGCAGCAGAGGTCAGCTTACACCGGCTTCTACCAGCGCCTCTCTCACGACCGCGTGCAATTCACTACGGTTGGTCGACTTTACGGACATCTGAGTTCAAAAATATTGTTTACTGGAAACATATCACAGAAACACTACTATGCGATAATTTTAATATTAATAAGCAGAAGTATTCTCTTTAGTAATTTAGGATTCAGTGCGCCTGTTGCAATGACGGAGGCTCTAGCTGCAGTGGCGGAGGGTCTAGGTGCAGTGGCGGAGGGTCTAGCTGCAGTGTCGGAGGGTCTAGCTGCAGTGGCGGAGGGTCTAGCTGCAATGGCGGAGGGTCTAGCTGCAGTGGCGGAGGCTCTAGCTGCAGTGGCGGAGGGTCTAGCTGCAGCGGCGGAGGGTCTAGCTGCAGTGGCGGAGGGTCTAGCCGCAGTGGCGGAGCGTCTAGCTGCAGTGGCGGAGACTCTAGCTGCAGTGGCGGAGGGTCTAGCTGCAGTGGCGGAGACTCTAGCTGCAGTGGCGGAGGGTCTAGCTGCAGTGCCGGAGACTCTAGCTGCAGTGGCGGAGGGTCTAGCTGCAGTGGCGGAGGGTCTTGCTGCAGTGGCGGAGGGTCTAGCTGCAGTCGTCGGGCGCGTAGCAGCGGCTCTTGACGTGCATGGTGAGCAGGCCGCGGGAGACGAAGCCGCGGCCGCAGCGCGCGCAGGCGTAGGGTCTGGCGCCGCTGTGGTAGCGCTCGTGTATGACGAGAGTGGAGCGCTGAGAGAAGGCTTTGCCGCAATGCGGACACACGTGCGGTTTCTCTCCGGAGTGGACGCGCTCGTGCAGCGTCAGGTTGCACTTCTTGACGAAGCCCTTGCCGCAGACGCCGCACACGTTGGGCTTGTAGCCGGAGTGGATGCGCAGATGGTACTTGAGGTGCTCGGCGGAGGAGAGCGCCTTGCCGCAGACGCTGCACAGGAAGTTGCGCTCGCCGGTGTGAGAGCGCAGATGACGGCGCAGCGAGTTGGTGTGCGCGAACTGGCGCGCGCAGAGCCGACAGCGCAGCGCGACTGCGCCGCCCGCCTCGGGGTGAGCGCGCGCCCGGTGCGCCAACATGCAGCGCAGGTACACGAAGCTCTCGGGGCACACGTCGCACACGAACCGCTTGTCGGGCTGCGCGCCCGCCGCCTCGTGCCCCAGCCCTGCGACCCCCGACATTACTTCTCTTACCGGGATAACGAGTACTAACAGTGTACAGTGTTGGAGTGGGAGTGGGACGTACCGTGTCGGAAGAGCTGGTAGGTGTCGCGGAAGGTCTTCTCGCAGAGGCCGCAGCGGAAGGGCTGGCAGTCGCGCCGCCAGTGCCGCCGCCAGTGCGCCGCCCACTCGCCCTCCTGCAGCGTCTGTGTCCCCACACACACATACATAATATATTATGTTAAAAAGACATTAAACACAAAGTATAAATGTATATGTGTGTTCATACCTTGTTGCAGCGCGGACACTTGAGAGGCGGTGTGTCGGGCGGGGGCGGGGGCGCGGCGGGCGGCGGGGCGGGGGGCGCGGCGCTGGCGTGAGACCTGACACAACGCACAGATAGACCTATTGTTATGAAAAACTAGGCATTGTTGGATCATCATGTAGTAAGTTTGAGTTTAAAACCTATTAGAAATGTAAAGCCAATCAAATACTCCAACCAATCACTGCCGCAAAGGCGCAGCTCTACGTGGAGAGTTCTATGTGTGATGGCAGTCATTGATTAGGTCCTGATTCCTGACTACTTAACTGCCTCGCTTGAGTAAAACTAAACATCCCCCTTCTCCTCCTAAATACATATTGTGATATATTGAACTAATTTACAAAATAATTAAATGTAAATATGTTTTCTTGAAAATATAGTTACTTGTAATGTTGCAGGATGTCGGGTCTGGCATAGAACTTATCAAAGCAGATGCAGCACTGGTACACATCCTGAGGCTGCTCCCCCTTTTTACTTCTCTTGTTTTTCTTCTGTACATCTGTGTCTATTTCCTCCGTCTTTATCTTTCTATTCTCATCGTCCGCGATTATGTTTCTATCTTTTTTTGTAAGCACAGTGAGAGCCGAGTTTGAGTTGAGGGTGTTAATCAATAAGTGGAAATCTTTTAACTTTCCCTTCCTCTTTCTACCTCTTCTATTTTCTTGTACTTGACCATTCTTAGTTGTGTTGCCGTTTTCTATTCTTTTTATCTCCTTAAGACTGAACAGCGATAGGTCATCACTTGCATCGGAGAGCACAGCGTTGGAGCCGGCTGAGCTCTCACTGTCTGAACAATCATTTTCAGTTTTGACGGGCAGCTGTGGTGGGGATGGTTTTGGTTCAACTTTTTCTTCTTTCACTTTGACATCAACTTTCACATTAGTCGATTCATCTCTCTCCGTCTGTGTTTCTTGCTCTAGTAGAACTTTTATTTTGAGAGTGGAGGAATAGGACTCAGCTTCTGTTGCTGAGCAATTGTCACTGTCGCCCAATGTGATGCCTGATGCTATTAATATACTGCGTAATCTGAAATGTTGCATTGAAACTTTTTATAATTTTTTTCATTACAACTTATTACTTGAACTTAAATACTTGAAGAATTTTATGTTATATACCTTTTTTGAGTGAGTCTAAAAGATCATTTTCAAGGTATATTTTGACATAATAACTTCTATTTTTGCAAAATAATAAGGGCAAGCCTAAGTGTACGGGTTGCGGTACGTACATACAAAGAATAATGCAGAGTTTAGAGAGACAATTGAGTTTATTCTCTAAAACTACGGCTAAATGGTTTTAATGGTATCGAGCACACGCCGTATGAATGGTGACCGAACGTGAACTGGTTGGTGGGAATGGTGACACGTGTTATAAAATGTACTAAATGGCTGACAATGTGAAAACATGTATTGTGTGGTGTTTACACCGTACACTAAGAATATCTTTTTATTCAATTTAAATTTTCAGATATTGCATGATTAAGAACAAGAACTGTACTTTTTTAGTATTATATAACTATTGTATAATACTTGCATTTCAAAATTTTTGTGACATATTAAGCTATGTTTTATAGGTGTAATGGTTTACTCAACAAATTCATTATATTCATCAGTCTTTTTTAGTCCCCACCCAAAGTCAGACTTTCCCAATGCCTTCCACACTTTGTGGTTCTCTGTAAATTACAAAACTAACAATTTCAATACGTGAACTACACATAGTGAAGTACAGACGTAAACATTTGTACAATTGTCATTAATGTTTACAATGTGAGTAGAAAATAAATCACAACAAAACTTACTTTGACTGGACTTCGATTGCTTCGTTACAGAACTGGTAAAAGTCGTTTACTTTGCAGCTACATTTGTCACAGATCTTCTGAGGCAGGCGATCGTTCTTCAGTATCTATCGACATAAAATAAATTTTGAATTATGGACTAACATTCAATAAAAGATCTCGTAAGTCTTTCATGTTTCATACCTTAAAGGGTAAATATAATGACATTTTTAAAAACAGTGCATTTTCTTCATCAAATATGTAATTGTTGACAAATTTAGTAGAACTGCACAAACGACATATAGCATCCATTTTTATTACTTGTATATAAAACGGACCGCGGTGTTTATACAATTTCGTCGAGAAAGTGACAGTAAGTCAGCCATTTGTCAATATTGAACTGACGGAACTAGTGTTGCCAGTCTGTTGTGGATTATTTTTAGAGACCTAAACTAAGACCATCGTTTTATTCTCTGTGGTTTCATTACATGTGCGTATAGATAGGACAATACACGACAGCAATACTGTAGGAGGGTGGGCGGTGAAGACGGGCGAGGTACAGACTGCGTCAAACTTTTGATTAATGAATATAACATTTGTAAAGTTAACTTACTCGGTTGATGGCAAATATTCAAAACATTGAAACTTTTCTTTCACAACAGTATGTTCTTAGTTGTAACTATATAATACTTAATCGGGTTTATAGTATTGAAAAATTAGTATACTGTGTTTCGCGACGTATTATTCGTAAACGGTTACACCGTTTTAACTATAAACTTTAGCTAAGAAGTACAAGTTAATTAAGATCATTTTTTCATCCAGTCCAATGATAAATCTTCATTCTGATATTAATTCATTTAAATCAGAATCAAATCATCAAAATTAGACTATGTTCTATATCTGTGCCAAATTGCATGAAGGTTCGTTGAGCCGTTCCCGGGATATGTACCTTGTAACAAATATGTATCCATCCATCCATTCATGTAAACATTCGCATTTATAATATTAGTAAGACGGTCGCTAACGTAAAAAAAAACGACACTTGTTAGATCTGAAAGTCAAAAATGTCACTCTTTCTGAGAGATGCACGATTTTTAGGCTGTTTGATATGTGCTTTTGTTCAATATTTATAGGTAATATGTCGCACCTTAGAAACCTTAAAAATATACTGAACAGCAACAATTTGTGCGGGCCTGAATCCCATACAAAAGGTAATGATCACATTTTATGAAAATATTATTAGACAAAAGAAATACAAAATACTTAGAAAGTGTAAATTAAATTGTACTATAGTTTAAACGTACTATAATTAAGAATTAGAGGCGAACTTCCTAAATCGAGGTCTTTTAACGCGATAACGACGCCTGCCACTTATCTTTATCGCGGGTCTTAAACAAATAAACTGTAAAAAAGTCCAGATAAAGAGTGGGGCGGCGTCCCGCGCACTGCAACACTAGATGGCCCGAAGGCCTCACACCACTGTGCCACTCATACATTATCTGTATTCTGGAATAACAGGTTTATGTCAAAAATACTTAGTTTTCCGCCATTTGTTGTTATGAATAAAATCAATATTTTAGGTGATACATTTTGCTAATGACGTGAATTTAATCAACAAAACAAGTACAGAGAATAATACTTAGAGAATAAGTGGATTACGTATTTCTTTTTATTTTATTCTTCATCAAAACACTCGATTAGCTTTACCTACACTCAAACAGCTCACACCTTTTTTTTTTTTTTTTTTTTTTTTTTTTTTTTTTTTTTTTTTTTTTTTTTTAAAGTCAGGAAATGCGTTTACGCACGCCTACGCCGGGCTGTGCAATGGCGTAGGGAGTGTGGGACTCGCCGGTCACAGAAGGTGACCGGAATACCCACTAAAACCTGACTGCCCTCTAACGCATTATGGCGGGCGCCACGGGAACGCTTTAGCTTTCTTCCGTGGCCCCGCCTGAAACAGCTCACACCTGGACGAACTTTTTCTGCTTATAATCATATCGATGTCCAACAAACATATCTGACCCAGTGAGAGAGGCGCTGCTATTGTGAATTCTGTCAGAAAATATGTAAACCTACAATACAGGCATAGAAAATGACTGACAAGACAAGATATTTAAAGGAGGGCGTTACTGGGCCATAGGAATTCATCGGGTCAGATAAGTTCGACGGTCAAATTACCCATCTAATTCTACTTATCAGCTTTTATCCTTTTAATTCACTAACTAAATTAATGTAACTTACAATGAAAGGAGCATTCTTGTCATGTCCATGCGTTTTAAGTTCTTCACATTTGGTTATTTGGTGGTTATGTGATGACATTTCAGTATGACTCAAATTTAATATCTATTGATAAAATATGTCACTTGCAATGAAAAACGTTAAATACAAAAAAAAAGTACAAAGCAAAATAGATATTTTTTATGTAATACAATTTATACATGTAAATTAGACGGGGGCGAGGCAAGGGGCGAAACTGTACTTGATTCAAATACCTATGCTTTATTAAGAACTAGCTTTTACCCGCGACTCCGTCCGCGCGGAATAAAAAAATAGAAAACGGGGTAAAAATTATCCTATGTCCTTTTCCTGGTTCTAAACTATCTGCCCACCAATTTTCAGTCAAATCGATTCAGCCGTTCTTGAGTTATAAATGGTGTAACTAACACAACTTTCTTTTATATATATATAGATTAAACTGCTTGAAGTTTACTGTTATGTATATCCTTGAAAATTACGCGAAGCATACGGCGAAAGCTAAGAATACGGTGAAGTGTTTTTAATTTCAGGTCAAGCAGCTATTTTTTACTGATACTTTCCTTTCGTACTTTTAACTCTTAATAAACTAACCAAACTAACATTTTAATGTAAAGATTGTCATTATAATTCTTTCTTTCCTACTAGCTTTTGCATGTTACTTCGTCTGCACGGAATTAAAAACAAACAGTGTGAGGACCTATACCATGCATTATTCTAGACTATTTTCTACAACTGTGTCAAACAATAAGATATGCTGAATCATTGCAAAGTTATCGAGTAAATTTGTAAAAAACAAAATGAACGTATCCCACGGGAATCGTACATTATTTCGGGTTTCTAGGTAGCCTATGTTTTATTCTGAATATTCATCGAGATTCGTTAAGCCGTCGTACATCTATCGATATTTCTGTAAGTACTGTTATTAGTAAGATTAGTATGGATTCAATTTCCACTTAAATTTCGACGCTTTAAATAATGGAGGTCTTAGAAGTACGTGGCAAACCATAATGGTCAATCTAAACAGTTTTCTTGGTTATAATATGTCAGAAAAGTTTATAAATTAGGTTTAAATGATTAAATAGTAAGTCTCATTTTGCTTCAAATATAACATGTTTTCAAGAGTTGTTTTCAGGTTTTTACCAAATACTTCGAAAAAGGGCTAATATGCAAATTGACAACTTTTCAGGAGAGGCTCTAGAAGTATCAACCATACAGGAAAAGATGCCGCATAGGCCCCTTGACTTCAGCAAAAGCACACGTTTACACCTGTAAATGTTTATTTGTGTTTAGTGTATGTTGTAACTGGACTAAGACTAGCTTGTAACATAAAAAAGTAAAAATCATCAATTTATTACTTTGGCCCTTATGCATAGGATCCATCGACTTATGTGCGTTTTGAAGAAAAAAACCTGTCATAGAACATTCGCACTCTTCGCTTGTCACAACAGTTATCAATGACCTCAATATTCTATGTGAAAATTTATCAAGTAGTCGATAAGAAAGACGAAATATAGGTTCAGGTGCGGCCCCTATCGACGATTACCCGCGAGCCGTACATCATTGCTATGTGAGTGAGCTTAGGAAATGTAGTGACTTGTTAACTACAAAATAGGGCAAAAACATCTGCTATTTTATTTAGGGATAATTTAACAGACTACTTTTGTCACTACATCAAAATTCAACAATGTAACCTTGTAATGGCGGCCATAAAATATTATTTGTTGTGTTATAGGTTACAAAATACTGAACGAAAAACATTAGCTAGCGTGCCGTTGGCCAATGAAGTTGTTAGTGTAATACTAGGAGACGCTGCATATAAAATTGACTTATAAAATTGAAATTTATTTGGGTGACTCCGACGACTTGTGTCAAGATACCTATATATACTGTATAAACTAAGTATTTAATAGTCTCATACATTCGTAATAATGCATATCGTGCAAATGCAACCCGTAACGCCTCGACTATATGCTCTTCTTAAATTAAAATACACATTTAGTAAAAAAAGAAAGAGATTTTCTTTCGGTTTTATTTTTAATTATCTAGCATAGTTAAAAGATACTTAATTGAAAAAGCCGCATTCGTAAAAAAACAATGAGGTGTGTGCACGGCACGCGGGCTAACAAAAACTCGTGCCTTCATTTTGGGCACGCGCTCGGCTCTTGCACAATGTTAATTAATGTGTACACGTACGAGTATAATGAGCCGCGTATTCACCGCCTACATATGTATAGCTGTCTGATAGTCGGCGCGGCGTTGGTGATGACGCAGGAGGAGGACTAAAATCAGTAGAAAAAGAACAAGCTACTAGTCGACAAAGCAATAATATAAATATTTATTTTCTTCTTTTCAGTCTTTGCCACCGCGAGATTCTTAACTTAAAGCAACCACTATAAATAAGTGATTTTACTAAATCTATTTACTGTTTATAATCAACAAAGATTGACAAATATAAAAACAAAAACATGACGTGAAATTACGGAATTAAATAAAACATTATCGACAACATTTTATGGGAATCAAAACAAAACAACTGAAGTACCTATTGTAATATTTTTAACCGCACTTAGTGTTACGGTAAAATTGATGATTGCAACATTGTAAATAATTTTATATCATTATTAATAATAATTACAGCTTCATTATCCGGAAACTTGTATGAAATGTCAAAATTTTAAATCTGGCCACAATATTTGAATTTTTATACATAGAACAAGCTGTGAGTTTCTTGTCGGTTATTTCCTTCTAAAATTACTTTTGGAATTCTGTTACTTACTAGTTCATTACTTAATTAATTCAATATCAAACTTGTACTGTAATTTACCGCATATTTAAAGTTGGAAGGAAGTTAAAGTTGGTTTTGAATTAGACTGTTCTTTCCTTAACTAATTTTAACAACCATAGTACTTATTACCTCCAAACTCAGTGTTGATTTTATAACTAGATTTTTCTCGACCACGACCCGACTCCACCACGCATATTTCAATAATAAAAATTATTAGCCTGTGTTCTTCGAGACTATGTTCTACCTGTACACGTATTATGACAAATTTCAGCGAGATTCGTTGAGCCATTCAGGAGTTTCATTCAGCTTTTAACAAAAAATCAATTTCTCCCATTTGCAATACTACTTAAATTAGTGAGGTAATTGTATGTAATATTTGTATAACGACTGATGTGTCCGAGATCATAATAACTCATAGAAACTAACTAAGACATTGCTTAAAAAAGATTATTCAATGTTATTTGTGTAATCTTACCTATATGTTCCATAACAGTGGTATTGTCCTACATTTTGTAGCGAAGAGTGCAGTAGCAGCGCTTTTACACTTATAAGTATCCTTTCCTTCTAAGAGAAGAAAAATACCACTAAAACGATGAATGTTCGATGAATATTAGCAACAAAATATGACTAAAGTGGTTTGGGTTTATATGAAAAAATTTAAACGCCTACGAATATAAGCATTAAACATTTCGAAAAAAAATAATTACAAAAAGTGTCTTGTGTATCGTGCAACGGGTATCATAACATCCCAAAGTTCCGGAACCTTGAAAACATTTCATAAACAGAAGATGAAAATCGATGCGGCAAAGTTGCGAGTCAACTTCGCGATCGGCGCCACACACGCTGCTGAACTCCGGTTTAACTTTAACCCACATAACAAAGTTCAATGTAAACACAATACGGGAAGTTTGCGAGTCGGTTCACGGCCGCGGGGCGTAGCCCGGCGCGCCCCCGTGGCGGCCCTCCCGCGGCCCTCCCGCAGTACTCGCGCGACCCTCTCGCGGGCTCCTTCGCCCTCCTCCGCTTTCAAACTTCTCCCCGCGAGACGGCGCAATTGCTTTCACTGAGGCATGACGTCTCGCGTCTTCCAAACTTTGATCGAGCGCCCCCATCAGACTATGACACATAACCATTGGTGTTTGTTTTCCTTTGTAGTCGTACAACAGATATATTTAAGGCAAGTGAGGCATGTTGGCCGCGGATATATTTCTTGGGCTAAGCTTAGAGATAAGACTCTTGAGTTTACATCCATCTAAGTTACCCATAGTTTTCCTTATTTGCATTGTGGTTTGACTTACGAACCCGGCCTGTTTGAGAAATTTGTAAGTTATGAAATGTCTGGCCATCATAGCAACCGAATGGAGGAATAGGTTAAACTTGATTTTTGGACGTGTGTCTGCCCTGATCACGTTACAACTACCTATAGTGCGGGTTACTTACATATAAAAAAATTATATTAAAGTAAGATTTATTGCCAAGTCTAAGATCCGTAGTATATTTGGCAGCGCAGGCGGCTTTACACCTGTCTATAAGTCTCCCACAAAGAGCACCTCACGCCTTATCAAGTGACACCGTTTGATACGCGGCTTGCCTTATCTCTCGTGTCGAAATTCTTCCACGTACTATCGCAATACCTATTTTAACATACAACGCAATTTGTCACAAAGCTCTAATCCCATCCCAGGCTAAGTGTGGTACTACTAGCCGTAACTAGAGTAACTACGATTTCTGTTGAACGTAAGAAGCGTTCAATAGTTGCTGTATTAATTGATATTAAACGATTTCTTATTGGTGACAGCTGCTAAAACAAAACAATTGTTTATATGATACATGTTAATATAATTATTGGAAAGCCAGACAACTAATAGACTAGGTTTCATTGAAACTTGATAATTATTTGAACAGCTTACACCAGCCGATGCTATAGAGAGAATAGTGTAAGTAATTATCTATTGCGAACGAGATATAACGTAATAAACGTGTATCTCCAGGGCAAACAACTCGTCATTGTGATGGAGTCGGCGCGGGCAGATAGCGGGCCGGAGGCGACGGCCCCGGTCGACTGCGCAGCGCCCGAGGAGCCCTACGACCGCGGAGCCCCAGCTTATCGAAGCGCTGCCGATTGGCGGAGTGGAGTGTTTGCGCCGTCATATCGCCCCGGGAACCAATCGATTCCCCGGCTCGTGAAATCTTATCGGCGATCATGGTGGACGTTCGCACCTCGTGGCAGATATCGATATCGTATCGCGAGATATCGAAGAGTGTATAAATATGGGCCCATCGATCGATCGGCTCTCTATCGAAGTTCGCCGCGATTGCTGCAGCCGAAGCCGCGCCCGCACTGCCGCGCTCCCGGCGCACTCCCGCGTCGCCAGGACTCCCGGCACAGGCGGAGCCTCAGCGTCAGGGTAACTCGTGGTGTCCCCAGGCTGATGCAATACTTATCCTTTGTCCATTCGTTGTTATTTTCTGTTTATGTCCATCGCTGCCACGATCTATTTTTTTTTAAATATCACAACCTATTCTAATATATGTATTGTAAAAAAGTGCGCTTAACACGCTGTAAGTGTCATAGTTTAACAAGAATTACGTAATGTTAGTTGTATATATATATATATAATTAGATATTATAGTGTTCTCGTGACACATGTGGCCTAATCCGAGGGCGTCGGTTTGTAGCAAAGTATGTATTACATTTGTACCGTGAGTTCGATGTGCGATCGTTCGAGAGCGACGTTACTCTTATCAGGGCGCAGCCGCACCTTTCCGAGCGGTGATAGCGCTCTGCGATTGTCACGCTCGGCAAACACGTAGGCATCGCATTTAATGGATATTTATTTTTTCAGTTCGTGGAACTACGACACGACTCCACGTCTGAGTTGGACGGGGGATCTAGACAGTTTATTGTATAGGCCTGCCAGATCTATCTTTCCAGCTCACGCGTGGAGTCTGACCCCACATGCCACATGCCACGTGGCCGATCGCGGCGCCAATGCTGAAACTTTGATCTTAATGCGTGACGGATTAAGTGGAGGTGTGATCTCTTCACTTTTTATGCTTAAAGTGAGATTCAACTCCTCCAACTTAACCCTGAATCGCCATATCGACACAGACGAGGAGATCTCTTCATATTTTTCAAAGATATATTGTAAATACAAATTTAAAATAAACTATTTTTTGATCATGTTTTGTTTTAGTTCTCGTTTTCTACTTTCTTCCTAATAATATTTATAAGGCATACATAAAGTCATAGATTATATTTCGATGTTTCTTTTCATTTAAAAATTCCAAAAATCTTACAAGAGACGTCAAACAAATATGGGTTTATTTTGTAGAGTATTTTAGTACCTAATTTTTCCATAGCAGATGCATTAGGCTTTCGGGCGGCGCCACTGTGCGCGCATGCGAGTATTATTAGAGACCCAAGCTGATAGAATAGCATGAAGTTTGCCGCAAATCACAGAAAAAAAATCACAACACACAAACAAAAAAATGAGCAAAAAATTGTTGGTAACACCGGTGCGCTAAAAAAGCTTGCAAACTTCACGCACATAACCTGCGCTGGACATCGACTCGTCCGTATCTAAGTCTGGGAAAATGTATATTGATTTTTCAAAGAAAAGTCATCCTATGTAACAAAACACCGTTCGCGGGGTGTTTATACGCGTATTGAATCGTCGCGGTCGATGTGCAGTGTCGTCAAAATGGTGCGACAGTGTTTCTCGGAGGGTTCCGAGTGAGATCGAAGAGTGTTGCGTCGCTCGGCTGAGGGGCCGGAGCCCGGCCGCGGCCAGGGCCTGGGCGCGCCATGGACGCCGCCGCCGACCCGCTGCGTGCGGCCAGGCCGTGAGTATCGTGTCGCCTCGTGCCCCGTGGCCGCACTTACGCGGCGAATTATTTTGGTCGCCGCGATCCCATCCGCTGTTGGCGGTTGCGAAACGTTCGGTGCGCGCTCGCTTCTCGCTCCCGCGCGGTGCCGACATTCTCTCGGCCGTGCGGCGTCACGGCCTCCGCTACGTTGCGCCATTTCGGAGTGCGAGGACACGGCGACGTCGCCCCGCGAAGGCGCCGCCGCCGATAGCGATCTCAGCGCGGCGGCCGAGCGTGACCGCCTCCGCTCCGCAGTCCGCAGAGCGTACATCAATGATTCGCAACCAAACGCTCATAAATCAAAATCGTGTTTACAGTTTTTGTGCGCTCGCAGGGAACCTGTCGCGCCGCCCTTTGTCTCGGGCGGCGTGAGCGGAGCGCCGTCCCTCGCTCTCCGAACCGCCGAGTGAATTATGGCTAGGTGAACATACGCCGTGCACTGCACACATTAACGTACGCGCCTACCTATATCTAACGTACAGTGAAGCGAAGGCTGTAACTACCTAACTCTCAAACAAAGCATTTTGCCCACAAATCCGTACCATAAGTCCGAGATGATCCGCCTCTCTGTTCTTTATCATTTTTGATGTCGAACGAGTATCGCGTTGTTGTCGTTACGTTGTTACTGTAATTAAAAACATCTGTGATTGTCATTTTTCCATTTCGTGATATATTTTGAGGTTAGGTCGTGATTTGTATCATAACTTAAAGTCGATACACAATTAGACGTAAAAAAACGCATAAACGTTTTAAAAGCAATGTGTGTTGTAAAAACAAGTTAGTGTTAAGTGAGTGTGAAAATATGTGTTGTGTGTTCAGAGAGAGTGGCTAGCAGCTGGTGTCTGCAGGCCCATGTGTCGTGTTGTGCCAACGTTAGCTTAGTGGATCCTCGGATTGGGCTGTCACTGTGGTGTTGGGGTTTTGTATTGAGTGCTTCATGTGATTGCATCGGAGGGAGGTGACAGACAGCGCTGTGATTGCAGAGATCCATGAGAACAGGCCGTCCTCATGCTCAGGTGACATTTAATCTTGTTACAAAGAAACTAGTCACTTCATTCCAGTTAACTAGCAAATGCTGCTTCAATTACATTATCATAAACTCACTACAACTTGCACACATCAAGATAAACAAACACTGTTGCTATCTGTACAAACTGTTGTTTACTAAAAATACACATATGTGTTTACAATATGTAATTTGTATGAATGAGAGTAGTGGTAGAACACTTGATTGTTGTTAATAAGAGTAATGGCCCATTCCTCAACATTAATTGACTGCCAGCGGATACAATAAATTTATATGACACAACACACCCACAGTCATATTATTACTTATTAATTTAATATTATGTAATTGTGCAGTTGTGCATATAATTGTTTAATTAAGTTTTTATTGATTTACGAGCATAAACAAATATTAAAACTTATTTTATTCAATATTAAAATGAAAATGTGAAACATTGTTTAAGAATATAGTATCATCACCTTTACATTATTTATCAATGAAAAATTATTTAAATTTGTTGTTAGTTTGCTTCTGATTTTATATATAGAGGCAAACTGCATAATGTAACAGTACTAAGTACTAAATATGTAACATTGCTGATTGAATTATAAGTTTTAACAACAGTCAAACATGCTACGGAATTGATCATCACAAGGATAATGCGGATATTTGATAACTTGGACATAAAAGTACTGAAACAATTTTGACAATCTTTTCACCAATTGGAAACTGTCCTATTGATAATTTTTGCCATATCATGTGTTCACATTAATTACCTCAACAAAGCTTTGTTAAGTTAATAGTAATAATATATTCTGATAATGCAATTGCACAAATTATATGTTGATATACTTTAAGATGTGATGTATCATGCATATGTATGTAAATGAATGGTGTGGTTGCTTCTGTGTGTCATCAGGTTTTGGTTTCATAGTAGAATCTAATTAGTATTTCATATTGGGACAGTTGTTTTAAAACTAATTAGGTTGATCTCATTAATATACTCCCTTTTACCATTACTGTTACAAAATGTATCTGTTATGTATCATAATTTGTTTATTTAAATATGTTTCACAAAGCTGTGTCTAAAATATCATGTGTTCTTTCAGACTATGTTCTACATCCATGCCAAATTTTCTGCCGTTCTGAAAATACCTTCTGTCAAATATTGGTTCATACATCTTTCAATCATAATATTAGTAAGATAAATAGAGTGTTTCATACAAACATGATCTTTTGAGAGTTGATTTTCTTAATGTCGTTTTGTGTTGTAATTCAGTAATGTATGATGAAATTTACTAAAGACCTCCAGAGGCCTTCTTTTGCCTTACTTTTATGCTCCCAAATACACTGTACAAAAAGGAAATCTATAGACTATACATCTATTACGGTTGTAAACCTTTGCCAGTGTTCAGATAAATTCCTTGACCAAGTCGTAGCTCGTCAGTACATTGAAAGGAATTATATTTAAGATTTGAATTACATTATAGCCAATAGTAAACACACCTAAAATCACATCATCACTAATATTCTATTAATTGTCAGTTTTCTTTAAGAGGACACCAAGACAGTATTACACTCAAATAAGAACCTTTGGGATTAATCCTTGATCACATTCTTGAAACAGATGCAGAAACTAACCTCAAATATCTGTCATAACTTTTTTTATATTGCTTTTATCTATAGGGATTTTGCTCTTATGTAATGATTACTATCAAGCTTGCTCTTCACTTCTTAACTCAGATGCAGCATCTCAAATATTTTTATTCCTACCCAATAACAACATCATCACTAAGCTAGTAAAAATGAGACTGGTATTTGTAGCACAAGACAATAATCATTAATATTATATAATATTTCAACAGTAAAATAATTAAATTAAAAAAAATCCTGCTTATAAATTTCTCCACTTTCCCACATTGACAATGTCCACATTTCTCCATTAATGTTGCCAGTTGCCGTTAGTGAAATCCTATTAGATTTTACATTTTAATGTAAATGCACACTTTATATGTGTAAAATGAAAGCAACACAAAACCTGTATCCCCACAAAGCGGCTAGACATTGACCCTTGGCCCCTGACTCCACCAATCCTGCACTCAACACATATACTTGTATATGTACATACTACTACAGTATATATGTTACCATACATTAATATTCAATAAGGTAATAAACTTTAACCAGCTATGTTAATTAATTATACTGTACATATTCACTATTATGTCATTCTTTAAATTACATTTCATTTTTATTTTCATATTCACTTAAGAATTAAAAAAAAAAACCTTTATAAGTAGCCTATGTGTTCTTCCAGACTATGTTCTACAACCGTTCCAAATGTCATCAAGATCCGTTAAGTGGTTCTGGAGATATCTTGTAAAAAAACATCCAAACTTACTCATCTATATATATAAAAAAGAAAGTCGTGTTAGTTACACTATTTATAACTCAAGATCGGTCGAATTGATTTAGCTGAAAATTGATGCTTAGAACTAGGAGACGGACATAGGAACTTTTTTATCTTGTGTCCATTTTTTTTTGTTCCGCGCGGACGAAGTCGCGGGTAATAGCTAGTTTATAATATTAGTTAGATAGTTATTTAGAAGGACATTATGTGATAAATATTGAACAAGTCAATGTTCCATCAATACTGTATTTATGTGCAAATGTTACAGCGCCTTCACAACTAATTTTTTTGGTGTAAAAGTTATAATAATCAATAGCAACTTTCTAATTATATTTAAATACTTTAAATATAACAAACTAGTTATACTTTTAAATAATAAGTTAATGTAATTGTTGGCTGCTCTATAAATAGTTCCCATTGCCCTCCTTGCCATTGCCACATTGCCCTCCTAGCCTTGTACATATCATAGAACAATGTAAGTCATTGTTATGCACTTGTATTACAATAAGCTGTACTGTAGCCGCACGGCATTAAAACAAACTTTATAAGTAGCCTATATGTTCTTCCAGAATATTTTCTACAACCGTGCCAAATTTCATTAAGATCCGTTAAGCCATTCTGGAGATACCTTCAAACAAACATCCATTCATCCATCCTTCTAAACATTCACATTTCTAATATTACGAGTAGTAAGATCAAAATTTAAACTCCTATTTAACTCCCTATACAAATCCTTGTTTTCAAGATTATATGAGACAATACCCACTACCTAGAGGTTCTCAAAAATAAATTGCAAACATGGTAATAGGCAGGTAGTAGGTATATACTCAGAGTTCTCTAATGGTTACATAAGCAGTTCCTTATTGTAAACCTACACTAGACAGTTTACAAGTGTAAGGTGTCGGCACCGTTTGTGCTTGTGTGTAGCACATCATGTTGTCACATTAATGTATAGAAATGAGAGATGAGTTTGGCAGGATAAGGATGTGAGGTAGATTATTGCAGTGGAAATCTTTTAGATGTATGATAGGAGTGACTGAAGGAATACTGCTGTAATCTGCCCCTACAGCTGTGTTTAAAAGACGATGTTGTGAGTAGACGGTGTTTGGATATGTAGATAGGATGAATGAAACTTTTACTGTACAGATTAAAAAAAACTCAAGAAGGGCGATATTTAGAGCACCCGAAACCGACGCCTGTTTCGTAGATGTGTTTATGCGACGTGATGCGCTAAATGGAGGTCCTCAGTCACATACTATCCTTTTGTGTTACGGGCGTGAGTTATGTTGTTTTGTTGTTAGCAATAGACAAATTATAAATATTTTCACCTTCAAACCATTGACATACGATAGCCTGATGACCTTCACAGACATTTGACCATCAATGTATCACAGTGTTTAGTAAACTGACGTAGCTTATGTTCACTACTTTTGTTACAAACACTTACATTTGTCATGTTTTTTTTAAATCTGAATCATTACTTTGTTTTACAATTTTAACAAATGCCATTTCGTTTATTAAGATCGGTGGTTGATATATTATGATAGAGTCAATTCGTAAGCAGCCATTCTTATAAAACCTCAGGGTACTTGAGGTCCCGTGTGCGTGCGCGTGTACATTGTGCACGCAGCGCGGCACGAACAGCGAGCCTCCGGCCGACCGGAGCGCCCGTGTTTTACACATTCAAGGCTGAGCTCGCCTCGAAAGATTCGGCGCCGTGCAATTATATACAATATCATTTACATATTCACAAATACATACATCGACCAAATAATCCTTATACGCTACAAGATAAGATTCAAAATGCATAGACACGAGAAAAAAAACTGGTATTCTAATTCTTTAAAGATATGCTAAGACTCGATTTGTCGAAACTCGCACCGACTCGATGCTATAGTGCAAATTTAAAGTCTTGAACTTGCTTTATGTTTTTAATAATTAAGTTTGGTCATCAAACATAATGATATGCGCGAGACGTCCGCGGCCGCGGCCGGTTACGACGAGGTTTGCTAATGGTCGATGTTATCGGTGCGCCATCTCCCGCAGACCTCACTCTATGGACACGATTCAGAAATAGTAAAAAAGACGTTACACCGGATAGTTGCACAAAAAATTATATATACACGCAATATTAACTTGTAAGAAACATGACAGATAATGTTATAACATCATAATGTACAGATGAAATATTTTCCAAAAGATCACATCTATCTATACTATACGTATACCTATGTATTTGAGTTTGTGGGCGTACGTGAAATATGGCGATGAATGGCTTACAGTCGAGCGGCGGCGTTGCAGATGCAGTGTAGTCTGTGAAACGAATGGGATGTTTTAAATGATGAATTCAAACTAAGATGTATGTGCAATTTCAAAAGATTCTACACGGGAGCACTAGTTAGTATAGAATAGTTAGTAGTCACGCGCAGAAACTACGTGTCGAGTCCTTCCTGCGGACGTTCCCTTCCCTGCCACTTCCGACGCGGGAACTGGAAATGGAATTATTCTTTGTCACAAAGAATAGCCGAAGGGCCGAAGTTTCCTAGAAGGTTCGTCTCTAACTTTTGCAAATATGTATAAAGTATTTGCTTTGATGTTTATGTCGTATGTATGTATATAGGTATATGTCGGACGTATATGTTACTATGTTACATATATACAAAATAAACAAACTGTAGTGTACGTTAGTGTCAGTTGACGTCGTATGCACTAAGAACAGCGCGCCTTGCCAACAACTGAGACTAGCGTCATATTTCTTAATTTCTGCATATTTTTTAATTTATAAATTTGAACTATCGTATGTTTGTACGTCTCATGACTTCCACGAATGCCTACTTAGTAAGTAGGTACTTGCATGTGGAGGTAGTGAGAGGTGTGTCAGGAGCGCTCCGCCTGTGATGCCACGATGTCGGCTCAGTCATCGAGGTCACAGGCGTGAGTGCTTTTACTCATTTACACAGAACGAGACCCCCGCTCTCGTTCGCGGAGGTTTTCGCCGTTACCAACTCGTACGTACGACGAAAGTACTGCGAGATCGTAACCGCACGGTTAATTGAATGAGACCTAAACTAAATTAGATATAAAGTGTATTTCGGCGTGCATTTAAAATTCGACGTGTCCATGAATTATAATGTAGCGCACAGGTGTCCTTTTACCGCGAGCGCGCCGGGGGGCGGGTGTGCGGGCTGCGGGGGAGGGAGCTGCGGTCGCCGGCATTGTGAGCACTACACTTTGTGCAGGGCAGATCCCCACCCCGCCCTCCCCGTCGTACACCCGCACCCCCGCACCCCGCCACGCTCTTTACGTAACTCCTCGAACCAGTTCTGTAGTAATAGTACATGCGCCTGTGTACCTGGATTTTCAAAATCACATTTAAATTTCTATTCCCTGTCACAACATGTCTGAGAATATGTCCTAGATACGGTTAAATTCCTTGAGAAACACGCCAGAAATTTTGTACCTATGTATATCTAAGACTTAGAGCTTCCTACATGTTTTGAAAAAAGCCTTTTTTTAATAGCGGGGTCTCAATTCAGTCCCCAGACCTGAACTTAGTAACTCTTGGGAACAAACGGCTTGTAATCTTCATATATTGTTATAAACACTATATCCATTACTGGTTGTAGCATATTATACAACAACATAACTCGCATCCCTAACCCAGAGAGGTAAGCAGAGAACATAGACCTCCATTTGACGCGGTCCTTACACACATTTCTAGCTTCTTCTACATTCATACATCTACGCATACATTCGTCTGTTTCAGGTGTGAACGAAATACCGCCCTTCTTGAATAACATATATTATACTACATAATACAATCTTACTATATCAGTATAAATGCAAAGTTTAGATGGATGGATTGATGATTGCTTGAAGGTAACTCCGGAACGGCTCAGCGGATCTTGATGAAATTTGGCATAGATGTATAACGTCGTCTCGAAGAACATATAGGCTATTTATTACGTTTTTTTAATTCCGCGCATACGGAGTCGCGGGCTACAGCTAGTATTATATACATTATAAAAAGTAAAGACGTAAATAATAAACAGTTATCATATCATATGTTATACCAAAGTTTGGTCCGTAAGAATTGTAGTGCGTACCCAAATTAGGAATGGCACTATGCTTACTGTCAATTGTCAAGGGTTCCTAGTTTGCTGTCGTTTCTTCTTTTACTATGTGTACTTAGAAACTCCCAGCTTTGCTGATGTGACGTAAGTTTAGTGGCAGACAGATGTCACTCTAACAGCTGTGTCCTAGTGCCGTGACTATTGTATCAATATACGATATCGTCTGTGTTTGTTAAAGAGTATGAAGTGGGATGATAATTTGTATTGATACAAGTGGAATTCAGTCGTCAGAATTTACTTAGTACAATACTATTAAGTATATGAATCTATTATGAGGAAATATGGATATTTTTGAAAAACGTAATCCATCTCAAAACCTTTTGATTATATTCCAGGATATAAACCATTGAGTTACCTTTGCCTCTTAAAACAAACTTTTTCTAATATTGAGGTAGAAATAACAAACAAATCAATTCAAACTGCATAGACATAAAAGTTTATATAGAACCCCAAAAGCAATTCGTTACGCAGTGACCGCAAGCCGCATCGGTCAGCTCGGGCGCAGTACATACACACATGTACATACACGGTGCAGTAAATGGCAGCAGTACATAGCATGTACATAGCGCGGCTCACGTGGCCAGCTCGAGCGACGAGAGCTGCGAGCTGCGAAGGATACTGCACTATCGATCGTAGAAAGGCGGAACTGCGACGTCGACTTTGCGCCGTATAAGGCTAACGAACTTAATTCACTAAAATACGATCGCTTTTTGCCCTGATTTTCGTCATTGCTGTCACCTTGCTCCCAGTTTTATTGTCTGTTGACGCTCAGCCGTCGCGTTCAACTCTCGGCTGAGCCAAGTGCATTATCTGTAGTATTACAGACGATGCTTCCATTGATTGTGTTTGAATTTGCAACATCATTAAATATTAGATGAAAAATACTTGTACCGAATATATACAGACTCAATATGTAATTGTCATATTGTACATGTGTAATTAGGATACTTATATTCTTGTTATATTCAATTAAATTTGGTCTAATATATCAATATATATTTGCTGTTTCCTCTTCAATGTAGTAGGTTATATGTGGTTGGTGTCTCCTGGGTTACGGCATTCGTTATCGATCCAGTGAAGTAGAGGGTGCGGAGTGAGATGTGTCGGGCCTCGAGTGGTCATTCGTATACGATTAGTAAAAATATTAATTGATTACAATTAAACGAATGATATGTCGTTGAGGTGGTCGAGTCAGGTTTATGTTCTTAGGGTCCTTCAAGAAGCGAGCGTATCACCATCTCAAAGGCGGGCAACGCATCTGTGATACCTCTGGTATTGCAGATTTCCATGGGCGTCGATGAACACCTTGGTGTTCCTGCTGCTCGTTTTCCCCCTTCTCTTATAAAAAAATATGTATATTGCAGCTCGCAGCAGCAGCCGTAGGTACACGTATGCACGTACCTCCGAGCACGCTAGTGCACAAAAATCACTGCAATTTGTGTATCGCCTTGTACTTGTAAAGCCAACCCTTCACTGCGACTCTTGCCTTGTACACATGTAACGAGGGCAGGGTGAACGTGTGCTCTCACGCCTTTGATTCCTACTAGGATGGACACAAAAGGTTTCTTTGTTTATTAACCCATATTATACGACGATTTTACGATATTTCTAATGTGAGAGTAGATGGATTTTAGGTAGGTATATAGACACAAAGACAAAATTGAAACCGGAAGTGATTAGCAAGAGTAGTATGATGGCTTACGGCGCAGCGTGACGCTTGTATCCGGTGCGTGCGCGGGCGCGGGAACATCACGTTGGCTTTCGTACGGCGAGACGTGCGCCGTGCGCCAGCAGCTCCCATATCTCGCTGTTATCTGGCAACAACTGGGCCGTTGCACTTTGTCTCGTTCGCCCCCAGCCCCCACCATACGACATTGCTGCATAATGCCAATGCAATTAGGGTGTCAATAGCGTGAGCCAGCTCACTGAATAAGTTGTTTTTTTTCGAAAGGGAAAAATCGAGTAGTTTTTGCATCGTTTCTCGATGTTTTGCATTGCTCGTTGCTGCGGATATTGCCGTGCTAAGGATATTTAGGTCGTAATTAAAAGATAATTTTTCAGTATTAATGTTTGCAAAGTCGCGCTGATTATCCACGTTAAGAACACTTAGAACGCCGCCGCTGAGGGGTTTGGGGGAGGGGCGGTGACATCACTGTCTGACTGGCACAGATCAGTTCAGAGCCTGCGTTATCATAACGGCCACTACGATAACAGGATGACATAACTTTTATATAATTAACATTAAAATACTAAAATAATAAAGAGACAAAGGTAGAGGAAGGGAATAATGAATTCAGATATGATAGTTAATAGAGATGTATGAAAGAGTAGTAGTACGTCTTGTGCCAACTTTTTGTAAGAGAAAGGTCAGGAAAATGAATACATAGTTACAATCTATTGTAGGTAGAGAAGTTCTGCTTAATAATCACAGCGTGTGCTTAACGGCCTCCTCGCAGCCTTCGTGCCGCCTGCCGGCCGCCGCCGCGCCGGTCAACTACAGGAAAAACTAACTAACTGACTATAACTAGCTATGGTCGTATGCTATTTTGTACCTTGACTTATCCGCTATCATAATTATTATGACAGAGACAGACAACCCGTTACATCGCCTATCGTCTTATAACGATTACACTGAGCAAGGACGAAGTTGTAACTAACCCTTGTTTGTTTAGTTATGAATGTGTAAGATACGAGAGAAAAGTGTTACCATTATAAATGTACCCGCCTCGGTTCTTGTAGGTCAAGGTTGTTTGTTATATATTAGCTCATACTAATAGTAGTTTATGGCTAAAAAATAAAAACGTAATTTTAATATGTTGTTGTGTTGCGTGCAGACAGACGCGGCCGTCGTCCGCCGACGATATAAATGACAAAATAATTATCAACAAACGCACGTGGTCCGCTCCCGGCAAGGCACTGTCACATCTCATTGTAATTGCTTTGTTTTCATTGCGTTATGCGTTACTATAACGTTACTATTTACTATTACGTTTATTGTAACAATTAGAGTGTAGCGAAGCCGATACAAGTTATTGTTTAAATAAATCTAACATTCAAAACTTTCTTCCAGTAGGTACAGTACTATTTAAAATTCAGTAAAATGCGTTTTACTTTGATAATAATTATTTATATTTTAGATACATAAAAAATATTAATCCGTAAATTAACGTTAAGCTTTTTAAATTTAATGCTACTGAGATTGACATACAGCAATCGCGGAGATCAGCTTTTCTCAAGCTTATAACGTCACAAACTTGAATTGAAAAAACAATACTACGGGAAATTGACAGTCTCGAGAGGTAATTCTAACGCTTACTGAATGCTGCTACTTTCTTCCTAGAAGAAGCTAGAGTGAAGAAGGTTAGAAGGCTAGAGCAAGGAATGTTCTAGCCTCATGTATTTATTGTAAAAGTGTAAAAGTCGTCTTCTTTGCCTCGAGTTGCTGATAGGTCATTCAACCAGGACCATGACTTGCGAGCTTGAGGAATACAAAGCGATTGATATTAACTATTATGTGATAACAGTCTGTAAGACCATCAATACATTCTCACATCACCACACGCCAAACCGCAAAATATGCACAAGTAGCTGATATCGTGCGAAATGAGGAGCTCGAGGAAATCCATCTGTTGCGAGTGGCGACGCTTTAAAACGTTGCGCCCGCCGCGCCGTCTCCGCGGGACATTGACCCAGTAAATGCGATATAGAAATAGCGACGTTGCCCAACAAAAGTTTGCTCTTATAATTTGTTGGAGTTGAGAACTTCCCACCCCACGCGCCCCCACCTCTGGCGCACACCCCTGCCCCGGCCCGCGCTCACCCCCGCTCACCCCCCGCTCACCCTGTACGGGCTTTACAACAGTTTCCTTTCGCTGACGTTATATAACGCGGACGTCGCGTTGTATTTTATTTCCGTTCGCTCCACGCGACCTCATCCTTTTGAATCTAGGTTTTGCACTTTTTGGTGAGCATACACAATATTATAGACAATGTTTATAACTTTATGATAAAGTTAGTATGTGTATTATACCTTTTTTTTTTTTTTTTTTTTTTTTTTTTCGTGGGGAAATGCCTAACGCATACTTATCTGTCTGGGGAAAACAGACAAGTTATGTCGGGTCTGCACCGACTAAAACCCCACGGTGGCCGCCAACAGCGATAGCGGGGGGACACGGGATCTCCATACGGAACGCAACCGCAGCCCCTCCTCGCTTTGCTACACGACTAGCCCAACTCCTTACAAATTCGCGCGAATTTTCGCTACCTTTATGGTCCTTCTCAAGGTTGCGTTAATAGTGTTCAGGGTCCCCACCCTATACACCTTACCAACCCGTAACCCATTTTAGTTTACAACCACAATGACGACTGTTCAGCACGTAGTCAAGGTCGTTCATATCGAGGTTCTGGTGCCTCGCCGCCGACCTCTCCGAGCGTTTATCGCGCGCTCCCTATCTCGCTCAGCAGCCTCCTTTTTAACCATAACAGCTTCACAAAAGGAGGCTACTGCCCTCCAAGCTGAGGTTCCGCTTAGCATCGCCGATACGACGGCTGGCAAAGATAGATCCGACCCAATATGTTGGACCAGAGTAAGTCGCTCGGGTTGCAATGCCGGACATACCGCCAGGGTGTGAGAAGCCGTATCGGCACTCCCATCACAGTGGAAGCAGCTGTCCGATACCTCCCGTCCGATTCTATACAGATAATCACCGAAACAGCCGTGCCCGGTGATTATTTGAGTAAGCCGAAAAGTAAGACTTCCTTCTTTTCGCTTCATCCAGGCATCCAATACTGGCAGAAGTGCTTCAACGACGCGCTTATGCACAACTCGTTCACTCGATAGCCTATTGCGCCATGTCGTCATAGCGTTCTGTCGTTCTTGCCGCCTCACCATCTCAAGCACACTGCCTGCTATGGGCCTACCCTCTTCGCGAAGGACGCGAACTCGGTTATATATCCTCGCATCCATATCCGCTAATATGTCCAGTGGCGGAAATCGAGCCAAGATTGTCGCCGCCTCAAAAGATATTGTGCGGTATCCTCGTACGACCCGTATGGACACCCGTCGCTGGATGCTATACAACTTGGCTCTACAGCGGCGGATGGCCAGCCTATTATATTATACCTATGTAATAATTAGAAAGATCACATTAGTCTCATTGTCTCAAAGATTACATTTAGAACTACTTCTCAAAGTTTTGTTTTTTATTATTTGTGAATATGTTGTCATCATTTACAGTTTGGAAGATCTCAACAATTTATCTATCATTTGTATTACTTCCATTATCGTACTCTAATAAAGTACTACAACGCTAGTACGTATGTATACAGCTGTGTGTCTGTGCTGGCGGGGGGGCGGGGGGGGAGCGGTGGGCGCGCATCTCGTGATGACATTTGATAAGGCGCGAGGTGTTCTCAAGTGTTTTTATATTGTGCTTATCTTGCACGTGCTTCGCGTTTCGACACGCAGCCGCGTCGCCGTCACCATTGCCGTTTCCACTGCACATACCAAACCTCATTCTCTGTACCACAATTTATTAAGTACATTTTGTATTCATGTATAATTCCACTTGTTGTTATTTTGCAAACGGAATACGTCAGCTTTCAAGGAAGTTAAAGAATTCCTTTAAAGCTCTATCAATATAATTTAATCAAATATCAAAAGTACAATTTGCTAGCGAGCAAATGATCGGGTCATTTGATCAACGCTCGCTCGTTAGCATCTTATAAAAAGGCCGTCGTCGAACATAAATTAAGGATGCTTGTACAGATATAGTGTGGCTCAGCGCCTAAAGGTCAGCCGACGTTCGCAAGTCGCAATGAGCCTACTTTCGATTTCCGTCGCTAGGCCGCCGCACGCCCCCGCCGGCCCCATGCTCCAGGCTCGGGTTACATCATAGCGGGCTAACACATTGCCCAATTACAGAAAACCCCGAGCTAACGCTACTTAAAGTCGTAGTAGAAATAACTACAGTGAGATTCAACTAAACCAAGAATAAGAATGATCTACTGAGAGACTAGTTGAGTGCTATACAGTTGTTATTGCCTGCGCTCACCACTCCATAAGTCGGAGGAGACCGGCGGTGCGAGCGCGGGCGAGTTGTCACCACACACTGTACTTTCCATTTATTAAGTTGATCTGAGCCGACTTTTCAAGGGCAAGTCCTCGAATTCCTTAAAACAGCTTAGACTTATATGGTTTCGTACAGAAAAGGATATAAACAAAGTAATTATTTATGTTCCAATAATAAAAAAGCACAATATTTAGGTGCCTTTCTTCCCAATATTGCTTTTGCCTGTGCCCGCTTTTGTTTAAAAAAGTTAGAAGCTCAAAAGCTACTACAATTTTTGTGTCACTATCAGATTACCTTCCTGCTTCATCTGCCTACCGTCTTTGAGTAGCGCTGCAGTGAGACTCGTACCACCCCGCTCTCGCGCCCCTCCGCCCCCGCCGACCACACTGGCGCGGCGACTGCTCTCGTTTTGGGAATCGCGTTGCCGCGCTCTCTGCCGGCGATAGTTCTAGTTTTTGACATCAATTACCGTCTATCCAGTCGCTCGCTTTTAATATATTATTCCAGCGACCGAATGAAGGCTCAAGCGACGCTACTAATTACGGAACCATAATATATATTCCGCCGATATTATCTGTCGTCGGCCAAAGGACCACATTCAACAACAGTTCTTGTGTTTTCTTTACGAATTCGTTTCAGACGAAACAGATTTTACTTGATATCTTTTAACCGGTTATCTTTTTTTATTGAAAAGCAGAGTGAGATTTCTGCTTCATTAATACGTATGATTGCAATACGAGTATTTGGGACAAAAGTAGACAGGCTGCAAGTAGGCGGCAGTGAAAGCCCCGCAGGTACCCTTGGCCGCACCGAGACCGCCACGCTGTGCTGGACCTCTCACCAGAGTGTAAATACGCGCACGATAAAAAAAATTAGATCGCGTCACCACGGCACCATATGCATGTGCGGTTATTTTGTTTTCAATTTGTCGTTAAATTATGTGGACTTATGTGGTAGCCTGCGCGTCCCTTCTCCGATCGCGCCTGACTTTTCGGTTTGGGACATTGTTTTAACAACGAATGGTGATGTAATACTATATATAGGGGCAAAAATGATCACAAATCAAAAGAGTGAATCATAAAACAATTGACGTAAAAATGTTTGCACGGAGTGCGGTCAGCCGCTTGGTGCGACCTCCACCTGACTGATTTGTTTGAACTTGATTTACGCTAAAATCCGGCCGCACTTTATTTTTGTAAACAGAGAGCAGTGAGATGACCCCCGGGTTAATGACATCAATATCACACAATGCAAACTAGTTGCAGACACAATGTCACATCTAAACAGTGTCATTGTATATATTTTGCGTGTATCCATGAAAAGTTTAGGTTTCGTTAATTAAACTTTTACTTCAGTAATTCTGAATCTAGCCATTGTCACAGTAATTATTAAATTGAAACTTTTAAAGTAGTTTAAACAAGTTGAAGTTTGTCCCGACTAAGGTTATACAACTTTCGCCAACTTGTTGATACTTATTTTGCACAGATTTTTGTTATCTTACTTCTTACTAATATAAATACAAAAGTTTACATGGATGGATGGTTTGTTAGAAGGTATATCTCCTCCACTCCACGGATCTTGATGAAATTTGGCACAGATGTAGAACATAGTCTGAAAGAACACATAGGCGACTAATTAGGTTTTTTTTATATCTCGCAGGTAATTTTTTCAAAAATCTTCGGTTATTTTGCTAGAAGAAAGATTGAAAGTCGAAATTGTCAATCCGTACTACTCGTTATTGTAGATCAACCGAGCTCTCTCAGATAGAATTACGTTTTCAGGTGCACTTTAAATTTGGGATAGAAATGACTGTGTCAATATTTAGATTCTGTTGCTGTTATGTACGTTTGTAATCGTTATTGTGGCATTGTCTATTTGTGATGATCTATTGTTTTGTTTAGCAACAATTTTTGGCAGCATGTGTGTGTGTGTGTGTGTGTGTGTGTGTGTGCTGACATTAGCTGCAGCACGCTATCGATTATTCTTGTCCGGGGGCAACAAAGGCCGGGGTTGCGGAGCGGGCGGTGCGGGGCGAGGGCGATGTGTTCGTCCTGCGAAGCGAGGCGTCGCAGATTGATGGCACGCGGCAACCCCCCACACGCTGGCAAAACTACTTAAAAAAAAGATTAATAGTTTGCCAGAAGTAATTGGCGGTAAATTTAATCGGATTGCCCTTAGGTTATAGAGAAGTCTTTCTGTCACATGTTTGTCAATGTTTACTTAATACGGACATTGACAAAAACAAATGACTAACTCTGTCGTCTCTGTAACTCACAGTCGGTCACTAAAGCATTTCCTTAATGTACAATTTAATACTATATCTGCACTAACATACTTTCTCAGTGACTAATGCTTATACTCTTGCTTATATTCAGTGATCTATTTTATTCAGACACTGAAGAATGACATATGCGTGAGCTATGTTGATTATCACTGTGGTGACGTTAGCGGATAACGATATCAGAGGGAAAACCGGCGCATTTCGTTGAAACAATAAATTGTATCAGTATAATATATCCGCCACCTCATCCGCAGCGCCGCGTACGTATGTCAAATCGTACATGTTTGTTACCTTGCGTCGGTGCAAAATTACGTGGTCGTGGGTACGAATCCAGCCATTCCAATGTTGCCGTGAACCAAATCTTAGCACCCATTAGTAATGGTTACAAGAAATATTAGTAAATTAACAAAAATATGTCAAACAAAAATATCTATATTCAATAAATGATTGATTACAAACAGTGGTATATATAATATATATGGTATATACATATATAAAAACAAACAGTGGTAGATGCCAGCAATAATAACATCTGTTGCACGACTAGATCGCCTCGCACAGTGAAATACCACGACCACACAGAACACAGGCTTAAAGTGGAAGCAATATTGCGTTTCGTCTGATGAGTGTGCGTTCCGGTGGTCCAAATTTAGTTCTCTTTCACTTCCCACCCTTTTCTTATAAGGAAATGATGGGAAGAAGATGTGTGTTAAAGAATAGCAAAGAGTTTTTATACAACGAATATATTCAAACCAAATATCGAATGACATATTTTTTATATAATTTATTTTTTCTATTGTTTACTTTTGATATATGTCAATTAAAAATATATAGTCTAAAATTGGATTCAAGACGAATAAATTGTTTTAATTTTATAAATAGTTTCCACAACAATGTGAATGTGACGGAAAAGAGGACGCTTAGGAAGGGAAAAACTTCCTCTGTCGATTAAAGGTAGACAACGCATCTGCAATTGCGGCCGTTTCGAAGAATTTAGTTGGCCTCTTGCTCTCGTTTACCACCTTGTAATACTCTCTAAACTCTCTAAACTAGAAACCACTCCAGCCTCTAGCTGTAACGAACCGAGCTAATAAACTAAACTAATGGTAAACTGTATTTAAACCCATTTAACATAATAGTTGTTACAGTTTAGGTTTGAAGATCTTTATCTTACTCATAAAAACAATTGTTTCGCTTAATTTGGGTAAATAAGTAATGTTCAAAAAAAATCAAAAAGATATTATAACCAAGAAGAGATTATTATAATTTGGATAATTGTTTTTAATTTCTGCCTGTTGCAAAAGTTATTGTCATTTCGATGATACAGTTAATAAAATATTATTGTAGATAATGTAGAAAATTAATTTGTTTCGTTACGTAATATAATCTCATAGTTTAAATTTTCAAAATGCATACACAACGAACGTTGAAAATTGTTCCATTGATTTGTACACATAACTGAAGTTATCGAAATATTAATAAATATCTCATCACCTTTTAATTTTAAAATAATCATAAACACACCACCCCTAAGCCTCGAGCAGTTAACTTGATGTGTAGCGACCAACTCTTTACTATGCACTAACATTCGATCAGCGCTTGCAATGGCACTGGCGGTGGTCCGAAGGCGAGGCGAGGGCGCTAAGTGTAACATTGTATCGCTTTGTTTACTATCGGCCGCGCTGTCTGTCTGTCTGTGTAATAATTCAATTCACTTTTATGAATGAAGCGGCCGCGGCCGGCGCGCCATTTACGTTTATTGCGGCATAAAGCGGCCCGCGCCCGATACCTGCGATCAGCTGCCTCTAGGGTTGTGCGCTTTATAATATACATAAATATTCTTGTTACTGATAACTTCTATCGATATTTGATACATTGTAACATGAATAATAATTTATACTTCCTACTATATTACGATTCCATTCAATATAGTGTAGGTAATGCTTGCATGCATTTCTTATATAAGAAACGTCTTGGCTGGTTATCGTACACGTTTAAAAGGTCTGAATGTACAACTGAACAGACAAAGTTTATGCTGCCGGACACAGCCATGTGCGTGTATATTGAATGCTATATAGCGCTGTAACTTGATATTCGACGCCGCGCTTTTTTATTTAAGTGTATTATTGTGTGAACGCTACGTGTGTAGCATACTTTATACTCGTAAGTGGCCGGTAGTCACCGTCTGTTGATTTATGTTTTGATAGATGTCTCGTTAAACGCACCTTAGATCATTGTTAGCGTCTTTTTTGATGATCTGTTTTCACTACGTTATATTTGTATTGTATGGTAATTATTAGTTCTATTTTAAAACAGAATTCTCACCATGTGATATTTGTCGTAGGTCAGTCGTCGGGTACTCGGTCTATTTTATTTATATATCGTAGTCATTTTCATTTGAACGATTTAAGTTACGTTGATGTTGATTAAATAGGAACTCCCACGGTTATTATAACTGCATCCTGATATCTTCTCTTCATGAAATCCTTTTCGTGTAATATTCTCTCATTTTATTTGTAATCTTCAAAATATTCACATTAACTAATTAATATACAGCCACGTGTAAGCCGTCTTTATTGTTTCTTTAAAAATAAACTTAACCAGGAACAAACATATGGAAATCAGTATAATTCAGTGAGGGCAAAAACGGCGAGCTACCGGCACAAAAAATCTCAGACAAATTAATGTCGAATGCTAATGAGGCGAGCGTTGCGCCCGCGCCAACTGCGACCGCCAACTTGTTTCCACCTCGCACGCCGCACGCGTGATGCAGACACGTGCCGGCTGCTGAGCGACATCTCATGGCGGCGTCGGCATTGTACGCTGAATGTGCTGGAACATCTGTCGGCCTCTTATAAGCAAAATATGTCTAAAACAGTACGACTTAGGGTGCTTCGAGAAGCGATCGCACTTTCTAAAAGGCCGGCAACGCATCTGCAAGACCTCTGGTGATCATGGGTGTTAATGATCACCTCGATGTTTTCGCCGCTCGTTTGCCCCCTTCTCTTATATAAAAAAATTATTAAATTATTAAAAGAATTTAACATGTAGTGATCAAGTGAAGCAGCTAATAATAGATAATAATAATATTATGTCGTGTAAAAAACTTTTTGATCATTTATTGCATAAAAAAACTAAGATGTAACAGTAGATGCCGGTCTTACGATTGGGGGGTGCGGGTGGGGAGGGTCGGGTTCGGGGAGTCATTGCTGGCCACGTACACAGTAGGTGCGCTGCGTACGTGGCCCGTCGTCCAAGTGCGTGCGCCGCGTACGTGCCCAAACCAAAAAATGTTCACCCTAAACAAACTGTACATTTTTCTCTTAAACACAATATACCAACAAATATAACATAAGTCATACTTAAAATTTAATAGATAAAAAAAGCTTCCCTTATTTTAATTTCACATTGTCTTCACAGATTTAACTGAAAACTAATATATAACTAATAATATTAATGGCCGCCTATTGAATTTGAAATTTGTCTATTTATTTAATTTTGGTGTTGGATCTAAGCGAAAAGTAGTTCAGTTTAGCCGACACCGGTCGAAATACCGTTTCGAGCTGGTTTTCAGTCGCACCCCTTTACCTAAGATGTAGGCGTAAATCAAGTTTGCATTTTTATACACAAAAAGGTTGATAAACTGTATAATCTGAGCAATGCTACACCTTTTATATTCATGGATGTGCTGCACGTTGCTGCTGCTGCTGCTGCTGCTGCTGCTGCTGCTGCTGACATATCTACACAAGTACATTTTCATGTAATGATAATAGTCACCTATTCCAAATTATCACTAAATCGTTATTTTCGTATTGCACACAATTATAAAATAAAATGTCTAGAGTGTATAGGAAATTGATAGTAATCACTGTAGTGTGTAGTGGGACGGGAGTGGGTGCGGCGGGGCGCGGGTGCAGGCGGTGCTGTCGTCAGCGGGCTCGGCGCACCAAAACTAATGCTTTCTAACGCCGCGCCCGCTGTCCGCCGCGCTGTCGACATAATATAACCTCAGACGCTATATTGCCACTTGTTAGCCAGCTACGGACCGGAATATTTAAGCGTAATGTTGTTTTAAAATGTTGTATATAGCTTTGATAAATTCAATTTTTTACTATTTATGTAACTTAATACAAACTACTATACGACAGTGTCTAGGAGGTCCGCGGACGGACACCGCTTTGCACAGAGCCATCGAGTTGACACACACGCTCTGTGCTATGTGCATTGTGTTCACGAACCATTAACCCAAATGAGCGATGCATTTAGCCCGCCGGCTCGCAGCGCAGGCCGTATCACGCACCGCCGCGGACCCATCGCCCCGCGTCGACCGCCGCCCCGCGCCGCCTCGTCACCTTAATTGCACGTCGGGGGTTTAATTAGCCAGCACTACGCCCCCTGCCGCCCCCTGCGCGCCCCGCACCCCCCGCAAACGCCCGCAGCTGCTGCGATGGGGGGGGGGGGGCGATGCGCTGTCAATGGATGGATGCACCGAGGAGATCGTCGATGACGAGCGCGTGAATGTTAAACCCGACACTAGAATTATTTGCGGCTTAAATATCATGCGCTTTGTAGTGCCGTCGAAACTACAAACATTTATGTATCTCTTTTTTCTAACATGTAGGTACATATTACTGTATTTTATATTATTTCCTTTTTTGTTGTAATATCTACATCTCGGAAGGATGATGAATGGAGCCACATGCGAGCGCACCAACGTCAAAACCGGAGCTGAAGACAGTCGCCGTGGCCGATATCGGCCGGGATTACATCATCATCATCATCATCATGAATGGAGATATATTCGACTAAATCGTAAGATGACTTCTTCGAATGTATATCTAACATCGCATCGTCAGCAAGTCTTCTCACGTCCCGTCTTATCAAATATGCAAAAGTGTAAGTCGAACGGTCGCAGAAACAGAAATCACTTGAGTCGGAGTTCAACAGGGGACCGAAGCTTTCAATACATATGCTAAGACGTTGGTGGCGATTTTTTAAATCTACGCGATTTCAGAGTGCTTTAATTTACAAAAACACGAGACGGAAGGAAACGTTGAAGACGCTGCGACGGCAAAATTCGCAGTATATTGGCAAAGGCTTACGCTAGTGTTATTTATAGCGAGCGAGTGTTGCGTCAGGCGACGCTCCTTCCTACGTCCCGTGGCCTTCAGATGTAGCGATAGCCGCCGCCGCAAGCCGCGCGCTCGCATGCACGTCGTACGCCGCTCTAGCACGCCGCACGCACGCCACGCACCGTCGCGTCGCCGCCGCCGCTGGCCTCTAGCTAAACCTGTTTCCGGCGACAGGTGACTAATCTCACCTGTGTCGTCCCCTACGCGACGCCCGCGATACCTCGCGATGCCTCACCACCACTGGTCACGCAAACCCTGCCACCCATGACCCTAGCGCCGACCTGGAGCCGACACACAACTGTACTTAGGATTTCAACATTCTTCGTTTGCATTGTCGAGAAGTCGTCCCACTATCGCGTAACCCAACTTCATCATTTTGCACGGATAAACCTATAAATGCAAGAATGAATCAGCACTTGTTTGTTTAATCTTTTAAAATTACTTATACTTTAATATAGGAGAAAAAGTAAAAGCATTCTCTTGTCACTGTCAAAATGTGACTTTGTTGCAATAAACGTTTATGAATACTGTGCAGCGGTGAGCGGGCATGAGACAGCGCTCCCCGCGCCCGCCCGGCACCCTGACGGCGGCGGCGCGGCGGCGCGGCGGCAGGCCTGCTCAGTTGAACGGTCGCCACAAGACGCCACAGCACTGTCCATCTCTGTCTTGTCTTATTGTATCTAAACCTACTCTTAACAAGAAAATAAATAATTGTATGACGGTTGTAGAACTGAGAAAATTGTCCTGTAAATGTTTAATAATGCCTTCGCCTATCTTAATTTATTACAGTACAACACAGTTTGTAATGTATTTTACCAACAATATACTAATATATGTAAATATTTCAAATTAAATAGTTCACGAAATCCTATCTCTAAAAGTGATTACGATGCAATTTACAGCTAAACGTTGGTGCGGCAGACAGGACAGACTTCAGCCGCACATCCATCCAGTTCCTATCCTACACTACACTACGGAGATAAAATAAATACCCAAATAATTCACTGAATGTTAAATAAATGAGACTAATTAAATGCTTGGTTGAGTGCACTACAGTCGCTGCACTTTAATTTGTGTATACTTAGATATTTTATTAGTTTTAAGTTATTTTACCTAAATCTTGTAAATCCGCATGATTAAAGTGTTGGCGTACAAAGACGTCGAAGCGAAAAGTGCGTGGGAAGACTTGTAACAGCCTTCATGACAAACAAACCGACTGAGAAAAAACTCCCATCTAGACTTTTTGTAGGACGCTGACAACAAACTCTCGGTGTTATATCAAGGTTAAAGGATTAGACGGCGGTGGCGTATATTAACTTATACAGTCTTTATAACCGACTCAAGAAGGTATTTGTTTACGTCATTAAATATGCAATGTATTATTTTTGAAGTTTTATTAACTCATAAGTTTTTATACAAGATAAGTAATGACGAACTGCAAAACCGTCATGATAAATGTTTTAGTGGATGTTCACCCCGTGGCATCAGTGCGGGCTGGCGGGTTTAATGTCCCCGCGCCTCCGCCAACGCCCCCGCGCGCGCCGCCCGACCCCGACCTCTTCGAACGTGATAAGGGCAAAAAATGCGGTCTCTAATTTTTACGTGGCAATTAAATTTACAACGATGATATCACGCGCAATGTCACGCGAGTACGGCGCTGTTTACGTGGTCAAATGTAACAGATTAATTGGCTATCGTTCTCGATAGGCATGACGCAGTCTTATATAGGTTAACATTTTTAAAGACTTTTAAAAATCTCGGTTATCGACACTGACCATTCTTTTTTTTTTTTGATTGTGCATTCTTACAATTGCTGCTGCTGTTGTACAAAGAGCATCTAAGGCAGGACACGGCGTCTGCTTGACCGGTATCACCCGTCAAGCTTCGTCTTCGATTTACTTTAGTAATTCATTATCCGGCTCGAAGGATCATTGTAAAGTAAACAAACTTATGTACTGTGAGAAACTATATTTTAAAAAATCAATCAGGTAGATACATTAGTTACATTACGTAGTAACAAAGAAAGACATAGTGGCATGCAAGAATCTTACAACGCCATCTAGTTGCACAGTTGATCAACAAATATGTACTGAAGCCATTAACGTGAACAGATGCAGTATATGAATACGATTATAATTTTAGTTACACCCGCTCGCCTCTGCAGCTCTTGCCTTTGTCGCTGTCAGAGAAACTGCGGCGAGAGAGAGCTAGTGCGCCGTTTCTTTGAGTAATTTCCGCTTCCGATTCAGTACATCGCTCGCAGCGGGCTGGTTCACCTAAGCGTCGTCCGCATCCCGCCTGCTTCGACACATCTACTACAATACAACGTTACCCTAAATCCCCAATGCCCGGCCCGTTCTCTCATCGATTTGGTTATCTGAATCGATAACATTGTATTTAAAGTGTACACGAAAAGGATTTGTCTGATAATTTAATTAAATGAATACAAATATAAAACCTTGTATTTATTTTAGAATTAAGGTCGATACCTTTTGAAGAATAAGCTTGTTAAATATTTAATATATTTTATCTAATAATTAGATATTTATCTATCTCTTATGTTTTAGGTAATTCAAAGTATTAACTTCGTGTTGTGTTGTGTGTGCGGCAGAGAGGAGGGCGATGAGAAGCCGAAGCCCCCGGAGAGCCAGGACGACGGCTACGAGACGAGCAACAGCGGCGAGGCGGCGCGGCGCAAGGCCTCCAGCGCGGAGGGCTCCCCGGCGGCGCCGCGCTCGCCCGCCGCCGCGCCCGCCTACGAGCCGCTGCTGGCGCGCTTCCCCGAGCCCCCGGCGCCCGCCGGCTTCCGCTACGACGCCCCGCCGCAGCCGGACCCCGAGCCCTACCAGCATTTCCCATTCCCCAAGTTCCCCGAGCCGTACTACAAGCGCGAGCCGGACGCGCCCTACGACATGAGCCAGCAGCACGCGCACGGCGGCATGCACTACGCACCTCATACGCCTCACACGCCCCACACGCCCCACACGCCACACAAGCGCGACGAGGACGCGTACGACGCCGTGAAGCGCGAGTGCGACGATCCCTACTCGTTCGTGGAGGAGGAAGCGATGTGCGCGATGCTGGGCCAGCCGCCGCCGCATTTGGCGCACGAGCTGGCGCACCTGCACCCGCACGCGCACGCGCACCCGCACCAACACGCACACCCCCAGCACCACCAGCTCATGCTCGGGCAGCCCAAGAAGCGCGGGCGCAAGAAGAAAATCAAAGACGAGAACGGGTAAGATCTCCATATTTATATTCTTTGAACTCAGTATTGATTATTTTACAAGTTATCTGAATAATTTAACACAACAGTAATGCCACTATATCTCTCAAATACTCAGGAGTATCAAATAATATTACCAATCCTAATATTTATGACCAACCAAGTTAATGTTCAGTTATGCAAATATTGTAGTTACTATTAAAATTGACCACATAAAGTGGAGTCATGTTCTGCCGCTAGTCGATAAGGAGTCAATATGCGGGTGTCGCCAAGCAGGAAAAGATTTCTGCTACCGCGGCCTCTGTATCACCGCTAAAACTTTTCTATAATGACTAATGCTGAGGAAAATAAAGTTAAAAACAGAAAGTTCTCACTCCGGAAGATGTACCAGCTGATTGCTCCCAGTTCATCCTGTCTGTCTGTCAGTTAAGGTGTACACACACGATAAATGTAAATACTCCTAAACTCCGCGGTTAAGGTAACAAATGCACGGCAACAATTTTAAAAACGAAATAGCAGTTTCCTAGGTCTTTTTTGATGTAAAATGTCGCCTAAACTTAAGTAGCTACCGACTTAGGACAATATCCGTCACAAACAGAGAAAATAATTTTTTCATTGGTATGTTTGCTTTAGAAATTTTTGTCGCAACTCTCGTACGCGTAATTTGGGGGAAATTAAGAAGAAGCTAGTCCGTTGACCCCGTGCCGGAATTAGTGCGGCCTCGGCTGGTGACACCCCTGCCGGCGTCGGACTGCGGCCCGACTTACATTATTTATCATTTGCTTAACGTAACACTCCTAGGTTAAAAGACACGTCGCCCTAAAAGCAATGAGTCTTTTCTCAGTTACTTACCAAACTAGCGCATGTAGATTGCATATTTAGGTATTATTGTGTCGTTGTTCTGAATTAAAATGGAAAATGTGCTGTGTTTTATAGGATAAGGCGCAATATATTGTTATCAACCACAGAGCCCCAGTGACCTTCACTCGCTGCTCGGAGCACGCGCGTGGTCACTATGAGCGGTTATTTTGTTCGGAGTTCGGTCCCCGGCAAAGGCAAACCGACCCATTCTGTGAGATAGCACCCGCTCACCAAATTTATGGCCCACCTTAACGTTTGCCTGAAATTTTCAGCTAAAAGCTTTGCCGACGCAAAGCGGGCTTATGTAGTTAACGTTATAAAGCCTACTCGGCGCAACGAAATAAACAGGTCTCCGAAATTCGTTGATATTTTATAACAATGGTTCCTTTACAATTTGGATTTCTTTAGGCATCGTACAGCTTTAATTTGTGTCAAATATGGCGCATTTAGCAAGCTGTGATTAGTCGAGACTTATTTAAATTAAATACTTTATCCTACAACCTAAAAAAGCCTAAACCTAAAAAAAGGATAGAAGGAGGATATTATGGCACGTCCGCAACGGCAACGCTTGTCATGTGGCACGGTGTTGTATTCCGGAACAATTTGCAGCGACACAAAGCACGGGAACGACGCGATACGGAGGCTAGGGGCGAGGGCGCGGCGTGACGGTGTGCGGTCATAATTTTTTGCGAGATGGACGATGCTTGTGACTGTGTCCAGTTGTGTTGTGGCCGGTCGCTGGGCCCGGGGCTTCGGCTGGGGAGCGCTTTGTCCGCCGGAATAAAGCGCGCTATTGTGCGCCCGGTAGCCGCTCACAAAGCGCCGCCCAGCCGCACGCCCGCTCAATATGTGTCACACGCACTTCACACGCATTTTTGTCTCACGATAATATTTATATTATATAGATACAAGTAATAATCTTTCTAATATTAGTTGTCTCACAATTCCTATTTTTTGTATTGTAGTACGCAAAGATACATAAATATTTACTCATCAACGTTTGGTCAGTTTAATCGTTCGAGATAAAATAGTTATCTTTAAAAAATATCGCGTTGCAATCTCTTTTCTATCGTCGTAATGAATGTTTTATTCTGTTTCTCGTTGGATGTAAATAGCTAGAGCTCATTAATGGATATTAGATTCAGTCCAGAGCCAGGCCGGACCTTGCGTTGCAATGCGCTACACCGGAACAAGAGTATGTTTGCTCAAGTTTTGTTACTGTGGATTTCCACCTACGAGACGATATAGATTTTTTTAATTTTTGTGATATGAAAAGGTTGCACAGAATAAGTCGCCAAACAATTCGTTTTCGTGTGCATTTCATTAGGTACGCGTCCATTGCGTGACGCGCGCGCGATCCGATAAGGCACGGAGCGGCAGAGATACGATGTATGTTGCAGCGGTGCAATCGACGCGACATGGTACCAACTTTTTACGCAATGCTTGCTTATCTTGATAAACGCAGTGTGGCGATAGACTGATGCGAAGAATGAATGGTGGCGATGTGCGAGTGCCGCGTCCCACTCACTTCACATCTCACATGCCGACCAGCATTGGCCACATCCTCTGCATAAGATGTCTACGTGCATGAGGCCAGTCACTATGAAAAAGAGAAATTTCAGCATGATATTTCGGAGTGGTTTTAGTTTTCCGTGATGCGGCAGCCACCTCTGTGACAACGTCGCCAGCGGACAGAGCAAGTGGGCGGCGGACAATGCCGCGCGCTTGTTTACGCGGATATTTCTGTGCCGGAAGCGCGTGGCCCGCCAAAATCGGATCAAGGTGGAGCCGCGGGCCGCGCGAGCAACATCGGGACTCCCGGCGCCGCCGCTAATTGCTTCGATACCAACTATTTATACCGACATCGAGCATTAGCCGGTCACTTTGGGAAACTCGCAAATGCTTTTCGCGCGCTTAAATATTTTTTTAATTGTTTCGAAACGATGTTCCGTTGAAAGCTAATGTGCGGTAATGCCTTGATATCCCGCGCCGTGCCGCGCCTGTTTACAAACATCGCAGATCGTGTAAGCAAAATGGATATTGTTTTTTCAGAAATGCGAATAGTTTTTAATGAGGACGGCGCCAACCACCAACAGTTAATAAACTGGCTCTATTGACTCGACCCATAATCTCACAAGATTGAATACGATGGATACAGATATTAGGGAATATAGCATGAACAAGGTTAGCTCTGATATTTCTATGAACTAAAGAAGCACACAGTATCCATTCCTGTCACCTATTTTTAACCATAGAGGGATTTGGAAAGCGTATAGTTTACAGTGTGTGGTCGGAATTAGCCGCCACCGCTCGCCGCGCGCAACGTAGCTAAATAATGTTCCCAGCGCGAGGAGGGACACGGCCGCTGCCGCTGCATGAATACAATGCGAAGCTAAATAGAAAAAAATCTATCGAAAAACGGTCGCTTCTCGACTTATGCGATAATCAAACATTATATCCTCGCTCTCTGCTTCTATCTTTTTAGGTAAGGATAAAGCAAAATAGCGGTTTTTCCATATGTTTTGTTGTAAAAAAATGTAAAATTAACTAATTAAAGCAGTCTTCTTACGGGACTTAGACAAGACAGTATGTTTTCACAATAACTGCAGTTAACTGAACGTTACTACATCGTTACCTAAATGTGGAAGTCATAATGTAGACACATTTAAAAACGTTTGAGCACTTAGGTTTTTTGGCAGGTGTCGAAGTTAATTGTCTGGTCTTGTGTTGTGCAAGAACGTAATTTCCTGGTAGCGGCTACACACGTTAGAGTCGCGCTCTATTTCTGCCGAGCTGCAGGATGTGTACGCGTCCGCTGCCTTGTTTTAGAATATTCGGTCGACGCTGAAATAGACAAGAAAACTCCCGGAGACGTTATCACGCCAGTCTTCGCATGCGCACCCTCTGCTAGATAACTAGAGGTTTAGGCCCGTAAAAACATATATGTAGATATATACGCAACTTACAAATCCGTGCCTTATGTGTGTACCATAGTGTCTAGTTTCCAATGGCTGATGCTGCTAGATAATTACTGTCCCACTAACACATCGGGCCGCAGGGGTGACGCAGGGCAGCGCTAAACGCCCGAACTATGCGTATATTGTTGTACAGTAGCACATAACGGGCTCACTGGAACTCACCTAATGCCTGCTATCGGACCACGGTGCGTCCCTTGCGATCATGATATTACTGTTGAGCAAACTGTAGTCTGCTCTAAAGATCTATATCGCTATAAATTAAAAAAAAAAAAAAAAACAATGCCTCGATTTTGACCTTAAATCTTTGAATATGATCATTATTTTACTGCACACATATTGTGTATTTTAAAATATTCTACTAGCTTTGTCATTTGTCTACTGACAGAACAGACGGGCACACGGGCACTCGTTAGTGCGCTGTACGTTTCTTTTTACGTGCACCGAAGCACATCGCTCCCTCAGCTCGGCAGACGATGTTCAAAATTTCACTGCGTATTCCGGAATTCGTGTGCACCGCCCTGCCTCGACCCGCCCGCGCCCGCCCGCGCCCGCCCGCGCCCTCCCGCGCCCGCCCGCGCCTGCCTTGCACAGCCCGACCCTTCTGTAGACCAGCGGGTGTTGACCTAACTTCCTCAGGTCGGGCACCGTCTAACTAGGTCACGCAGCGTTGCAGTTGTCTGTGCAACTTCTAAAGCATCAATAAATTATAACACTTACATCGCCGGCGGCAAACACAAATTTAAATATAATTCCTGCATTTTGTACAAAATTATATTGTTTCTACTTGTTATGGCAAAATTATAAGTTAATGTATTGAGTAAATACCAATAGTCACGTGACAGGGAGTTACGTAGGCCAGTATTGTTCTCTAGAGACCGAGAACAGGCTTGTTGACATACTGCAAAAGTGACTCAAATCTTGGCTTGGTACGCCTTTATAAGGATTTAAATTATGTAGACATTGATAAAATAGACTACATTAAAGCCGAGTAAAAAGAACGTGTCCCGAAACAATATTTTGCGGTGGTTTATAAAAAAGCGCGTGCGATTCTAACGAGAGTGCAACAAAAAGGCACCGCGTCCAAACTGTGAATTGGGCGACACGAGCGCCGGCCGAGTTCCGCGTGTGATGCTCTTTTTTACTTAACTGCTCTGAACAAAATCGTGCCAGTACAGAAAAAGCAACAACTGAAGGTAGCCACTGGCGCTACAAAATATTACGAACGACAGCACCTGCTGCAATATGGCAGAGCTACAGGTTTGAAGCGAATGTCATTTATTTAAAAAAAAAACTCGGAGTTTACATTCAGTGCAATCTCCCCCAACGCAGCATACATGTCATATTGACCTAAGAGTACCAGCCGAATAGAGTTGGACGCATCGTTGGCAGGATCCCACAGTATTGGCTGTGGATTTGGCTAGCATTGAGTCCACTGGGTGATGTCAATGTTCAACAAAGTGTAACGGCTGTTAGTGTTAGTATATAGTTTAGGTATAGTGTGTCGGTGCGAATTAAAGGTATGTGAGACTGCGGCATTGTTGCAGGATGGAGATAAAGGTGGAGGGCGCGGAGGGCCCAGAGGGTCTGGTGCGGCCCGTCAAAGAGCGCAAGAAGCACGACCGCTTCAACGGCATGAGCGAGGAGGAGGTGGCGCGCCGCACGCTGCCCGACCACCTCGCAGAGAACCTCGACATCATCATTGTGAGTACGATCGTCATGCATACTTATCTTATTGTAGCTTATTTCTTATTTATCTATTGCTATATGTTGTATCGTGCATGTCATTACATCTGTAGTGTAAACGACATCTACAAAAGTTTTAAGATGCCTATGTTATTTTTCCACCTATTGGTGTCAAAATTCTATCTCTTATTTCATTCACTAAGACCAGAGCTGGGCATTAACTCGTTAATCCGTTAATCGTTAATTAACGAAGTTAACATTTTGCTTAACGGATTAACTTTTAAGTTAACTTCAAAAAGTGTTAACGCTTTTGTTAACTTACGTTAAACTCAACTTCCGTTAATAAAAGTCCGTTAATCGTTAAATTAGAAACATGGTGACGTGCTGTCATTTTGTTTAAATTACGCGCCACGCCACGCTCGTAAGTTCAGCTATGTTGGGCGACTGTCGGCGACTCGAATGGTGAACGAACGAGTTGATAATTGATATATGTGAAGTTCACGTGCAAGTGTGATGCATCAGAACGTCCGGGAAAGACGTGACCAATAGGAAACTCAAAAGAAGGTTCGAAATAGTATATTTCATTACGAGTATATAAAATCACGAGTATGTAATAGCCCACATTCCGTACGCTCTTCGTCCCTGTAATACGCCACTTTTTGAGCAACTGTATTAAAAAATTTTTTTACTCATGCTTTTTCTTTAGCTTTTCCAAACTCGTGCGTTCTCTTTCCCAACTATCAAAATAATCTCTGTTAAAAAGAAAAACCAACCACGAAGTTTTTACAAAAAAAAAATCATTGAAGTTTTTATGATTCATGCAAATATTTCTAAAAAGAAGCTCCTAATTTGTTACAATATCAAATTTAATTATTTAATTCAATGAATTAGGTTAGGTTTCATTTTATTTCATCTCATTTATTTAATTTTCATTTCATATCAATAAAAATAATCTGCTGTTTGGGCATAGTTCCCTTTGCCTACCCAGAATGGGTGAAGAAAAGAAAAAAAAAATCTCTGTTTATATTGGAAAATGGCGCCAACCGTAAAACGGTTGGCGCCATTTTCCAAACATTTTGGTTAGTTGAGTTTATTGTGTTTTTATTATTCTATTAAATTGCTTCATTTTTTCGCAACTGTATCAAAAATAGTTGTTTAGTACACGTGTGAAACTGTTATTACAACTTGTTCCAACTGTCAACTTGTAGACATTTGTCGGAACTCTGCAATGACAGGCTTTCCGCACTCGTAATGAAATATACTATAATGCATTCATACTTGTCTCTAATACTAATGTGTTAAAGAATGTACATATAGTCAAATTACTATTTTAAAAAAGTGTCGCCACATAAGTGTAAAATTAGTATGTATAATTTTGGTATGGTTAACTGTTAACGATTAACTTTAACTTGCGTTAAATTTTCGAGAATTTAACGCTTTAACGATTAACGAAGTTAATTTTTTAATTAACGAATTAACGATTAACGAAGTTAACTTTTCGATTAACTGTGCCCACCTGTGACTAAGACATATTCGCACTACAAGTGTAGTTTTTTCTGTCGTTTATTCGAACCCATTTGTTTGTTTTGTATTGTACTGTAATGCCTTGATTCCTTAGATTTTATCATTTTCTTTTTCCACCACCACTTGTGTTTGTGTACCATAAAGTTAGTGAAATGTTAAATCAGTTATGCTAAAAATGGTTCGGCGTGAGTTGGGTTCGAGCGAGCGTATGTCTCACTAAATTTGCCAGCTTCAAGCCCCGACTATTTTGCAACATCACAACCAGCATTCTGGTGAAGTGTCACCACGGTCGTATTGTAGCAGTGAGAAGCCTGGAATATTGACGTTTTATTTGTTCGGTGGTCAGATCGGCATCAACCCGGGCCTGTTCGCGGCGTACAAGGGGCACCACTACGCGGGCCCCGGCAACCACTTCTGGAAATGCCTGTACCTGTCAGGTCTCACGCGCGAGCAGATGAGCGCCGACGAGGACTACAAGGTATGTCGACCTCGAGTGACGTGAACCGATCATACAAGAACACCTTTGTCGTTGACGGTCTCATCGTGAGACAAGATTGCAGAGTTTTACTACTATTGTCATTGTAAGGCTTGATGCGTGAATTATAATGCTTTGCAGCTCCTGAACTTCGGCATCGGGTTCACGAACATGGTGTCGCGCGCCACCAAGGGCTCCGCGGACCTGACGCGGCGCGAGATCAAGGAGGGCTCGGCGCTGCTGCTGGAGAAGCTGCAGACGTTCCGGCCCAAGGTGGCCGTCTTCAACGGAAAGCTCATCTACGAGGTGTTCTCCGGCAAGAAGGACTTCTGCTTCGGCAAGCAGCCCGACACCATCGCCGGCACCAACACGGTCAGTACGCCGGCTATAAGTTGTCAGTCGCGAGACTTTACCTCGGCCGAGAACACATTCATTATTGTAATATGTTTCGGTATGTCCGCGTGTCGCGCAGTACACGTGGGTGATGCCGTCCTCGTCTGCGCGATGTGCGCAGCTGCCGCGAGCCGCCGACAAGGTGCCGTTCTACGCGGCGCTCAAGAAGTTCCGCGACTACCTCAACGGCCTCGTCGCGCACATCGACGAGGCCGAGCTCGTCTTCCCCGACAACACCAGCCGCCGCCCGCAGGAGGAGATGGAGATCAGGAGGTACGCGTCGTCCGCCTCGTGCCGACAGACTGTAGTCGCAGAGACCGCATCCGAGAACCGTCTCTCCCGTTGCAGGTTGACGATGGAACCCGAGCCCGGGGATACGATCATCCTAGAGGACGGGACGGAGGTTCCGCTGAAGAAGAAGCGCGGGCGGCCGAAGAAAGTGAAGCTGGAGAACGGCGAAACCGCCCCCCCCACGCCCAGGGCGCCGCGCGCCCCCCGCCCCCCGCCCTCGCTGGAGCCCGGCGCCGACCAGCCGCCTAAGAAGAAGCGCGGAAGACCCAAGAAGATCCGCCCCGAGGAGCAGCAGTTTCTGCTCCAGCAGCAGCAGCAGCAGCAACAGCAGCAGCAGCAGCAGCAACAACAGCAGCAGGTTATATTCAACATCATGTAAAAATATTTCTAAACACGCGGTCGACTTCAACGTCAGCAACGAATCGTGTATATAATAAATTAGTTTAGCCGGAATCTGTTGTGGCGCAGAACATGGAGGAGCAGCGGTTCCGCGAGCAGAGCGGCGTGAGCGCGCTCCTGCAGCAGCAGCTGGCGCCCATGGCGGCGCTGGCGCACGAGCAGCAGCAGCAGTTCCTGCAGGGCGAGTTCCAGCAGCTGCCGTCGCCGCTGTACGGCGTGCAGCACGCGCACCACCACCACCACCACCAGTCCGCGCCCATGCCCGACGGCTCGCCCTACTACCAGCCCAACGCCGGCGTGGGGGGTGGAGTGGGGGGTGGCATGGAGGGCGGCATGGAGGTGTCGGCGCTGGGCCTGGCGCGCGGCTACGCGTCGCCGGGCGGCGCCGGGGCGACCGGCGGCGCCTACAGCTCGCCTCGCGCAGTGTACGCCTCGCCGCGCTCGCAGGGCTACTCGCCCGGCCCGCAGCGCCTCGCGCCCACGCCGCAGCCGCAGGTACCGCTTCTCCTCACTGAACTCACGTTGCGACAACTAAAACAAAAGTCTCCTCAGTCAAAAAATTACAAATACGCTCGCTTCGTAGTTCCCTTCGAGTCCAGCGGCGTTCTCGGGTCCGTCGCCGCCCCGCGCGCCCTACGGGTCGCCGGCGGGCGCGGGCGGCGCCCCGGGGCGGGGCTTCGCGGCGCGCAGCCCGCTGTACGCCGGCAGCCCCGCGCCCTACCGGCAGCAGCCCAGCCCGGCGCCGCAGCAGCGCTACTCGCAGTCGCCGCACGCACACTCGTACTCGCGCTCGCCCGCGCCCGCCGCCGCGCCCGCGCCGCAGGTAACTGAACTACGCACACATTACATTACTACTGTCGAGTTCTCATCGAGAGCCAATTCTAAAAGTAAAAACATGTAAAGGTGGGGCCGCAGACGCCGTACGCGCGATCTCCCGCGCCCAGCAGTGGCGCCGGCGTGGCGGGCGTGGGCGTGGGCGGCGTGGGCTCGGCGACGCCCGCGGGCGCGGCTTTCGGCGCGCCCTCGCCCGCCGCGCTCAGCTACACGGCGTCGCCCACGACGCCCTACAGCCAGCACAGCTCGCCGGCGCCGTACGCGGAGCACTTCCCCACGCCGGCGTTCGAGGCGCCCGTGTCTCCGCCGGTGCCGCTGGAGTTCGAGCCGCCGCGAGAGGCCGCCAGCCCCATGGGCAGCACCGACATGCACCCCGGCAGCAACAGCAACTCCTCGCTCTCGGACTACAACAAGGTATGTCCTACGTCACAGGAACACCTACCACTTTGGGAGAACTTTTGTATTTATTCGGTTGTTCACTTTGGTCAGACGAGCGGCGCGGTGGGCGAGGCGTCGCCGGGTGTGGGGGGTGTGGGGGGCGGGGCGGGCAGTTTTGGGGGCGCGCTGTACGACGGCTCTCCGCGCCTGCCCTACCCGCCGCCCGACAACAAGGACTACTTCCCGCGGGAACAAGGTGCGTCCTCGACCAGCTCCTGCTCCAGCCTCGTTATTAGTAAATGTGACGTATGACGATGAAATATTGTATTTTCAGGCAACAGCATGTCCGAGAGCCCGCGGTTGGACCAGATACATCAGCATCCCTCCATGTATCCCACCGGCTACAGTAGGTCAGTTGCCACATATATCACACAAGCTGTGAAGGTACTAACTTTGCTCGATGTTTGACATGTTGTGATTGTTGCGCAGGTCGCCGGGCGGCGAGGCGGCATTCTCCCCGTTCCGCGGAGAGGCGCAGCACGAGACCCACCACGACCATCACGACCATCACGACCACCATGACCATCACGACCATCACGATCACCACGAACATCACGACCATCACGACCACCACCAGCCGCCCGGTAAACGATGACTAATACACGCTAATCGACATTTTCATTATAACTGTAGTAGCAGTAAACTGATGAAAGCGTTGTCTCGCGCGCACTCAGCGCCCATAGACAAAGTGCATTCGCTCCGAAGCAATTCCACAATGATCTCATATAACTAACAATAAGTTATGATAAGTCTCTGCGACAGGAGAGTTACTATTGATGACCGCATCTCCCTCCGTGTGGAGTACCAGTGGTTCTGACCATGCTGTGGTCGCGGGAACAACTGGCATGTTTTAAATGACTTCTTTGTTACACTTGTGTTGCAATGTTTAAATCGCTAATTGCAGTTAATTTGTTAGCCTCACTGTATTCGTTTGCATGGTTTTGGTTCAAAGGTCGATAATTTCGCCATACTATTTCAGGATCACCGAGCGAGTTCTCTGCGGGCGTGTCTGCGGGCTCGGGCGGCGGGGCGGCCGGCGGGGCGAAGCCCCAAGACGTGGCGTCCAAGTCGCTGTCGGGACTGGAGTCGCTGGTCGACCAGATCCCCTCCATCGCCGAGGGCGGAGCGGGGGGCGCGGGGGGTGCGGCGGGCGGCGCGGGGGGCGAGACCGCCTCGGTGCCCTCCCTGCCCGACTACGCCCCTCCCCTCTATCCCCCCTACGGCGCCTACGGGACGCCCGCCTACCCCAACAATGGGTAAGTGGAACGTCACTATGATTACAACGTTTTGATAAAATGAGTTAGTGTGATGACGTTGTGCTCGTTTGCGGCGGACAGGTACGGAGGTCCGTTCGTGGGGTACGGCGGCGGGTGGGGCGGCCAGCTGGTGCGCGGCTACCTGCCCGACTGGCAGTACGGGTACGCGCCCGCCGTGCCGCCCGCCTACCCGCCCTACAACGCGCCCTACTACAACGGCTACCCCGCGCCGCCCCCCGCCCACCACCAGCAGGTATCTATCTCTCAAATAACGAGGCTCCGTGTATACAAACTGGGAGTGAGTATAAATGTGATTGTTGCAGACGCACTACCTGTCGGCGCCGCCGCTGATCGACCTGCACAAGAACGGCGAGCACGCCTCCTCCGTGCCCTCCGTGCCCTCCGTCGGCTTCGGCGGCTTCTGCTAGGCCCCGGCCCCGGCCCCGGCCCCGGCCTCGGCCCCGGCTGGGGGCGGGGAGCGCGCGGGGCGGGGCGGGCGCTCGGCCGGGGCGGACGCGCCTCTGAATCTCTCTGTGAGTGGTGTGGCGGCGGGCGAGGGTCGCATCACTCGATAGCTCTAGTAGTAAGTAGCGAAATTGAACCGCGCCCCCGCCCCGGCCCCGGCCCCGGCCCCCGCCCCCAGGCCCCAGCCCCCGCCCCGTCTTCGGCCGACACTTTTGTAAGCGAGCGTTAGTCATGTAACTTTACTCTTTTTCGAACCGATGAGCTTAATTTGTAGGATTTATTTGTAAATATTGTATGTATTTATTTCGATCTGTGGTGTTTTTATTTTTCGATTATTTTAAATGACGCTAGAGGTATCGCAAGTTTTTCGCTCGCACTGAACGTTTCCTAGTTTCGGGTGATCGTTTAATTAAAGCAGTGTGTTCGCCGCGGGGCCGGGGGCGGGGGGCCGGGGGGCGGGGGCGCGACAAGGTGGGGGGGAGGGGCGGACGGTGATCTACTTAATTTATTCGGATTGTCTGTGATCTTCTTCGTCCCGTGCGATGAGTTTGGGTACGTACAGTGACGGCGGCGGCTGCGCCGCGTGTAAACTCTTGCCAATGTGTTTCGCGTTCTAGTCAGTTCTAAATCATGTCGGCTAGTCAAATTTAAAATCTCTGATGCCGTCCGCCCCCCGACCCCGGCCCCGGCCCCGGCCCCGGCCCCGGCCCCGCATTTATCTAAGTCACAAAAGCGGCCTACGAAGTATTGTATACTTTTTAGTTAGGTTTTAGTTGTAGACGCCGGACGTTACCGCCACAGTTACATAGCTTGTGATCGCTAGCGACTTAGGCATAATTTTACATAATAAAACAAATATTGTACCGCGCGTCATATCGTCGCGACCACCGGCCTTGTTTTTGTTTACAATGTCCGCGGTGTTCGGGTCGTTGGTCGTTGAGTCGTTGAGTCGTCGGGTTCTTCGTCGGTGCCGAGTCGGAGAGCGCGAGCACGACCGAGGTGGGAGTAGTTGTAAGATAAAAACGAACATAACATACGTAAGAAAGACATATACGTTAGTTGTAGGATTACTGCAAAGAATTTATACGTAGTTGTAAAGTCTGTGCCGCGCCCCCCGCGCCCCCCGCGCCCCCCGCACCCCCCGCACACGCTCCACCGCCATTGCTTATTGTTTTATCTTGTTCATTTTGGAGCGTGTACTTGTACACATACAACACATACACTTGCACATAATGATGTCAGTATGACGAGGAGAAGCAACACTACTGAGTGCGGCACGCGGCGTTGTCGACGTGTATCGGTGTGTGTCCGTCTGCCAACGTGTCGGCCTGTCCGCGTGTCGGCCTGTCCGAGTGTCGGCCTGTCGGCGTGCCGTCGGAGTGAGGCCGCACGATTTCTGCTTGTCTTTGGTTTAAGTTACGTCACTTGAAAATGGAAAAATTAAGTTAAAAAAATAAAATCAACAGGGTATTTAAGATTGCTTAAGATTTTTATTTTATATTTATTGTTTTTTTTTTGTGGTGAGCGACGGTCGCGTTTACCTTTGTGGTATGTTTTTTTTTTTAGTATTTAACTGCGACAATTTGCTAGAAATGTTTATTTTTATTTAGTAACCGTTGTTACGATTTATTTAATGGATTACTTAGATAGAAAGGAATGTGAGCGCGGAGCGCTGCCTTTTATTTATATACAGAGAGAAGAGACGCGCGATCTCCCGGCTTTTGTACATAATGAGTGCTTATTTACGCTTTTTTTGATATTACGTTTTATTTAATTTTACGATTATGTATATGAACGATATTTTATATCGGGTACTGCAACGTCCTGTGCGCCCGCGCAGCCCGGACCGAGCCAGGCGCAGGAACTAACTTCCTCGTCGTCTAAATGTTCACTGACGGTGAGAATGCATTTATTGCCTAAGTGTTTCCATGTGTCAATCCCAAAATGTAAAATCGTCCGCAAAACTAACATGTCCAAATACAATCACCACGATAATGTTTTCTTTTGATGTTAGTTTTTATAAGATAGAAAGAACATAATATATCGATCTTAAACGTTCGCTAGGTGGTTGTACAGTAAGTACAGTACTATTTGCTGTGCAATATACAATTGTTTACTTCCCCGGTGATATTGTTTGTTGTAGATCTCGTTGTACGTTGTTAAAGCAATCGAAGCACTATTTAAATGTTTAATTTGGTGAATATGTAATAGTGGTGGTGTCTGTTGGGGCGCAGTTTGCGGCGCAGTTTGCGGCGTCGAGCGCGCGGTCGCAGCTTAGTCTAAGTCCGTATCAACGAGTTAGTGTTAGTGTGCGCGGCGGCCGGCGCCCGGCACCCGGCGCCCGGCGCCCGGCGCCCGGCGCCCGGCGCCCGGCGCTAGGCTCGCTCGCTCACTATTGTACAGTGTGTATATTTTTGTAAAATTCAATTCAAACTTGTGGCAATATTATGTGAATTTTTAAAAAAATCTATGTTTAATTATAAATAATAATCATCGATACATTTGTTGCGTATTGACCCTGAGCGGCGAGGTCTCTGGCGCGACTCGCCCCGGCCGCGCCCTGGTTGTGATTAGCGCCGCCCGCCCCCGCCCCCGGCACAGGCCCCGGCCCCGCCCCCGCCCCCGCCCTAATTAAAGCAATAACGTCCCAGCGGAGCTCGGCCTCGGCGAGCGCCTCGCAAGTCACCTCTCTGTACACACGTGAAACATAATCAGGGGCTATGAGGGGTCAGCGCGCAGCTCGGCCCCTGGCCCGGCCCCTGCCCCGGCCCCCCTGCCCCGGCTCCGGCGGCGCATAGAATGGTGATGGGGCTCGAATCTAGCTCAATTTTATTGATACTTAATTATTATAATTATTATTATATTTTGTACTCGCTTGTTATGCTGTTAACTTTGTAGGAGTCCCGGCCCCCCTACCCCCACCCTACAGACCTCCCTCCCCCCGCCCCCTGCCCCCGCTGAAGTACTCAAATAACTCGCATTTCAATGACGGTGCTTGTTTGTTGTTGAGCCATGCGCATGTAAAGTACAATTTATCGAGACCTTTATCTCTATTATTATGAATTAATGATATAAGGCGTGCGGTCTCGCTGCCGGCGTCGCGGCGACTCTCGTAGCCGGCGGCGACGCACTCCACATGTTTGTACAGTTTTAACGATACTTCTCGTAGCGGACTAAGCAAGAAAATATTTTAGTACATTGTAAGATCTAATCGAATTACGTTTTAGCATATTGTAAAGTACTCGGTGTTTCTCAAATTTCTTTTCACTTTGTATTTGTCCGTTTGTTTCCGTTTGGATAATTGTATCGAAAGTCTCCCGAATCTGGCGCCGTGGAATGTAACTAGACATTTAAACAGGAAGAATTTTTAATTAATTAAATACATTAATAATATTTAAGTAATGTATTATAAAATAGTGGTAAGGTAAAAAGTTATTAACATTGTATGGAAAAATTGTGACAAAATTATAGTCATTTGTAATATTACAGTGTTGTTTTATTGTGTGAGTTCCCCGCTTTCCGCACCCTGCTCTCTGCTCCACGTACCCTGCTCCCCGCACCCCGCACCCTGCTCTCTGCTCCACGTACCCTGCTCCCCGCACCCTGCTCCCCACACCCTGCTCCCTGCTCCCCGCATCCTGCTCCCTGCTCCCCGCACCCTGCTCCCTGCTCCCCGCACCCTGCTCCCTGCTCCCCGCATCCTGCTCTCCGCACCCTGCTCCCCGCACCCTGCTCCCCGCTCGCCACCTACTTTCATATTGACAACGTCCTATTTTAACCAAGAGCGGCAGATGCTCCGTGCATCTGTTTATATATTATATTGTCATTAATAATATTGCCATTTTTTTTTTTTCGAAAGTCTAAATAAGTTACAAATCCATTCAACTAAGTTGCAAAAAGGACGATAAATTTCGGAAACAGTAAGGAAGTGTTTGCTTACTGGTAACCCTTAAACCATTAATAAATACAAAAGAAAGTGTAAAATGATCTGAGTCTGCCTATACTTAAGCGCTGTTCTAAATAAATTCATCAGTATACGTACTCAATTTCTATAAACTGTATTGTCAATACCATGCAGAGCAGACTGACAATCATGTCTTCATCCGTATTTGATCATATAATAATTTAACTATAATTCTATTGTAGATACTTAAGGTGTTTGATCGAAAAAATATAAAACAGATAAAATTTTTAATTCTTATCCATGTAAAATAATTGATAAATTTATTATAAAGGCAACACTTCGAAAAAAAGTTTGGTTCATTTTCATAGACAAAAATCATTGAGTATTAAACTTCAAATGACTTGAATTTTAAATGTGAATATATATTTAAATTAATAATAAATCGCACAAAAATCACATACTTTTTTCAAAAGGAAATTGTTTTTATAGTATTAGTTGTGAAATTAGTTTCCGTTCAAAAGTGCGCCATAAACAACTATATTTTGATGACTTTGAAACTATAGACAAGGCGAGCTGTCCGACAAGAGGTTCTGAAAAGATTGGTGGATTGCCTATAGAATTCGGTGTGGGTTGAGATGTCGGATATCGGCAGCGGTGACGAGGGAATTTCTAGTCAGAGTACGTATTTCTTTACTGTGGTTCAGCGTTCGAGACGCTTTTTGTTTCGCGCCGTTTTAGTTAACCGTGTTGCAAAACGTTTACTGTTGTGCTAACGTCCAAAAGTAAATATTACATTGTTCCCGTTTCAAAATGGCGATTTCGGGTTTGTTATATCGCAAGTATTGAGGCCTCGAAGGGTTCCGCCGGCGGAATCGTGCGGCGGCAGGCGACGGTGCGGCGGCCCGCCCGGTCAGGTGCTACGGCTGGTGGAGGTTGACGACCTATCGATTTTTTGTGTACGGCCTCTCATCGGGTGGACCGGTGTGAACATCTCACCGGGGCCGGAAGCGCCGCTTCGTGACCGTCGCGCCGGGCTGCGGACCCGCGGCTGAGCTGGACACGGGCGACGGCCGAGCTCGCCGGCACCATGGCAGGTCAGTGACCGCGCCTACGTCTGCTAAATCTCGTCTTCCTCCCTGCCGGCCTCACCGGGAGCGACACGGTCTTTCACCTTCGCGGTCCACTCTTACGTATACGTGAAAACCGCCGAATGATCGCTCTGCGGCACTACAGCTGTTCAGCTGTCAAGATAACCTTTATGTTGTGTTTCTTTGTTAACAGCGGTCGAAAGGTCTGAGAATCGCTTGTGTAACCAGCCAGTGGGTTTTTGAAGAAAATTTATTGTTTTAATGTGTAATAGTGCAGATTGTTTCACTTATACAAGATAATATAACAGAGGACAAAGGATTTTATAATATTGTCAAAGACAAAGGAAAGTGGTGTCACTTTGTATGTGGAATTCGATTTTAGATAAATCCATAGATAGGAATGAAGACATTAGTAGTTTTTATGATTTTTTGGTGAGAAGTGAAGATGTGGTGAGCAAATTGTGTTTGTACATGTCATCATGACTTAGTTACACTAAGTTGGAATAGTCAGCATTGGCTTCAACATTAATGTGATCATCAGTTTTATTAATTTTGTGTCTGTGAAGGTATGTAGTTATTAGACTTTATTTAATTGCTACCAATCAGTACACAACAATATGACATGGGCACTTTGCTGTTTGTGTCCTTGTACACCTTTAACTGCTTATTATTTTGTATTCCTATTGCATTTCTAATCTACTGTGGTTCTTTATCATAATATTATTAAACAACATTTTATATAACATGATAAAATGACATCCCATTTATAAGTTTTTCAGTAATTTTGTGAAAATTTTGATGTAAAGATATGGTAAAATAAAGATAACTGGTGTTATAAAGTTATTTCAGCAAAAATTTATGCCAGAAATATTTTGAAATTTACAAGTATCAGCAGAATGTTTGCTTTACAGCATACAGTAGAATCTATTTCTTATGATGTAATTGCAGGGTTTGATTTTCATTTAAAAAAATTATAACAAAGTATCTTATAGTGACATGTTTAATAAATTGTGGCAGATAATAGTTCCTAGCATGATTCATGTGATACCTGATGCCATACGGTGTCTGCCTTTTTTTGTTTGCAGTCTTGGAGGGTCTCATTCTTAACACTGGAATGTGTGCAGAGTATATTGACGTAAATGGTGCTGTCCTTACATCCAATGAATCTGTAGGTGAATATTTAGTACAGAAGGAAGTTGAGAAACAACCATTATCTACAGCAGATGAGGCATTAAAGGTTGCAGATGTTGTAGTATGTTTTGTTTATAACAATATGAAAATGAAAAATTGAAAATGGTGATGTCTTCTTACACAAGGCATATTAGAGATTGTTATTACAATATAAAGAAAAGACAAAAGCCTATAAAGAAAAGACAAAATTCCTTGTTCCCAAAAAAATTACAGACCATCTTTATTTTGATTTAGCTCTATTTTGTTAAACTCAGATGTAACATTCATTATATCTGCTACATTATTAATACATTTATTGCTCCACATCCGCATTTCTATTTGGCACACCTCTCTCACCTCTAAATTTTCATGTATCTATGCATAGATGCATGTTTTAAGTCCTAAATCAACTCATGTTTCAAAATACTTTGGACAAGGATGTCATAAAGTTGGGATACCATGTCTTCTCTTTACCCGAGGTCATCTCCCTGACCTTTTCCCACTCATGTGGGGTCGGCACACACTATATTTGATAAATTTTGGCTTAATTCTTTATGGCCGGCTGCCTGCATGTCACTCACCCTACTTGGGAAGTGTTTTCAGAGGAATTCTCTTTACCCAAGGTGTTGGCAATCAAATTGTAAATGTACTACAAATTGCCTGCTGTAGCATGAATTATTAACATATTTCTTTCAACATTGATCCAGAGACATTTTGTATATAAGAGATTGTCCTCTCAATGATAATTAAGTCTTTCAATTGTCATTGAGATCATTGCTTGGTGAAAATTGAAGGCACGGTTTAAAATAGTTAATTTAAATAGTTGTTGCATGTGACTCTGAACATGCAGAATATAAAAAAAAATAATTAGCCTATATGTTCTTCTAGGCTATGTTCTACATCTACGCCAAATTTCAGCGAGATCCATGCGGTCATTCTGGAGATGCTTTCTAATAAACATTCATACATCCAAACATTTGCATTTATAATATTAGTGATATTACTTTAAACTAGTAACAATGCTTTTAGATAGATTGTGATGCAATTTAAATAAATTTAAGAAATGAGATTTACTTCAAGCAAAAAATATTAAGAATACATCTCAAGTTTAATTAACTTTTTGTTTAAATAACAAATATTACAGATTTTCTGTATGGTGCATATTTAAACATAATACTGTACAGTATTAACCTTAACTTAGTCTTAGTTAAAAGGTCATTATTGTATGGCTTTATTTGTGTTATTGAAAATTGCAACACTTGTAGTAGTTACCACATGTTATATTTTTATTACTACTAGTTACTTCCACTGCATAAATCTAATGTTTGATTGTGGCAACACTGTTCTGTCGTCATTACTCAGAACTATAGCAGGTATTATTTTTATTTAGTAGTGTAGAAATAGTTATTATTTTTTTCTGCAGATTTAAAACAAGCAAGGGTAGTCCAATTTGTATACTAGTTGTTGGCGGAACATGTAGTCAGCAGTCAGTTGCTCGAAGGATTGCTGAGGCGGCCGCGCTTTGTATTGCATCATGGCGACCGTTCGCTCTCAAGGCAAAATGATAGGTTTCACTTTTTTGCGCGTCTGGGCCGCGTCTGTATCGAAACTCCGTCTGCTGCCAATGACCCGCCTTGAACCATTTACGTAACGTCTCGTCGCCTTCCATGTTTCGTTACACGTATATCCTTGCCGTTTCGCATTAGATTACAGATCGAACGCCTTTTATTTAGTTTATAGTTTGTCAGTCGCCGTCGCACCCTCTCTTTCGCTCCTACATAAAGATGTCTAAAGAGACAGAGACGAGGCTTGTAGGAAGCCACGACCGGGCCTAGAACGAGACGTTGGTTCTGCACGCTCGTAAACTCCGATTTAAACCTTTGCCACGTCTACGTTTTTTTATGTCAACGGCTTTTCCTAATATCTTGAAATAGATTATTTTAAAGAATTCCGACAATTACATACATGTAAGTTTATTTTGAGTTATAGTTACGCTCTGTTGCGTTCTGTTAACTACTGACTGTTATTTATAATGTGAGTTAATGTATACGATGAGTCATTATTTATTTACTTGTGTTTAAAGTTGTCATTCGGAACATTGAATTGTTTATTCGCCTCCATAACTAATGTAAAACGAGATTTATTCAGTGGTCAAGCAAGTAAATGTTCAATCATCATTCATTCGTATTCAAAAAATATTTCGGCTTTTTGCTACATCACATCACACATGTCACAACATAAACCAATGTCACATATTTTAGCGGAACTTTTTCACCAAACTACAAACAAACATTTTTGTTTCGAATAGAGAATTCACGACCTTATATTTCGCAAGTTCTATTTTGCACGTTTTCGTAATAGAGACTGTGTTTGTTTCGTAATGTACTAGAGTCGGGATCTGAACTATTTCAATTTAAACAAAGTTCTTATTCAGATCTATGCGCCAACGTAGTCCGGCTTAGATGATATTTAGATGTAATTCTGTTTATCAGCGTACAGCAAGTGCGGCCGATGGTGGAGGCGAGCACAAAGCTCTGAGGCCGGCGCTCCAGCCTGTAGTCGACACTAACGCCGGCCATGCTGATATAATTCATCTACTCCGAACCATAGTTGTATTAATTCTAAAACAAAGACATACTTAAGTATGTATTTTCAGTACGTGTCCTATTCTGTCCATTTAATTTCAGACAGGCATCAGCAACATTTTTTCAATTTGTTGCAGATATCTATGGGCAGAGGTCACTTAGCACTTCACTTTGCTCGTTTGCCGCCTTATCCTATAAAAAACTGTATTGATAATGCCTATCGAATGATGTTTGTAGTTTTGGCGTAGTAATATTCGATGGCTCCTAAGTAAATAATCTTTAGCAACATGCAGCTTGTTCTGTTTTGTTTTTAATTACTTAGATAAATAATAATTTCTGTGTAGTAACGTTAGAAAAAAACGTGTTTTCACGTTTGATGCGTCCTAGTAAATCGTATTAATGTTTTGTCTTGCAAAATTTACATGGATCGTCGTTATTTTAATCCTCAATAGCCCTCTATTAAATAGTAAAAAAGCAGGTGTTTACGCAAATGTAGTAGTAATAAAATAAATAAATAATATTATACTAGACTTATATTTTATCGTAAAAAATAAATAATGTAGTGACAGCTGCACGCGCTAATGTTCTTTTAAAAGATATTTACATGTCGTATGTAAAGTGGGTTACTTTGTTGAGAACAGGCGCCTTGGCAACGGGACAACTTTATATTATTTATTATTTGTATCAAAATCATTATTAACGCGACTTCAGTAAGCGTTCATAATCTCGCAGTCTGACCTAAAGATACCTGTCTCACGTCTCACGTATGATTTTTATCTTAGCTTATTTTGAATCCAATTTAGCGAGTATCCCGCATCGGCGTGAGTGCAATACCACACGATCTGTTTAATGTGCAAACGTTTCGGCACCGGAGCGTGTCGTGTGGCATACCATACATTTTTATATGTAGGACGTCGTTCAGACGCCGCGCCGTGTGGTATGAACCTTAAACTCATTGACCGAGCCGTGGCCAGGTTACGTCGGGTTACAGATGAGATAAATTTACAGCCTCACTTTACTGCAGTCACGTCAGTCCCAGAATATAAGTTAACATAGTCTTTGTCATTAAGTGATCAGGGTCGGACGAGGCGGCGTCTAAACAATTTCCGTTAGAGATATAGCTAGTGTTATAATTGGCTCTAGCGCGTTTTACCCAAAGTAATTACGAACAGAAGCATAGATACAATCAAGTAAAACCCCCATTTGTTTAACAAAGTATTTGTTCCTTGTAAGGTATTTTTGCAACCAGTAAAATATTATTCAATAAATCAAATGTGTTGTTTAATTTTTAATGCTGTGTGAACTTGCATTGTTCTGATATTGGAAATATTGAATCAAAAAATCTTGAAATTAACATTGCGAAAGAAAAATATTTATATTATAAATACAGCTTGGGAAGTTTCTAACACGAAATTTTTACAATTAATTTAATTAAAAGAAATCTCGTTCTGTCCGAACAGAATTCAATACTTCGGTTTGAAAACTAGTAGTTTTTGAATAAGTAAGCAAATATATTTGGATTTATAAAACCAGTGAAATATTTGATTTGTAATATTTCTGATATAATTTACAAGATGTAAGGTCGGTTTGTGGATTTATTGGAATGAAACGTCGTCGTCGTAGCAAACGGAAACTAATACACCGGGTATCAATTGAATATGTTTGCAACAAGTGGACCGGCCTTGGGTGACAACTGACACTTGTGGTGTGTTGCGTGTAGACGTGGTCTGGCGTGGACTGTAGATGCGTGCTGTGCGCGTGTTGCCTTCATTGCGGTGGTTTCGTCCATGGTAGCAGCGCTGCGTCGCCACACCGCCACAGCGGCAGTCCCGCTCCACTGAGGCACTAAATTATTCAATCCCAAGTGTCCGCCGCAAGCCGCAAGCCGCGGACGATTCGATCCTTTAGTTCTGTCCTCGACTGACTCATGAATAAATATCACGGCGGTGTTGTGATTATATGCACATTTTTTTGTAATATATTGCATGTTGCGTGCAGAAACACCACATATTTTGCTGGACATTTCATATCGTGTTTCATTTACGACCCTCACAACTCTGTTTATATTTCTAGCATCTTACCGTGGGTTTCTGAGATCAAAATCCCCGTTTACATCATATCGACGCTGGAAAGCATAAACGCTGTAACCCTTGAAATCGCGAATATGTTTTTCACACGTTAATAATTTCAACCATTATCAAAGGATAATGATTTTATTATAGGTTAGCACAAACTACACAACATTGCTAAATACCGCATGCTTGTACGCGTATCAGCTCACGAGTTATCATTTTTTGGCTCTCCTGTAAAGTTCATACTTTCGGGGTTACAGCGTTTACGCTTTCCAGCGTCGATATTATTGTTACCTCTGATTTGTCAAATATTATGATAGTGATGACTATATGTTTTATACAGAGATTTTCTCTCAGAAACCAAAAGCTTCGCTAAGCAATATATACGAGAAGAAAAAAACTTGCCATTATATAGATTTCCAGTCCACAATGATGCTAGCGATTGGATTATGTGTATATGCGTAAAAAGGGGGTGAATTCAGATATGACGGCTGATAGAGATGTATGGAGGAGTAGTATATACTGTGCCGACCCTCCATAGGGATAAGGGCAGGTTGATGATGTTAATGATGAATGATGCTAGCGATTCCTCAGATGATAAGAATTTTCAAAAGAAAATAAAAATCTAAGTTAAAACTATACTTCTTGTGTGTACATAATTTATCGTTTAACTGGAGTTGTTGTATGTTTGCAGAGTATGGTCAGAGTATGGACGCGGGTGGAAATAATTTCGACTCCGGTAAGTTGATGTTTTATTATTTTATTAAATCATAGCGATCGTGTCTTTAGTTTCTCTCCTAGAGATGTGACATACGCACAAGCCGTGGCTTCGAATTCTGCCATTAAAAAATTCTCGTGATCAAGGTTAATAATGCTAATATTAAACAAACAAAAAAGCATCTTCATAGTTGAGGTATGGCATCGTTTTTAGTAGACTATATTCAAAACTTCTCGCAAAAAAGGCTCGGCTATATCCATGTATGGAGTTGTTCATATTTATACTTATTGTTATAATAGATTTATATAGATAACAATGAATATAGTTTAAAAACTATCAAAGCCTTTAAGGAAATCTAAACCTCATTCAAAGTGGAGCTAGTTGAGGACACGGTTACGATATGACCGCGTTGTTTGATGTCACAGGATAAGTTGGACGTTGGTACACTTGTAGACTTTTATTTAATTGCAAAATAATGTAGATGAAGGCAAGAGTATGTTAGTTTCATATTTCATTAGTCGTGTGGTAGTAATTGCCAAGCGGCCAAGCGGCCGGCAGACATCTGCCGCCTGTGTCCGGGCTTCTATAATCGATAGCTTACGATTACATATACATGTCTGGTTCACTACCTCTCAAGGGTGTTGTCAACTGACTAATAGGCTAATTTTAATTACACGAATAATAAAAAAAAACTGACAAACGGGATACGTCAAGGCAGACTGATTTAGTTCCTAAGAGTTCTGTAAGAAATCTTGATGTAGTTTTATAATGTTGGCACAACTCTAGGAGTGCGTATTAATTTCTACTAAGTGGCACATATATAAGTTAACTGAGTAAATGATATAGTTGTGTTGTGGACGGAGGGAGGGGTGGGGGTGGGGGGGCACGCAGTATGTGTGTAAGGATAGTGTGGGTGCGTGCGTGCGCGTGCGCAGTAGAGCGCGCCGGCTGACATCGATACGATTTCTAATCACGAGCCGTTTTGCGAGGCCCGGCCTGTTGTGAAACACGTTCACATTGTACGCCTCTAACATACATAGGATATTAACTACCCTAGAACACATTTTAAATAAATTTGCATAACTGACTATAAATGTAAGAATATGTAGAATTCCTTCAGAAGGTAATGCTCTACGATTTCTAGCATCACAATTAAATTTAAGAGTTAAAGAAGGACCAATAATTGCAAACTTGTGTCCAAAACCGAATAACAGATTTAATTACTCGAAGATAATGCCACACTTCTTTGCACTGGTGTCCCGGCGTGTTTTCAGAAACTTCATGGAGCTACTGTAGCCGTGTTGGCGAGTTATTTTCCAAGCTTGCTAGAGTCCAGTTTCGTTGCAATATGAATATCTTGTTGTTGTACGTGTTGCAGGTCAGTCACAGCAGGAGCAGGAGCTGGCGACTAAGATGCTTCAGATCCAGTCTAAGAGGTTCTATCTCGACGTGAAGCAGAATAGGCGCGGCCGGTTCATCAAGGTCGCCGAGGTCAGTTGCTCCACTTAACCAACTACAATATAACTGCAAATTATCCATTCGATTCGTACTTTGGTTGTCATTTCGACAAACAAAGGTTATGTAACCTCGTCATCATATCGGCGCGATAACGTGCAGATGATGGATAACATTATCTACCAGTGCCCTAATCGACAAAATGTTACGTGTTCTTGTGAAGCCAAACGAAAGACTTTTCCTATCGGTGTTATATCAAAATTACGTACTTTTTAGTTTTTTATTATTACAAACGTTGTTAATTTTCGACCTTAGCTTAAATACGAGGGAGACGATTGAACATTTTATGTTTATTCTGAATGGATCACATAATAGGCAATAGAAAATTCCTAAATGATAAGTGAACTGCTATTGAGGGCTTCTACCTACTTGATTGAGCATTTTTTTTACTCCGTCCTCGGCCATTCGTTGTGATTTCGCAAATAGTTGCGAGCGGCCATTCATCACAAGGACATTACGAAATAATCGAGGGGTTCTCATAAACTAGTATTGGATTGAAAAAAACATTATGAATAAGAGGTTAGTATAAACTCTTTTATTCATAATAGTTTTTTTTATATTATTAGGTGGCAAGCGAGCAAGCGGCCACCTAATAATAACATCCGCAATTAGAGATTCGTTACTTACCTTTAATCGACAGAGGAGGGAATGCACAGAAATAGAATATTTCTATGGGCTTTTTATGGGTTCACTCCTCCGTTATATCGCTTCCCTACCCATCCTTTCCTTATAAGAAATGGATGGGTAGGGAAAGAGGACAAAATTTAGAGATGTAATAAATAAATATGAAATTGTAAAATGAATGGAATGTTAGTAGAGACGTGTGTGTGTGTGTGTGTGCGCGTGTGTCAGATCGGCGCGGACGGGCGGCGCAGTCAGATCTTCCTGGCGATGTCGACGGCGGCGGAGTTCCGCGACTACCTCTCCTCCTTCAGCGACTTCTACTCCTCGCTGGGCCCCCCCAACCCCGACACCGTGCCCGACGACGGCAAGCTCAAGTCCGAGATGATGCTCAAGGTACATACAAACACATTCTACTTGCCCACAAACGATACCCCCCCCCCCTATGTAGATAACCGTAACCTCGTTAAATTGAATTACTTTTAAAAGTTTTTAGACGGTATTTTATTTAGAGGCCAAGTCAGGTCGACTGTGGAATATATTTCTGTTGGAGCTTGTCGTAAGTGTAATGTTATGTTAGTGTTGGTGTAGTGTTGTGTGCGTGCGCGCAGGACAACCGGCGCTACTACCTGGACCTGAAGGAGAACTCGCGCGGCCGCTTCCTGCGCGTCTCGCAGACCATCACTCGCGGCGGCCCGCGCAGTCAGGTGGCGCTCCCCGCGCAGGGCATGATCGAGTTCCGCGACGCCCTCACCGACCTGCTCGACGACTTCGGCACCGACGACGGCGGGTAGGTACCCCACGCTCTACCCCCCACGCTCTACCCCCACGCTCTACCCCCACGCTCTGCACCCACGCTCTACCCCCACGCTCTACCCCCACGTTCTACCCCCCACGCTCTGCACCCACACTCACCTCACATTTGAATCACCGAGTGCAGTCGTAAGGCTCGCGCTCGCCTCGCCTTGTGTTTACTGCCTGGCAACAACAAACAACTGTCCATCTTTTTTATCACCCACTCCGTAATATGTTAACTTAATCAGATCAGACAGACATTTATCTACAGTAGAATAAGAGATGAAGTAAGATATGTCACGTCTTGTTTACATTTATTTACTACATTAAAGGAAGAGTTTAGCGATGTCGTCGTACTCGTATATCGTGTGGAGCGTGTGCTAATGCGATGTGCTCGTGTCGGCGACAGGTTCAAGGGCGACCTGCCGGAGGGCCGACATCTGCGCGTCGACAACAAGAACTTCTACTTCGACATCGGACAGAACAACCGCGGCATCTACATGAAAGTCAGCGAGGTGAGTCTCCTCCCCCCTCCCGTCCCGCTGCGAACCGCGTCCGACTGCAGCATCCGTGTCGTTGCAGGTGAAGAGCAATTTCCGGACGGCGATAACAGTGCCGGAGAAGTGCTGGACGCGCTTCCGCGACATCCTGGCAGACTACTGCGACAAGATCGGCCGCACGCACGCGCACGACGCGATGCAGGTCACCCTTCTCTTTGGTTCATTCAAAAGCTGAATAGTGTATAAATGAGAGTGAGAAGTGACGCGTGTCCGTTCTTTTGTGTCGCAGGCGGGGCCGGGGGCGGGGCCGGGGCCGGGGCCGCGGGCGGGCAGCGCGCAGCCCCCCACCAATATCGTAAGTATTGCGGCGGCTGCGGCCTCGGCCGGCGCGCCCCGCCCCCGCTCACCTCCCCCTCTGCCCTTGCAGGACACCTTCACCGGCAGCGCCCCCGGCCGGATTTGATGCGCGGGCGTCGCGCTCGCATCTGTACATAGTCATCTAAGGACGTAGCAGCCCCCTCCACTCCACACGCGGTACCGCCCGAACTCACCTCACGTCACGGCGCGGCGGGACGCGTGCCGCCTGTCGCCGTGTCACGCCGCGTCACGCCGTGTCACGCCGCGTCACGCCGCGTCACGCCTCGGCCCGCGGTCCGCAGCAGGCGCGCGAGGCGCGTTACTTTATCTAACTGCAGCTTTAAGCTTTTTTTTGTAATGACTTTTAATTTTGAATCTGTGTAAATAGTTCGTCACGTGGCAACGAGCTACCGTCAAAGTAACCGAGAACATCGGTTGAATGTGTAAGAGTATCTACAGTTGTGATGGCAGGCGCCCGGCCGGGGCACAGGCCCGCTGCCCGCCGGACCCGCCGGACCCGCCGGACCCGTCAGGCCCGCCGGACCCGTCAGGCCCGCCCGCTCACTGACCACTTGTTGCAATAGTTATAACGAATCCTGCTACAGTCTGTGAAGCTGCAAACCGCAACATGCCACTCTCTAGTTCGTAGGCGTATACGTTTTGTTTGTATTATATTAACTGAATGTTGGTGTAGGGAAGGGGTAGGGGGAGGTGGAGGTGGCGGGCCGCCCGCCTCTGACCTATAGATAAGTAGCGCACTGCTGTGATATATTCGTAGGAGTACAATCCGACGGATTTAAAAAGTGTATGATGTAAGATGGAGGCGGTCGCCGGAGGACATTATCACGATGTGGAAGTGCCGCGCGACCGTCGGCCGGGAGCGGACTCCACTCGGATAATTTGTAAGAAAATAAATTTTGTGAAAATTTACTTATTCGTGTGATTATTTGTATAGGGAAAAAACTACAAAAAATTTGGCGTTCGTTTAAAAAAAATCTGCTTAGCAGTGAACTAGTCTAGGTATGTATTTAGTTAGGTCGCGTCGTCCGCCTCCGGGCGGGGGCGCGGCCGCGTCCATGCGGCTAGGTTAAGTTGTAAGCACCCCGTGCCGCTCCGTGCCGCTCCGTGCCGCTCGGTGCCGCTCCGTGCCGCTCCGTGCCGCTCGGTGCCGCTCCGTGCCGCTCGGTGCCGCTCGGTGCCGCTCCGTGCCGCTCCGTGCCGCTCGGTGCCGCTCCGTGCCGCTCCGTGCCGCTCGGTGCCGCTCGGTGCCGCTCCGTGCCGCTCGGTGCCGCTCCGTGCCGCTCCGTGCCGCTCCGTGCCGCTCCGTGCCGCTCGGTGCCGCTCGGTGCCGCTCCGTGCCGCTCTGTGCCGCAACCTCGCCTTTGCTGGTTTCTTTGTAGAACACGCGCCGATGTAAAGAAACCATTCGTAGCATAATATTAGTGGTGTCGCGTCTGTCCGCGGCGAGCAGCCGGAGCGCTCGCACGTGTAAGTCCGTGTGCGGCAGACATCGCGCCTGCAACTTTGTTTTACTAAGTCTATTTATGCATTTTATTTTATTTTTTAATTATTTAACTATCGCTTCATCACCTCGTAACCTTTTTCACCTATTATTGGTAGCTTTTACTTGAGGAGGCATCGCGGTGCACGTCGTGTGCGCCGTCGGGGGAGGGCGGGCGTCGCGTTTCGCCCGACCCGTGCCCGCCCGCGCCCGCCCGCGCCCGCCCGCGCCCTCCTGCACCCGCCCGCACCCGCCCGCACCCGGCAGGCGGGCGGGACTCGACCGCCCCCCCCCCCCCTTGTGCACTTATAAATACAAGATTTAGAAATAGAAGAGGGCCGCTCCGTCAACACTCGATCATTAATGTTGTGGTAAAAAGTTAGCTGCAATGACTGTGTCGTGTCGTGTCGTGTCGTTGTCAGCTCCACTTGTACATATATAAATACTTGATGAACGAATGTATCTTGTATAACATCGCAGTATGTATAGTTTCCGAAGTAGCGTCACGCAGCTAACAGATCTATATCGGGTTAAGTCATAGATATATAGAGATCGTACCGCTGTTATTGCTTCCCTCCTGTCATTTATTTCTGTTGTCCGCCGCGTCCTAGTGTCCTATGTCCTAGTGGTCGCGTGGACGCCCAACTTCTCTGACGGTATAAATATAAAATAGCGTAATATCGACATTTCGATTCATAGTTATAGATGATTCTCGGCCGACCGCGCCGGCCCCGCGGTGAGCACGCGGTGAGCACGCGACGAGCACGCGGAGTCGGCGCGGTCGGATCGTCCACGTGTAGTTTTAATTCAATACATTTCCCTCGAAAAATAATAGTCCTATATAGAATGGGATAAGTTGGTGACGTCCGATTATATGTTACATATAGAAAAAAGTAAAATACATTTATAAAAAAAATCACTCGTCTTTACGAATAAAATATTTAATATAACGGAGCGGGGACGGCCTTCGCTCGGTTTACTGTAAGATAGGATACTTGACTTTTATTGGGGGGCACCCCGCGCACCCCGCACACCCCGCACACACCCCGCAAACACCCCGCGCTCTCAGCACTCGTCTACCTGCGAGTCCGTATCCGCGGAGGCGGGCGCCCCTCGCGATCAGCTTCATTTTAACAATTTATGGTACAAAGTATAATTTTAGTTTTATAGACGTTTAAGATCTACAGAGTTTATATTTAAAAAAGAAAATATTTATATATAAAAATCGAGGTCCGTCCGGCGCTCGGCGGGCGGGCGCCAGGCGGGCGCGGACCTCGGTACCATACGATGTATATACAATAAGATATTGAACGTAAAGTTTATATTAACTTAGAGCATACGTTAGGAAGCTGTCCCGTGTCCAACATGGCGCCGGCAGGAGGCGCCCGGCCCCCGACGCAACGCCCCGCCACCGGCCCTGGCCCCAACCCCGGCCCCCACCTCTCACTCGGACGGCTTAAATTGAAACTTACGTGACAAACGAGGAGCAGTAGAGATATAAACGGCGCCTCTGCCCCCGCCCCAGATCACGCCTCCGCCCCCGCCCCCGCCACTGCCCCCAAATCTTAACCCTCTAAGCCGCTCCACGTTCTCTCAGGCACGTACATTTTGCCACAGTACTATTTTATAGTCTTTTAGGGAAGCTTATGTTTAGGCGCTTCGTTTCCGTTTTATTTTGATTAAATCAATAAGTACGTTTTTAGAAATTAAGCCTTAAAAAGGAAATAAGTTTCCATTCGATAAAATTCATCGCTGTAAGCGCCATGTTACTATCGAGTGACCTTCGGAAACGTTCGTAATTATAACAGAGTTAAGCCAACACGGCGCGTTCGCGAGCCGGCCGTGTGTCCGCCGTGTGTCCGCCGCGTGCCCGCCGTGTGTCCGCTCGGCCTCGCGTGATCTGACGTCTTAGTCAATTATTATAATAATTAGTAATGGGCAGCGGCGCCGCGACACGCCCCCCGACCTCCCGCCCCCCGCCGCACTGATATAGCAGGCGGCATATCGTAGCTGTCGGTCTGGTACAATGCCCTCAGCCGCACAGATTCCTGACAGTTTACGTGTCGCCCCGCCCCCGCCCCAGGCCCCGCCCCTGCTCCGGCCCCCGCCCCCGCTCCGCACACGTTCATACTTATTATAAATAGATATATGAAATGACACTATCGCAAAACTAAAAGTAAAATAAAAAAAAAGAAATTATGATGAGAGTTATATTAGTGCGTTTAGATTTAATTATATTTCTAATATTGATTGATGTTTTGCTAAAGAGATAATTTATCTGAGCGTTACGTTTGAAAGCGCGCGGGTGCACCCGCCGCGTCCCCCGAGCACCCGCCGCCCGCGACCGCCGCCCGCCGCCGGGCCCACCCCCTGCGATAGCGACTGCGACCCCCCGACGATCCGACCGCCGCAACGAAAACTACAATGTGAAATGAAATCATTTTAGTTACATATAAGCAATACCACAGTACCTGAAATTGAATGAAGAAAATATATTATATTATGTATTATAAAAAATATATAACAGAAGGGAATATTATCGGTCGTATTAAAAATACAGAATTATAGGCGGGAATCGGCGAGCCGTCGCAAAGTGGTCGTGTTTCTCTGAAGCGAGCGTAGCTTAGGTAAACGGTTACACGGGATCACTGCGAAGTGACGGACATGTGGCAGAGTTAGACGTCATCGCGGCGAAGTGACGGACATGTCGCAGAGTTAGACGTCATCGCGGCGAAGTGACGGACATGTCGCAGAGTTAGACGTCATCGCGGCGAAGTGACGGACATGTCGCAGAGTTAGACGTCATCGCGGCGAAGTGACGGACATGTCGCGGAGTTGACGCGAGATATCGAGGAATGGAGGTAAAGGTGAACGAATACTGCCAATCGATTGTAGTTTATGTCGTAAAGGATAATGATTTGTAGGGTTAAATGATTTTGAAATCTTGTGTCCTAAATATTGTATGTATAGTGTGGGTACCCGGCGCCGAGCATGCCCGCGCGTGCGCAGCGCCCCCGCGCCCTGCGGCACGCCCGGGCACCGCGGCCGCCATCTCGATGTTTCCCCGGGGTGGAGATGATGGATACAAACTGTGTTCTGTAGTGTACCGAGCGACAGGGCGTTGTCTAGATAGGTTTGCATTGGCCGCGACCGCCGCGCCGCGCGCCCTGGCCGCGCAATAGCGGCGCAGTAGCCGCGCCTTAGTCGCGCCACGGCCGCGCGGCGCGGCGGTCGTTCGGTTATTAGGCGTGAACTTTGTTCGCGAGGAGCTAAGTAAAAAAAAATAGATTGCAATATGAATTGTGGTGTTAGGTGAAATGGTGATGGCATATTGGGTGTTGTGTATGGAGAGAGCACCTCGACGCGGACGAAGCGCGGAATGCCCGAGCAAGGGATTCTTTCACTCATCGAAGCGACAAAAAGAAGGCACCCAATATGCGCCGGTAGTTTGGTAACTTTGATATCGTACAGAATGGAACTGTGGGACTGAGGCGGCTCATGAGATGAGGTTAAAGAGTTTTTTCGATTTGTTTTCAAAATTGTCGGAGTCGTGTGAGACACGGCGCGAAGAGACTGCATCGGTACGCGTAGCGCGGCCCGCTCGCCGCCGCCCGAGCCCGAGCCCGAGCCCGAGCTGGCTCTAGCTGGCCCGAACTGGCCGGAGCTGTGCCGAGCGGCGGGGGCGGCGGCGAGCGCGCCCGCGACATTTTGTATCCAAAGATTGTATTGTGTGATGTAACTTCCTATAGGTTTATTATTATATAGTATTTTATATACTTGTTGTTTTTCTATTGTTTTTCACTAGCTGGTATAAAATATTTCGAATATTGACAGATCTCCTGATTGAATTATATTGACGTGTTATCAAGTTAGTGAGCGAAGGTGCGCCGCTCCGACCCCCCACCCCCCACATGCTCGCAGCTACTTTCGGTTTGTTGACTATCAAATTGCGGGGTGGGGGGCGGCGGCGGAGCGGCGCATCTCGCTACTTATGTTATGTTGGTTGGGAGTTGTATGGAGAGGGCGTGCGGGGCGGGATCGGGGGCGGGGGCCAGCGAGTACCCGCCCCCGCCCCCGCCCCGGCCGCCGGATGGAGAGGGAGCAGTCAAACTGCGACCTGATGGTGCTTGTGTGTACTTACGTCGAAATATATTATTTCTATCGTATTTCTAAAATGTAACCTTTTGTACGCTTATTTATTTTTGTAAAATCGATTGACACTAAAAACTGTAAAAACAAATAACTCGTATCTTGGCAGTTGAGGGAATTTTTGTGAATTATTATTTTATGTCTCGACTTATTTGTAATCGCTCACCGAAATGTCCCGCCCCCTGCCCGGCGGGGGACGGGACGCGAGGTGCGGCGAGGGAGGAGAGGGACGTGAGAGAGAGAAAGAGGACGCGCTCGACATACACAAGGCGGAATATTGGTGCGCGACTGCGACGCGCGGTGTGCCGTAGGAAAGTTTTACGATAAATGGTGAAAAAATAAATAAATTACAAAAAAAACTAAATGTCTTGTTTTATTTAAGCAGAAAGAATGATATAATGATTCCAATTAAAGATAAATCTTTTCTCCCCACCTTCTCCTACTCTAATGTGGAAGGAAATGGATTCAAGTGACGCGATCTTTTGCCACGAAGCACGAAAAATATCAGACTAAGCCTCAGAGAATAACTATTAAAGCGTCACTGACTTAGTAGAACCAACTTGTGTATCTGGTACAAGGTCAATGGTTAACAGTATTGTCTTATTTCATTTTCTATAAAAGAGGGCGCTTTATTAAGCCAACGATCATTCTTACTCCCAATTCCTTTAAAAGATGGCGCTGTATTAAGCCAACGATCGTTTCCAATTTCTTTTAAAAGATGTCACTGTTTCAAGACAACGATCATTTCCAATTTATTTAAAAGATGGCGCTGTATTAAGACATTTTGATTCCTATTAGTATTGAATATTTAACTAGAATTCGAATAGATGGCTCTTATGCAAATTTAAAATTCTTTTTTTTTCGTACTACAGAAATCCATGCTTATGTTAATGTACAAATTTTTTTTCAAGAAGGGACTAAAATACAATACATTCATAAAGTTCCCGCTAATACTTAGGATACTTCGAGAAGCGAGCGTACCTCTTTTTTAAGCATCTGCAGATCCTCAGGTGTTGCGGATGTCCATGGCGAATTTTTCGGTCGGTGATTTCTTTTTTACTGGTTCCACTTCTCGAATGCCAACTTAACATAGAGAAGGTAAATTTTAATGCCGTAATATGAAGTGAATGGAAATCGCGGGGTGACTCAAAACTAGAAATAGTTTTTACAGTTTTAGGTTATCATCATTCTTGTCATAATATAACATAATGGAGTTGTTTGTTTACATTATTAGCAATTGAATTATCATTTAGTTTTTGTTCTGAGGGAATAGAACAATATAAGTAGCCAATTCAATAAATGATATGGAGGAAAACAAAATGTAAATGTGGGATTAAATTCAAGTGAGCGCAACCACTGATCTAGTTATATTGTGAGATCAATACAATTTATCCAATTTCTTTATTTTATTCAATCTATTTAAGTGTGTTTTATTTAATAATGTGGTTTAAAGCTCTGTGTCTTGATTTACGGTTCTTTATTTGAGACATTCCCAAAGCGACATGTTTGAGTGAGGCGGGGGAGGGGGTGGCGGGGCGGGGGCGGGGGCACGCTTTGATCTCCCGCCCCCGGCGGCTCTCACTTCTGCTTATTTGCCTATTAAAGGATTTACTTAATTGAATTGACTTCTCGACTCCGCGCCAAAGCCGACTTCGCCTCAACAAACTTATCTGACACGTTTTTTCTTAATAACGATCTGATTTAGGAAGATTGAAGATTATACCTACTTGTATAAGAGTATCAATTAAAGTTATAATATTTATTAGAATATAAAGGGCGTGCCATCTCATGGTGCAGGCAGGACACAGACATCGGCGGCAGCCTCAAGACAGCAGCTCATTGACAAACTGAAGCTGCGAAGATCTAAAGTCTAACTAGTCGTGGTTAACACTGATGAAAACAAACATCTCAATTGAGCTAGATAGACCTATGTATCTACCAGTTAAGTAAAGGATCCATTAAAATGCGATAAAACAACAAACAGCGACATCAAAAGAGAGTTTAACACAAAAAAACACTTTCGGCATCCTCGAGATACAGACCCCCACGATACAGAATTAATGCGGAGCGCCGCCGCCGTCAGCCAGCGCGGCATCAAAGAAAGCTGACTGAGCATTAGCAATGCAGATGTTCCGGGGGCCGTGAGGGGAGGGGACACGAGCTGCTGCTTTTGCTGCAAGTGTCCGCGCCCCCGCCGAGGTGTCGACCTTCACACCACCACCAGCAAGGTGTCTCTGTACTCTGACACCTCTCGCACAACACTTATAGTACCTACTTATGTTATGAGATTGAAAGTCCAAGTAAGTGAAGTATTTAATTTCCCTTTTTAAGACACAGACATTAGTAATCCTGTCAGGTTTTCTTTCGTATTCAATATTAAAACTGTATCTATTAAATACCTACGTAATTTAACAATAATGTGTCAATAATCAGCGCCTCTAATTTGGTTCCATTTTGCAGCATTCCTATACCTACTGCGGTACATTTTCTTACATTTAACTTTCAGCAATAAACATATTTCTAGTCGAATTTAATGTTTGTACATTCGACATCAACGCGAAAATAAATCTTGTGATAGTTCGAGTGATAGGTTTTTTTTTATTATAATTAAAGAGTCTCGTTTGTTTTATTGAAGCAAAGAGAAATCAATGGAGGGCCCTCGTATCTGTTGAGGTCGTGCCGAGTGCCCCCGCCCCCCAGCTCCGGTCCCGCTCTGCAGCACGCATGGCCGCCGCCGACGACGCTTTGATTTATCAAGATGTTTATAAAAACAGAATCAAAGGGTATCGCATCACAATTACTCTGACATCTAAGAAGCGTCGGACGCGCAGATATTTCAAGTGTTTTGGGGAAACGCAGCGATTTTATTTTGGTTTTTATGTACCTACTTAGTACCTACTTAATTCATATGTTGATTGTATACTACGACATTATTCAAAGCTGTATTAAAGAAAACTGTACATTTTAGTATTATTTCAAGATGGTTGATGAGCGACATCAAAAAATATAAAATTCTCAGCTATCTCGTTTCATGGTTTTAAGAAGTTTAACGCTTGTTATCTTCATTATTATCACTGAATGTTATCGGCGCTGCTTCATCACATGCTGACTGCTGACACAAGAAATGGAATTGCTTTAACACACACATACCTACACAACTACACATGCACGCACACGTGTGACTCGAAGAAAATTCAACTCAAGTACACATTTTTTTAAATTTATTTTTCTGTCCGCACATCCACGTTTATTTCGCAACAACTGGACCTATTTTGATGGGACTTTAATGATGAATTATGAAAACTAAAGAAACATAAATATACAAATCTGTTCTTTATGATGTCTACATTACAGAAATAATATAATTGATTCAAAGTGAAATAAGCTGGAAACTTAAAATTTCATAATTGCATGAAGACTTAACAAAAAGAACATTACTGTAGTACCTAATATTACAGCACAATATTGTGTGGGACAAAATTGACTCCTTTGAGAACAAACTGTCAATAGAAAGTGGATCTAATTTAAATTACTAGATTTAACGCACGACAACACAAAGAAAGTTTATTAAAACTGTATAAAAACATCTAAAGCTCCATAACTACACACAAAATTACGTAACAGACATTTTTGAATAATTTTTAAATCTAGTAATAACAATATTTGTATTTTTTATATTTAATTGAATTAGAAACTCTCTGAGAGCAGTAGCTGCTCTGTAGAGAACATACAAAGCTGAGCGCGACTGGCAAGCGTCAGGCAAACACATCGCCAGACTAACCTAATGAGAGGGAGGGAGACAGCACTATGCGCGTATCGCACGTGGGACCGAGACGACCGTATATGGCGGACGAAAGCGCAATGAGAGCCATACAGCGCGCGAGGGCGACAGACTTATGCGGCGGCGGCGTGCGTGAGCGAGACGCGCGCAGGTGCTCAGTGTTGCCCGGTGAATAATTTAACCGCGACCGCCCTTTCGCGAGCTCTCAGCGAGGATGCGCACACGGTGTTGCTACAAGTTTGCTTAAAATATGACCGGCCTTTAATAATTGATTCGGGGAGAAAATATTCTACCTAAGTAAAATTGACAAAAATTCTATATGTGTCATCTCTTATATATATAAAAGAATGTCGTGTTAGTTACACTATTTATAACTCAAGATCGGTCGAACTGATTTAGCTGAAAATTGATGGGCAGGTAGCTTAGAACCAGGAAACGGACATAGGAACTTTTTTATTTTGTGTGCATTTTTTTTATTCCGTGCGGACGAAGTCGCGGGTAAAAGCTAGTAGTACTTCAATGTGATTAAATGAGCAAAACTTCACATTAAAACATGTCCGATTTAGGCGCTGTAGGCGACCGCGTATACTCGTAGAGCCTAACAATTTCACTCACTCTGAACAAAAACCCCCAACGGGTCAGAAACTAGTCGCTCCCTAAACCTGATTATACAATTGAGTTTAGTAGTTTTTACTGAGTAGTACACTCATTCATAAGTCTTTCTTATGTATCTCATTGTTTAAATAATATACTCAATTCTCACTCATAAATAATACGGAATATAAATAAAAATTGTGAAAATTATGTACGAACAAGACTAACAGGCAAATTATAGTATGTAATAATAATAAATGCCATATATTGTCAGTAGCTGGCAACACAGAGCGCGGCAAACTCTATGTACCGGCACATCGCAGTACATGGCTCAGACGAGAGTTGGCGCAAGTTAACATCGTTGTTATATCTATACTGAGCGGTTAAAGTGTAGTGGTAATATCGCTTATGTCCCGGCCGGGCACCCCCCGCACCCCCCGCACCCCCCGCACCCACCACCGCCCGGAGCCTAATACCTTCGCCATTATTAACTTACAATTTAAACAATCGGAAAGCTTTAAGACATTAAACATGTTTTCGTTTGTGTGTGTGTTTTTTTTATTTTTACAATTAGTACCTAACTAAGTTGTATTCAGTTGTGTTTCATTTAAAATATCTGTATACTAAAATAGAGTATACAAATAGCTTAGTTAGTGGTTAAGTCATCTACGAGATGTAACTTTAACTTTTTTAAGAGATTTGGAAATCGAAGATAGCAAAAAAGGAATTCTCGGGAAAGCAATTAAAACAAAGCATTCAGTAGCAAACCTCACGCGTCTTTGATAAGCTTGTACTAAGTACTTGTAGTAAATCAATTTTTACTTTAAGACAACGCGACTTTGGTTCGCATGAAATAAAAAAATCAAGTAATAAATATAGCCTATGTCACCCGGAGATAGTGTAGCTTCACAACAGTTAGTGAATTTTTCAAATTGGTTTAGTTGTTTCGTACTTAATGAAAACAAAACATACAATGAAATCTAACTCTTTATAATATTACTAAGATTACATATTATGTAGCTAAGGTAAGTTTATTGCACTTATTTATTATATATATATTTTTTTAAGCTTATTTATCTATTAGGTGAAAATGTCTGGTCGTTTTGTTCGCATTTATGTCGCAATTTCAAACTCTATCTATATACCTATAAAATTGAATATTGAAATGTACAGATCATCGCTGAGGGCTGGAGAACGCGGCGCGCGGAGTCTCAGGACTCTATCCAATTATCTCTAGACAACACAATAGTATATGCTGTTACAACTGTATGTTAATATATATACGAAGTTCCTCCATTCTTTGAATTTTACTAATATTATAAATGTGAAAATTTAGATGGGTGTATGTGAGAAGGTATCTCCAGAACGGCTCAACAGATCTTGATGAAATTTGCCATATATGTAGAACATTGTCTGTAAGAACACATAGGCTACTTATGATGTTATTTTTAAATTCTTTACACACGGAATCGCGGGCGACAGCTAGTATCATGTATATAAGAAAAAAATGTAAAGCTATCTGTTTCGTTGCGAGAAATACAAAGGTAACAAAAGACATAGAGACCGTCTTCTTGACGTGTACCTATTGCTACTCGTAAACAACCTAACATGGTAGCATTTGTTACATCGTACGTTGTCGTAATTTCTTGTGTCCGCACAAGTAAATCATAAACAAATTAATCAATTCTGAATTAATATCAGTATCAGGAGAAAATAATTAAAATTGACAAATAATGTGAATTTACATTAAACGCTAGGGCGGAGGGCAAACATTTACGTGGCGTAATCGTTGCGGAGGGTTACGGTGCCGGGACGCAACGAAATCGATGCCGACACGACACGGGATGTTTGCGGAGCGCCGACGACTTTGATTGATATTTGGTTTATGTCAAGAGGTTATAAACTTCTTAACTTTTCCTGAAACATGTCATCTCCTTTTGTATAGCTTTATTTTTGTGTCGTTTCTGAATATTGTAAAGTCAACATTACTTACTGTTATTGCACGGATGTCACAATTCTAAAAACCTTATCTAATAAAGTGACTCTGCCTCTCTGTATAAGTCATCTGAGATTGAACGCTGATTGTGACACAATAAGTGCTCTTCTGTAGAGGAGGTCGTAACTCGGTAGATAATTGATTGCAGTTGATTGTCTAACACTCGCTGCAATTGTAGCGTTCGCAGTGCCCGCATCCTGCAGCATACAGTGTGCAGTGTGCAGCGTGCAATGTGCAGCGTGCAGTGTGCAGCGTGTCTTCCACTGCAGCTGTAGACCGCAGCCACCAGCAAGCAATCTCCTTCTGATTAGTTACTGGTAGTCGAAATCAAGATTCGCTTACAAATTTTTATTCATCCGCGATATTTTTAAATTTCAAAAACCAATCTAAACATGCCAATAGGATCAAATATTGATTTTGTCCGTACATGACGCGGTTAATATTTTTTTAGCGTTATTTTTGGTTGATTGTGTTTTGTAACATTACTAACTGCTAAGTGTTGTACCTGTCCGTGCATGGGCTGTGTGCATGGGCTGTGGGCGTGGGTTTGCTGCCGGCGCCGGCGCGTGTCGGAAATTGGCTTTTGTTCTAATGGTGGGAATCACGTGACGTCGGCAGCACATCACAACGATCTATCGGGGCTTGTTAACTCAAACAATCACCTATATCCGATTGCTTTGGTTACATTTATTGGTACTTAAAAGTTTTCAAAATAAATACTTCATGTTGAGTAAATTTTTAAACTTTACCTACTATTTTTACTACAACTATTTTACAAAATAACAAGTTATAAGTAGGTACTTGAAACGAAAAACAAGAAAAATTAATGGAAAAAGTAGCTCCCAGCTCAGACAAAGTAGGGAGATGTACCGTATCTATGACGCGTGCACATTTAATATTTTAATCAATTATATTAGGTATCGTAAAGAATTGTTTAATAACAACGTATCTTAGACTACAGCGTATGTTGATACGAGGAGCGGGTAGCGGATAGTAAATATTTACAATTATTAGACGATGTTTGCTGAAATTAAGAGCGCAAACAGGAGCGGCCCCGCGGGGCGACATATGTCACCCTGGAGTCCACCGCACACAGCCACAAGCCCCACATTACTTTAAAGTTAGCAAAATAGATCAATGTAAACTATTGAAATAGACTTCACATCAATCTGCTGAAGTAGAGTCGTAAGTTCAATGGACCTGTTGGTAAAAATTAGAAAGTAGGTACGGTATTGACTTATCTACATTCAGATGACGACACACACACACACAAATTGGAATCCTTTAAACAGTTTCCAAGTACTTACATTTTAATTGCATTTTTATGTCAATACGATTTTGAGTAATGTCCAAGTAATGCGTCTACTACTTCTTACTAATATTATAAATGCGTATTTTTAAATAGATGGATGTGTGTTTGAAGGTATCTCCGGAACGGCTCAACGGATCTTGATGAAATCTGGTATACATGTAGAACATAGTCTAGAAGGCCATATAGGCTAATTATTAAGTTTTTTGATGGCCGCGCGGACAGAGTCGCTAGCATTAATCTTACTAATATTATAAATGTGTGTTTAGATGGATGGATGGATGTTTGTTTGAAGGTATATCCGAAACGGCTCAACGGATCTTGATGAAAATTGGCAATGATGTAGAACATAGTGTAGAAGAACACATAGGCTACTTATTAAGATTGTTTAAATGCCGCGCAGACAGAGTCGGGGGCGACAGCTAGTGTAATAATAATGTCCACATGAAGCAACGATGTTATGTAGGTATAGTGGGTTGTGTTCAGTGGCGCGCATTGCGGCCTTGCACAATGCGAGGTTCCGGTTCCTACTTAGGATCAATACATTTATCTGTTCTCGTTCTGATCCTTTATATCTTAGTTAAGGGGAAGCTATCACATTTGATTAAGTAACTAAACTAAATAAAAAAGGATTTAGTAGTAATTTATGTAAATAAAGACAGTCAATTATGTTGCAGTTTTGTTGATATATTACTTTCTGCAATTGAAGTTACACAGGTTATTGCTATCTTTAAATGTATATAATTTTATTTTAAGATTATTTGATTTTCACAACGAGTAAATTAATTCGGGAAAATTGTGATAGTTTTATTTCAGTGAGCTTTTACAATTCTCACGAAAGTCTTAATTATTTATGAAATTTAAACTGTACGTTTAAAGTTTAACTTCCTCTTAACGGAACTGTAGAAAAAAAATCAACAAATCCGCATTAACACTTCTCTTTGCTAACGATTTGATTTGTGCCGACACCCACAAACATACGCACAATGTGCTCCAGAGCGATCGCCGCACACCGCACACCGCACGGCTCACAAAGACCGTGTAATCCCGCTCTTATAGCACTAATCTCAGCTTCCGACTTTAACGACATTTCTGAGTAATGTTGCGTACATAATAATGTACGATGTAAAAAAAAAGCCGGAAATTTCTATCGACTATTTCTGACAATCATCTGTTTCTGTTATTTATTTGAAATTTGTCTAATTTCTTAAGTTATTGCTTAAATACTTGGATAAAAGATTCCAACGATATCGTAAAGTAACTACGAGGTAACTTAGTTAACACTTATCAGTACCTATGATATTTTAACCACATAATCATCATGAGCTCACTATATGTCTCCACTGAGGAGCTTGGAACTTACCTACTCTATGTTAGCGGTGACTAGGACATAGTCAACCACGCTGGCCAAATGGCTTCACACATATTTTTACATTTCTTCTCAGATATGTGCAGATTGCATCATGATGTTTTCCTTCACCGTAAGAACTTCGGATAAATGTACATATGGAAATCGAAAAACACATTGGCACATGGTGGGATTTGAACCCAGGACCTGCAGATTGCAAGTCAAGTGCTTAACCCGCGAAAAATGTCAAAAAAATACATAACATTAAATGATTCCATCTAGATCACAGCGTCTACGGTCTGAGAAAAGATTCCTTGTAATACCTGAATATTGTAAAATGTAGGCAAACCTACTTTAAAGGAACCAAAGCATATAATCGTAGTAAGTGAGACCGACATCCTGTTAGTGCGAGTGTGGTGGGCAGACACAACTTGTAATAGGCTTATCCGACCCCCTGCAACCCCCTGCGACCCCCCGCGACTGCGACATGAGGACAAAGTGTTCCGGATTATTTCTATTGAAGCGCACCGTTTTTGTGCGGAAAACTCGAGTTTTGTACAATTTTATTACGAAGGATCTCTCGTCCTTATTCTTGAAAGGTGTCTTTTATATTTATATCAAATTATTTATAATGTTGCTTTTAATTTGTTTCTTATGAAAAGTTTAATTTTAAGCCTTTATAGAGAAACTTGTTAGTTGCAAGTTACTTGTTAGTATCTCATAAAATATAGGTTTACGAATGATAACTTCTAACACTGAGGTACATAGTAAGTCAAACGAAATCATCTTCGCTAATAAAATGATGGAAGAAAGCTCGAGTTTTTAATATTTTAGCATGTTTTTCAATTCAGCACCAAATGGCAAATAAACAAGCAATAAACGCGATGTCATTGCGATATCGCACCTTCTCAGAATAAGCCCGTCAGTTCACAGATGTCTGTTCGCACGCGACTTCACGTATTTCTAATTCTCTTTCAATGAAACATTTCTATCATAAGTTGCGTCGGAAGCGACGCAACTTATGATAGAAATCTTATGATAAAAATTTATTTATTACACATATCACAAAGCAGTACATATCGTGAAGTTGTTGAGAAAAAGAAGTTTTTCTCAACAACTTCACGATATGTACTGCTTTGTGATATGTGTAATAAATAAATTTTTAACCATTGCTAAGTAGAGATAAATTACTTACCAAATAAAAACTTACTTGACACAGAAAGAGGTGGATGTTGGAGTGTAAACCTTAACCTCAAAAAAACACTGCGCAAGTACCATTTGAAAGGAAGGAAATTGACTAAACTAATCAAAGAGATAAACAATAAATCAAAGCTGTTACAGATGAGTTATCTATAAATTCATAACAATTAATAAGTTAATATAAATATTTAATATTGAGACCCATATGCCGGTCGAGTGCCCTTCACGCGGGGCCCTTTGCTCTCTGCAACCTGCGCCCCCCGCACCCCCCGCGCCCCCCACGCCGGTCACAACTAATAAACAGTTAACGAGTTCAATAAACATTGTGTTAACTGCGCTCCACTGAACCTATCATATATAAAACACGAGGGCTCAAAAAAATCATAATTGTTTCAAAGATTAACAACGAGAGGGTCTACTGCGTAGACTTACCTTGTAGGTATGAATTGCAATGTCTTTGAAAGTGAGACTCCGTTTTGTTTTTTGGAGAAATAAAATGAAAAGTTGTAAAATTTTTAAAGTTAATTACATTTTTATAATGGAAATAGTCTCTTTTCGTATTTATTTAGCTGTTTTTTTCTTTACAATTAACTGAGTATACGTAATTGGCCTTGTTGCAAAATCAAAGCCAGGTGCTCCTTTAACTAAACTGATTTTAAGTATTAGATACTTACCGTAACATTTTTACTTATCCTTAAACTTCGATGATCAACTATCAAACTACCATTAAAAATTACACAATATTTATTTTTTATTTACAAAGGGATATTAAAGAAACTGCACTATATTTTTAGTCTTTGCCTCGCTTTAGGCCGCGAGAAGTGTTCGCGGATTTGTTTTATTGTCTCCCTCCTTCCCCGCAGTCCCCCGGCGGAGGGCAGAGGGTTAAGGGCTGCGGGCGGAGGGAGCGTACAAAGGGTCTTGCAATATGGTCCTGATGAGCGCCGTCGCCCCGCATCAGGCTCGGGCCTTGATTGATGCTGTACTCCTGTGACGGATGTCGAGGACCCTAAGGTAATAGCTTAGGTATTGCTTTGTACAGATATTGTGTTAATAATTACTGTACTGTGTTTATTTTGTTTTATCTAATATATAAAATTCTCGTGTCACAGTTTTCGTTGCCATACTCCTCCGAAACGGCTTGACCTATTCTGATGAAATTTTGTGAGCATATTCAGTAGGTCTGAGAATCGGCCAACATCTATTTTTTTTTTAACTGCGCGCGGACGGAGTCGCGGCGACAGCTAGTTTTCTATAAATAAGTAGATAACTGTCTGTATGTGTATAATCTGTGTGTTTTGCAATAAATAACTAACTATGATCTTTAAAATATATTGTAGAAGTTTTATATTTCTTCTAGTTTTCTCTTTAAGCAACTTCTCGGCAGTATAAGGTGTAAAAAAAAAACAGTCGAATTGATAACCTCCTTCTTTTTAAGTCGACTCAAAATAGAATAACTTAACCAGACCTTGTTCTTGCAGATTTAGTAACTTGAGTTACTTACTTTATCTTTAGACAATGCTTGATGTTGAATATTTCACTGTGAAATAAATATCGCGTCTTAGATCATAATGAAATAAGTCAATAACAATTTCATTTTCAGCGGGATCATAAACTAATTCGCTTGTTTGTGGAAACACCGCAAGTTGTCAGTGAGAGGCAATGACAGTGTCGAGTGTTTCAATGACACAAAAGAAGTCAATGGCGTTGCTTCTGACGCAAATTGGGCCTCGCGGCACCCGCTGACACCCGCCGTGATTGGCTGTCACGTCACCCGGGCCGATGTCTCGCCGCTGTGTCACGTCGCTACGCGGCGTTTGTCACGCTGTCGAGTGGCGTGTAGCCTCGGGCGGGATTGCCTGCTGCTGACACGCTGATAAGATGCCACTATTGGACTTTTATGTCTTTCAATTTTTATGATTTCTGATGATAAAAGTGATGACATTTTACGTGATTGCGATGAGGTTTTTGAGTTCTTATAAAAATACGTGTTTTAACTAGAATATTGTCTAAAGAAATTTTCATTTAAATATTTTTTCTACGCATAAGTTGGTAAAATCCTTACTTAAAAGGCGGGAGCTGTTTGTTTATAATTTTTTCCCATTACATTTGAGCAAAGCTTTTAATGGTTAACATCTTTTGAACTCTACCCTCATTACGTACAAATAATACACTTTACAAAACTCCCACGTCGCAACCGACAATTCAATGCAATGCTAAAATGTTTTTGTTCATTTGAAAGTCGAAAAGCCACCGTTGTTGGAGCTTTTTATTCTTATAGTTTAATTAGTGCGCGGGAAAAGCGCTCGGCCGCCATTGTGTCGGAAACAATATGGCGTCACTTGACGCGCGGCCGTTGCGCGCGCGCACCCGCCACACCGCGCCGCCGACTTCCGCTCGTGTCAACGCACATTTTGTGTTTTATAGGACAAAACTTAATTTAATAGTTAAACTAATTGCAATCGTGTATTCGAGGATTTATGAAATATTATATTTAATGAGGTTTATTATTTTTAACAAAGATATAAGAGCAACAATCAAAAAATATATACAAAAATGAATTAAAAACAAAATTTCACTTGCTATAAAAGCGCCATCAAGTTATGATTTCCAATATTATTTGACAGCATACCTTGTGCATTTATTCGTTTTATCACTTTTAGGTCAAGAATGGTAAAAGTTTATGTGACATGAAAAATGTTCAAAACACACATAAGTACTGGTTCCTGGGAGGAAGCATGGTCACACTTGCGGTGACAATAAAGGCGGATACAAAAGCGCAGTGCGATATGGTTCCGTATTATTTGGCTTCAAACAGCGGCGTGCTAACTGCCACTGGTATTGTGCCGTGTAGTCGACGGCTCGGGTTACTGCTTCGGATTGATACGACAAAGATGTTCAAACTGCACACAAATTGGTTGAAACTGTTGGCAACAGCAGCGCCCTGTAGTGCTTTAACAAAACAACATCAAACCTAACTCAGGTTCGTCTAATAGCTTGAGAAATCACTTGGTGTACACTAAAGATAGTTTGAGTTTATCATTAAATTGCTGACTGTTGCAGTTAGAATGAATTAAGATGTTACTCTGTAAAACCAGGTTATTTGAAGGTAGGTTCAAATCCAGCTTTAGACTGTATGTTTAAATTGAACAATTCTAAAATAAATTAATTTAACTAGGTACTTATTTCTACTAAGTTCTAAATTAGTAAGGTCTGAGTGTGTTTCTGTAAATTTAAAAAAATTGAACATTAAATTGGCTCTACAAAGTTTGAACAGCGCTGCATGTATTGACGTTTGACACATCAGAGCAGTAATTTGCCAACGACTGCCGCCCCCCCTCCGGTGCGCGGCGTGAACATACATCGCTCTATAATGCTACCTATTAGGTTATACTAATAACTGGCTATTATAGCTTTTATAAGATAATAATAATCGCCACAAGCATTACTTAGTCAGCAAAAGTTTGTGCGAATCGTTGCCACTATACAAAATTGTTTTATTTTCACATAGATTTTTAGTTAGATGATTTCAACTTTATTTTCAGTCTAACCAGAGTATTCTTTGCTTAACATTCCTTTCGCGTAATGCTTTATTTGCATTATAATATAATTTTTAATCCCAGGCCTATGTTTACATACTAATGCTTTTTTTGGGTTGATTTTTACATCAAAAGGAAGTTTAGTGTAAAATAAAAGATAGTATATGTTTCGACATGATATATATCTGCATATAGAGTGAATATTGCATCAGGTACGTCTATGTACATTACACAACTACTGCCGTTCCTTACATATAGCGAGCGAAATAAATAACAAGACCACGTATATATTTTTACTCATTTTGTCGCAATAAAAATCATTCCAACGTTCTTACGATGACGGAAAACATCGTAATGCAACCAGCATATATCTGAGAAGAAATTAAAAGATATGTGTGAAGTCAACTAGCACCAGCGTGGTTGACTATATCCTAGTCACCCCTAACTTAAGGTAGGCTCCGATCTCCTCGGTGGGGACGATGAGCTCATGATGAAGTATCATTAGCAAGTACATTTTTACCGATGGTCAATATGTAAGTATCAAACTTTAAAAATATCGGTTACAAGAGTTTGAAACAAAGGCGCAAAGTAGACCGACATAGAGATATTTACTGGACTAGGCCCAGTCTCACCCGTAGCTGCAGTGTCTCTGATGACATTGAAAATTAAACATACTTATATTTGTCCGTTCGCCATATGTAAGTGGTCTTTACCTCGACTTCTTATGTACATTACCTCTTATTTACATTACAGAAACGCTACACATAACAATTCAAACTAATTTTTGCATAAACCGCTCTATCGCGCACACTAACTCTACATCTAGTACAATTTAATTATTTATTTTGATTTAATATCTATATAAACAATATTCTAAATTATTAACATTCTCTCTCTCGGAAGTATTTACAAAATTCTTTTAACATTTTAGTACATTCAACATGAAATAGAGGCATTGTAAAAGACCTAATACATAATTTAGAAAGCTTTGGAACATAAAATTTCTATCTCTCGTTCCTTTTACTAATCTCTTACTTTTTGTGCCAACAAAAGTGGTTTAACCTTTATTTTTGTCTGTACACAGCTTAAAGTTGCTTTCCTGAGTCACAAGAACTGAGTAGATTTTACAGATTTTACGACAAACATTACTAGAAATGGATATTAATATCATTTGCAATATTCTCTAACAGATAACAGGACGGTTCAACAAATTCCAAACACAAACCCATATAATAAGGTGTAAAAGTTAGTGAGTTTTATACGGAATAAAACAAATTTTTGCCAGAGAGGGAAGAGACGTATAATGCGAGTTGATCGATAACAGCGAACAGAATGACACAGTTAAAAATTAATTTAAATTAACAAATCTTAATTCTATGACGGTGATCCTAAAATTACGCCGTTGCTCGTTGAAAAATGGCAGGCGCATATCCCAAGGGCGAATTGGCGCGAACATGCCCCCGGGCGTTGAAGGCTCGTCCTTCAACAGAACTAGATGTCGTCTTGAGGCAGCAGGCAGATCTTGCTAAAAGCGCGGCGTACGACTCCTGTCGCAGTCCGCACGTCAGCCACACGGGATACTCCGTCCGCTCCGGGATGGACTGCCACGACTCGACCCAGCCGCCATTTCAGCGGCGGTAGATTGTCCTCCTTCAGGATGACGAGGACGCCTTCCTGTAAAGGGTTGAGATCAGAGCGCCATTTCGTCCTCAACTGTAGTTCCGATATATACTCTTTGCTCCATCTGCGCCAAAAGTGTTGGCGAAGTTGCTCCAAATGTTGGTATCGGCTCAGTGTTCCTGTGACGTGTTGCTCGTAGCAGTCAGTCGGCAGCGCGGTGAGGGGGCGGCCGATGAGGAAGTGTCCCGGCGTCAATGGCAGCAGGTCGCTAGGATCTGCTGAGAGCGGCGTTAGCGGACGTGAGTTGAGAACTGCCTCAATTTGGACCAGCACAGTGTTTAATTCCTCGTATGTGAGGTTACAATTACCAAGAATTCGTTTGAGATGGAACTTTACAGATTTAACGCCTGCCTCCCATAGACCACCGAAATGAGGGGCGTGAGGAGGTAGGAAATGGAAATTAATACCTTCAAGAGCTAGGTCACCAGGCAGCGAATTGTTACAACTTTTAATAAAACGACCGATTTCATTATACGCACCTACGAATGAGGTCCCGTTATCGGAATAAATGTGTTTAGGTTTGCCGCGACGTGACATAAATCGACGAAGAGCCGACATAAAATTATTACTTGTCAAATCACCTACTAACTCAATGTGCATGGCCTTAGTAGCGAAACACACGAAAACAATAATATATACTTTGACAAGTTTACAGCCGCGTCCTTGTCGACTGGCTGACATTATAGGTCCGGCGTAGTCGATGCCAACTGTCTCGAAGGGATAGCCACTTGCGGTCACACGTCGCTGCGGCAGGTTACCCATGATAGGATTCACTACCTTTCCCTTAAATCTACAACATAAATGACAATTACGAAAAGTTCGTTTAGCTAAATTTAGACCACCGATTGGCCAGTAAGTTTCTCTAATTGACGTCAATAATAAACGAGGGCCAGCATGTAAAAATTTAACATGCATATATTTAAAAAGTATTTTTGTTAAATGATGAGTGGACTGTAATAAAATAGGATGTTTCTTTTCATAAGAAAACAATGAATTTTCTAAGCGACCGCCGACACGCATTACTTTGTTATTGTCTAAAAACGGATTAAATTTCAATAGATGGTTCTTTGCGGGCAAGCGCTTATTCTGCAATAAAATATTGTATTCATTGAATGACTCGATTTGTGATAATTTTAATAAAACAATTAAAGAATTTTGAAGTTCATCATTGGTTAGAAATTGTGTTGGTGGACGCTGTTTCTTACAAATATTAATGAATCTTAATACATACGCCATGGTGCGTTGTAATCTTACAAAGTTAGAAAAACGTTCGAAATTGATTAAAGATCTATTAGAGTTATTATTAATTAAAGTAATTTCAGTACGCGTTTCAGGTAAACGCTCATTTGCCGTAACATTTTTTGGCCAAGAAGAAATATCATTCTTCAGAAACTGAGGGCCTGACCACCACATGTCGAGATCGCGTATCTTTTCAATAGTGACACCGCGTGAGACATAATCTGCCGGGTTCAATTCAGTAGGAACATGACGCCAAACGTGTGAGCTAGTTTTATCTAATATCTCGGCTGCGCGGTTACGCACAAACGGTTGTAATTTACTTGGCAACATTTTTAACCAGCCTAATACGATTGTGGAGTCTGTCCAAAAAGTTACTGATCTTACTTGCACTCGTAGAGAACGTAACACCTTTTCGTAAAGGCGCACTCCGACGAGCGCAGCGCACAGCTCGAGTCTCGGGATCGTGGTGGGCTTTATAGGTGCCACTCGACTTTTTGCTGAAAGCAACCGCACCAAAACAACATTATCACTTGAACTACGAACGTATAAACATGCGCCGTAGGCAGATTGCGATGCGTCACAAAAAATATGTAAATCAATTGAGTCGTAACTATTGCAAAGTACAAGACGAGGAATACGCAAAGAACTTAACAAAGGCAAGCTGTCTGCAATTATTTGCCACGATTTAATAATTTCTATAGGCAGTGGATCGTCCCACGAAAGTTTAAGAAGCCATAATTTTTGCATTAATATTTTCATGGAAATAATGCAGGGAGCTAAGAGACCTAGCGGGTCGAATATTTGTGAAATGACTGAAAGTAGTCCTCGCTTAGTTAATTTATTTAATTTAATATTATTTGTAGAAAAATGCAAATCATCTGATTCGATAAGCCAACTGAGACCTAATGTTTTACAAGGCTCCGTGGACCCAATGTTTAAATTTAATGAGGGGTCATCGGACTTTAAAATCACTCGAGGTTCATTCGATTTCCATTTGCGGAGATGCATACCTGCGGACGCGAGCTCTTTTGACACTTTGTCACGTATGTCCAGCACTTCCTGAATAGAATCGCCACCAGTTAATAAATCGTCAACATAGAAATCGTGCATGATGACTTCGGAAATGTTGGCGTCATTGCACTCTAAACCGATTTGTTTTAAACACCTAGTGGCGAGGTAGGGGGCGCTGGCGGTACCATACGTGACCGTGTTCAACTCGTACGTCCGCAGAGGCTCGGATGGATCTTCTCTCCAGACAATTCTTTGAAGATGTCGATCATCAGGATGTACAACGATCTGTCTATACATCTTCTCGACATCTGCAGATATCACGTACTTGTAAAGTCGGAATCTAATAAGAATTGACAAGAGATCATCCTGAACGATAGGCCCTACTAATTGAAGGTCATTAAATGAAATACCTGAAGTAGTGGGGCTGCTCGCGTTGAAAACAACTCTGAGTTTGGTCGTTGAGCTACTCTGACGAATTACACCGTGATGTGGAATATAGTAAGCTTGTCTCTGTGAATCAAATGAACATTCGGACATATGACCTAATGATAGGTACTCAGACATAAACTCAATATAATTATTTTTAAATTCGGATTGCCCTTTGAATTTTCTCTCTAGAGAAAGTAAACAATGCTTGGCGCGCTGCAGCGAGCCGCCTAATACATCAGGTGACTGCGTCAGTGGCAACCTGACACAGAACCGACCGTCTGCCTGACGAGATGTATTTTTGATAAAATGTTCTTCGCACATTTTCTCTTCTTCGGAGAAAGATGAAGACTGAGGGCTGACCTCCTCGAGGCGCCAAAACCGCGTTAACAGGGTTTGAATGTCATCACTGGAATCATTGCACGAAGAGACATTATTATTTGATTTTACCGACACGAAATAAGACTTAAAGTCAGAAGTCGAGCGCGCTTGGCCACTATTACACAAAGGGCCTGAAACTAGCCACCCTAGACTAGATTCAAATAGCACGGGTTTCCCGGCTCCTAAACTAATTTTACGTAGCCCTAATAAATCCCAGAAAACATCCGCACCAATAATTAAATCCACCGAAGATGGAGTGTGGAAGTTGGGATCCGCTAAACAGAGGTTGCTAGGTAAATTTAAGTCTTTTAAAATTATTTGCTGACTGGGCACATCGTCAGTTATATTCGGCAAAACAAAACAGAAAATCTTTGTCGAAAAGTTTTCATTTAACGACTTAATGGGTAAACAACACATTTCGCCTATATGCGATTTTGAATTATTTATACCCAAAAGTGACTCGTTTACCTTAATTGTAGGTAAATTTAACGATTGTTTTAATCGTTCACTAATAAGGCATGAAGTGCTGCCGCTGTCGAGCACAGCGCGGGCGAGACGCTCGCCGCCGCGGTTGTCAATTATTTTTATAAGGGAAGTGGCTAAGAGTACCTGCGTTCTGTTGGGCAAGTAGGTTGAAAGTTGAGCAGACAACGTGACATTACCAGAGGGCTCGTCACTGCCTTGTGTCGGGTTTGCGGGAGAAAGTGCGGAGCGGTCCTCAGTGTTAGAACATACATTAGTTGTTGGCTTATACTTCAGATCTGGAATGTGAATTAGAACATTATGTCGCTTTTTACATATTTTGCAACCGTTAGTTCTACAATTGTTTGCATAGTGACCTGAACGTAAACAATTGAAACAAACCTTTAATTTGGGTAAAAGTTCCAAACGCTGTTCGTAATTAAGTTCTAAAAACTTGGGACAATCGCTTAATTTATGTTCGCATTTGCAATTAGGACATAACTGTAACGAAGGCTTCTCATTATTTTGAATTTTTGGACATTGTGCAATCGACACCATACTCTTAATACTGCTTGTCCTCTTTTGTGCAGGTTGAGAACAACGAGATAGTTCTAAAGTTTCTAAAAGGTCTGCACGATTTCGTAGAAATGTTAGAAATAATTGAAATGAAATAGCAGTATTACAGTCCAACCTACCTTTATATTCCTCCCACTCACGATACGTTTTTGAATCTAATTTATGACTAATTATGTATATTAATAACGTATCCCAGTAACTTACAGGTTCTCCTAACGATTCTAAAGCCCTTATATTTTTATTTATCGTATCAATTGTACGTTTTAAAATATAATTCGACTCTTTTGTAATTGTCTCGATGTTAAATATTGCAGCAACATGATTCTGTATCAATAACCTTTTGTTATCAAACCGGTCGCATAATAAATTCCAAGCAATTAAGTAATTACCGGCTGAAAATTCAATAGATTGAATAACCACAGCGGCTGTCCCTTCGAGCGACGCGCGAAGATAATGAAACTTATTTATATTATCTATACTATCGTTCGAGTGTATTAAGCTACAAAAAGTGTCTCTAAACTCAAGCCAATTATTATATGAACCACTAAACTTAGGTAGCTGTATAGTTGGCAATTTAACAATATTATTGTTGCGTTGTGGACTACTGCAACTTAGTGCGCTATTGTCTTGCTCACTATTGTCATGACGCATTATTAAGTCTTGCGCATTTGCAACAATTTTAAAATAAATTGACTCGAAATCGGTTCGTTCGCTAATTTGACTGTCAATATCGTCGGCTAAACACTCTAAACGTAGTTGGACCTCATCGTAGTTTGTATATAAAATATCAATTTTACTTACGCGGGTCTTCAATTCGCTAACCTGGGACGAAGTTAAAGGCTCCTTTAAATCGCTGATGTAATTACTAAATACAGTTAGGCGACCTTTATAACTCGCTCGCTTTTTAATTAATTCCCTCTCCTCGGTCATTGTATATGGAAAAAGGCAAAAATCTGAAAATTTACAAAAATAATCTTAAAGTAAACTAAACAACACTACACAAATGATCAAAATATTAATAAACTTCCATTAAACACTGTGCGGTGCTGAGTATGTTTGTCCGTTTCTTTGTTCTCAAGATGTCCTTCACACGACCTCCGGACGAACTAATGTCTTCTTCAAGATCTTCGTTAAATCCGTAGAAATCGACGAAATTATTTACTCCACTGGTTATTAACAATATATAATTTGGCTCGAAGCTGACCATGTAAAAGTTAGTGAGTTTTATACGGAATAAAACAAATTTTTGCCAGAGAGGGAAGAGACGTATAATGCGAGTTGATCGATAACAGCGAACAGAATGACACAGTTAAAAATTAATTTAAATTAACAAATCTTAATTCTATGACGGTGATCCTAAAATTACGCCGTTGCTCGTTGAAAAATGGCAGGCGCATATCCCAAGGGCGAATTGGCGCGAACATAAGGAATTCTCTAAACACTAGTCGTCAAATACATATATAATCTGCATTATTCAGGAAAGTTCCACTTTTATAATGAATAAATATATTTTAGTCAAATCCACAATCAATTCACTGGTCTGCGAAGCCGTTGTAGTATCCGGCGGGAGGTGGCGGCGGTCACAACAGCTTGGAAAAGAACCCGGCGGGCTGCAACAGTGGCGGGTACCCGGCGCCCAAGAAAGGCCTGAAGGCCGCGCTGCCCTCCCGCCCCGCTTCGCCCGCGCCCCCAGTGCCGCCCGCCTCACCGCGTGAAGGACTGGCTGCCGCCTCCTGCGTGGACTCGTCCTGCGTGTCAAGCGAGGAGTCGTTGTGCGTGCCCGTCGCCCCCAGGTGCAGCTTACGCGTGTGCTTTTTCAGGTCGAAATTGCGGCAGAAACCTTTGGCGCAAATGCTGCACGTGAAGGGCTTGCGCTCGTTGTGAGTGTGCATGTGGAATGTCAGGTTGTAGATCTGGTGGAAGGCTTTATTGCAGATGTTGCACTTGTACGCTTTCTCGCCGCTGTGCGTCAGCCGGTGGTTCTTGTAGTTGCCCTTCTGGTGGAAGCCCTTACCGCAAAACTCGCAGACGAAGGGTTTGTAGCCGGCGTGGATGCGCGCGTGCGTATTTAACGTGGAGGAGCGGTTAAACGCCTTGCCGCACGTGAGGCATTTGTGGGGTTTCTCTGAGGTGTGGATGATCTTGTGCCGACAGAGCGTGGAGGCCTGCCGGAAACCTTTGCCGCACACCTTGCAGACGAAAGGGCGCGCGCCGGTGTGCACGGGCATGTGCCGCGTCAGGTTGTAGTGAGCGTTGAACACCTTGCCGCAGTCGCCGCACGCGAAGCTCTTGCTTTTGGCAGGCGAGGGTGAGGGCGCGGGGCCCGTGGTGGAGGAGACGGCGTGGTCAGGCGCGGCTCGCGGGCTGGGCGGGCGGCGAGCGGGCGCGGGCGGCGGGCGCGGCAGCTGCAGCTGATGTGCGTACGTGAGAGACACGAGATCGGGCCCGTAGTACAGCAACGGGTAGTGCGCAGCGAGCTGGCGGCGCGCCGCGGGGATGTACTGTTTGAAGGCGGAGTCCAGCAGCTGTGCGCCGTATGACAGGAAGTGGGGCGCGGGCGGGGGCTCCGGCGAGGCGCACTTCCTCCGGTCGGGCTCCATGAGCCGTGCGATAGAGAAGTTCAGGACTGGTGCGGCGGGTGCTGGGGGCGCGGGAGGCGCGGGGGTGTCGGGCGAGCAGGCGCGCTCAGGCGAGGACTCGCGCGGGCCGTCCGGGCGGCCGGCACACGGGAACGGCTGCATAGCTGCTGTTCACCTGCGGAGAGGGAGTGTCAGTCAGTCAGGGAGTGTTGTCGTCGAGCGGTCTGCGACAAAGAGTTGTCGAGCGGTTGTTTTAAGTAAATTGGTAGGGTGCGTGCGGCGGCGGGCGGCGGGCGGCGGGCGGCGGACCCTTGTCGCTGCGAGCTTTGTGGAGAAATCGTTTGCAAACATTCAGCATTCGCTTTGGTGTTGATGAATGGCGGGCGGAGGCGGAGGGCACCGTGCTCTCGCGTTAGTAATTAGTGGAGCGGGTTGCGGGGGGTGCGAGGGGCGTGGGGCGGTAGGACACAATACACACCAGAAACGTTTTTCAAATATTGCAATCGATGTCGATTGTGGAGACCGCTTTTCTCTGCGGTCTCATTGTACAATGTGCTTTTGTGACGTGCGTTTTACCACTTAGGAACAATATTTACAACAGCATGTTATTTACCGCAGGAATAAAAAGAGTTGATGCTGGAGTACTTACTTATCTAATTACCGATGATTATTTATTTATTTTCAAATAATAAGAGGTGCAGAAAAGAATAAGCATTTATAGCCTACTACCTATACCTAAGTATATCACTAGCAAGCCGCTACACGCCGCACGCGATGTACAGAATACAGATGTCGGTTTGTTAGGTATTAGAACGTACTCGTAGCGGGCTGGTAGTCAGGCTCAGAAGTCACCGATGAAGCCACAATCTCGTCTCGGAACCTAAACTTTAATTTATTTGTTCAATACGTGTGCAATTAAAAGCCGAAGGGCTGGTAACGGCTCTTATAGAACAAAGCGTGCTGGGGTCTGAGAGCTGACAATATGCTGAGCGGCCGCGGCACCGGGTAATTGCTGTCGTAGTGCGTATTGTTCTCGTCATAGTGCTGGCCGCGGGGACGCGCCGGGGTTCGGGGTTCGCGATCAGGGCCTCGGGCTGTGCGCTGACGTCATCAGGCTCCGGTTGTATGGGATTTATGAAGCGTATGATCATTACAAATCTAAGTTTTATAATTGGGTGTTATTGACGTATGTTTTCACCATAGTTGTGTTGTTGCGAATGTTGGAATTGATCTCATAACATAGAAAAATAACTTGTTGACTACAAGCTTCTCCTTGAGTACAGGCTTATGAAAACAAAAAGACGAAGATCCTATCATGAATATACATGTTTTTATAACAAGAACCAAAAGCAATTTTGGTAAAGTTAGCTTGGATTTACACTGATTATTGCTTTATACGAAGTATACGAGTAGATTGGATGGAAAGGTTTTAATATCAATTTTTGAAGTTCTGTACTAGTAAGTTACACAGAATTTCGAAACAATAATGTCCTTCTCGTGCAATAAAATCTACCCTTGTTGTACCAAATCTTAAAGGAAGTTTATTAAATAATTCTTTGTATAAATAAAACAAAAAGGGAAACATAAGCGCGCGCGCAGCTGCCGCAGTCGCGATGTTGTCCCAACAATACCTTTCATACAATACAGACCATGCACTCTCATACATTCCTGGCCGGTCGCTGAGTGGCGATTGTTTAAAGACCGTTGCTGTTTAAAGTTGACATCGAGTCATAGTGGGTTAAAACAAATTGCTCTTGATATGTGCAATTCAATTACAACACATGTCAAGTTAAATGTTTTAAAGATTTTGTATTCGAAAAAAAAAACAACAAATAATTTTCCCTCTATTAAATAACAAGGTCACCACAAATTCAGGGCATGTGTGAGTATGTAATAGCTTTTGTATACATATTATTTGCAATTCTCCTATACAGACTAAAAATCTCATCGCATTAGCCCACAGTTCTTGTTATATTTTAATGTTTGTATGGATTTACGATCGCTCACTGTTCATACGAACGAAATCTTTAACTTTTGATAGATGTCGTAATTTTTTTATAACAAGTTTTAGTTTAGAGCCAGAACCATACTCCTTTTAGCAGTATAATCAGTGAATGATGTCAACTTATCCATTAAATCACCAATATCAGTTAAAAGTGCACTCGTACTGCCTTTGCCGATCAGATAATGTGCCGGGCGGCGGGACGGCCACGGCGGAGCTGTCTTATCGCACATCTCGTAATATCGTAATAGCATGGAAGTGGCCGCATCCCCCACCCTTCTACCCCTTCCCATACCCCTCCCCTGTAACTTATCGCCTCAGCATCCCATCTAATCGACACCCAATTCCCGATATTAGCAGATTGGACACATTCTAGCACTTACACGCGATGACAAGTTAAAAACAATTATTTGTACATGGCATAGAGTTCATTGTCAATTAGTTTGGTAAATTAATTTGGCAAAAAAGTCAGCGGTTTACAATTTAGTTTACATATCAATTTTGTTTTTAGTAAAATTAACGCTTTATCAGTAATTTACAATTATTTATGCTTTATTACTTATGATAAATATTTATTGCAGTGGAATCCTAATCTATTAATTAAAAAAAACTTAAAAGTTAAATTATTCACGTTGACAATATTTTTCAAATATGTTTCTTTTCCATTCCATTGCTCAATTATGGAGTGAAATAAGAAAAATCATAACTCCTCAAAATATAAAAGCGCGCCATTTCTAACCTAATGTCAAATTGACATCTGTCAAGACAAGACGTCATTAGTGTGCGCGACGTCCGACAGGCGACAGGCGTAATCCCCTGAGCGCTTAAACGCTTCCAGCTGACTCCCTCTAACACATGCTTATTTATATATCTGTCTCTTTTCCAATTCTATACACGAAATCTGCAAACAACCAATTACGTTTGATCTCGTATTTGCTGTCATTTATGAGAGACTAGGGGTCTCAATGTTCTGGAAAGATTACTGCAAATAACTCAGTAGAACTAATTTAACTGGAACTTTCAATTTATATTTGTTGTTTGAGTCTTCGTGTTTGGATTGGGCTCTAGATATTTTGGTGGTTGGAAATCGCTTATTACAAGGGGCAGGGGTGGTTTTGTGGTGTAAATTGTTTATTACGAGTGGTAAGTGGTTGTGCGGATATGTTGACATTTCATTTGGATTTATGGATCGAGGTCCGGGAGTCGATTATTTTCTAATATGTATGCTTATGGCATTTATATCATTATAGGACTCTGTACTAAGACTAGAAGTAATACGAACGAATGAGATATGAAATAGGATTAATGATGATTCTGTTTTACTGTAAGAATAAATTATATTTATAAATATGCATTGAATATAAACCTATATTATGAAAACTTCTGTCATTGTATATAACGTTAGAGAAAGGTGTTTTGTGCGGACGCGTCTTCAGACACGACCGCGACAGACTATTTCTTTGCATAATCTTAAGTTTAATATTTATTTTATGAACTAAATGTATAATAAATAAAAAGGAAACTTATTTAAAGTCATGTGTGGTTCTGCTACTAACTAAAGAAATAGTATGTCGCGGTCGTGTCTGAAGATGCGTCCGCACAAAACACATTTCTCTAACGTTATATACAATGACAGAAGTTTTAATCATATACGTTTATGTTCGCCACATATTTATGAGTTATAAACTATACTTACAGCAAAACAGAACCATCATTAATCCTAATTCGTTCGCTATATTTTTTTATAAAATATAAAGCGATTTGAAACTCGTCCGTTTAGCATTCAAAATTGCAAGTGTGGTCATACATCAGTGGAGCTGTCACGACGAGATGTCGGGGTTCGAATTAGCGCGATCCAGCGGACCACAATGCTGCCGTCTGGCAGCGGGGTAGCGGGGTACTGTGGTGACGGTAGCGGGTTCGATGCCGGAACGCTAACTAGCCCTGACGTTAAGTACCGCCGGTGACAGGGGACGGGGAATGGAAGACTGTAATCGTTTGATTTTTTTAAATTATGTAGTTTATTTGAATATTTTGTGTTGACCAGTAATAACTAGTCATTTGTGTACCTTTACCTACTTACCATGGGTTTCTGACACCAAAATATCCCTTTAAAAATACTGTTATCTCTTTTGTCAAAGGTTTATACAGAGATTATAGCCTCAGAAATCCATGGTTAATCACAATAAAAGGCTCGATTATAAATAAGCTAAATAAGGACTCCTACTGTATAAAATAATTAATTCAAAAATGTTTGAGGATCATTCATCACCTTTTATAATCTTCTAACGGCCGAAATTCAATGAAATTGAGATGAATTCGAAAATTAAAAGTAAAAGAACATGCTCTATGTAAAACATGTTTTTCCATTGCTATTGCTATGTTTAGATAGGGTCTTAAATCAAATGGCTTAAAATTATTAATCTTAATGATTAATAAACCGCGGATATCCTTTGAGATAGATTATTGATTTCGGCCTTAAATGGAATGTCATTGAGTGTCATCGTTAAAATCTCAATTGACAGTTGTAGAAGAGCACAGATTATATCAATCTTTTTACCCTTAGTTAGCGCAGCAAATGTCAACAGAATATGACGCGTGGAGAGGCCGCGTCCGCCGGAAGTGGAGGCTTCACGATCATTTTGTTATCAAGAACAGATTATCCGATGGTTTGCGGACAATTACACCATTAAAATTATATTGTGCTAAGTTATAGTGAAATGGAATTTTTTCAGTTATATGCATGATTTATTTCTCTTTATATGTCACTTTAATTATTGTGAGATTTATAAGATGAAATTCGACTTTAGAAACATATTTTGGGCGCAAGTGCTACTTACTAGTACTCGTAAGCAGCGTACGTAGTACTTATAAGTAGTAGGTACTTAATTCTATCTTGTTACCTAATCACTAACAAATCTTTAAACTAGTTTCCCGTAGTAAATTAATAAGCACATTAATCCATTGGATTAGTAGAAGTACAAACACCGCAATAGCCCCGATATGTCGGGTCCGCGGCGGCGCGTGTCACTACGATACAAATATTTGTCACTTGTAATTGGTCCCGGCTTCGCTTCCCGCGGGACAACCACTTAACTAGACTTAATCACGTCGTCACTCTGCGCCGAGATTGATGTAATATATGAATGACTAGATGTTAATTCACTGCAAATTGACATTATTTAACTAAAACTTTTAAAATTATAAGACGCGAATAAATTTCACATAAGTATTTCATTTGATAAGAGGCAATATTAGACGAATGTGCCTGTTTCATATTGCCTGATTGTCCACTAAATACGTAAAGTACAAAATTAAAAACTTGTTTTTCAAATGTCTCTAATAGTTAAACATTTTCTTTTCTATCCGTGATAGGAAAATATATACATATTTACAATGATAATTATAGTTAAGATAAAATCTCACTACTGAGCTCTAACACCTAAGGGTTGGGGGTGACTTCATTGTAAATTTAAATTTGTACAGTTTATATCCGACACCTTTGAACAGGAGATGTTTAAGAATTATAAAAACCTCTTCACACGTCGCATAATTGTGAAATCACGTGACATTATACGAGATCACCCTTCACCCCTATCGCACCTGATCCCCGTAGCCGAGGGAGAGGAATTAGCCCTCCGGAGGGCGCTTGTTAGCGGCGGCGTGAGGTAATGGCTCAGGTCCGCGCGATTGAGCTGCAATACGCGCCCCACACCTCATATTGTGTCCGCGCATCGTATTAACCTTTCCGATGGAGACGGTGTATTCATTTAATTACAAATCCTCGTACTTATTGCGAGGGGTTTATTAATTTTCGTAACAATTGTTTTCAAACTAAACGTACTTATTAGCTGATGAAGGACACGTTCCGATTTAAATTTACCTTACAGGGAGAGAATGACGTATTTTACAAATCGACGAATTTGAAAATGTTATGCGAAAGTAGCTAACTTAAAACGTTGAGATTAGATAACGCGGCACACATAAACTAATGGCGTAACACGTAGATTCACAGTCGAAATCTATAATCGGTCCTTGAGATAGACCTGAAAATTATCTCAGTGTCTTAGTTACTTTGTATGAAACGGCATACAACAAAAATATTTAATTGCCCGTTAACTAATTGATCATGTTTTGCTATTGCTATAACGTTCTTTAAATTTCAAATTTCACATAAAAAAATAAAGTCGAATTGATAACCTCCTTCTTTTTGAAGTCGGCTAATAAAAAATGTTACCAGATTGAATATCGGACATTACAGAAGTCGTAACGAATGTATCATGGTCGCAATTTAACTTACTCAACTGTATCTAAATCTGCGAGCGATGAAATAATTTGAAGTCTCTCTTAGTTGAAATAAAAATACCATAGGTAAAGTCTCGAGGAGAGGAGCAAAAGAATAGGGTCAGTTGAATCGCGCACTAGAAGGATTAGTGAGATAGTGTTTTTACTAATTAGCAATTTTAACTTTAGTATTCATTTTACATTGAATACTAAAGTTAAAATTGCTAATTTGCTAGTCGTATTACACGTGTTGAAGGTTGCCTGAAGATGCATACGTTTGCAAATAGTGGAAAAAAACTATTATAATCCCTATTTTGGTGTCGTTAATTTGTTAAAAATTACCAAGAGTTGTGTACAGTCGGACGTCCGCAGCACAATCAGCTTCCTGGCGGCATCTTTGTAGCTGACCGTTATTGAGGTGTTTGTAAATATATCGTCTGTCTGTCAGTCCGGAAGGATTACGTCTAATCCTAATCTCTCATCGCAAGTGTTAAATGTAAAGGATTTAGTTGGTAATAGATCTTTGAGACGTTCGTTTTGACGCGAGTCTTTGTCGGCCGATGTTATAAGAAAAAATCAGTAGTAGGCTATTTAGTTTGGATGTCCATCTCTATGTTTAGTGGTACTTTTTTATGATATGGAAACAAACGAGCAGTGGGACATTTAATAAAAATAGGTCATTGATGCCCATTGACAACTGCAACACCAGAGTAAAAGTAGATGTAAGTAGATGAGTTGCCGACTTTAAAGTGAGGAAGCTTGTTTGAAAAACCCTTAGTTAGGTTAAAACAACATCAAGACAAGAAGTTTCTTGATGTATAATTATAACAATTCTTGTACCAGTCTTATTGATATTATAGTGGTGGAGATCTTTACTAGAACCATAAGATCGACTATGATAAATTATAAGTAGGTAGATATCTAACTACAAGACAGATTTCTGCCTTCATAGATAAATTCTAATACCTACACTACTCTAATGCTTGTATACAACGAATGGAAGTAGAAACAGTTGAAGAATTTCCCGGCGGTAAATTTGAAAACCGTTTTCCCCGCTTATGTAGTACTAGCTATCGTCCGCATTTCCGTCCGCGCCGAATTAAAAAAAAATTAGTAGTCTGTTCTTGTGTTCTAAATCTGAGACAATGATTAAGGACCTCTTAAAGCATCTCAAGAGATCCTTTAGCCATTGTATGTCGTTTAATTAAATCAGTGAAAAATGGAATATGTTTTTCAATGGGCGAATGTAGGTACATAAAGGTAGAGTAGGTACACCTACAATTATCCTTCAGTTGCACGAGGATTTTTAAAGATGACATTATATATTTTTTTATTTAATTGGACTTTTTTGGAGAAGTTTATTTTGGGTTTCGATGATTTTTAATTGATTTGAAATATAAGATTTAAGGTAAAAAAAAGACACCAACCTGATTCAAACCACACTTGTCGAATTAAACACTTTTTTCCATGTCACTGGCCGCGACCACCACTGTCCAAGGTTCGGCTGTCACCGTCTCCTGATGGTCACCGTCGCCCGATGTTCACCTCTCAGCCGCAGGTGTGCAGCAGTGTCACCAGCAAGTGAGCAGTACGGTCATCGCACCCGGCGGCTCGGCAGAAGATGGCCGCAGCCGCACTGCTCGCTGCTCGAGTTGGCGCGACAGCGGAAAGGCGCGCGGCAAGTGGCGCCCCCCGCGCCCCCCGCGCACCCCCCCCGGCCCGCCCGCCCCCGGCACTCGCAGCCCAAAGGGCGGTCGCCGCCTTCAATAATTCACCGGAGCCCCGCCCTGCGCCCCGCGCACCAAGGATGTGCACTTGCGTCGCCGCTATCGCCGTCTGGCTCGGTATTGCCGCAGCCGCATTTGCTTGTCCCGCTCGCACGCGCTCCGGCGGGCCAGCGGGCGGGTCCGTGCATAATGCAGGATGTTTGGCGACGGCTTGACGAGGTTTGCGCAGCGTGCACAGAGCACCCTACCCGCAGACACTGCACACCATTACTTACCGAGTTGATTTTATTACCTCGATAACTAACATGAATAATATAACATTAGGATTATGTTCTTCATTTTTATTTATGACTAGGTTTTGCTCGCGACTCCGCGTGTGTTCTTCTTATGTCTTCTTCCAGACTATGCTCTACCTACATGCCAAACAGACTTTCTAGGGATACCTCCTAACAAACGTCCATCAATCCGAACATTTGTATTTATAATATTTATTAAGATGGTTATTTATGTAGCTGTTCCCGCGAATTTCTCCGTCTTTTATGCATCACGTAAAAAGTTTTATCTACATTTTTTTTTAGGAAATTCACTTTTAGGTTTTCTAGATCTAGATATTTTTGACTCTTTAAGAAAGTCTTTGTATACGTCATCGTAGCCGATATTGTGATTGTATACCTACTACGAGTATGTTACGGTAAATAAATGAAAAATTATCAATAATTTCCATTATTACCAATAACTACTTCGAGATTTGGTAAATGTGAATTTAAAATTGAATTTCATCTATTTTTCTGTTTTTTATTAATACTCGTAATTCACTACTAATTAATAATAACAGTAAAGAAACAAAGATATTTTATCTGTCCACGAGACATTAAAAAAATATTATTCTATTATTATAATTATTGCCTATGTATTCTTCCAGATTATAATCTACATCTGTGCCAAATTTCATCAAAATCCATTGAGCAGTTCCGGAGACACCTTCAACAAAGATCTATCCATCCATCCATCCAAAAATTCGCATTTATGATATTAGTAAGATGTTCCAAACCTAACCTAACCTAGTTTTTCGATTTAATTTGCAATGTTGTAAACCTTACCTAACCTGTCCTGTTTGTTTCTTGTTATTGTTTACTAGCTTTTACCCGCGACTCCGTCCGCGCCGAATAAACGGGGTAAAAATTATCCTATGTCCGTTTCCTGGTTCTAAGCTACCTGCCCACCAATTTTCAGTCAAATCGATTCAGCCGTTCTTGAGTTATAAATAGTGTAACTATCACGACTTTCTTTTATATATATAGATATAGATTTATCGGTACTAAGGTTAAATTATTAATAATCACCAGTGAATGTGATTATTTTTTACTTTTACCTCGTCTTATGGTAATCTCTTATTGTATACATGTGAAAGTTTAGATGAATGAATGTTTGTTTGAAGATATCTCCGGAACAGCTCAATGAATCTAGTTGAAATTTTCCATAGCCGTAGAACATAGTCTGGAAGTTCACATAACCTACTTAGTACCTAAGTTTATTTTTAATTTCGAGGGAACGGAGTCGCGGAATTATTTATTTTATTAATAAAGATAGGAAATTTTGAATAACTTATAGTTGTCGCCCGCGAATCCGTCCGCGCGCATTTAAAAAAAACTTAATAGGGGTATGAAAAATAGATGTTGGCCGTATAAAAAAAGTTAATAGGGGTATGAAAAATAGATATAAAAAATAGAATCGGTCAAGCCGTTTCGGAGGAGTATGGCAACGAACATTGTGACACGAGAATTTTATATATAAGATAGACCGACAAGGTTATCTGTACCTTTGGGAATAAGTGAAACTAAATTTTAAAATTATCAGTTCACTAACGCCCTCTATCGGTACCTGTATTTTTTATTTTATATTATTTTCTATGTCTAAGTAGTTCTTATATATTCTGACAGAATCAACCAAGATAGTAGCGCCTCTCTCAGATCAGATATCTTTGTTTAACTAAGATGTTTTGGTCGTGTTTGCATTTATTTCCATTACTTGATAATTTCAAGACCCATAATTTCCATTGCCATATATAGTGATATTAAGAAAATAGTAATGCCAAAAATAGATGGCGCTGTTAGTTGCTGTTTGTGTTGTTTAAACTAGAGGGCGCTGCAACTATATGCATGATAATTGTTACACACTGACTGTTAATGTTAATATTAAATAGTAGTAATAGTAATAATAGTAGTTGCAAACGCGCCATACTCCGAGCCGCCAATTTAATCTGGTAGGATTATATTATTATGCGACTAAAGCGGCGAAGGGGTCTGAAGTGCGAGGGAGGATGCGCCTGCACACTGTGCGGGGTGTCGGGGTCACTCGCCCAAAAGTTCTTACAGCGGACGGCCGTCCGTTGTAACCGAAGAGGAAAGTTCCAGAAGTCAAGGTATTCTCATCAACACTGACAGAAATGTAATTGGAAGTTCTAGTCCAGATTAAACTGTACTACTGTACCATACAGTATTCTTATTTCTTTTCATTGTCCCAACATAACAGTTTGTACTTCTTGTACATGTCTTAGGGATAGATGGCGATTGTTACCAATATTGTTTGTTGCTAATAAGTTTCGTAGTAATAGATGGCGCTAGGCTCATCTTTTCGCTTAGATTTATACTTACGGAATGTTTTATTTAAAGATGTTTTGTATTCTTTATAATATTCAATAACACTATATGCTGCTAAAACCTCATCATATTATGTATACATAATCTTTGTTTTACAGATGTAGACAACATAAGTGCGCTTCTTTTAACGTATAATTTTCCTTAAATTCCTAACCTACAGATGCAATGTCTCACACAAAATGACTTGTAAAGTGAAGGCTATTAATGAAATGTCAGTGCGATGCAAAAGTACAGTCAGTGTACTTACATATATTTAAATTTAAGTGGTCTTTATCAAGTGGATTTTATATTTGAATATTTTGTAGGTATTTTTGAACCATCTTTCCCTATTTGGGTATAATCTGTTTGATACTTTATTTTAAAATTATAGTAAAATAACAAGTTTTCTCAATTTTCCCTCAGTATGAAAAAAACTGTCTATTATATGTCTCTCGAATGGCAACTGACTGATGTTGAAAATGAAACAACAATAAATATTTTAAACCAACTTTATTTTTAGCTAAAATATAATAATTCATACATCAAAGAAGATACCTAATTATAAGGTAATACCGTAATAATACAATAAAAAAAATTAATGGAAAAATCAATACAAAGTAAAAATAAGAGATAAGGTCTTCCCACAACGATTAACAAGTTTAGTGGCCCGCCTCGCCCGGGGCGTGGCCGGGGGCTGGGCCAAGGGCAGGGCGCAGGGCGGGGACAGATCTCATCGACATAATAAGCGACGGGGAAATGATCGTTGGACGGTTGTCGAATGTTTAACGTAACTATTCAATCAAAAACAAACAAACGGCGATATCGTATTTCGCGTCGAGGCAACGCGCGACTGCCGGCGACGATCGCTCGGTCGATACTTTTCTCGTTTTGCCTCGTAACATCACTGGTCGTTGACTTTGACAGCTATCTACGTGATAGGTAGCACGTCACTTCGTCACGCCGCGCGTTCGGAAGCGTCGGAGCTGTCAAAGTGAGCGAGGTTCGAGCGATGGGCCGGCCACCGCGACAAACGGCTCGTAAAACAACACCGTGATTGTGTCGAGAAGGATCGCTTGGATAATGTAAAGACGAGCGTCTTACAGTTACTCTACGCTAATATGGCAATAGGTTCATGATATGCAAGACGGAGAGCGCGGCCGACACGGGGGCGCTTTTGTACGATGGAAAAGAATAGCCGAAAGTAAAGGAAGGGCCGTCGTAGTGCCCTCCTCCCCCTTGCGGTGCGGCTGCTGCCCTCCGGCAGATGAAACGCCCGACGTGAGGGTTAGGGACAGTAAAACTTAACTAAGGAGCGGGCGTCGCGACGCCGCGCTCGTTGTGCGCGTGTGCGTCACCGAAACTAACACGTAGCTTACACCTAAACGTTAGTAAAAATTTTCTTAACGCATTCAAAATATATATATAATTATCATATAGTATCTATAGCTGATCCTAAAACGACACCGTTAATATAGTACTTGTATAATATACATCTATGTACGTTTTCAAATAACTCTGTGCCTAAAATACGTTTAAGCCGATTTTTTGTTTAAAAGCTCATAGAGGGTTAGAAGTGTTGGCGCGCCGGCGACACAATACAACTACGAGTGACGACGTATTTTGTACCGGGTACGAATCTATCGATTCGTATGTATCTTGTACTTATCGTAAATGCAAAAGGGGGCGGGGCCTCGCTGGTCGGGGGCGGGGCCAGCGCGAGCGAGGGCGGGGGCGGGGCGGCTGGCGGCGCGCAGCCGGCGGCGGCGCAAGCGTCACTTAGTGTAGTAATATACAAAGAGCGAATGATCTCTTAACACTAAACCTTATATATCCGACTCCATACGAAATTACAACGTCTACAGATTTTATTATTACATACATCGCTTCACTTACAATAGAAAAAAAACGATAGAAAAGTGTCACAAGTTCTACAAACAGACGGACGAGCCTCAGCTAAACAAGCGAGCGAGGGAGAAATTATCCATTACGTATAAAGTTGATATGATCAATTTTGAGACCTTACTTTTAGAGACTAACAAATCTTACATTAGAAAGTCTTGTGCCGCGAGAGAGTGCTGAAGCTTGAGAGTACGCAAATTGAACTCTATCTCGATGCAATAGAGCGCCTTTTGCACAACACCGAGGCGAGCCTGTACCGATAGAGACTACGAAATCAATTCCATTGACTGTTTGCGAGAACATTCGAGTGTGACGTCACGCGGCCGTCTTATATGAACAAATACACTGTTAATTAGTTAAATAGCAAAATGGACCGAATGGCGGAGGCGATGAGGGCGAGTTACGAGAGATGAGACAAGACGGCCGCGCAGAGGGCGGGGCGGGGCAGGGAGGGGCGGGGTAAGTACGTGGCGCGCGGGGCGGGGGCGGGGGCGTGCCCGGGGCGGGGGCGGGGGCGCGGCCGGGGGCGGGGCATTACATCGTGCTGTTGTCCCACTCCAGCTGGCTGATGTTGCGGTACTTGTGCTGCTTGCCCGGCAGAGCTGCAACAGACACACTCATACAGTATACAAACTTGACGAATTCAAAATTCTATTTTCTTACATATACACGACGTACGTTCACCGTCGTCGTCGTCATCGTCCTCGGAGTCGTTCCTGTCGCTGTCGGAGTCGGAGCAGGACTCGGCCGAGCTGTCGCCCGCGCGCCCACACTCCTCGCCCACCGCGCCCACCGCGCCCACACTCTGCAACACACGCGCACACAGAGCACACGTAAGTAACTCAGTCTTCGTCTACTAACATAAATAAATAAATATTAAGAAGACTCACATCGTCCATGGGGTTGACGGTGATGGTGAGCGCGGAGTCGTCCCAGGCCATCTCGGCGTCGGGGCGGGGCAGGGGGCGGGCTCGCGGGCCGGGGGCGGGGCGGCGGGCGGAGCGCGCGCGGGCCACGCCCACCGCAACCAGCGCCACCACCGCGCCCGTCGCCACCGCACCCATCACCAGCGCCACGTGGTCTGGAGGGACGACGAATGCGTTACAATTTAATGGACGATTTAAAATCGTAATTTGGGCAATGAGCGGCAGAAATTAACGGCACTGACTGGTTTGGGCGTGCTCGTGTTCGGGGCGCAGGTCCAGCAGGCGCGGCGCGGGCAGCTCGGCGGCGTGCGCGTTGCGCTGCGCGTGTGCGGCGAACACGCGCGGCGCAGTCGCCAGACCCTCCAGACCTTCAGCCGCGTGCGGAACCTGATGACACCACACTCGTTACTGAAAAGCTCCAGAAGACTATTAGAAACCAGATGGCATCATTAGTCGAATGACATCACCTTGTCCCTGGCGACGGCGTCCAGCTTGTCGGCCAGCCCGCTGGGGCGCAGCGCGTGCGCAGTTTCGCCCGACGAGCTAGCTCGGGGATGCACCACAGTCAACTGCGAGTTAACACAAACGCGTCGGTATCAATGAACGATCGGTGAGATGTGCGCAGTCGGGTTGCGAGCACTCACCGTCTGTATGTACTCGTTGCTGGTGAAGCGGCCGTTGAGCTCGGAGCAGGTGAGCTTGAAGACGCGGTTGAGATAGTACGCCGGCTTCTTGTTACTGTACTCGATGGAGCGCAGCACCTGCGGACATACACGACGTGGGAATGATGCGTTCGCGAGAGTACGCCGCAAAGGTAACCGAAGCCAACCTTCTGGTAGTTGTGTACGGAGTCCGCGCCGCTGAGAGTGACGCCGTCGCGGGAGAGCGCGGCGCGCACGTCGCTGGCGGGCAGCACTCCGCCGCGCAGCGCCAGCGCCTCGTGGTCGGGGTTCAGCGCCGGGTACACCGACACCGTGCACGAGTCCAGCTTCTGGCTCGCCGTCTCTGTGCGGAGGAAGGTGTCGTCAGCGAGGGACGTTAGCTCGGTGCCGAGGTCGGGTCGGTGGGCGGAGAGTACGCACCGTGCAGCGTGCCGTGGTCGCGCGCCACGACGCGCACGCTGAGGTCGGCGAAGACGCGCAGGCCGGCGCGGAAGTGCGCGTAGTCTCGCGCCGCGTCGCCGCTGCCGTTCAGCAGGATGCTGGGCGTCTGCGGCTGCAGCACCATCACGTACGACTCCGCGGGCCGCGCCTTTATTATGCGTCCGTTGTCGCACCTGCGGGACGCGAGCCAACGTGAGCATTGCGGAGGTGGAGGCGGTGGAAGCGCGAAGTGAGGTCGAGGGTCGGGCACTCACGTGATGGTGGTGTCGAGGTGCACGTTGCGTCTGCCGGGGGTGGGGAAGGCGCGGGCGTCGCCGTACGCCACTCGCCGCACCAGCGTCTCCACCTCGCCCGCGCCGTCGCCCTCCACCGACACAGACTTCAGATCTGCATTCACAAATTATTACAATTATTTGGAACGAAACCTAGAAGTATCGCATTTCACACAATGTGTAAGATACCGACATAGATCGGGGGCGAGGCTGAGCCCCTCCCGGCAGCGCGCGGCGCAGCGCAGGGCGGCGGCGGGCTGCTGGGCGCCGGGCAGCACGCCCAGCCCCGCCAGCCAGCCGCGCAGGTGGTGCTTCATGTCTCCCTCCGTGCCTGCACATTACAATACAATCCGCTACAAGACTGTCAAAACGCAATACAAATAGGGAAGAACTCCAAAAATTTATCAACTCGTAGACCAATTTCAATAGTTTTGTTCAACCTTGCCAGCAAGCGCCGACGACGAGTGTGGTGTTGATGCCGTGCGCGGGATGCAGCGGCCAGTCGTCGATGACCTCGGGCCCCTTGCCGTCCACCGCGCGGTACGGCTCGCCGTCCACGAACAGCTCCACAGTCGGGAAGCGGATGTTGATGGCGTAGTGATGCCACTCGTTATCGCACACCTACACACATACGTGCAGTCATAAGACGTTGATAGATTATATAAGAGATGAATTTTGGACAAACAAATACCTCCGGTATCTTCCAGCGCCACTCTGCGGGACGGAAGATGTTGAGGTCGCCCTCGCCGAAGTCGCGCCGCAGCAACAAGATCAGCCGGCAGTTGCGCACGAACAGCGCGTAGTGGTGACGGTTCATCTCTGCAAATGTAACAAGGTGTTTATAGAACTCGCGGCTATATACAATTCTAGTAGGTTTCTCTGTGGACATTTTTGATAGTATGAGTACTGACTGTGGTCGTCGGCGAGACAGAGCACGTGCTCTTTGCGGTGCTTGTCCTGGTCGGGGCGCGGCGCGTGTCGCAGCCAGGTGGAGATGGCGAAGCTGCTGCCCAGCGAGTGGCCCAGCACGCTCTCCGGCACCACCGCCGACGTCGTCTCGCCGTCGAACTCGAACATCTCCTCGCCGTCGTGTCCTGAGAGATCGCATTTTTAAATTGTTCCAGGAGCATTCTATGAGCGAACGGTAGAAGTTTCGGGTACCTGATTCTGGTTTCAAGGACTTGGCCCACTCGTTGCCCGCTCCGGGGCTCGGCAGAAGATCGATAGTTTTCGGGTCCAGACCTGAAATCGACATATCAACTAGTGAAGTTTTTTCCTTGAAAATATATAGCTTTTTGACTAAATTGATATTTTGTAATTTTTTGCACAAAAGGTGCAGTGTTACTGACCGCATATGGCGCGCTGTGAGTGCAGCGAGTAGGTGTCGCGGTCGCAGGCTGCGCCGGCGCGCGAGGCCCGCAGCGAGACGAGCGCCTGGATGCGGGTGACGGCCGGGCACCGCTCGTCGCTGGTGCACGCCTCCAGCCGCGCGGCCGGGAACAGCGCCAGCGGGCCCGACCCCGGCGCGTAGTCCACGCGCTCGGCCAGACCTGACACGCACGGATAACTTCCTTATACACTATCCAATAAAATGCATTGTGTTGACGAAATCCTTCCACTGCATGAAAAGCTTTTGTCTCCTTAAAATTACAGTCGAAGATCAATGCAGTTTTATAGATTATGTGTTTTGTTTTAGAAGTGAGCTGCGGGTTATCTTCTTAGGGCATATAGAGCATATTTGCTTCAATCGTCGATCTTGTCGGCAGTACAATACTGGCCACAAGTACTGTTTGATTTAGTGAACGCAACAGCAGAAGTCGAATTCACGAATTATTTAGATACTTGAGGAACTCACCCTTCCATCCGGCACGGCAGGGCTTGTTGACCTTGATGGTGACCATGACGGGCGCGGACTGCATCATGCCGCAGTCGTACGCCACCACTGACAGGATGTGGTTGTGTGACTTCTCGTAGTCCAGCGGCTCCGTGTTGCGGATCACTCCTGATAATATTAACACAATGGCTTAGGACTTAGTTGTTTCAAATTTTCAATCGTTGATAACGCAGTAGCATGTTTTTTTCCTTCTGATAAACTTGCTTAATTTACCTTCATTATCGATAGTGAAGGGCTGGTCGTTGTCGTCGAGGATCTCGTACTTGCAGACGTCGCCATAGTGCGGCGTACAGTCTCTATCCGTGGCCTCCACGCGCACCAGCTCGTCGTACATCTTGCCTTCGTCCACGCTGCACACGTAAGCCGCCTGGCTGAACACTGGCGCGAACTCATTCACGTCCGATACCGTTATGTGTACAGGAACCCTGAGGAAGAAGATAACGCATATATTACACATAGAGATACTTAAACTGAATAAAACTGACTTGATGATCTTAGGTCGAAATACCGACGTCCTTCGACAAGGGTACAAGCTGGCATCTTCTCAGTTGTTCAGGGGGTACGTTCAGAGTGTCGGCGTGTGACTCATGACGTGTTGTCTACTTACGTATTAGAGTAGGAGCCATCGCAGCCGACTGCGGCGATATCAAACTTGTAGTTGCGCCGCTTCTCGCAGTTGAGCGGATAGCGCACGCGCAGCCGCGCTTCGTTCTCGTCTATTACCATGATCTGAGGATACATACAAACCATTTTATATACGGAAAAAGTGCTATGTATTAATAATGTACTAAATAATAAGTTACAAGAGGACAATACAATTTATAATAATACATTCTGGAGATTTTTTTATTTTTGATATATATGTTTATACGCAATTCCATGCGTAATGTGGATCATCATACACCGCTGTTTTTACTTCTGAGATCAGAAAGAAAAGAATGTAATGAGAAATGTGTCAAGAATTGCTCAACCATTTGCAACGATAAATGCTATTTTACGTTACGAAACGTTGTCATGACTTTGTGTCACAGTCATGCGTGCTAGTGCTATATTTTCTATTAACTCTTGCCTGTCGCACCTCGCTTGTTTCGTAGCTATAAATGCTCTGTCTATTTTCATTTTGCCTCTTTTACTTGAACGCCGTAACGAGAAAGGAAGTGGTATTTCATATTCAAGATTTCGTTTCTAGATTGGAGTCAATTTTGTAAATAAATATATATATAGCAATAGAATATAACAATGTAAAAACATATTTAAAGCGCTCTCAAATGGTTAGAGATTAATTCACGAAATTATCAATTTTTCATTACCAATGAAAATATGATTTTTCTTTTGTCATTTATATTTTTTATTTCTTATAAAAAAAGAGCAATCGAGATAACTTTCAATATGCAAATATCAATAGAAACCAAATAGCAGGGTGTTTGAAAATACCTATATGCGAAGCCATTGGGCGGGTGCTTACAACTGTAGAGCGCTAGATTCACCATTTAAAGCACTTTACTGCTTAATTCCAACGTTAAGTAATAAAGGGAGAGTTGTTCATGTTTTTTTATTATGTTTTTTCACTTCCCAAAGTGTTTCCATTACGGAAATTAGCCGACGCGGGAACTGTCCCCCCCCCCCTTTTATTCGGTTACTGCTTTATATCCGAATCTCATTTATCTAAGTATTAGAATGAAATTAATACAACAGATAACCTTATAAAATTAATCTAAATAAGAATAAATAGCAATCATTATTTAATTAAAGTTTTAATGTTAATAAAATGATCTTAAATAGATTATAATGTGGCTTACTGTATCGTCAACGTTAAATATTTTTGTCTATCTTTAAATAGTCGTGAGACGGACCGTTAACTTTTATTGAAAAAAGGAATTTTATACTAAAGTCGGTCGTTATAAAATATTCGGCGATATCCAGCCACGACGACCATTAGCTTTATTAAAGTTAGACTCCAGATTGTGCTTTCGCTTCTCGCTATTCGTTTTTTTTTAATTTCTCTTTCAATAATAATTTATAGTTCATGAACATCGACTCTCAAAATAGAATTTTAAACGATATATATAATTTCTTATGCCACATGTTTGAAAGAAGAAACAAGATAGATGTGATTAGAAATTCATAATTTTTGCCTACACTTTTGGATTAAGGCAGAGTTACCAGTGGATAAAAGAAAAGAATCATAAACAAAAAGTTGCCAACCCTATCTCCATTGTATGCACTGTATGGATGTATTTGTGTTGTGTACATTCGCGCGTCGCAACTCAACTCGTACAAGTTACGCAATCGACCCTCCGGCAGTCGTAATGCAAATACAACCTGCTCCCATACTGAATCGATTCCCCTGTCACATTCGTTTACAATTTATATATTTTAGCGTATGTGATTTCATAGAAATGGTGTTTGTTTAAACTTTGAATGGAATTTCTTTTTAAACCACGCAAAATTAAATTACTTCAGAATAATACGACTTCTCCAGCTTTTTCGCCTTTATTTTCTTTTTAACTAGGCACCTAAGAATATTATCGGGATGTTTAGCAAATAATCCATAATGGTTGGAGTGTGAAAAGCAAAAAGACAATGTCATATTCAAAGGATTTTTGCTTAGTTTAGAGTTGTTAAACAAACTTTCCAGCCCCTCAATTGTTAATTTTTATTGTAAAATTTGTCAAATTATTTGATAATTGACATTATTTTACGATTTTAACAGTAGGTATTTCAAATACTTGATCTAAAATAATTTAACAAAAAAGATCGTATATCAGGCGCTTTTGAGGTAATTTCAGTTACTAGTATGCTGTGATAAGGTAAAATGCAACACTGACCTCGAAAGGCGCCTCCCCATGGTGCTTGTTGTTGAGGATGAGGAAGGAGCAGAGCGGGCCGCGAGCGCGTATGGCTGGTGTCACCTCTACCAGGGTCTCGTTCTCGCGGATCAGCCCATGGTAGCCCTCTTCCGGCTCCGCCAGCTCCAGGTACGGGACGTCTGTAACACAATAACAACTATTATAAAATTTGCTACACTTCATGAAAGTGCTAAGATTATTTAATTTAAATTTCCTTGGCATTTGTCTTGCTGAAGTGAAAGATGAGCAGAAAATTAGTTGAGATAGCCTGTTATACCTACACTTAAGTGTACAAAAACATCTTGTCATATCACAACCTCTCATTGTTTGAAAAAACAAAAAATCACGCAGACAAAAAAATTTTATAGGTTCTCATATAAAAATCTTGTTATAACATCATGATATTCATATTGTGTAGCTAGATATTTCCCTAGCGACGCCACTCTATCGTTACGGGAATTCACTAGGAACAATCACTCGTATATTTAAGTGTAAGACAGTAATTTAAGTGACGAGAGTAACCTTAAGTGTTGGGGGAATACCACAAAGCACTTGAAGTTATTAATATTTGATGTAACGATTAACGAATTATCGGTAGACATGAAACTCATGCACTAAAATGGCTCAAATAACTAATTGAAATAATATATAAATGGTCAACTTAATCAATATTACGAACACTGGTTTAAATACATAAATTATTAGAGTAACTCTCTCATGTTTTACAAGACGTTTTATTTCAAGAAAAAACAAATAAAACGTTCAGTTTTCAGAGCTATAGTAATCAATGTCTCCTCTAACATTGACATCTGTAGGAATAACGATGATGAGTCATGTGAGCGCTCAATAGTCCTGCGGGTATAATCACTTTAGTCCCGTACTCAGCCTCACGTTTTGTATGTCATTTTACTTTTGTGAATTATTAAACATGTTTATATGATTTTCTTGATTGCTGACTTGATTTTACTACACTAAGAAATAAATACGTTATTCTAGCTACAAGCACATTTAACAAAAAAAAAACGTACGGAGACCAGTGTTGAAATTACAGAAAAAAAATGGTAACAGACTAGAAGTGGATTGGAGATTTTGATATAAGGAACCTGTTTAACAAAAAGCATATGTCAGTTATTGCATTGCATTGCAGTGTGCTGTGTCGAGTGCAAGATATGCAAATGTTGGTGCAGCGAGAGATACGCGCTGACGTTTATTTAGAGTTCAATTTACATGATAATAGCTCACAACTCGCAGTTCGCAGCGAGACGTATGTACATCTCCGCTCGCTGCAGACAACGAATTCAACTGTTTCATTGTTCTATCTAATTGGATACATGTAATTTATTCACAACAATTGTTCTTAAAAGCTTACCTGATAGTAATAACACTTACTATAAAGTACCATACATTTATATTTAAGGCTTTGAATTTGTGGTTGGTGCGTTTAAAATTTATAGCATAATAATCCAGTCGTACATTGTGCGTATTTAAGAACAAAAAACTAGAAATATTATTCTAAAACTGAAGAACGCATGAAACTAAACAAGAACCCCGTAAGTTATGACTACCGGCATAAGGAGGAGCATTAGGCCGCCATTACGTGCCGCTCGCCGCCATCTTGATGTCAGATTATGTTCGGCTCGATTTAACGGTTTATTGCGTGCGGCTGCGGTGTATCGCGTACATTTACTCTCTAATGGCTAAGGATTCGAGTTAGAAATGGTACAGAATTAGCGTTATATTCCTACATTATTAGTTATTTATGATATTCAACGGGATTGAGCTATGATGATGAGCTATGATTTTAAACTGGAAAGAATCAAAGAAAACGAAAAGCAAGACTGGCGTGGCATTGACTGATTTTCATAACTTAACGATTCTTAGCTTTTTCTGATATAAATTTTTACTTTAAAAGGATTTAATACTGAAAGTACGTAACATACATGATCTAGCAAACTTAATTTGATTTCTATTCTGTCAGAACAAAAACCGAAGTGTAAAGCGCCGTGAGAGAAAAATTAGGCTAAGAGACAAGCAACGTCGGTTGAAGTTGATTGCTTGCTCCACTCCGCCAACTCATAAAAAATGAAGGCTTTCACGTAATGGATGGAAAGCTTTGGGACGGAACGAGGGGCGAGGGTTGCTATTTGTAGACTTTGACAGAAAATTCTGAAAAAAAGAACATAAATTGAAATGTAACTCTACGTTAACTGCAGTTGGTGTTTTTGGCGGAAAAAAAGATATGAAAAAAACGTTTCTAAATTAAACAATAGCAATCAATATTAGTTAATTGATATGCTTTAAAGTAATTTCCAAAATAATACAGTAAATAACATTATTATGTTTTGGAATACACAAAGGCAATTTGTTAAACCAAAGGGCATAAGTGTGTAACATTATTTGTTTCATTTTCAACATCGTTTCCAATAATGAAAATACCTAAACAAAGAGTTTAGAGTCGCTCGTTATGAGCACAAAGTATTGTCGCCGACAGAGGCTGCGGTCCTGCTATCAGTTGCAAACAGCCGCCTCGTTAGCTTGCGCTCGGACCAATTACCTTTCACATTGTTAATGCTGCTTGAACATAACGCTTCGATTGTTCTTACTTTGCAGTATTTTTATTTGTACCACGTAGCAGTTATGTGAGTTTTCACAATTGATTTGATACACTATAAAACAATAACATAACAACAAATTAGAAGATTGATATTTCTTTTAACTAGTAAGTAACCTTAAAAGAAATTGAATTGCTAAAACTATTGCAAAAAGTATTATAAACTAGCTTTTACGAGCGACTCCGTCCGCGCGGAATAAAAAAAATGCACACAAAATAAAAAAGTTCCTATGTCCGTCTCCTAGTTCTAAGCTACCTCCCCATCAATTTTCGACTGATCTTGAGTTATAAATAGTGTAACTAACACGACTTTCTTTAATATATATAGATAACTAGCTTTTACCCGCGACTCCGTCCGCGCGGAATAAAAAAAAAAAAAAAAACGGGGTAAAAATTATCCTATGTCCTATTCCTGGTTCTAAGCTATCTGCTCACCAATTTTCAGTCAAATCGATTCAGCCGTTCTTGAGTTATAAATGGTGTAACTAACACAACTTTCTTTTATATATATATATATATATAGATAGATAATAAGTTATATGACATTTTAAATGTCAAGCAGACAAGGATTAGGAAATACCACCTGTTATTTAAGTTTGATTAAAGCGTGCACGTAATTGTAATTTAAAGCTCGCTACATATTGAGCACAAAAACGAGGTTAGCTCGTAATTTAGAAACTACTTTAGCTCGGCGTTCAGTTCAGTAAATTTGTAATAAGATCAGAATGTTGTATTCAAATTGAAATTATAAATTATTCCAATACTATTTATTAGTTTAGTTCATGAAATGTTTTACGATTGGATTGCCAAGAGAACGCATCCTTTATAAAAATTTCTTAATAGGTACATATTAAGTAAAAGAAGTTAAATTAAATATTATCACGAAAATAATCACATTATTTTCACTCTTTAATTTACTTGGGCTAACCAACTAACAACCTTAGATCATTAAGTATATTGCTATCAAACTTTGTTATTCATGAAACGTTTTCTCGTTACAAAACTTGGGTATTACTTATAAACTATTTAAATTAGCTAAGAACATCTTTCCGCAATCATTTTGAGTTCCTTTAATACTGAGGAAATCTCCAGGCGCGACTCGGATCCTGCTATTACAAGAGTATGCTTCCGCGACCTAATCAAAAAGATATTACGAGAGTTATCCTCTCAGATATTATAAAAGAAAATATTGCAAAAGGGAAGAGCACTTAAAGCTTACAATATTGAATGCAAAAATCTTTTAGAAAAAACACGATGTCAGACGATGCAAGAATTTAGTAATCTTCTAAATAAAATACACTTGCAAAAAGCAAACAACATGGTTCTCATGGAAGTCTGTGCTTCACTTCTTTTATGCTTCAAATAGTATTGATACCTGAACATACTTAAGCTGTGAACATATACGTATATTCATGATCATTAGTGTCCAGTATATGGTACGTATACATTGACCACTACTTGAGGCTGATTCACATGCGCTTACATCATTTTAATTGGAGTTTAACACGCCTTACTGCTTTGCTGCCTCGCGCTTCTTAATTGGAACTTGGATGCATATGTGTTTTCATTTAGCTCAATTTATGATAAAAAAGACCAGTGGAGAATTTTGGGTACGCAGTCAAAATATGCTTCTTTAATTTATATTAAATAATAATATTAATAATTTTGGGTATAATTTAACCCAGGCAGTAAGAAATGTTTTATTATAGATAGGTAAAGATGATACATAAATTAAAAAAAATAAAATTGAAAATAATATACGTTAAATAAAAGTAAATGAAACAAATTGTGGTGTAACAGAAAATTTGTTAGAAACAAATCGAATGAGCGCAAAAGTTGAAGATGTGCTTCTGAGAACTGCGAAATATCATTAAAAGTTTGTTCTGAACATTCGACGACTCAATAACAAATTGGAATGGTCTTCGCAAAACTCGAGCAAAAGCGGATATTACATTTTATATACAGATTTGATATAATCGAAATGGCCGACATGTGATATATTTTTATTTAATTTTGACTATTTAGAGATACACCATTCATACATCCAATGTATATGAAAACGATGATGAATGAAAATATAATATTTAAATTGATCTTTTTATTGCTCAGTTTTAACGGACTGTACAATTCCCAGCATTTCTACATGAAATTTTTCTAGAAATCATGTACTAAAAATAAATAAAATTGTGTTGTATCGAAGTCAAAGAGAAGGCGGATTTATTGAGACATCTGTTCCTCGTGTCTAGTGTTGGGGGAGGAGAAATAGACTCGTGTTTCTCGTACATTGAAACAATCGTGTTATAGACGAAGCAATCCCAAACAAAAGTCTGTATTCACTCAATATTGTGTTCGCATTAGATTCTTGTTGTATAATAAACAGTTTACCTTATTTATGACTAAATTAGCTATAACGTAATTAAAAAAATACATGATTTCAGCGAGATCCATGCAGCCCTCCTGGAGATACCTTCTAACAAACATCTATCGACCCATCTACCCAACCAAAAAGGCCACATTCGCTTTTAACCTGTTAGTAAAAAGTAAGATGATTTGTTGTCTTAAGTCCAAGTAGAGCATACGTAATTTTTAGTATACATTACAGACATAACAGGTGTTTGTGTATGATATTTCAAATTAATCCCAAAAATGAAATGTTTTTAATACCGGTGTTCTTTGTTAACAGAAAGAATTTAAAAAGTATAGCAAAATTTTAAAACTTGAAATAGCGTTGTTTGTGGCGGTATAAAAGTTTTCTAACAATTCGGCTTCTCGTAATATTTCATAGCAAACTACTATCCGTTTAAATATTCAAACGGGACTCAGTCGGTATATCATGCGAGAGGAGAGTGGGGGGTGTTCGTACATCATGTCAGTTGAAGCTCCCCGGTAAGTCTCGCCCACTGCCACTCCAATAAAACTCACAAGTCCCATATTTAACGTGCAAGTCGCTTAGAGATAGTTCAGGAGTCCATCACTGCCCCTTCTCTGACTGTAATCTAGGTTCACTTAGGTAGGACTTCACTTCGTTCCCGTGGCGCCCGCCATAATGCGTTAGAGGGCAGTCAGATTTTAGTGGGTATTCCGGTCACCTTCTGTGACCGGCGAGTCCCACACTCCCTACGCCATTGCACAGCCCGGCTTAGGCGTGCGTAAACGCATTTCCTGACTATAAAAAAAAAAAAAAAAGGTAGGACTTCACTTGCGGTCGCCTGCTTCTAGAAATTACCCGAGCAAATGCAGATTTACCGGAGATTTCAAGATTGTTTCACGAAAAAGAAAATACTTTCGTATTTTATTTTACGTCTCAATTTTGTATGTAAAGTAGGTGACCCAAATTAAAAAAATCTAGTTCGTGTTTTATATTTTTGACTTTTAGAATGAAATTTTTGTGAAAATTACAAATAAGAACATTTTATAATGTAGATATTAAAAAATAAGTATGTTCATTTAAACGTATTTTAGTTCTAAAGTACACAATTAAACGTTTGCCACAATGTCTTTTCCCCCGACACTACTCCGCGCTAATCTTTTGACAACTTTCTGGTCCTTCGAGCCGGATACTAAGCCCCACCTTAGTCACCGCATTACCGGCTAATCTTGACAACTTACTTAAAACAAGCTTTCACTTAAACTTTATTACAGTAGTATGGATTTAGAAATTGCTTTTAGTATTTCCTCCTATGTTTTACTGCCGTAATGACTAAAAAGAACATATCTATTTCCTTTTATCTCACGGTTTTATTTAAAAAGAGCTTTTTTCTAAAGCAATCTCTTTTACCTTAAATTGAGCTTTATCCATAAATAAACATGACAATTAACCTCAAAATTTGTAGCTCTACTTACGCGGGATGGAAACATAATAAAGTTAGGGCGCGCACGTAACGGCCGCGTCGCGCCCCCGCGTCGTCTCCGACAAGTTATCGTTTCATTACGACATAATGGAGGAGATAGATAAATAACAAATTACATTTTCTTACCAATTACTCTTCAAAAGAATCTTAAAACTGTTTAAAAGTAAATTTACGTAAATCACAAAAAATACATCTTGTGAAGAATCCAGAAATACTTAACTTATGTTAGAAGCAATGTATACTATATGTAATCAATTTTAGTATACATAAGTTTACAAATTGTTTGAATAACGGATAGAACATTAAAGTAAAGTGAGGTAAAAAACTAAATTCCCCTGACTCTGTCCCGCACGCGATGCTAAAAACATTTCCATGTTCCCCGGCCCAGCGGAACAAAACAAATGGATAAAGTTGAAGTTTGTGGAGTTTGCAGAGTCCGTTGCCTCCCTTAACAGATGATCGGCTCCGAAACACGTAACTAAATCCATTTGGTGGCTATCGCCTCTGATCTGGAAATAGAGAGATTTTGTGTAACAAATAACTTCGGTCTTGTATGGGAAACATTTTTCTAAATATTCCATAGCCTAAATAGAAATAGTTATCATGATTTATCCACAATGATCGCAAAAGGATCTCTGCCAAATCTCTGGCTAATAGTTAACACCCTTTAGCTTGTATCGCACAAAGCACAGCCTTACCTTTATACCTTTCCGTGTAACGTCGCAGCGGTCGCTTTCAGCATTTTGTATCACATAAAAAGGCCTCCAGGGAATGTCGGTACGCGACATTACGTAAGGTAAATTATTTCGTATGACATTTAAAATTCTTTTCCGCTCTAATACAGGATGTTTAAGAATACCTTTTAATGTTTTGAACAATAAAATATTCATATCTAACTAATATTATAATGCGAAAGTATAGATAGATGTTTGTTGACACGTAACTGTAAATTGGTTGAATGGATCTTTTCAACTACCTTTTTTCTGAAATTTAGGTGACAGAATACAGTCTGTAGTAACACATAGGCTACTATAGATTCAGTTTTATTCGAGTTGTCGATTGTTTACTCGACTTTTTTTGTCTGTTTTGTGGTTGTTATGAAGCTGACAATGTTTTTTTCATATCTGTAAATTATTTCTTTATATTACGAGTAACATTATTTCATTGTCTTTCATTTAAAACTACAAGCTCAAGCTGCCGCGTCGTTCATTTTAAAATTCTTGATCCGAGTGCGAGGCGACACAGTCGGGGACACAGGAGCGGGGGGGGGGGGATTAGGACGTTTTATTACATTTCTTGGAACTCAAGCGGAGTATAATTTAATTTCTAAATTGCTTTGCTTCTCTTCGTAACTCTTCTCACAATGTTTTTAATTGATATTAACTTTGACGTTTAATATTTAAAAACAACATAGAATAAACAGTTGAAATTATGAAAGCTGTCTTTTAACAAATATGTTAATTAATTTTGAAATACTGCTGTTTGAATATCATATGTGTGTCATATTAATTTAGTTATTTTACAAAATGTTTAAGAAACAATTTTGGCTTCAATCGAATCAAGCCGAAATCGTCGTAATGTGGAAGTTAAAACGTATAACACTGTAACCTTAACGAATTCCACCCTCAACCTCGCTCTATGTGGCAGATTGTGAAGGGGTGAATTAGGCAAAAACGCGACGTGACGGAGGAAATTGATTCGAATTGCGGGACGTGCACACTCACGTCTGATAATGGAAATACGTTCAAGTGACACACACACTCAGACAAAACGTGAAATTACTTCGACTTGTCTTCTGTGTTTGTGTGGTATTATACAGGTAGAGCGGGTCTAATGCTGCTGCGGGTTCTACCACCATTAACCGTAGATTTTACTAATATTATAAACGCAAATGTTTAGATGGATGGATGTGTTACAAGGTATCTACAGAACGGCTGCATGAATCTCGGTGAAATTTCTTATATATGTAAAACACAGTCTGGAAGAACACATAGGCTACTGATTAAGTTTTTTTATTCCGCGCGGACAGAGTTGCGGGCGACAACTAGTATGGAATAAATACCATATAATGACAATGTTAATTCTCAACATATTAACAAAATAACGTGTACAAGTTAACGATGTTTATCAGAGGCAGTAATGACCGACAATATGACGGTCATCAGTATAACGAGTGTGACACACTGAGTTTGACATTTGTGTCAGCTCAGCGTGGCGAGGGTTAATTTAAAAGTTTTTAACAGCGCTCGTTAACCCTCCGACTGCTGCGGGCTTATGGTTTGTTTAATGATGGTCTGGGTGACGTTAAAGTCTGCATTACATAACATATAATAACTTTGTAGCTGAAAAAAAGTAACAAAACTACAAAAACATCCGTCTTTTTATAGATTCCACATTTAAATCGATAGCCATTTTAAAATTAAGTAAAATAATTTTTCTCAAAAATCAGAAAAGAAATGTATAACATATTCCAAATATGAAATATGTGTAAAATATTCCTGTAAAATTTTTCTTATGAATAATTTGAAATAAAGTGAAGGGATTTACCGCAGGCCGAGGCGAGGTCGAACCTTTTCGGCTAAATTCTTTGACGGGATAACAAAGAAAAAAAAACCGTCCTCGAGACAGACCGAGGTATTAGGTGAAATGAAATACACGAGCAGCGACCGTGTGATTGGGATTTACTGATGTTTTATATATTAATGCACATTTAACTATTTTGAACGTTAGAAAATGCGGTTCTCTTGAGGCTGGCACTTAATTCTAACATCACTCAACAACAAAATCGTCAAAGACAATAGAAAACTAAAAGTAAAAAGATAGTTTAAAATCATATTATTTTTAGATATTTCTTATGCTCTAGGAATAAAATAATTGTTACAATTTAATGAAAAATAACTCGTCAGAAATGCAATTACCCTCCTCAAAGAGCCGGGTAACAAATCTCATAACACGATCTCCGGCGGATCAGTGCCCGGCCCGCGCAGGGTAATGACATTTTAAATAACTTCATCGTCTCGTTTGTCACAGATAAATACAATGAAGTGGATTAAAGACTAGTGTATAAGAAAACTCTTGCTTCATAGTTTTTAACCTTAAACTTACATAAAAGTCTATTAAATCATGTTTTTATTTAAAGCAAATATATTTACTAGTTACGTACTTACGGGTTTAGTTTTGGGACTCGATTTATTGGTTTTTAAATATCCCTTATAAGCATCACGTAGAGGATAACGTTTAAAGTGTAAACCACTAAAGTCTGTCTTAATTAATAAATACAAATCGCCTAAACATTATGCACATGGATAGTTTTACTGCACGTCTTACACAGTACAAGACATGTAGAGGCAACATTAAACGTGTGTAGTTAATCAGCTCTAAGCCGGTTCTGAAGTTCAGGCCACATAGACTGGAACCATTGAGCTACGGCTCAACAACTATGTGAGTAGACAAGTCGCGAGCTGCTTCTTAACCAGTTCTCAAATCTAAACGCACATCATAACTATAAGCAGGCACAAATTAAGCTGAACTGTGCCGGTTCACTGATCTGCTTCACTTGAATCTTGAGCTGATCTTCAGATGATCAATTTTAGTTGAGTTATCCACGGCAGCATCGCTCACGTCTTATGCAAGTAGATTAGTAAATCATTTTTGTTTGTGTTCATAGATGGCGTTAGCTTGTACAAGTCATTCACAGAATGCTTTGAGTAAATGCCATTATTTTACCTTTGTATAGGAAGTGTTGGACGCATATTTAAACATCAGAAGGGATGTTGTGATTTAAAATTCTCAAGTAATAAGGCACTTTGAACCCTCATTCAAATTTCCTGTGCGGACTCTGCGCAAACGCGGCAACACGACTTCACTTTGTCATACTTCTGTAAACTTTGATAAACAACTAATAACTCTGTATAACACTTTGATAAACTATTGTACGTTGGTTAATTTTGATGTTGATAATCGCTACGAAAGTAAACAATTATTTTAGAACTTATTTCCAAAGCGTTAAAGTGTTTATTTGAATGACTCTAGAATTCCACTGTACTGTTTTAATACATATTGCCATCCCTTACATTCTATTTGAAATAACAGAGATAACAATATACTATATCCTATATTTAATGTAACATTACTAAAGAAAGATTTCCTTTGTCATTTAAGCAGCCGTACTTGCGGTTGTTATATTTATTTAATTAAAATAACAACACTCTTACTTCTTTTAAAAATTTATTTCGAACATCGGCAAATTAAAAACCAAACGTTATTCAATGAAGGTAGAAATCTCTCAGTGTCACCGCAACTTTACATCACATTAGAGTAAATAGAAGACAGTCTTCGCCGCGTTGTGCAATCAAGACGAGTTGCTTCGGCTTGCATTACCATCCAGCCTCCCCCTACACCCCAGATACCCCTCCTTAAGGAGAGGGAGGTGGTTATTAGGTGGGTATTACAACCTGCGATGGAGGGAATTGATTAGACTGTGAGACCTCGCGAGCGATACGTGAACTATGATCGTGTATCGAATAACGAAGCTTAAAGCAGTAAAGTATAAAGTTTTTGTCATTATTAAAAACGACACTTCACACCGCGGTATTCTATCAGACAAAGAGAACATAGGACATCTTTTACAAAGGTCTGCGAAATCTGAAATCGCGGCAAAAAATTGTAACATAATTATTAGACGTACATAAGATAGGTACGATTTTATATATCGCTGGCTTCATAGCTCATTTCTATCAGCAAAAGGCACTGTTATTAATTAGGTTAGGTCCATTAATCGCCGTCGGACATGGCTGGCCATTTTTATCTATCTACCCTCCCTCTAATTTATCACGCGCTGGCTCATGCATTGTGGATTCTCTGTTTGTATCCAGCGACTGCTCACTGCTCGCTACACAATCGCCACAAAGCGTCACATACATTATTCAGACTTCATTGAAGCTAGTGTATAAGTATGATGGATGTTACGTGACATCTAAATGTAGAATTTCACTGCAGTAATACTTGTTTCAATAAAAATTGTCATACGTTTCATGCAGCATAAAAAGACCAAAATATTCATCAAATGTTAATCGGCAGTTGAATTCTACGTGATGATTATTATGTGAAAGCAGTTTTCTTGTTGTAAATAAAGTCCAACCTGAATTAGCGAGATTTCAAGAGACTTCAGGAGTTTCTCTCTTACCTTTCTCACTTACGTAGTCATCCGTAACTTTGTTTTATTATAAACTCTATACTTTAGTTTGCATATCATACCATGTTTTTAATTGATAACTTATAAAGTTTCTATTGTTTCTCTGTTTAAAAGACAATGAGAAAGAATATGTTGTGAACTTTAAATTCAATGTAAATATGTTTAGTTAGGACTGCAGCCTGCAGCAAGATATCAGTGTGTTTTTTATACTTTAAGCTAGTTGATGAGTTCTCAAGATTTGTGTTTAAATGTAAGTTAAATGGAGCTTTTAACGATCAAAGTGTTTCATTTCCTATGTGCATAAATATAATATTTAACGACTTGAAGCCATACTTTGATAGTTTAAGGGTTAACTTAACACGTTCTTAATGTAGTTTTCTTTATAAAAAAATCACTAAGGCATTAATTTACCGACTGTTTAACTATTAGTGTTGAATTTAACTTTCTGAGTAATGTTGTTTGAACTTTAAAGTTTTTGTGTACTATTGTAAGTCAATACAAAGTAAAGATACAACAACTTGATACGAAGGTAAGTACACTATGGGTATTGTATTAAAACTTAGTTAAAACTTACAAATATTTACTCAGATAACTTAATTTACATACAAACTTAATAACACTTTATGTTTAAGAGCAATTTAGTTTTAGTAGATGGCGCCACCAATGATAATACATAGAACTGGCACATATTGTCGCCTTTACTTATTTATGAAAAAACGTAGCGAATAGAGTTTTTTTTGTTTACTTTCATTATTCCTTCTTGTGTGTATTTCTTCGCGTTTTAACGAGTTTATTTTGTATAAAAGTTTTTTTACGTTTTCGTAACAAATGTTGATACAAACATTAAGATCAACAAATATATTTGAGTCCTAGAATTAATGACAAATGCCCAATATATTTTAAAGTACTGTTGTATTTCACCCTTTTGTTTCTTAACAAGTAACTTCGCACTTCTAACTTTATATTATTATGTAAACACACATGTGACGTAATTCTAACTGATTGCTTGACACTGCCACTTAAGAACTCAGCAATATTATGTTTCATTTTGTTTCTAAACATAATAATTAGTAACTAACTTAATCTAAATTCAATATAAAGTATTGACAGACGTGACAATGCGAACCAAATTGTAATATATGACCACTAGGTAACGAGCCTAGTGTAACACGACCGTACGAGAACTAGACGAAATGAAAATGTTTGTTTACGAACATTTTTGTAATGTCCGCTCTCTGTAAAATGATAGAATTAACGCATTTCTTGTCGATGTGAAATAAAGTTTATAAAATCACACATATACTGCCCTCTCATCCCTCAACCGAGAGCACAAAGATCGTACCGAGCCACCCCCGCGCACCCCTCATTATGCAAACCAAACAGAACTTTTCATATTATGCACTACAGAGGGTAATGCTTCTGGCTGACTTCATACAAAGTTGAAAGTTTTGTTTGTAGACGACGCGGCAAAGGGTTAACAATTCTGTGACATAGCCAGGGGCGCCAATAACCTAATGGTTAATAGCACGGTCTACTGAACATGTGATCGTAGGTTCGTTTCGCACTTGAGTTATAGAAGGTGAAAGTTTTGAAATAGTATTCCATGAATAAAAACGTTTTTTGTACTAATTTATTTTAGGAACAAGTTAAACTATTTTTATACATATATCGTATATTAAAAATATGTAGAAATAAATATATTCCGTTTGCTGTTCTTTGAATAAAATTTAATTAACCCCATCATACATAAAAGTAATTTCCATAGTATAGTAGCGGCTTTGTGCTCGTACGAGACGCTTTCACAGTAATTAGCAGATCAATGGTAGAGAACACAAAGCTTGTGCTCACAAAAAGCGACGCCCAGTGTGTCTGCAGCCTAAAGCGGGATAGTTCAGCCCAGTGAACGCGCGTTCTGATTAATGGTACTAACGAGTTGTTACTGTCGCGACACATTGAGCCTCAAAAACGTTTATTAAACAATTCAATAGAAATTTTAGGTCATGTAAAGTTTACAATGACTATGCGTGTTTCATACTAAAAAGGCGTGTACGAACTTTGTAAATATTTATTAATATGTTACGCCTACACATATAAACATAGCGAAACAAAAGAAATTTATCAAAAAACGTCTGAAATTAAACCATAAATACCAAAAAAACTAACCTAAATGCAAAAGTCCAGATGGATGGATGTATGTTTGTTTGAAGGTATCTCCGGAACGGCTCAACGAATCTTGATGAAATTTGGCACAGATGTATAGGTAGATCACAGTGTGGAAGAACACATAAGCTACTTAATATGTTTTTATGTAACTCTGCGCGGACGGAGGCGTGGGCGACAGCTAGTTACATATAATTATAAAAACACTTGATGTTACATCAAACTCTTTAAAACGTCGAAATTGCCTGACTTTGGTTGGTTAATCTTGTTTTCTAAACAACGATTAACTTCCCTCCATTTAGCGTCCACTTTATAACGTCACAAATTGCTCGGTCCCTTCAGTGACATTATATAGAGTTGATATTGTATTTCATACATATTAAGAAAGTCCTTGTTATCTGCAAAATTACAAGATCCAGATCCTAAACTTGTTATGACTTTGGAAAGCTTGTATCAAAGACCTTTATACCTTTGTTTAATTACCACTTAACAACCTTATTACGACAAGACTCACACAAAGACAAGAGCATTTACTGTGTTTTACATAATTATATTACCTTAACTACGAGAGGTACACGTTTATAGTTAAAATATATATAATATGTTAACTTTATCACTAATTAACTTGTACTTAATGAACTTAATGTTTGAGATACGACATAAAACTGTTAACTTAAGTTTTTACTGTTGTAATACATGTACAAAAACATGTTTGATTTTACAACGATATGAAAAAATGACAATAGAAAGCACAAAAGAGAAGTTTTAGAAGTGCTTTAGATTGTCAATTTTAAAAATTTCAGCGTCACACTCTACTAAATATAAACTATATTATATAAATCTATTATTCGTTTAAATGTATAGAATTTTAAACCTTTAATGATTATGGAATAATCGTCCGCAACACAATTAAATTTTGTCCGGAAAAACTAAGCAACGTCGTGGGTAATTATAGGAACTTTTAGTTGGCTGTTAAACTTTCAGTTGACTGTACGTGTCGACCAACGCTTAATGAATACACGTTTCAGTAGACTTTAATATGCTTTAATACACTTTTTAATATTAAAGAAGATTTTTGAATGTTTCGTTTTCAATGAAATCTATCGATAATGGTTCTAAGAACAACTATCTAACTAAAAATCTTGACTTTTTCTTAAGTAGATTAAGCACAGTGTGTTCAATTCTTCCTCACATCTCTATCAGCTGTCATATCTGATTAAATTTCAAAGAGTACATATATTAAAGTTACTACTAGTTTACAGTAAATTCCAAAGCAAATATTAGTTGACTTGTGGTGTGTAGTTGTGGAGGGGATTGGGCTTCTAATGGCGGTCATTGTCGGCCGCTAGAGACCGCTAGCGTCGTGTTTGATAGATGGTCAACATTTATCTCGCAAACACTAAAGTATATGTTACATATTTGATATATAGAAAGTATATAAAAGAAGTTACTAGTACTATAGATTAATATAGTAATAAAAATTATTTACCAACGAATGACGACTCCTTTGTATGGAAATTTCAATAATTTGGAAGAATTAGTGTTGTAAAATGTCCCGTCGTGACATAGAAACGTGTAAAGAGGATTTAATACAACCCACGTCGTTCGCAATATTGCACAAAGAAGTAGAGTATACTCTACTATGACTATGTCAACATTTCTATACAGTCAAATCTTTACTAATTATAAACCTTATTTGAATTTCAAACCTTTGTCATCGTTGGTAATGAAAATGTGTTTTTGACTTGTGAACTGTACCTGCAACAAAAAAGAAAACTTTTCAGAACATTTTGCTAATATTATAAATGCGAATGTTTAGATGAATGGATGGATGGATGTTTGTTTGAAGGTATCTCCAGAACGGCTCAATGGATCTTAATGAAATTCGGTACAGATGTAGAACTTGGTCTGGAAGAACACAGGATTTTTTTGCCAGGATTAAATAAATGTAAAATAATAAAAATAAAATTAAAAGCTTATTTATATACAATTGATTTTCCAGACGATTTTAATTGATTGATTGATTTTAACATAATACTGGAAAACTTAAATAATACTAATTTGAAATAAGCAAAGCATGTGAATGATTCGTAGCATACATTTGTACTAATTGCAATTTCAACTTGTGAATTATTCTCGAGTTAATTTCGAATGAAAGCTGAGATGCGTTCAACACGTCTCTGATGTGACACGTATCCATTAAATTAGAAATCTAATTAAGTTCAATTAAATTAAGTTCAAAATTAAAGTTACACTGAATTTTAGAGCTTTTCTACAACTTTAATTAAATTTACTACAAATGTTTTAAAACATTCTATAGCCACTTTACTATTTATATTAAATGTTTTCTTGTATATAACAATACTTATATGTACAAAATTACAGAAAGACTTTAAAAAAATAGCACTAAAGGTATATCGAAAAGTTTAAAAATGAAAAGCTAAACAAATAAACCGCGAATGAATGAATAATTTAATTGTCTTGCATATTTTATTGGGAAACCCATTGACCCACATATGTCGCTTTCCCCGGGGGACTACGACGTACTATAAACAATCAGACGTCCCCGCGCCGCCACACGTCGTTGTCTATGCCCTCCTCACACTTCGTCAAACACACAATATCGTTCACTACGACACGACATGTCGACTCAGGCAGACGTGTTGCGGTCGAACACATTAATATCTAATTACTTTCTGTTCTCCTTCTATTCGAAAAGATATTGTAAATTAAATTTACAAGTATGTTGTTAAAAAATAAATAATTTTCAGTTATATTAAAGCATTATTTTTTATAATATTTTAATATCGGGTTAATATTGAATCTATGTTTCCTTTAGATTTGTATTCACCAATATTTCTTTCTCTTGTTATAAATAGTTACAATTCTTATTAGAATTTTTGTAAAACATTTTATGTAACTTCAACTATTTTAATTCGGAGCTCTGGGAGCGTTGCGTTGATACGCAGTTTGCGTTTAATTTGTCGCCGTCGACGCGTGAAATTGTCCACTTTAAACGAAAAATATAAAGCCTAAGTTATTTTGCGTTAAATTTCGGGCGAGGAACGACATTTACTGGAAGAATAATTACGACTTGTAATTATTTAAATCACAGCGTAATATTTACTGTGTGCATTTTATTAATAATACTCCAGTTTCATGTATCAATTCCGCAATTTTAAGATAATTGGATTTTCGTAAGTTAAAATACAAAGAAAATCTAAATTTAAAATCGATTCAAACAAGGAACTATACAAGCCCTTTCGTTATAATATCTTTCGCTACGTGAATCAGATAGTATTTCGTTGGCAGGCAACGTGAAGTTTTGTAGGTATCACGTCGTGCCGATGGCCCACATACACTAAATAATTCAAACAGACAGAATAGATACGGGGTCGATATCGGGGCCGGCGTCTGTCACGATTTACGATGTGTATCAACACCATGAATAAATAAATGCTTAAATATAGAAGTCTATCTGCTGTATTTACAAATATACGTAATAATTTAGCGTAATCACATTACAGTTTGTTAATAAAGGTTCATAATTTTTTTCATTAGAGTAGACTTAATAAAACAAAAATAAAAGGTTTATCTGAAGCCAGTAGATAGAAAGATCTTTTCATTATTGACGTAATCCTTTCGAAGCGAAGAATATTAAAAACGGACAAACCCGAGATTTAATATCGCAGTGGCCGCAGTAAGCCGAGCCGGATAGATTGTCCGACCACGACCACTGCAATTCGAACCTAGACTGACATTACGTAATTCTTTTATTTAATTCCACACAGTTTGCACGACCGTTCAGTTTTCGCGAAATTTTCTACCTTGCACAGCCGTGTTGTGGACTAATCTGTCCTCGGTAGTATTTCCAAACCGCTACGACTAAGGGTCCTTACGAAGAGGGCGTATCACCATCTTAAAGGCCGGAAACGCATCGATAAACACCTTGGTTTTACCGCTGCTCGTTTGCCCCCTTCTCTCCCCTTTCTGTCCTTTTATAAAAAATAATCACTCAAAAGAACCACAGTTGTCCTAAGGTGATTTAGCAAAAAATAAAAAAAAAGCAAATGCTTTATAAAATTTAGCACACTTGTACTGTAACAATTAAAAAAAAAACATACAAACTAATTGAACTCCTTCTCCATTTTGGAGTAAGTTAAAAACGTAACTCCAATTTGGAGTTGATAAAAATATAATAATTACCGAGTTCATTTCGTTGTACGACATTCGCTCGTTTTGTGCGACCGCAATGGAATACTGGCTTTACCTCATCGTTTGATTAAATTCCAGCACTACAACTGCTTAAATGGGAAAAGCGCCTTCAATATAGGAATATATATCGTAATATCTTTTAGTACATTTTACTCGAAAAATGTCTCTTCATGACATGAAACCTGATGATAGAGACATATATAAAACAATATAATTTTAAATGAAAACAGATATGAAACCGAAACATAATAATGTCAATGTATATAATAAAAGGAAGAAGAGCTTAGTTTTTTACTTTTAAAAGAATAACGCTCTATTTAAATACACAGCAATTAAAAACCTGAGCGGAATTCTTTAAAAAGCATAGAAATAAATGTGTGGTTTGAAAGAGAAATTTCACTTATTTTATATATTTTTTGTAATTATCTACGCCTTCGCAATGTGCTGCGGTTTAAAAATATTCATAAAGTAAAAGAGAACTGAAGGCCACGGGTTTAATTACTGCGTTGCCTTTACAATGGCGCTACATAAAGGGAACTCTTCAAATAACTTACGAAAAATATTTATGAGTTATATATACTGTAGCCCTTCATTTTGAACGAATTAAGTTAAAAAACCGTAGTAAGTAAGCTTTGTCCTATTCCATACTGTAATCTATATCTGCTCGAAATTTTATCTAGATCCGCTCAGTCGTTTTAAAGTAACGTGATAACAAACAGCCATACTTCTTTATACGAGTAATATAAGGTGATAAACGAGAAAAACACCTGCATTCGCTGAAATAGGGAAGAAACTGCCTTCAACGGAAGTCGGAATAGAAAGAAGATATTTCTACTTTCAATGCGTACTCCCTTCCTCCGTCAAATTAACTTCCCTTCCCATCATTTGCTCATAAGAAAAGGGTGGTATGGGAATGTGGATACGTTAAAACTTATAGTAAATAGTAATAAGAAAGATAATCAAATAGTTTAGAATACGGTAGTAAACATAACAGACATAAATCTAGTACCAAATTGACTTAAACCTTAAAACATTTTACACTAGAGTCAGTACATAAAATGTCACAGTGGACCGTGGCACTTAAGTGAAAACTTAGCTTATATTTGTGCATCTCACAAGACCTGCGGTACTCCCTAGCGAATGCGGTCTTCCCCGGCGAATGTGGTCCTGAATACAGGATGCAGCACGTCTCTCAGAATGCTGGAGGCGTGTTCACATCACTGTCATCATTTATTCATTATAATTTAATTTACTTTTATACCTTAGTAGCGATTCAGAAACGACTTAGTTACTGGATAGTTTTCTATGAAGCGATTTTATCCGACACTACGTAGAAGTGTAGTTGATATATAATTTTTCCTTTCCTTTTAAATAAGCTTTTACATCTTTCAAATGTCCGATCAGAATCCGTAGTAACAGATCCCTACTCAGCATTCGCGGTCGCTCTCGCCCTTTTCTGTAACACACGACATTGTCAAGAAATGTCGCTAAGCGAGGTGTTAGTGTGACCCTTGTCACGTATCATATTCCTTTGATCGCAATTTATTTATATCCAGCCAGTAAATTAGATTTACTATAGCAATAGCTGACCCCTCGTCTAACATATTTTCTTTATGGCACAATATTAGGATTGTAGGAGATTGACTCGAGATTGAAGAACGATATATGTAATCCTTACAATTAACAAGAAATAAAGCAAATGATTAGAAATTAATAAATAATTAAAATAAAATCTATAAATCATTTTAATGAGATGAAAGCAAAATCTTGAAACTTCTAGAAACCAAAAAAGGCGTCATAACGACATTTGTAACAAGAAAAATTAACAAGTTTTTTAACATTGAGTAATTACGTAATGACAATTCTACAAACATAAATAAATGAGCGTTCAAATATGAAAACAAAGTAACGTAATTTACAAGGAACTAGATAAGATAGTATCACAAATAAGATATGAATTCGCCGAATGATCCAATAAAGAGTTTACGAGGCCAAGAGGCAGCTTTTTACGACGAGTCTCAGCCAAACTACGTTGCTTTACGTGTCAGAATTACATGCATCATCATAAAATCTGTATTTCATAACACTGAACTTTGAGATATAAATATAAAATTTAACATAGTTTTATGTAAGGTTTGAATTGATTCAATTGAAGCAGTGAAGAATTACCTACAGACCAAGGGCAGTATAAAACAGCAATTTTCAGAGAGCGCTATCGATAACAAACAAATCCTCTTACCAATTTGAAGTAGATATGAGATCGCTTAAGTCTTCTAGTGTCTATTGTGCACAACACAATACAGAGGTCGCTATCGTCACAGCATTTGACCCAGTTCCCCCCCCCCTCACATTGCGACCTTTATTCCTTTACAACTATTCTAGATGCTAGCATCTCCTTGAACTCTCCAGAGGCACGCTTTATAATAAAGTTGTGCAATTAAAAACAAAATAACTAAGTTGAGGGAAGTATTTTCTTCCAAAACTTGAGCAAACATACATTTTTACGTTTCGAATAGATAAGTTATTATTGAAATTCTAAAGAAATGTTTTATCAAAATAGTCGATAAAATGATGCAAGACGAAGAATAGTGATCACGTAAACAGTTAACTGCAATGTAACTCTTATGTTTTCTGTCAAGGTATGGAACTGCACGACGTTATGTGAGCGCTGTCTTCTCTAATGCGATAGAATAACTATGCAAACTCCAGCATCTCAAAGCAAACACTCGACGATGCTTTGAACAACACAACTGGCATGATTTAAATTTGAGAGAATTTATTATGAATACAAGCGCACAAGCAACGGGCCGTAATACGAAATTTATTCAAGTCGTTAACGATTGTCTTTGTTGCAAATACACAAGAGCTTTTGTTGTACGATGTTACGAATGATTATTTAACTATTTCTAAAAGTTATTGTTATACTTCGGCATTATTTCCCGTGCTGTCAAATTCTCCCGCCATTACATAGCGCCTTCAGCGCCATCTTGATAACGATTGACGTTCGAATTAACTCGGTCACGTGCGCACAACTTCTCCTAATGGCTAACGTGTGGCTTGAACGCAGAATGAATGCTTTTGTTGAGAAATGATGAACTTTAGATCTTTCATATTACATTTTTTTGCAGTATATGTTTAGATCATTTAAAATTTGCTGCTATCACATAAATAATTAGAATTTGATTAGAGATCTTGGTAGTATTTGTTGTTCGAAAATGATGTGATTTAGTTTCGGTTAATTTAAAACAGGAAAACTCCAATAAACTCTTTAATAAACCGTATATCTCACATACGGACTCGAATGTGAACAGTCGATTCCAATTGAAAAGAAATTGGAGTGTAGTCACTGCACTCCAATTTTTTGCACCACTGCAGTGGTCTATCGAGTATCGTCGCTGTTGTGACACGTATAATTGATACGGTATAAACTGATGTTTACAATCAATTAAGCAAGAGTTTATTAATAGGTTCGTGTTCAATAAAATAATAAAAAAAGTTATGTATTTTTGAACATTTCATAAAAGTGCTGAAAAGTTCAATATAGTGCTGGGAGAAGGGAAATTAAGTGTAAACGACGAACGGCGAGTAAATTGATGCAGAGTGGAACGAGCTCGCTTCCGGGACGTAAAATGAGAGTTTAAAAGATCGATTTCGAAACGGATTGAAAAATAAAAATACAAAGAAAAGCGATCTCGATCTCCAAGTTTGACAGACAGGTAACAATAATTTATTTATTGTGTTGCGTTGTAGTAATCATAACCTAGACTTCTATTTCGATAAAATTATATTAAATATTTGGAAAGACACAAAGAAAGAAAAAAACATTTACTGCCACACAAAAAACACATACAATGCCCAATCTTGATATAAAATTGTGGCAAAAGGAAGCCAGGTCAGTGAAGCAGGGACAGACTAAACTGTTTTGTTGCCTTTGTAAGCTTTATATTGTGTTAATAACAGCAATGGTATAATAAAAATATAATGTAAGCCATACAAATGCTATGATTTATCATCATCATCTTTAAAAATTTAAATGTGAAATTACCAGAACACTTTGATAACTTCACACACTTGAAGACTTGACATGCATAGAGTTCTTCAAAAGTTTCTTTTTCCTTTGACATTTAACATTTCCTTTAAAAAATCAATTTTTAAGTATGACAAACTCTAACAAGATATGAGTGAAAATACTAGAACTGGAATTCATTGCAAAATGGTCGTTTTTTTATTTTATATACAGCACTCCAACTTATGTTAGTGAAAATAGCAAAAACTGTAAAGATATAACGTGTTCCTAGATAATGAAATAGGAAAAATATGAAGCTAGGATTAAAAATGAAGGGAGCGTTTAATGGCAGCATTGAGATGAGATCAAAGAGTTCTCGAAGGAACCGCCGCAATGTTGCCAGCTACTTACTAAGTTAACTAATACATTTGTTAATCAACTCATCACTATGTACTTTACATTAGATCAAATTCCTCCTCCAAGAGTTCCTGGGACCTAAATCTCTGTATAAAACACGTCGTCATCCCTGTTATTATCTTTGACAAAATACATAGATAGAACAACATTTTGAAACGCAAATTTTGATTTCAGGAACCCACGGAGCTTTATTATGTTTGCCTTACGCCTTATAGTATATTTCAGATAACAAAAGACTGTAAATTGAAGTTAAATTAAATTGTTAAGCCAAGATAAAGCTAGCATCTGCGGCTCCGTGGCCATGTTCCGAGAACACTTGTCACTAATGGCGTACCATCAGACCTCCCTTCCACACTTCCGGTCAGACCTTACAGACCGGATATTGCTCGTAGCTGCATCGATCGCCTACGTTAACTCTAGTCTGGCTTGTGTAAACACATCGTTGATGCTTCGGTTATTTATATAAATATAGAATTTTATAGTTTAGACAACAATATCTAGAAGTTTTAGAGATGATAAAATAGATAAATAAATGAGTTTGAAATATCGACTATAGTTCTTTTTTTCTAATTTAGTATTAAAGGATAATATACATATTCTAGATTTTTTGTTAATGTTAAGAACTTACACCTAATAAACAAATTTAATAGACAACCGGTGACAATATTATCCAAACTCATCGATTTAAAGACAGACAAAACGATTTAGTCATTTTTGAATTATGCATAACTTTGAATAAAATCTTATAAAACTTTTAACAATAAAATTAATTAAACTATTGTGGGCAAAATAATCGTTACCAGAAGCATAACACTGTGCTGTTACAAGCAAGATGGCGTCGGCGTTACTACCGTTAGCCCACGTCCCTGTTGCCACGCCGTACAACTTGAGTCTAATTTGAAATTTCAATTTACGTATTTTTAGTAATCTTATTGGGAACTCGCCTGAAGACTAAAAAAATAAGTAATAAGAAGTTGCTGTAGTTAACCGGATTCGATGACAATGTCATGCTCCACCACACACTTAGTTTAATTCTAGTTACTGTGTTATTTATTATATACCGACATACTATGTTCGCGAATTTTATAATGAGCCGTATAGATTGCATCATACAAACATTTTTAAAATCTTGCCATTCCTTTAAACGCCAGATTAATATCTGGCGTATAAAGGAAGTAATTTTGTAATCAAAATCCTTTTAAAATTTGTTTAATATTTAAACGAAATGAATATTAGAATTTCAAGTGTAAACTCGCGTGGGCGACTTCAATAACCGAGGTATACACGACCGGTCAATAGCTGCTGTAAAGGCGGGCTACGTAGAGACGTCTTTCACAAGATCATACCCCTTTATAAAATATTCCAAGCTTCAAATTCAATTTAAAAGAGAAACGAATAGCTTTAAGTATATAGTTATTAGACCGTATTTATTTATTTATTTTAAGACTACTGCAAAGAAAGTTATATGTTTAAAGAATTAAAGTTATAACCATGTAACGTGACATAGGAAGCTATTTTGAGTGTTGTCGTTAATCTGTGCTATATCTTTGGTCCCTCGAGTCGGACGCGTGCTATTAGCTATCAAATTGCCTGCCAAAATCTTTCTCTAATCTATTTCTCGTCTCTCAATCGATTAAATCTGTTCTACGGCTTCAGATTTTGGTCTAAACTACAAACTACTGCCCAACTTCAGCACTCTAAGTACTAAACCAGATGCCGTATGCAAGCGGACTTATGAATTTCAATGACGTAAAGCTTGTGTTAAATATATTGTAGTATTTCTCAAAGCGAATGAAAGGTATGATAATGATTACAAGTTATTGACAGGTAAAACTACAATTTAGCTTTTCGTTGCAAACAGTTATAGCAGTTATCAATTAACAAAATACTAAAAGCTACTAAATTACGGTATATGATTACCTAATTAAAGGTTAAATAAAAAAGTTCACATAGACATGTCAAAGTTAACGAACAACGTGTGACAAAAATGTTGTGACAATGATATCATAGTTAATGCGTTACACGGAATATGTTTCGCGTGTCAATAACATTTTATCACGGAACTGACAAAATATTATATTGGATTATGTTTCCATTCATGACAACGATTACACAATAGTTTTTGTAGACTGTGCAAAAAAAAATATATAATGAAAGCTTTCATATAATATTAAAATAGATACAAAGAGAGTAACAATAAAAAAAGCTTTTTTTATTTAATAACGTTAATATAGATGTTTAAAAGTACTATGAATGTATAAAGCTTAATTTCTTTGAGAGAAAACTTCAAAGCATGTTTTTATCGTAAAGTTACATTGTAGAGGTTTTTCTGTCATCCCTTGTTTATTTGATACAGTAGTTTAGTGTTTACCTGATGACTGCTATGTTTATATAGTCACGAATCTCATCTAATTGGTGCTTTATTGATTCTAACGGTACGCGGTCTCAAGGAAGATTAAGTGATCAGATAACAAATTGATAGACATATAAAATGATCTATATTTAAATACTAAAATGTTTCCCAGAACTCTTCCATTATCTCAATAATTTAATTTACAAGACTTTGAAAGGTATTCTATAAATGTTCAGCAGTATATGCAAAGTAAAACGTCCATAAATAAAGCACGAATAAATCTCAAAGGATATCAGAGTACAAGGATGAACAGTGTCCGGTGTATTCGGCCCGACTAGCAGTGCCATCTCCCGGACACTCCTCTACTAATCCCGGACCCGACTGCGCACTCAGCCTAATCTACCCTATCCAATGCTCGGACCGAAATCCTACTATTCCTATCCATAGGATATTTATATCCTACAAATAATCCAATGATTTAACAACACCAATGGAAATAATCCAAATATAAAAAACAAAAACTTAAATGTATATTGTAAAATAATAACTGCTACGATATGGCTGCCGTATGCCTCGATTAATATGAAAATAATATTTAACAGGATTGAAGCAAGGGTATTTTTCTTCTTTCTAATTTTCATAATTATGTTGGTTGAGTTCCCGCTAATTTTTAATACTCGACAGTTTAAACTAAGTAATTTGACAGTCTTTATTAAACCTTACACAATAACGAGTAGGCAGGAGTGCCCAATTACTTAGAACTTATACGAGACATAACCGCGGGGCCTTAGTTTGTGGAAGTTTGCCGATGTAACACGAAATGTTACAAATATGACAAATTTGTGTTACAATCGAAGCCACAATAAAACCTTTCGGGGAAATTTAGAAATTGGACAAAGGAAATTGTGACAAGTGAAGCGAAGTTGTTAATATTCCGTCCCCCTCCCCTTGCCTCCCCCAGCACCCACCCCGCTCTGGCTCTGTCCCCGCCAACTCTAAACCGATTATTGTAAATACAAAACAATTTGTCAATTTGCTTATCTACTTTTGAAATCAGCTTTTGTATTAGGTCCTTACATATGAAATTGGCGTTTTGTATGGGAGAACAAAAAGTCGAATATTTTTTAATATAATATATTTAATTAATCAAAGTATGGACCATTATTTTCTATGCACTTTTGCCATCTCATAGGTAGTTCATTGATCCCTTTACTAAAAAAAAACAGTCGGACGGGAATCAATAAAATCTTTGAAGGCGATTCGGACTGCCCCATCGGAGTTGAATTTTTTCCCTTGCAAGAAGTTATCCAAATTTCGAAAAAAATGGTAATCTGTTGGAGCAAGGTCCGGGGAGTACGGAGGATGTCTTAGACTTTCCAATTGAAGCTCTTCTAATTTAGTAGCCGTCTGTTGCGCAGTGTGTGGTCTAGCGTTGTCGTGAAGCAGCAGTGGCGTGGAGCGATTGACCAGCCTAGGTTGTTTAGCCGCTAGCTTTTCCATCATGGTTTGCAATTGCTGACAATAGACATCAGCCGTAATAGTCTGGCCAGATTTGAGAAAACTGTAATGAACAATACCGGCACTAGTCCACCAAACGCTTACAAGTAACTTTTTTGGGGTTAATTTTCGCTTGGGGCAGGATTTGACTGGCTGGCCAGGATACAACCATTGCGCTGAGCGCTTCCGATTATCGTAAAGAACCCATTTTCCATCACAGGTAATGATTCGGTTTAAAATACCTTAATTATTGTGCCGGTTTAGTAATGTAACGCAACAGTCGACGCGCGTTTGCCGGCTTGCTTCAGTCAATTCGTGAGGTACCCACCTTTCAAGCTTTTTAATCTTCCCAATTTGCTTCAAGTGAATTAAAACAGTTTTATCACTAACATCGCAGCCTGCAGCTAACTCGGACGTGGTTTGCGATGGATCCGCTTCCACAATAGCCTTCAACTCTTCATTATCAACTTGAGTCTCAGGCCGTCCACGGGGCTTGTTCTGCAGATCGAAATTTCCAGAACGAAAACGTTGGAACCAAAAACGAACTGTGTTTTCTTTTGCAACACGACCGCCATACACATCATTCACCCTTCGAGTCGTTTCCGCAGCACTAGTGCCACGGCGGAACTCGTACTCGTAAATAATGCGATATTTTAAGTTTTCCATTTTGTAAAAGGAGTGACGCAAACAGAAAAAAACAGAAGAAAAAAAACAAATGAATGACGGTTATCGAACCACAAATACATGACTCTATAGCTGTACAAATTTGAATTTGGAATTCCTTACCAAAGAGGAGAAATTCGTGATTAAAGTGGCCAGAACGAAAAACGCCAATTTCATATGTAAGGACCTAATATTATTTGTTGAATCGTTTCCGTTTTCCTGCAGAAGTTAAAACGTTTATCTTGTTTTATGTTTAATAATATTTGAACAAGAAGTTTACGTCTGCCTCAACAAAGTTTGAAGTGGAAATAATTAAATTAAAATAATTATTTAATTCAAAACAACAAATACAACATTTAAGAACGATAAACGTAAAGTCAAAGACTAATTTTACCCAAATTAAGTTAGAAATAAAGTCATCAACCCTCCTTGGTAGCGCGGAAGAGATTGTACGCTGTCTAGGTGGTCAACCTGGCCACTAACACGGCTCTGCACACCGCGCCGTGGAGAAAACAGTAAAAACAATTTTATTCGGTTTGAAAAAAAAAGTTATATGATTTTATAGACTAATAAGTTAAAAATTGATTAATTGATATTGTAGAAAACTGTGTGATTCAGAATGATTGAATCCTCTGTGTGAAAGTCAGAGGTTGTAGGAAATATTAAAAAAAAAACTTATAGACAAAATGTACCGATTACAAGCGACTAAAGTTGTCAAAATGTATTTGATGTCCGTATATGGCAGAGCGGTAAATTGAATCAAAAGTTACCGTAGTCTACGGCACGTGTGCTACGTGCCGAGTTTCTGAACGCGGGCCGCAGAGGTCGCACCTAACGCGCTGTGTTCATATGCGGGCCTGTAGAAGACGCCTCTGTCGGTCACTAAAGGATACTCAGCAACGTACATCTTGAGATCGATTTCAATTTGTTCAGGTAATACTCACGAATCACTTTGAGTGGTTCGAAAAAAAAATTAGTTGACACACGGACAGACGTGACGTTACGTAAACGTGAAACTTAAAATTTCATTGCACTAAGTTAAGTAAAAATCATGGTATGTTACTAATATTAATTATTTTAACTATTTAAAATAATCCGCAGCTGGGGTTAATTTATAAACGCAAGATTAAGAAATGTCTAGATGAATTTATCGAACGCTATAAAAAATCTTCGATTACAAACTAACAATCATTAACCGCTGATTTCTGAGATCATAATATTTGTGTAAAACATATCGCCATCCTTGTCATTATCTTTGACAAAACAGTAATAACAATATGTTTAAAGGGGAGAATTTGGTCTCAGAAACCCGCAATAAGTCACTTTTAAGACAGAAGGCAAGTTAAAAGGCTTTGCAGTGCTAATTAACAAAAGCTATCGAGTTTGCAAGTTGCGCAGTTCTGCAACGCGGCCGCTCTACGAGAATAGTTTCGACGCTCTGCCAGTACCACTTAAAACTTCCACCACTCATATTTTGCTGACCTTATATATCGGCTGAGTGGTTAGGGTTGCCAAGAAAATATTTATGATTGCTGTATATAACAAATGTATGCGAGAATATAACATGGTCAAATTTTGGTAATTTAAAGTACAAATTGAAACCACACTAGGCATTTAATAAATTTTTCAATTTAGCTATTGTAAAAGATGTTTTAAAAATAAAAAAAAGAATACGGTTTTATGTTTTTTACTCTTGACACCATAATCTTTCTGCCATTTCTGACAGCCCTAGTCGCGAAGTCAGTGCTACGTCATCTATGTACGTTCCACACATAATCCACTTTGCTTCACTTTATCAATCGACTTAGATTGAACAGCACAATCCCCTTAATTAACGACGCCAACGTTTCGCTTGCTGAATGTTAACTTGCATTAACGAAATTAAGTTAACATTTATGCCATACTCTAGTATATAATATTTTCAAACATTCTTTTTAACTTTTAACAAGTTTTAAGATGTATAATTTCTTTGTAATTACTTCTGAAAATGCGGTTGCGTAGTACCTTACCTGGTAGTACTTACCTGGCTCTATATTTTAAGTATAAAACTATACCAAATAAGAACACTTAAAACTTAAGTGAGAACTTGCGCCGTAGCGCCTGCACCGCTACTCGCTGCAAACTAACATAATCATAACAATAACGCATCTTGAAAATTACTTTCCAAGCATACGAGCTAAAATGGCTCTACTTTTAAAGGCCATAAGCATTATTTTTGTACTTCTTAATGGCTAAAGCACCGAGCTCCAAGGAAACTGAGCTACTATGTTTTAATTAAGCGACACTTTGTTTTTTCCCCTCGCAATTTATAAAACAATTTGTGTCCACTAGAGCGGTAGAGCCATTCGCTCTTACAGTTAAAAAACTTGTTATAAACACAAATTACTCTAACGAACACGTTTATAATAACTGTTATATTGAAGTAAATATATTTTGAGATTGATTCGTACGAGAACGAGATATTTGCGTTACAACGTTAGATTTATTTATTTGGCTAAAATGTAAAAATGAAAGTCGTAATTTTTTTTGTTACGCTATATACATAACAGCTAAGGGATTTGAAACCACAACCGTTATTCATAACTTTAACCGCAATGCCTAGCACTGCATAAATTGCCTTTTAAGACACTAAAATTTAAAACAAAAACTATTATTTACTTTAATCAAATAAAGTTAAGTTACGAAAGTAACAAAGTTTTCCGACTGACATAAACTTTTAGATTAACCAAATTATAGTCTATATCCATTGCGGAGCCTTGGTCACAGCCCTGTGAAGAAACTTGCGGTGTGGAGGGTTGAAGGCTTTCTGACCGACCCTTCGAGTGACCTTGAAGCTATAATGTCAAATTAAGCTTGGTTTATCCGACTATTTATCTCATTTATTGTCGGCCGTGTCGTGTTGAAAAGAGCTCGATTTTAGTTCGTTATGACAATTATGAATTTAAAAGGAAATTGTAAACTTTTTTCAGGTTTATCTGAATTATAATTTTCTCGTCTCTTTTTCATAAGTAATCTAAACAAAACACTAAATACAATAATAAGGAATTTTTGTTTTTCTCAATTTTTCGAACTGTTGGTAAGCATTTAAATTTTAATACATTTTGTACCTTTTCGAAATGTAGGTAACTATTTGTTTCATAAAAATTTCATACAAGGTAAATATCAACTAATAGGCATAATTATTGTATTATCTATACGGATCCCGAAAAAGATGTTAAAACATCACATTTCCATAATGGTCGCTACAAGTCGTTAATATTAGAGAGAACAATTTTAAAGGCTCGGGCGGAAGGTTTTTACGAGAGGCGACAGATGGCGGTACAATAGCGGGGGAATTAATCTAGCGAAAGATGGACAGACGACAATCTATCCACAAAGTTTTTGCGGTAAACTCAAGGGAACGGTGTTGAGCAGAAACTCTTTATATTTTAATTTTATAATAGCCGATTACATTGTTTTTTATATCAACAACATTTAAATACAAACTGCCAAGCATTAACCTCCAATTTTACAGTTACAGTTTTATATAATGGTACGGTATAGTTATTAATGGTACGTTATAGAACAACACAATTCTCGCCAATAACAGGCAGTTACTTGCAACGAGTATAAATTAAACATTAACATGTAATTTATGGGACTGCTACACAACAAGCTTTATTACATGTCAAAGTAATACTACACTCAACAAATTTAAAAACGCATTTTAATTAATAGTTATTCTTTGTATATTAAACGTTGTTTCCAACATTTTCTTTGTTTATCTGAACTATTGCAAGTAATATTGTTGTTTGTTTTAAGATGTCTGGCTCTAAATTCGCGCAAGTCGCAGAACACAATTTTAGGTGTAGCGGGACGAAGCGAGCCGCCGGGATATTTGAAAAGAGTAATACCTGTGTATGAAAAAACCTGCCATCTAGAAATATTTCATAGTATATTCAAACCTTTTACATCCAGTAATTCAATATTAGTAATATGTCTGATACAGTTTACGAGAGTGAATCCATTCTAAGCTGGAATCCATCCTGAGAGGTTGTTGAACGTCTGCCCTAAACATATCACGTGCGATGTTTTGTTTTAAATCCATTTAACCTATCATTGGAATACGCAAAGGTTTATTTCATTTATTTGAATGAATTCAATTTTCTTTATACATTTTATTTGACAAACCAACAAATGCAAACATTTCTTATGTTTTGTATGAATGTAAAAGTGATTTTACAAGTCGTTATTGCCAGTAGGATTGCAATTATTTGAACTATATTTAGGTAAAATTACATGTATGGGTTGATGTATGAATGTGTAAGAAGCGAGAGAAGTATGTTAGGACCAAAATCTCTACCTAACCCTCTATGTTACAGTCTGAGTTTTGTCGTTGTTACATTAAATGTGTCTGTTCTTTGTAAAAAATAGAACCGGATACTGACGGGATATTAATGACAACACACGAGGAAAACTTGAAGGAAAAAAGTACATATTTTAATAAAGTATAGAAAAAAGTATTATATATTACTTAATATAACAAAGACGAAGAAGTCCTTAAGGATATAAGGTGAGTAGCTGATGGCTTATCAATAAAGACAATTTTATTTAGTGCTTTAGAGTATAACCATCCGTCGCCTGTCACTCCCCGCGCGGAATTAAAAAAAAACTTGATAAGCTGTTTATGTGTTCTTCCAGACTATGTTCTACATTTGTGCCAAATTACATCAATATTCGTTGAGTCGTTTCGGAGATCCATCCATACAAACATTCGGTCTTGTAATATTAGTAAATTATGTAACTAAATATAGTCTTAAAAAAAATATTTAAATATAAAACTGGTCAAGATTACTAAGCACTAAAAATAAATATCTTTGTTATAAAACCTTTTTAATGTAAAAAACTTGTTTTAATTTGAAACGTCTTTCATATAAGTTTATCCAATTAAAGGAAAACTTAGGCAAGTAATAATTAACTTCGACTATAATAACATCAGTTTGGAGCAGAAATTTTACTGAACTAATTATATTTTTTTACATTAATAATAATAAAGTTGACCTTTTAAAATTCAAACTTATTTTCAAGCTTTGTTCAATGTAATAGCCACAACAAGCCAACATAGTTTCTAGAATGTACAAAAATGAATATGAAATTCCAACAACAGATGTTTGTGAACAAAAGACCTTTGACAGTTCAGTTTTTATTGTCCAATTTCATTTGCCCACATCTACATACAAAATGGACAGACGTAGAAACATTATAACAAAGCTTTTGTGGACGGATTGAAAATTATGACCGAAATTATTTATATTTTTGATGCAAGTACAAATTAAAAGGTTTTATTTTTTGAAAAACAGATGAGGTCTTTTTTACCGTGAGTTTGTGAGTTAGAAAAAAAAAACTTATTAGTGCGACCGAAAGGGCAGTATGCTGTTGTACAGGCGTTTCGTTCTGTCGAAAGAGCCAAATATAATACTGAAGTAAAAATGACCATCTATATTTTTACAGCAATACATTTTTAATTTTAGAAAAATTTGCAAATATGACATCAATAAAGATATGACAGTTATAAGTTCTCGAACTCTGAAATCGATATTTCATAATCCATTGAAGTGAGAAGAGAAAGAGGCAATGATTCAGAGCGGCGTGTCCGGTTCATTGAGCCGGGAAATGACACGCTCGGGTCCGGGTTCAAAGCAAACCTCTCTACGACACTTTATAGATATTATTGTTACAATTATTACAAAGCTATCACAGGTAATCGTGTTCACAAATTGTTTAATAACCACAAGTAAATTTTACATGATTTTCGAATGCTATCGGTACTAGCAAGTTAGTAAGTTTAGCTAATACATAGAGTTTCACCTACAATTATGCAGCTTACAGACCTATCCATTTAGTATGAAAGGTCTATTATATTACGTCAAATTTAAGCCGGAAACTATGATAAACTTTACATATTACATGAGTGAATTTAATAACTTTAAGTAGGCAGAAATTTAAATGCAGTAATATTTAAACTTTTGTCGAAATTGATGAAAAACTCAAATGCGTAGATGTAATAACGACGAAGAAGCGAGTAAAGATGTGTCAGGAGTGCGAAATTGAAATCTGATTTGATTCTGTTGTTTAAACCTTAACGGCCTGTTTCACAATTTACAAGTAAAATGCTGGATAACTAACAAATAAATTAACTGGCACATAATACTTCAACAATATTTGGAGATTGTGAAAAGCCAACGAACACTTTTACACAACCGTCTCTGTTTTCTGAAAGACAATGTTAAAGGATCACAATATGTAGCAATACAAATCTCATTTCATTGGACGCGTAAGAAAAATACATAGTTGTATAAATTAAAAAAAAGTTAAAACGTAGAAGAGTAATGGAGGTACTTGAGATGGTAAAAAGTAAGACGTTTTCATTTCTCTGTGGCCTTTCTTCGAGAGATTTATCGCACAGAAAATCTCACGAGGTTTATTTGAAATTACCTCGCACTCGATCAACACTTACCATTTTGTTGCCTCAAGGGAGATGTTAGCACACTGTTAATATCATGAATATAATGTTAAATAATCCCCGTAATGTTACAAACTACACTATTAATTAGCTAAGATATATAACAAGGTCAATTTATATACATATAGTATATCTATTATATATTACACTAAAATAAAACCCACCAAATGCAATAACATTAGTTTATGAAATTATTACAATATGAAAGTTAATAGAAAGTAAAAGAAAGGAGTAAAAGGTTTTATGTAAAAAATAAACATTAATAATAGATTAGGGATTACGTAAATTCTACAGCCTATCTATTTATTACCTTAAGTAAAAAGCAACTTACTAAACTACACAGTCATTTTGTTTCAAATCACAAGCGCTCCCCCGGGATATCCCCGGCCGAGGGCTTCGGTATTAATTGAACGTGGAGAAGAGAGGGGAGGGGCTCAGTAGATTCCATTAGCCTCAAACTAAAACTGGATAGTACATTAATTTTATTTACATGGACTCCGGGCCCACTTAATTACCTCTCTTAAAGCCAAAACAATTCACAAACAATTATACCTAATAGGGTTCAATTAGATTTTTAAAGGCAAAATTAGAGGTTATCCCGAAATTTGAAACACGTAATTGTGTTTGAATCTGAGTAGGGAGAACTGGTAACTTTTTCAATCATATTTGTTAAAAACTTCAAATTGGTTTCCCGTAAAAGGGAGCGTATATCGAAACATTCGAGAAAATTTAATCTTGCATAATGAGATCATAATGATCTAAAAACCTTCATAAATACAATGCCTAAAGCGTTAGGTATGCGATCGAACGCTTTCAAATATGGATAAAAGCATCAAACTCGTAGCAATAAATAAGTTGACAAAACATTTGATCGTTTATTTTAACTTTATCAATATTACTAGATACAGAAGTCGTATATTCTTTAACTGTTGAGATATTCTGTTCTGACATTAAACGATATCAGCTGTCAAGCCATGAGTCGTCGGTATTTTCAATAGCAGAAATTCTAGCAAAGCAGCGAGACTGCGGGCACGTGCCTTGACTATAAACTCAGTATGAAATAATTGCACGTAGAATTCTAAACACAATTCCAACAAAGACGTTCAACATCGGACGTCGCTTCGCCGCTAAAATAATATTATTGAAAATATTAAACGTCCTGTTGCATGAATACATTCCTAAAGTTTATAAAAATCGCACAGTTCCGATGTTTTCCAATTTTTTAATATCTTGTTCTAATTCCAACTAAGATTAGGTATAGAAATAGTCCCATAATATTTTTAAATAATTTAACAACACTAAGAGAAGAAATTATCCTGAGAAAAGATTTCGCAATGCTTGTGCATTGCAAGCCATATTTTGTAGGCCAAAGTAACTACAATTTTAATGCTCTTTAATAGTTTAAACATACACTAAATGTCATCAGATTTGTATTAAAATTAAATGAAATACAAACAAGCTACCTAATTCTCGAACATTCTAAACAAAGTGTACAACGCCCCGCCCCCGCCCTGTACGATATACTGCAAATAGCTTGCGATAAAGCCGACAACTTAAAAACGAGCCAAAGATAACAATACCGCCATTATTTACACCAACGAAACGAAGCTGAAATTGCGAAGCTTTTGGGATGATTTTTGTTTAATGAATGACTGTTAAAAAGGTCAAGATAGTTGTACTTAAACGCACTGTACAGTGGAATTATATTGCGCGTTCTTGAAGCCGTAGGGCATCTTGCATTAACACCACCAACAATAACTATTTTAATAAAGATCGTTGATAAAAGATGGAAGTATTAAAAAAAAGCATTAGAGAGATAAAAATATGTTTTATACAAGCGCGTGGTTGGTTGAAACTCATGGTTAAGTTATTGGAACTAGTTAAATATTGGCTTAACGAGACATAGCGTATGTAAACAGATGTATGTACCTTTAATTTACATGTCATTCAAATCCGGTGACGCGTGTTATTGTTGAGTAAACACGTGGAAAGAAATCCCCTAGACTATCAATATTTTTACAAACAGATAGCAGTGGCGACGCGTTGTGCGAGGATCGGGAGTTGTGTTTGCTTTGGTCCGGAGGCTGAATTAAAAACAACGATATTTATACTGTCCGAATATTTTTGGTAATAAAATTATTATTTGAATTTTTAACCGTTGTTTAAAAATCAATAGTTCATACTAAACTAGGCACTTTATAAACCTAGATCCTTTGTAGATCTAGGCCGTTGACTTACCTGCGCGTGACTAACACGCTACCAAGGTATATTCTCAGATAACAGCAATGTTTACGTCGCTCGATAAAGCTCAAGTCGTTTGTGTAAGTTCAGCTTAATGCGGTGTTCGCGTGTTTGTCGGATTTAAACGATATATTGTTCTGAGGCTGGTTTTTGGCGGATTGATTTTAAGTTATTGAGCTTGTACAACGAGACTTTTTTTAGTTTAGACATGATGAGAATTTCCAAATCGGCTACGCAATGTTGAGTTTATCCACAAAAAAATCCGAAACATCTGAACACTGTTTTCGTACACTTGTTTGATTATACAAAGACACAGTAAGACACGATTATCAACACAATGTCTATGTATAATATTTTCTCCTATTTTCTCCCTTCATTGAGGCGCATGGTTTCGACATGAAAAGATGGCGTTATGATATAAAATGTTTGCGTTCTCCATTTTTAATAATCCGCTGTTTGATGAGGGTTGTTGCTTCAGTACAAAGGTAAATTAATTTGGCGCACACGGACGGACGGTTTACTTTTGTTTATACGATATTAAAAACTGATGACATACGACGAAGTACTTCGTTAGATAAAAATATGTACATCACAAATCATTTGCTATAATAACTTCGTAAAAGTCTTTGCACAACTTTAGTAGAATAATGAACGGTATAGTTTAAATTGCAGTAAGTTTAAAGTAGGTCGATGTTTCATTCACTTAGCGCATTGCGACTTAGATGAGACGAGCGTTTCTATCCTAACTTTACTTGAAGCTATTAAGTTGTAAGTTATCATAACTCTAAATTTATATTTAACTGTAATTGTTGGTTAATGCAGAAAAATATACGACTGTACTCACTAGATGGCGTTGCTTTTTTAATTTGCAAACCTTTACACGAGCAAAAGTTAAAACAGAACGTTGTCTGATGAGAAATCTTAAGGTTCCTATTGGTTATTATTGGCCACTATCAAACATCTGTACGCAATCTTATATCACTCAACAAATGCAACACGGATAAAAGAAAGCAATCATTGCAGCAACAAGCAACAACGTTTGCTAAAATATAGTTCGACCTGCCAAGTGTGAACTAATAACATGTCATGAAATGTAGGTTGAAACACATAAATTAATCTGACGTTCCCTCAATGAGTAGTGTTTGTCCCACTACAAAATAAGATGAAATTCTACAACCGAAATACTTGTATTAAATTATGTTCTTCTTTTTCAAAAAAAAAATGAACAACTAATATTAGTTACACAATAAAATGTCTACGATGTCTTCGATAAAATACGTGATTCATTAAAATCACATTCACGTTAACGACACTCTCAGAGTGAGAAGGAACGGAGGTTGTTATTAATGATTGACACGCCATCTTTCAGCTTAATGGAACACTTTATGTAATCATGTCATTTTGAAGAGTAAGGATTCTTATACATTGCTTCTCTTTGTATTTGCTTTACTCCTTTCCGTTAACTCTTGTAGTTTCTGTATATATTATGTTGCAAAAGCTTACTAATAAAATGCAAAAATTATCGTAAGTAAACGAAGGAAGATATTTCGAATGTCGCAGTTAAAAGACATCACAGTCGCTTGTCAGTTCAGTGGAGGACGAAACAAAAGCGAGCCGACGGCAAAGGCTGTGCTATACTTCAATAAGGCTGTACTGCTGTTGGGTGCACTCGACTTGAAGTGCATCCAATACAACTCGTAGTAATGAACACTATCGTAAAAATTACTGAATTAAAAAAAAAAACTTAATAAGTAGTCTATGTGTTCTTCCAAACTATATTCTACATCCACGCCAAATTTCAGCGAGATCCGTTTAGCGGTTCTGTAGATACCTTGTAACAAACATCCATCCATCCATAATGATAGTGGTGATAACTTTTCTTTTATCTGTCAACAAAATCCTGCAATGATTCTTATAAAATAGTATTCCTTCTGAAGAAAACAAACAAGACTTTGAAACGTCTTATAAAATTATAGTTTGTTGTTATAAATGTCATCTCACAGCACATCGGTTAGTTACGTACGTGAGAAAACAAGCGGCATATACGTTGTAATATAAAGCTGGCTACACACTATCGATTTAAACTATACTATACTGAAAAGTCGGATTATTTATTATAAAATGTATGTGTGTAGACTACAGTCATTGCATAGCACAATTCTCAGTTTTGTCTAAATAAGGTTTTAACTAAACAAACCGATTGTTCAGTTGGGACTGTACAGTATAGTTAAAACAGAAGGTGGATAGCTGGCTTTAGGTATGAACCCCGGCTGAATACCAAAGTTGCACGCTGCACCGCCTGCCATTCTGCGAACACTCTGATTGTGCTCGCTCACGTTTGAGAAAGCACTCACGTGAAATAAATGCGAGTGTTGTCTTCAAGCGATTCCCCGAGGAAATATAAAGTGTTGAGCTACAAAACTTACGTACTTTATTGCTATTTTACAGTAGTTCTCTTTCTAAGGTTTTGTTTTTTAAATTATTACAAAGATGCGTCAGTTTTCTTCCTAAAGGAACTCCGCAATGTAAGTAGAAATCGTTTATTTTTATTATAAAGCGTTATTATACTTTGTAATCGTTATACGTTGATTGTCTTTTGTTTTACAATTATATTTAAATATTTAAATAAAGAACAAAACGTTAATTTTTTTTTTCATTTTGAAATAAACACTGCAACTTTATAACAACAAAATAAAGGTGCTATTGTCTTACTGTTAAAATATTTCAGTGTACAATTGTGGAGTCTATAAAAATTGTATGTAACAAGATAAATGAATGCGGGATGTCTCCTGCATTTTCTCTCCTCCTTGTACAGCCACAAGACACCAGATGTCTAACAACGAAGACGAATTGTTCACCTCGGACCTTTTTACATTTTGTTACAACTCTTATTGCTTTCCTATTTTTATTTTTTTACTATTTTATCTTATAAAATTCATTTAAAATAATTATGTTTAAGCTAGAAACGTTGATGATTTATTTTAACCGTAAACTTAACCACGCAAAGTTAAACTAAACAGTAGGAAGATCGTTCCGTTCATTAACTTTTAATGATGTTTTCACACGCTATCAGTAGTGATTAATTTTAACAACTCTTTCACTCGCGTAGGAAAGTATTAATTAACAAAAATCTTTTGGAATTCTAATTAGAAATTCTTAAACTTTTAACCTAACATTATTTGGGCGTGTTTTTTTTATTTCTACTAATTCATCATCGTCAGCATCAGCTCACTGGCTCCTGAGTTGCTCGGAGCCTACCCTAAGTTAGGGGTGACTAGGCCATAATCAACCACGCTGGCCCAGTGCGAGTTGACTTCACACATATCTTTGAATTTCTTCGCAGATATGTGAAGGTTGCTACACAATGTTTTCCTTCACCGTACAAATTTACATATTATGTAAATCGAAAAATACATTGGTACATGGCGGGATTCGAACCCAGGACATGCATCCCTGGGCCACCGACGCACAATTTATACATATTGAGACAAGAAAAAATGAATTCAGATATGACGGCTGATTGAGATGCATTCAAGACTTACTGAGAACTGATAAAGTAAAAGGATACGTGATGTTGAAGAAAAGCTAAAAGTTTTATTCACATAATTGATTGTAAACTTTCCTTAATATTTGTAATAAATTATAGATAACAATCCAAGTTGTGAAGCTCTTAAATATTTTAAAGTATTTACTTTTATCAATAGTTGCGGTCTTCAATGTAAGCTGCAATGCGTTCCCGGAGGAAATTGATTTTAAGATAAAACTGGGAGAAGGCGCTGGCTTGTGGTCGTAATGGCGACCTGTAATGGCCACTGCAACCTGTTTACTTTAGCTATATTGATTTAATTTGCAACCTCCTTTCATGCTGTTTAACTTAAAAAAAATACATTTACGTTGTTACAAAAATATAATTTAATTGTTTTTTTCGATAAATAACTCTACTTGGACCTCGTGATGTTTTAATTCTACTACCGGAACACTTTAGTTAAAAATATTCTTATGTTTCTTTTTCAAACAGATATACTAGCTGCCGCCCACGATTCTGTCGTTGCGCAGTTAAAAAACATTAATAGGGGTATGAAAAATAGATAGTAGACGATTCTGAGATCTACCGAATATACACATAAAATTTTACAAAAATCAGTGAAGTCGTATAACAAATAGGCCGAACTCAACGACTCTGTAAGATCTTAATAATTGTAGCCTATTTTATGGCAAATAATTGAATTTTGAATTTTGAGGAACATGGTTGTTGTTGTACACAATGTTAGTTTGATAATGAGAATTTTATGTATAAGATAATCACGTTGTTTGTTTGTTTGTTAACTAGTAATTGAAGCAAATAACGTACACGACTGTAATTCGATATTCAGTTAGCGTCAGAAACACCCGCGAGACGCAATTACTTCATTTCGTTTGATAAAAGCCAATTTAGCGCCCATCCCTTGTTCTGTATTCAAATAGATTTTAACATTAAATTAACTTTGCTTTGTCTTCATCGGGTTAAAATGAATCATTTCGTTTTGCAAACATTCATTACCAAGATAATTAATTTCTCGGTTACTTCTAAAACAGAAGAATTAGTGGAGTTTATCCACAATTGTGACAGGTACTGTGACTATTATTTAAATAATTTACAACTAGTCAATACGCACAATAGGAAACAATCTCTAAGTCAGTCAGAGTATAAAAAAAAGAACGCATGTCACTTGTCCTAAAGCCGGTATATGGCCCCTTCCCCTTTTTACCTTCGCATCTTTCAACCTTTCAAATCAGGACAAACATCGGAACGATCCTTCACGTTGAGAGACTCTCCTGCTTCTTGAGGTTATCCCCAAGCTTTTATCTTGTCTGCAATCTCAAGAACAGATGCTTCAACTCTGTAGTATTCCGAGGATGTTTTCATATTAATGATGCTTAGAGATTTCTGTGTAAAAGAAAGGACATATTAACAAAGTTGAGGACTAATACTGAAGTTACTACCTCGGACTGAATCTACACAAGTCTCATAATGATTTAGTGAGACTTTTAAATTATACGAAAAGTGCTTTAATTCCTAAACTTTACTAATATTATAAATGCGAATGTTGTTTTGATGAGATGTTTGTTTGAAGGAACAGCTCAACTGATCTTGATGAAATTTGGCACAAATGTAGAACATACTCTGGAAGAACACATAGGCTACGTTATTACGTTTTTAATTAGACGGAGTCGCGGGTGACAGCTAGTACCATATATTTATACGTACGTAATTTTATAATAGATTTAATAATGTCTAATATAACTTTACGATCTTGGACTTTCTAAATATATACCGTTTTAATACACTTGTGTGAGCTTAACCTCAACTTATAATTAATGTAAGTCGAAGCGTAATTAATAATCAAAAACTACGATTAATTAAAATATGTACATTCTTTTTAATGTTTTTGAAATTGAAGAAACATAGTTATAAGCAAACATTAGTATATGTTGGTTTAACATTTGCACAAACAATGAAATATACCGCCAATCAAAATACCATAACTTGCTAATGTTTGTCAAACATTTGCACAAATGACACACTAGTAATCAATGGACGAGAAAGGTCGTTGTTGTCGGTTGTGTTCCGGATAGGATTGTCATTACGCGACCGCTTTGTTTGACAAACAAACACACAATTGTGTAATTTAATAGGTTCGTTAATTTTAGATCCATTCAAATGGTATTAACTACGTTTGTTTTCGCTGTAATTTGTTAGTTATGGATAGAGTTTCGTTGTTACTAAATACCTTACAGTATTTTATATTAACATTAAAATATGGCGAACAAACTTACATACGTGTAATCAGACGAGATATATAAAATATTGCGCAAAAATACGGCACTAATCAAAGCGCCTCCGGGTCGGGAATATTATATTCTTGGTTAGTCTGTAATCGAGATTACGAACACTTTTTTCTGAAACTTCTTTTATTTTACGATTGTAATCCATTACCTGAAACAAAACAAAAATACATTAATCACTCAAATTTCAAATTATTTAGAGAAAGCTAAATTTCTAGCAACAACTAGATCTATTACTAAATCTCTATTTACATGAGGTTCAAATATTTGTTTTTCATCTTCATATTAAGATAATTACTATGAAAACATTCTATTGTTTTATTTCAACAATTCTTATAACGAGCGTATAAATTATGAAAGCATCAATTAGCGCGGTCATGTCCAGTATAACGAGACCTCTCGCCCTTTGACATTAGCTCCCGGATAAGGATCAACTGTTTTACAATGCGGGGTCGCGGCAATTAGCCGACACGATGCGGAATTATTGATACGGGGACGATATCTTTTGTTATATATTTTTAAACATACATACATATATGTGTGTGCATTTCATGTATATAAAAATATCATTAATAATCATTAAAAAAATTACTAAAAATAATTTATTTATTTTTCATATATATAAAGTAATGAAATTTTACATCAAACCGTCAGAAAAGAAATGTCGACTTCATGTCATATGTCTGACTGATATAATCTATATAGTACATCATAAATATTATCTGTTATTAAGACTGAACACTGCTGGTCCTTGCAATGTTGTTATATCCGATGTCATCTTATTAATATAAATATGCTAATGTTTAGATTAGGAATCCCCAAACTATTATGGACAAGTGACCCCCTTTTCCAAAATGAACCGTTACCACAGACCCCCCATGGTCAAATTATCTACTTTTAAGATCAATTATTATTATTATTTTTCATTCTAACTTAGGTCAATAGAAGACAGAGTGAGAATTAGCAATGCTTTAAGTTCGATATCGACCACTTTGGGAATCCCTGGTTAGACGAATGAATGTTTAATACAATGTATCTCCAGAACGGCTGTATGGATCTTGATGAAATTTTGTACAGATGTAGAACACAGTTTGAAAGATGACATAGACTACCTATGAACCCAGATGTGTACGGCTCATATGGGATACTTTTGGATCCCATATTTATTTGATAATTCTGCAACAGTTCGACATTTTTTATTGAAATTTGGCAAAGATATGGAACATAGTCTCAAATAACACGTAGTACTACTACTTATTCTAGTTTTTCTTTTAATTCCGTGTGGACGAAGTCGGGGGTAATAGCTAGTGTTTAATAAAATGTTAAATATTTTACCGAATCAGTGAATTATGTAAGACAATTAAGATTTCCCAGTGATAGTGCGTTATAAATTACTCCAGCGGCCGCGATAACGCTGCAAATATTATTAATATATTTGCAAACAAACCGACATTACCGTTAAATATAATATATTGCATTCATTATCATATTTCAATATTTATATATGTAATATTTTAATTTAAAATTGCACATATCTTAATATCTGTTATTTACTTTTTCTGTTATATTTTTTTAAATTTAAAACATCTAGACATGTAGGTTAAGAAAAATCCTGAAAAAAAACTGCAGTTAATCATACTTATGTATATGTAAATCCGTAAGTATGGATGGATGTTAGTTATTACGTTAAACGGCTTAAAGGACCACGATGTTTGGTAAAGATGTAGAGTGTAGAGTAGACCATAGTTTAGAAGAGCACAAAGGCTACTTAATTAGGTTTTTTTGTGCACGGACAGTCACGGAAAAAGTTTTTTTTTTTATCTTGCGACATACTTAGATTTATTGTGATAGCTTAAAAGGATCTACCCTTGTTTTAGTTTTGAAGTTTAGGACTCAAGGATGTTTGTTATATACAATTTAACAAGACGCTTTTGTTGTTGGAAACGTTTTGTAACATTTCACTACACGGAGAAAGTCGTTGCGGCATCTTGTAAAGTATTTCTGTCAATTATATTAGTATAAATTTGAAAACTAATCATTTAATTTCGGGGTTAATTCATTTAGAAAACGTATTATTAAATTTCCATATTAAAATGTCAGATAATTGAGCAGTATTAGTGCATTCGGAATGCAATATGCAGAGAGCTGAGGCGGCAAGTGCGCGCAATAAATACGAGCATTACTCGTAGATACCGTATGCCACTCGAGGAGTACTTCCTTACACTGCAAGCCGAGTAACTATCCTGTAATGAAATTTGAATCATACATGGTTGTCATAAGGTATAAAATGAATTCTTTTGACTTTGAATTGTAATATTATATGCATACAAACATACAAAAACATTACCTTCTTGATTCCGTCATGTAATATAGAATCAAAAATATTTATGCTTATAAAACAAACGAATGTAGCGTCTTTTGTTTTTTATTTAATTACTAGCTGTCGCCCGCGACTCCGTCCGCGCGGAAAAAATCGTAATAAGTAGCCTATGTGTTCTTCCAGACTATGTTCTACTGTACCAAATTTCATCAAGATCCGTTGAGGCGTTTCGAAGATACCTCCATCCATCCATCTAAATATTCGCATTTATAATATTAGTAAGATGTATTTATACAACCGCAAGTTCATATTGATTGTACATAATCAGTGATCAGTCAATACATAACATATAAATATATAAAGCTATTTACATATATTGACATAAATGTACAATCACGAATCCGCAAAGCTCGTTAAGCTTGGATTGTGGATTAAATTAATATTATCCATATATTTTGGTGTTTCCTACATATATATGTTACCATATAAACATATGCACATGCTATTAAAATTATGTTAAATACTACAATGCATTCATAACATGATTTAAAAAATTAAACATGATTTTTTTTTGCAATCCTTTCTTTTCAATTATTTCGCTTTTCATTTTGTGATAATGTAAGAAAAAATGTGATAATTTTAAACAGCTTAAGTTATTAAGACAATTGAAGTCTTATTTAATTCAAACATGTAACTGAATTTCTGTGGAACGCTATTAACTTAGACTGGTATTAATGTTCACACAATAACTGCGGTGTGCAGCCATTAAACATCTATGTAAAATGTCTCAGTATATTGTAGTAATAAATAATAACAATTTAATTTATATCGTTACGAAATTATTAACACAGTAGTAATAAGTTTATCCGGAGTCAAGACCGGGACAATACCACATCACATTCGAGCACATCACGTGACCAACTTTTCTGTGGCAACCCTAACCGTAGGTCAACATCGCCGCAAGTTTGTACTAATACATATTGCTGTCTCTGTTATGTCAAAGGCAATGAAAGGGACGACATTATAACATTTATGGATGTGCCACAACAATATTATACAAGTTCTGTAATAATGTTTTCAAATATCACAGACTTCCAAAAAATTTGTAGAGGTATAAATTACAAAAGTTTTTAAAAAATTGCTTCTATGTTACTTCAAGTGTAAACTTTAGCAAAATCCCTTATAAATTGGAAACAGGTGTTGGTGCGACTCCAAGAGAAGGTTCAGGAAACAATGAGGTAACTGTGAGGTAAGGAATAGGTAACCGAGGTAACGAGCGTTGTTACCGACCTACAAAATACTGCTAATAGTTTGCAATAAACTGAACATAAGCCGAGCAGGACAGTACTAGATAAAATCTTAGCTCTGCGTAAGAATACAAAATATTTAAATTCAATTTTTTTCTATAATACGGAATTCTTGCTGCGCTCTACAAAAAAAAAAAAACAACGATGTTTTAAAAAGATCGTTATAAGTTAAAGTCCATGATCTCTGCTTACGTCTTGCATCCTAAGTTTGTGTCGTGATTATGTTTTTCATGGGCAGAGGGCGCTAAGGAGTGTGCAGGAGGATGCGGTCGCATCAGTAAATTATGCAGGAGACTTCTCCGAAATACTGTCTCTTGATATCCGAACTGACGTCACGTCACGTCACGTAATATTTTTTTATTTATTAAATTTTAAATTTTCAAATAAAATATCACCTATAAAAAAATCCTAAATACATTAAGTTTTTTTCCACGACCAATAACAATTCTCTAAATAAATATTAAAACATTGAAGAGAAAAATTAGTGAACATTACTAAAATTATAAAAAAGACAAATTTTACTGAGAACAAAAATTAATGATGTAGGAAGTGTACACAACACGAGTCCATTAATTAGAAACGCGTAAATAATCCCTCCTATTATTGATATAGCATGTAGTTGCAGACGAACCGACATGGAAAGCTGATTCTTCTGTGTGACATGCATACGCCGGGAATCGAACCCGTTACCTACCGACTACAGTTGTAGCCAATACGCCAGCGAGCGCATATTGTTAAACTTGAAATAGTTGATCTGTATCTATAGCATAAGCTATGACGTCATCATGTTTTTAACCTTTTTAACGCGTATTTTTTTTAAAATTAGCTTTACTTTGAACAAGCAGTTTGCGCGATTTCTATACCTTTTCCTACTTTATAAGTAATTTGAGTAGAGAAGGAATATTCACGCAGAAACTTGACGATGATAGTGAATAAAACTTGCGTGATAGGGGGCTTGGAAAATTAAAGCTCGTGAGTTGAAGGGACTCTTTCACTTATCGTTGTCCTCATTTGATTTAAAGACCTACAGCTTGTTGAAAAAATATATACATATTAGGAAATATAGGATGTTCTAATTTTTTTTTACAAAAAAGTTTATCGTGTCGGATTTTTAGGAATATAAAAACAACCTTTAACTTATTAATAAGGTGTCTGTCTTTTATCTATGAGATTAAAAAGTAATGTAAAATATCGAAGTAATTTCAATGATCAGTATCCTGTGTCAACAACGGATATTAAATTCGATTGGCAAACATTTACATTCTCGTCTTTACTTCGATCAAGCAGAGTAACAATTGCTTGTAATAATTGCTCAGTACTAGAGTACTATTTCATTTAATGGGCCTATTAACTAAAAATAATCTTAATGTAAAGTTATTATTTTCATTCTTTACGCATTTTAACAACTTACATCTAAAAATCAAAACCATCATTTTACGAACACTCGATTGTATTTCAATTCATTGGCTTTTGAGTAGTAGACAAGCGTCTGACATCGGCCCCCGGGCGCCGGCTCTCGACAGCTCAGAACTAAATGTAATTCGGCGAAAAATTGCAATTTCCAGTTGCAATATGTTGGTAACAGCCGATACGTGCGACTCAATACTTTCAAATATTTTCCATTACATGCACTCATATTCACTGAAAGACTTTAACGGCAGATCGATTCGTTATTTAAGGTCGATCTTAAAATTATTTAAATTACATTGTAACCATGAAACAAAACTAATGACCTTCTAAACAATAGATCACGTTTTTCAATTGTTATTACAATTTTAAGAAAGGTTAAATTCGAAACAAAGGGATTTAAAATACTGTGAATAAGCAGAAAATAGTTCGAGTTAGAATATTTCGACCGTAAATTTATCTTTACTTAATTTATTCTTTCTCTAGATATATATATATATTCCACCTACGTCTTATTCCAAATTAACATGACTTAAAGATAGCTTTAAAAATAAAGAGCGAAGTGAAAGGTGCGATGCCGGGTCGCCAATCAATCTCCATGCCTTTCAGAGACCGTATCAAATGGCCGACACTATATTTAACGCTCTTCGAACGTGTTTCCAGATTGAGCGACCGCTAGGCCCGACCTCTGATAAATGACCTCACTTTATTTCCAAATTAACCGTAAAATTTCACCCTTCAGACATCTGAAGAGTATTGATTTTTAATCACATGTAAACACTTTATGTTGTAAAATGTTAAAAAAGTTTTTTCTTTAAAAAAAGCTTTTGTTTATAATAAACTAGCTTTTACCCGCGACTCCGTCCGCGCGGAATAAAAAATAGAAAACGGGGTAAAAATTATCCTATGTCCGATTCCTGGTTCTAAGCTACCCGACCACCAATTTTCAGTCAAATCGATTCAGCCGGTCTTGAGTTATAATTAGTGTAACTAACACGACTTTCTTTTATATATATAGATAACTTACATTTGAAAAACAATCATTATCAAATCGCATCAGCAATCTTGTATACTTACATATTGCCTTTGCATTTTTAGTAGGCGCCTCAACAAAACTGTAGTCAACCAAATAAACGAAAAATATTTTGATTGGATTTTGCGTTTGTATCGAGTGCAATACTAATAAACGTTGGAATCGATATTCTAAATTAATCACTTTACGAACGTGTTGTCGGCGTCGCTCGTTGATTGAACGCGAAGTTATAACAAAACGTGACGCTCTATAATAAAGCGGGATTGCACGAGAGTTTTGAATTACTTTTAATTAACATGGAATATTTGAATCGGAAACATTATAGGGAAGTGGAATTAACTCCAAACAACTAAGAGGTTTTATCGTTGATTGAAATTTAAATCAGACATTTTCATTTACATATGGACCTTTGGTAATGAATGAAACTAAAAAATTAAACAAAGATAATGCCCGTACACTGATTAATACTATCGAGTACTGACCACATAAAGTAAAACTACTCTTAATTTGGACAGAAAACTCAGTAATTACCTATAAACAAAACTAGTTTTAGTATTTAATTTCGAAAAATATAAATATGTGACATATGTATTTTTAGCTTTATAATATTATATGTATTTAAAAAACAATTAAAAATACATAATATAAAAGACATTGTTTGTCCGTTTATTACTTTAACAAAGATGTAGGTAAAATGGGATTATAATGACTTTAAGATAAAAGATACATAGAAAGGAAATGAGTTTGCGTCAGTTCAATATTGAACACTTCAATATGAAGATTACTGTAAGTTAACATTTTGAATAGTTTAAATTAAAAAACATACTTTTTTTATATCCATAGATTAATTACTTTTTATGGCCATTATTTATCTAAGAAAATGTAGTCGTTGAAGAGTAAAATGCGACATGATATGTTTAAGTTAAAGAAATATACATTCATAAACAGTAAAACGTTATAAATTTGCTTCCAGGTGATCATAGCAGTAACATGTTTCGTTTTATGCATATCGGAGACAAAGGCAGCACTAAAATTAGGTCTGGGAACGGGTATAGAGCTACCAATTATAGGAGAACTGAACACTGACATAAATACAGGAGTTGATGTTCAGAAAGGTCTTCTTGGTGTCAGTAAACTCTTGGTCAAAGGCCTAATAACAAAGGCAACTTCAGCTATATTGAAGAAAAAACTGCCCTAAGGTAAGACTAGCTGTACACAAAACTCAAGCTATATTCCACTATTCCAGTCTAATATACCCGTTACAAATTTCACCCATATCCATTGAGCCGTTCTGAGGGCCTAGCATGAAGATTTGCTAGAAAGAATTCGTAACGTCATCGACAAAAAATGTTACATTTGTAAAGCGCCCACTATCGGGCAAATCTTACAAATTTTGTCGATGAAATCGATTATTGCTTAATCGTGCTAGACCCCCTGAAGTTACATTATAATAAAGCATACATTTACAGACATAATAAACAGGAAAACCTGTTGTATTTGTTTGAAAAGGTTTCATAACATGAAATACAATTCTTGAACTTCATAGTAAATTGATATATGAAGTTGTCTTTAATAATTATTCTTGTGTTTACAGATACTAAGTTTGAAAAAGGTAATACACCCCGCTTGCCTCTGAAACTTGGAAAAGATGTGCCAAAGTAGAATTAAAAACTTTGTACTAAACTGTTTCAAATTATAAAATAAACATTACTTTATATGAATAAATAAATTGTATAAAATTATTTAAAGTTTTATTTGATGCATTTTTGTATAGTGCAAGGTCAAACCAGCAAGTGGTTACTTGTTAAGGGTCCGCTGATCATAGAAATTGGTTATTGAAAGTTCATATGAACGAAGCATAGGACACAAGAGAGATATGATATAATATAACCTAACCTTAAGCAAAATACTAACTAATAATCCTATTAACCAAAGCCTTAAAAATCAAATAGCGCCATCTATTATCTGAGTTTTAAAACCAAGATTTATTTCATGTAAACTAAATAAACTGTAATTTTATATGTAACTCGTTCTTACTTTAGAATATACTCGAAAAAAAAAGATGTAAAAAATGTAAGGCGAGTAAGATTTGAACTCGTTCTTTTTACAATTTTTTTTTTTAAATTTCATCTCTCACTTCCACTAAATGTGTTTTTTGTCTATGTAACATAGCCTATGACACTCTGAGGAAGAAGACGAAGCTAATGACACCACACTCATCAAAATCGGTTCAATCATTTAGGCTTTAGGCCGTCTCAAAGGAATTTACGTACAAACAAACCCATATTCATAAAAAAAAACTTACATACGTGCGAAAAACCTTACCATACTTGTCAATCGAGTAAAAATATTTTAGGTTGAATAATAGTAGTTTATGTTAGGAGTAGGTTTAGGTGAAAAAATCGAGGCATTTATTCGAGGTCGTTGGATTTGCTTTTGTACTAACACTATGAAATGGATGTAACTTGTTCGAAATAAGTTTTTTTTTATGTTATGTATGATCCAAGTATCTTTGTATAGAACTCAATATAAATTTTTATTGAATGTAAAATAGTCCAAAACTTTGTTTCAAATGAGCTCGGTTGATGAAAAAATATATTCTTTTAAAAATTAACCTTTAAAAATCTTAAAAGTAAATTCTTAGGATTGATAATGATACTTCAATTACTAGAAATCTAGATAAATAATAGACGCAATTAACAAAGGCTAATTTAAATTTTACATTAAAAAGTTCAATTAAAATTGTGCACTTTATTTTTTTCTAAGAAATACCATTAAGAGAATATTAAAAATAATTTTAAACAAATAGCTCAAAAGACGTGTATACTGCCTTACCAAGTAGCGTGTGTATCAGACAAGCCACTGCCCCAACAAAAAAACCTTATCAAAAAATAATTAATGTACTGTTAAATATAAATATTGATAGTGATAATGTTACTAAATGTGTTTTGTAATTAAACAATGATATATAAGACAATGTCAGCTGAGAACTGACATCAATCCATTGAGTGCGAAGAAGAACCTCAACATGAAATACTACTTGGTGAGTTTCATTTTACACATTTATCTTTGGTAGTAAACGATAAACTTATCCTACCATCCTGAATTCTCAAGATACGAAACGTATTTATTGATTTATGCAGCAAAATGTAAACGAATGAAGTCTGCATTCACGGCTATGCCCCTGTTGAAGCGAATATTTAACAGGACATAAGTTATGTTACAATAAAATAGTGACTTTTTACACAACACCCTTAAGTACCTACTCTTATACTCTTTACCCTTATAGGATGTATAAATAAATGTTTTTATATGTGTTAAACATAAGTTTTTATGTGACACAGGCTATTGCTGCGCTGGTGTGCGTCGCCGTGGCGCTGCCGACGTCCCACGGAGAGGGAGAGTACAGAGAGGCTGACAGTCAGCTGGGGAAGGCAGGACGCCTCGACGTGGCCGGGGGCGGTCGGGGCAGCGGCCGCGTCGGGGGCTCCGCGAAGGGCTCCAAAGCAGGCGGTGGAGCCGCCGGTGAGTCCGGCGCGGAAAGAAGAGAGGATTACAACAAGGAGACACGCACTGTGGTCAGTTGACAATCATATACATTCTGAATATTTCAAATCTTCCTATTGTTTTAACAAGACTTCGTTTTACAGGTGGTGAAGTCAGAAAAGGACATAGGTAGTGTTTCCGAGGACGAATGGTCGAAGGGCGCGGGTGGCGCCGGCGGCAGCAGCAAGGGCATCAAGGTGAACGCGGGCAAGGGCGGACAGAAAGGCGGCTTTGGCTCCAGCAAGGGCGCCGGTTACGAGGACGCGGGCTATGAGAAGGGAGAACGGGCCTACCGCACTGCGCGTAGCGTCTACCGCTATTAAAGCCATGTACGGCAAATTATAAAAAACAATCCCCAATAACCCTATCTAATGTAAATTTTAAAGTTATCATTCATTGGACTCACCTGAGAGTGCCTCGCTTCAAGATACTGATGGCTGTTGCCAATGACATGATGACTTTTATATGAACCAAGTAATACTGCCACTTTTTAAATATCAACGAGGTGCTTGGGAAATAAATGTTTTTCACCTATGTTTTTTCTTTCATTTCGTAGCAAGTAATTCTATAGCTTAAGTGACAAGAGTAAAATATTGAAAATAAGTAGGAAAGTAATCAATAAAACAGATTGCCTTTCTTCAATTGTTTCTGAGAACAATGTTCTTACTTTGATCATTGAAACAAATAAGTGAAAAATCTAACTTTATCTAATGATGATCTACATTTAGATGTGAAGAAGTCAATTTCTTTAGATAGATAGATAGATAAATAAAATAAATAAAAAAATAGAAATCGTTTATGACAACAAAAGTTTGGTTAAATTACAAAGTAATAGTACGCCTGGTTCCTAAACTAGGATCTAGACCAGTATTATAGGAGCCAGGAATCTGGATCTCTCAATTGTGGTGGCGTTTAATTAACAAATATTAATATTGGAAAATTTTATATTATTGAAATCATTGTCTAGTTTATCATTTTTTATTTTAAAAGTAGACTTCTTGATCTATATCGCAGTTCAGTATATTTAGACAGGCCCGTTCACTTCTTTCCTAGGGGCATGCTAATAAAATGCTAAATAATTGGATTCTGTTTGATAACCGCCAGCGCTCAGTAAGTTGGTTGGATCCTGGTTCAGCACCTAAACAATGCCCTAAACGAAAACTTACCCCTAGAAAAGTGATGATCACTGTTTGGTGGTCTAGCGCCGGTGTGATTTATCACAGCTTCTTACCAAACGGGGTGAGCATTATTGCAGATGTGTATCATGAAGAACTGAACACAATGATGGAGAAGCTGGCACATCTCAAACCAGCATTGGTCAATCACTCGTCTCCGCTGCTACTGCACGACAACGCGCGACCTCATACTGCACAGCAGACGGTCTCCAAGTTGTAAGAACTGGGGTTGGAAGCTCTGCGTCATACGCCCTACTCACCAGACCTTGTGCCTACAAATTACTTCTTTTACCAGAATTTGGATAACTTCTTGGCGGGAAAAAAATTCAATACCCGAGAGGCAGTACCAAATGCCTTTGAAGAATTTGTTGTCTCCCGTCAAGCTGATTTCTTTAAGAAGGGCATCAATAAACTGCCACTGCGTTGGCAAAGATGCATTGATTGCATGGGTGATAACTTCGATTAATACAAATAAAAATACATGAAAAAAATACAAAACGGCAATTTCATAGGTAAAGACCTAATATTATCACTATAATGCAGAGATTATAAAGAACACATCGATTCTTTAGTATACATCACTGATTATCGGTGGGAATAAAAACACACACATAGCAGATCTTGCAAGTTTAAGGGTCACCAATGAAAAAAGATCTAACTTCTTCCGAATTTTCGTGTCGCAACTCCCGGCAATCGATTTGAAACTTATGACCTAAGTAGTAATACTTCTTTACCATTTAAATTAGTAAACAAACAGATTAGTAAAGTAACCTACATGTGATAACATCACGCATGATATTTTTATGAACTTTCGAAATTATGAAAATGGCAAAATGAAACCGTACAGCTGTCGCTCTTTCATTGGTCAAAATAAGACGCTGTCATAATGACATTTTTCACATATTTTCCGACTGCCTTATGATCCTTGTAGAACTATTCATTTCACTGGAATTTCTTTAACAGATTAAAGAATAAATCTTTTCTTTTTGATTATAATAAAATATCAATATATACGAGCCTCATAAAATATTCCGTCATTAAAAATACATATAGAGGTAATTAACAAATTGATATCCACCAAATGATGAGAGTAATTAAAGGAAAATATTTTATAAAATGGCCAGCGCAAAGTTTGGATCATTATTCTTTTATTATCTGTGAAGAAGAAACAAACATGAAGTATTTGGTAAGTTTTTTATTTTATCTAATCCATACATTAAATAAAACTACAATTAAATAATCAATTCGGGAATATCTTATTTCTACTAAAAATATAGTGGAAAAACTTAAGTCAAAATACATAATCTGGTTCTCATAAGAAATGCTTTATACTGAGAATTATCTCAAGTTACACAAATTAGGATATTTCCCGTGGTACAATATTTTTTTGTGTATGCAATTAAAAAAAAACATGCTGTCAAAAGTGCTTTAATTCGCTACTTCAGCCGGGCCTGCCTTAGCGGGGACACCGCACTCTCCTATCAAAGTAACCTCATATTTGTACACTAGAGTCTCTGGTTAATCTATCTAGTGATTCTAAATATATGATTCCAGGTTATTCTTGCTCTCTGCCTGGCACTCACATCAGCTATGCCATACCTAAGAGTGGGAGCACATTACGGTCAACCGCTGGCACCACACCTGCGCGGCGTTGGCAGACATCATGGACTACATGCACATGTCCTCAAAAGATCTGCAGACGAGAAACAATTCTATAAATCCGAAGATGAAGATAAATTGAAGGGAGAACCTATGTCCCGAGTAATCTATTAACTGAGAATTGTATTTTTGTTGCGTACAGTAATCTTACGTTTTTATTTTCGGAACACAAGTACAGTAACATGTGATGGATTAATATATGTTTTATAAGTGTTCCGAAATTCGAAAATAATGTCTAATTAAACCATGTACATATTATCATGTGTATTATTAATACTTTGAAATCTATATATATAAAAGAAAGTCGTGTTAGTTACACCATTTATAACTCAAGAACGGCTGAATCGATTTGACTAAAAATTGGTGGGCAGGTAGCTTAGAACCAGGAAACGGACATAGGATAATTTTTACCCCGTTTTCTATTTTTTATTCCGCGCGGACGGAGTCGCGGGTAAAAGCTAGTCGTCGCTAATTTAATGTTACGGGAAATTGTTTATATAAAAATAGTTACTTGCGCAGTTAAAAATCCTGTTTTTTTTATAATTCTGATAATTTCGTAAAGTGAGTATTCGACGAGTTTGACGTACTCCGAACTCTATTATCGCTAACTTCACAACGCGGCTAGGAATATCCTTCTACAAGTGTAAAGGGCTAAATCATCTTAATAGAATAAAGCTTTTAAAAGCTTTTTATTTTATTTAAACTTTAAATAAAATAAGGTAAAAAAGGTGAGGTGTGTCGTGTAATGTCAGAAGGTAACGTTTACGAAAGCCGCATTGATTTGTCGCAATGCTGGCGTGTAGCCGGCAGGATGGGTCGGCACGCGCCGCGTGACGTCATCACCAGTCGACAACGTCTCAAAATAGAATTTAGTTGTTATAAGTATCGAAATATACATGAAAAATCATTAAATTATATTCGAAAACATCTGAAATTAAATCTAAGACCAAGTCATTACCCTGACGAGAAATTACCGGACAAACGGCGTGCTGGACACACACCGGACGCCTCGTCTAATGTAGGTGAAGGTGATGCCGAAGATGTTATAACAGTTGTTTTACGATTCAACATAAAAATAGCAACTAAAATATACTTACCATTGGTTTCTGAGACCAAAATCTCTGTATAAATATCATAATGTCATCTCAATCATTATTTTTGACAAAAGTTAGATAACAATAATATTTTAAACGTGGGATTTGATCTCAGAAACCTACGGTTACTAATCTTATTTTTATAACTTTGAGTTGCAACTATTTCACTGTTGTTTACAAAATAAACATACGAGTAATATAACTGATATTTATTGATACGTACAGTTATTCAGAGAATTAAATAATACAATTTAATTTAAATTAATTCAACAATAAATAATGCAGATAAATGTACAAAGAATGTACAGACATATTTAGTAACATATTGTACATACATAAAAGGAAACTTGAGCATATGACATGGAGGTTAACTAGCTATATTAACTGCAGGCTTTTACGGCACAATAACAACGCCATAGGGCAGGACCACACGCCGCAGAGCGATTAAGAATCGCGCGATCAGAATTTATTAGGTCATCAGGAATGTCATTAACGGTACATTATAGTTCATAAAGATGCCTTAGACAGCTCCTCGGACATAATAATAATAAACTAGACATGACTATTGCGACTTAAAATAAAACAAAAAATCTAAGATCGGTTAAATTGTTATATGGGAGCACCAAAATCTGTAATCTTTATAACAAGATAATTAAGGTTATACTTAGTCAATAAAGTTTGAAAATATTAGATTTACTTTACGAAATTATAGAGCACAAAATTCAACGACATTTTTCTTGCTATTAAAATATAGACGTTAACAAAATTGAAAATCTTGGTCCTTCGAGAGGAACTGCAAACTCTACCCTTGCAGGGGCTAACGTCGTGTATACGCGGATATATTGGAACAAGCGATTGTATTCCCAGTCGCAAATCTTTCTCAGAACTTATTCCCGTTTCACACTACAGCAAAACAGTGAAGCAGAGCAGGACAATGGAGTACTAATGTTTGAACGCACAGACACCGTGGAAACAGTACTGGTCTACTGCTCTCGATCATTGTTCTGCCTTCGAGGAAATGGCACGAGATTTTTGAAAAACTTCACCGAGTAAAGCACGGCCAGATATAAAAGGGAATTGCGTCATCAAATGTTTAAGAGCGACGTAAAAATTGTTTACAAAAGCAACGTTCTCAATGTGAATTACAAATTTACGTTGTGCCAACAAAATATACGATATTAGAAACGTTGCTTTTTATAAAATGTAAACATATTTACTTTAGCTATAACGTAACAGCAATACATATTTAGTTATTTGATATCAAAATGTTTTTTTATTTATGATGTTTGAGGTTATATTCAAGCAACGACAATATTCGTAAAGAAGTCACGGAATACGTTAAAACGGTGATCAACTTTATATTTTCTTATATACTGTACTCTGTTGTTTTAACATATGTTATACGTTAATTCCTGACATCAAAGCTTTGTATATAAACTAGATAACTCCCAGTATTCACAAGATAACAAACAAAAGCTTGGGAACTAGAATATATTTCTTTAGATTTTAAAATAAAAGAGTTAAGCGTCGTGAGTGGGGAGCAGTAATTCTGTTTGGTCCACAAGGAGCCATGATGGGGGTTTAGTGGGGGGAACTGTAACACTCACCTGCTTTATGTGTTCTGTACTGTATACTATATGTTTTTACTGATGTGAAAATAAGATGTGCAGCTCTGTTTTTATTTTTTTCGTTAACAAGATTTTGCTCTATTATAAAGTACGTTTAAGTAAGATTTGTTTACTAAAAAATAGAGAACAAAATTTTACTTTTAAAAATAATCTTAGCCCAGATCTTACTAATAATATAAATGCGAATGTTTAGATGGATAGATGGATGGATGTTTGTTTTGAAGGTATCTTCGGAACAACTGAACCGATCTTGATGAAATTTGGCAAAGATGTAGAACATAGTGTGGAAGAACACATAGGCTACTTATTACTTCTTTTAATTCCGCGCGGACAAAGTCGCGGGCGACAGCTAGTATTATATAAAGAAGTTTATTTACTTATACGGTAAATATTACAATGTTAACTTAAAATTGTTTAATTTGAGCAAAATTTAAAGAACCGATTGACAAATGGCGAATGTCACTGACTCAACTCCAGTCTAAGGACGTCATTTGTTTCGCGTCGTGAAATTATTGTAACAAATTGATCAGACAACGGCTGACTTTGATTTACCTCTATTGATTACTAGCTAACTTTAACATTGTTGCGGACCTTTTTGCTATTTTGATAGCTTATGTAGTTTTCTATTATTGACAATCACATTTTTTTTTAATATATTTTTCTTGACGTTTGGCTGTCGAATACCCTTTTTCTTTCTGTTTGTTAATTATTTGTTATTTATTTAAATATAGTCATTTGCAGAGTAATTGGTTTGTTCATTTCATTTTGTTCGTTTCATTTTGGTCCTTCACCCGTAAGTTTCCAGCGTACCTATTTTTCATTACGTAACTTTAGTTATTCATTCATTTCGTAGTATTTGCTTTCATTTTCACTACTGTATTTATTTATTTTTTTCACCTAATGATCACCCGCAGTAAAAGTAAAATCATGCCGACAAGCCCTGCGACTAGTTCCCAACATGTAGACACCGTTGCCCCAAGTGAGACGTCTAAATCAAAGTCATCACGCTCGTCGTCCACAATTAAGGCTCAAAGGGCAGCCGTAGAGGCCCTCGCTCTGCGCCGACGTCTTGAGCACGAGCAGGAGCTCGCTGAAAATGAGAGGCAGCGTGAGCTACAGCTGGCCGAACGCGAGAGGCAGCGTGAGCTACAGCTCGCTGAACACGAGAGGCAACGTGAAAGTCGACTGGCAGCACTCCGTCAGCAGGTAGAGGAGGGCGAACTGCAGGCCGAACTTGCCGCTCTCGACGCGGAAGCCGCTTCAAGTCGCAGCAGTCGCAGTGGTTCTGCGAGAGTCAGCGGAGAAAGAACAGAAAGATGGGTACAAAGTTTACGACAGCCAGTTTGTGTTGGAGAAAATACAGGTAATAGAGGCATTCTCGCAGTAGGGCGCGAGCCATTAGTGGTTCCGCCTCCCGGCCACCAGGCATCTCTGCCGGCCACTGGGTCAACTGCATCCCCTATTAACCGTTTTGTTCCTCAGAAGCAACTTTTAAACGTCACTAAAGCATCCGACGTGTCCGTGCTATGCGTTGGCGAAAATACAGTTATTAGAGGCATCCCTGCAGTAGGGCGCGAGCAAGTAATGGTTCCGCCTCCCGGCCACCAGGCATCTCTGCCGGCCACTGGGTCAACTGCATTCCCTATTAACCGTTTTTTTCACCAGAAGCAACTTTCAAACGTCACGAGGCCGTCCGAGGCGGCCGTGCTATGCGTTGGCGAAGATACAGGTAATAGAGGCATTCCCGCAGTAGGGCGCGAGCCATTAGTGGTTCCGCCTCCCGGCCACCAGGCATCTCTGCCGGCCACTGGGTCAACTGCATCCCCTATTAACCGTTTTGTTCTTCAGAAGCAACTTTCAAACGTCACAAAAGCGTCCGAGGTGGCCGTGTTAACGCGACCGCTCATATCCACGGAGCTTGATCAGAGTATCCTGCTTCAAGCTGTTGCTGACACTGCAGCTGCGGCCGAGGCGCTTGCTACTTCGCACCGTCATAAACATAAGATAGAATTGTTTCCTTTCGACGGAGACGCCTTAACATGGCTACATTTAAAACGTATTTTTGATTTAACCAAAAGCAATTTTTCAGATATTGAAAATATTAGTAGGTTACAAAATGCACTTCGCGGCGCGGCCAGAGATGCAGTCGCGTCACTGTTGCTGGCTACAGACGACCCGACCGATATAGTTAGAGCTCTGGAGGAGAACTTCGCTCGCCCTGAAACTATAGTATTTAAGGAAGTCTCCGCTCTAAAAAATTTACCACGTTTGGGAAATTACTTAAAAGAATTAATTACGATAACGAATAAGGTACGTAATTCTATATCTTCTTTTAGGAGGCTCTATTTATCCCATTTTGGCGTGTACCACCCTTGGAAACGTAAGCTTCGTGTAGTTCACGACGCCGTAACCACGAATGAGGGCGTCAGCTTAAACTCTTTGTTGCTACCTGGTCCAGACCTGCTTCAGCCATTGTTAGGTATTTTACTTAGGTTCCGCGAGGGCCGTATTGCTCTCACTGCTGATATCTGGTAAATGTTCCCTCAAGTAAGGATCAGGGAGCAAGACAAGGACGCTCCAATAGTTGTAAAGGGTCGAATTTTATTTCAACAAACGTGGAGGTCTAATGTCGACTGGGACACCGAGTTCCAACCCACGGAAGCATTAAGGTGGTCTGATTGGTTTCAAGAGTTGTCAAAAGTAACTTCTTTGGAAATTCCGCATTGGTATTCTAACTCTAAAAACTCTGAACCAACTCAGAGGCAGTTACAAGTTTTTGCTGAAGCGAGCTCGCGAACGCGTGTGTCGCTCATTGGCGTCTTTTGTACTCAGACGGCAGCATCGAGCCTTCTCTCATCTCTAGTAAGGCAAGAGTTACACATTTGAAACCTACCTCTATCCCACGTTTAGAGCTTCGGGCCGCTTTAATAGCTTCTCATCTCGCGGTCACCTTTAAGGACAGTCATAGAAAACAACCGGCACATACTTTCTTTTGGACTGATTCTATGACAGTCCTTCAATGGTTACGTAGTGGCGCGGGTTCTTTTAAGCCTTTTGTTGCCCATCGTTTAGGCGAAATTATTGAAAACTCTTGCGCCAGAGACTGGCGATGGGTACCAACAGACTTGAATGTGGCGATGGCGCTACCAGAACGCAATCAATTAACCGCGACGCGTAACAGATGGTTTCGTGGACCATCTTTTCGTTTTAAATCCGTTGAGGACTGGCCTACAGAGCCGAGGTATCACCAAATACCGATGAACTCAAAACCAATAGTTTTGAGTTGGTCGGACTAACTTCCTTTGTCGAAGAGTTACCGACACCTGTCACAGCTATTTTTGCCAATTTTAGTAATTGGCAGCGCTTATTACGTGCCACAGCCCGGGTACTTCAAGCTGCGGCAAAGTTTGGTGTTATTTTGGCTTCCTTTAGAAATTCTAAATTAAAAGGCGATGTTGTTTGTGCCCGCCATCCTTCAGCGTCCACTACCCTACCGCCTCTTAGTGCAGATTTAATAAAGGCCACTGAAAGGCAAATTCTGCAACGAACACAGCTCGAGAGCTTTTCCATAGAATTTCTTCATGTCCTGACTTCGAAGCCTATTCCTCCGAACAGTCGTCTCAAAAAACTGTCACCCGCTTTGGGAGAGGCCAAATTACTGCGGTTAGCCGGAAGAATTAAAGCCGCAGAAGGCATTGATCCTAACACGCGCTTCCCCATCCTTCTTGACGGTCGTCAGCCAGTAGCTAAAGATTGTCTACTATGCAGAATAAGAAAGTCCTTGCCGATGAACCCGAAAACAGGAGATCTGCCACCTGAAAGATTAGATGAACCCGAAAACAGGCGATCCGCCACCTGAAAGATTAGCTCACCATCGACAGCCTTTTACTTTAACAGTCCTGGGCTACTTCTGCCCCATAAGCGTCACTATCGGGCGCAGGCATGAAAAACGTTATATGGCCCTTTTCACCTGTTTAACTGTCAGAGCTCTTCACCTAGAGATGGTACATAGTCAATCTACTGACTCCGCTATCCTGGCTATTAGAAGGTTCATTGCAAGACGGGGCTCTCCAAATACTGTTTTCTCGGACAACGGAACCTGCTTTGTTGGTGCCAATCGCATTCTCAGAGAGTTCTACGGAGAAATGTCGAAGATTTCACAAGCACTCAAGGTATACTCGCGAAGTTCACCCCACCTGCGACACCTAATTTTGGAGGATGTTGGGAGCGCTTGGTGCGATCAGTAAAGTTGGCTCTGAACGCAACATTAACCGAACGAGCTCCGAAAGAAGAAACCCTAAGCAGTTTACTAGCCGAGGCAGAAGCCATTGTCAATTCAATGGCGCGATAAGGGTAGTGGACGTTGCAACAGCAGGGGGAACGCTACACTGACCCGTACGAAAGCTGGTTAGGCTCTCCACCTAAGGCCTTGACTGACCTTGGTTTGAATAACCAGTTTGTGCTTAGCTGCACGAGGGGGAGGATGTTGCGGACCTTTTTGCTATTTTGATAGCTTATGTAGTTTTCTATTATTGACAATCACATTTTTTTTTAATATATTTTTCTTGACGTTTGGCTGTCGAATACCCTTTTTCTTTCTGTTTGTTAATTATTTGTTATTTATTTAAATATAGTCATTTGCAGAGTAATTGGTTTGTTCATTTCATTTTGTTCGTTTCAAACATGCTTTCACTTCACTAAGTTTAACAGAATAGGGTACCTAGCACGTCTTTTGTATTAATAAAAGTTGAGTGTTTTAGATAAAAGAAACAAGTTAACAGATATAGATCAATACATTTAATCTTACTAATATTATAAATGCGAATGTTTAGATGGATGTTTGTTTGATGGTATCTCCAGAATGGCTCAACGGATCTTGATGAATTTTGGCACACATGTAGAACATAGTCTGGAAGAACATATAGGCTTATTACTGAGTTTTTTTCCCGTGCGGTCGCAGTCACGGGTAACAGCTGATACAGAATAAAAAATCAGCTTGCATTCCAAATTCAAAATTAGGTCGTACTGTATTCGTGTATTTATACAAGAAATGATTGGTTTTCCATTGATAACAAAGTGAGCATAAAAGTCGAGTACAATCTTCTTAGTAAAATGACAGCAGCAGCTGTTGCTGACATCAATACAAAGTATGCAGGAGTGGGTAGGAGTGAACAGGAGCGGTCGAGGGTCGGCAGTAAATATTATATGACGGTCGACCCGCAAGTTTTACTTATCGACGAGTCAGATTTATGATCGTTGTCCTCTGCGTTTTATAATACTGTACATAAGTGTTACATGTCAATTGAGGTTGTACGGAATGAGGGAAAAAGATAATGCTTTAAAAAATGACAGTATCGATAGAAAATAATGGATATATCCAAAAAGCAATTAAGCTGAAAAACATGTTGTGTGAAACATGCTAATTGATGGTCGCCGCGTCCGCGATATGATGTCATAACAGCGAACCCAGCTGTTAACATATGTTCAAAATTATGGTAATGACACAAATTGACAGTAACTGTGCATAAAATGGAACATAAAACACAGATTTGACCGTGTTGCACAAAAATATATAATTCATAGCTTTTGCCTGTGACTCCGTCAACACCTAAATAGAAAAAAAATTATAAGTCTATGTGTTTTTCCAGAGACTGTTCTACATCTATACTAAATTTCATTTATATTTATATGTATATTCATTTAGAACAAACATCCATCCATCCAAACATTCTCTTTTAAAATATTAGTAAGATATACCCCCAAAAAAGCCGCGCGGCTATTTAATCTCTTATTAATTTAATTCTTCACCTCATTTGCTTTAAATGTCAAATAAAACAGTCTAATGAATGATAGATTCTTGAAGATTTGTCTAACCTAACCCCGCAGACCCGAACTCAAACTATCCGAACTCAAATAAATGTCAAAAGTTCCGCAGTACTCGCATTAATAGCTAACCTTATTTTAGTTCAATGTTCGTTACCAATCTTTTGTTGAATTACGTTGTACCCAAGAACTTAAAAAAATTTTGGAATTGGAGATTAACTTCCTGCGTAAAAAAAGTTATTCCACACACCAATAAAGTCATTACTAAGTATTGTATCAAAATATTTATTTTTAAATCGGATTTAGAAAATTTTCTTGCATAAATGCGTTAGATTTCAATGAATTAACACTATTTTTCTAATAATTAAAACATTAAATTTATGTCATTAAAATCCGAATCTACAATCTAATTTCTAAAAATTGCCCAAAGACAGTGTAAATAATAAGACAAAATATGGAGGATCATTTACTAGAGACAAAATAACAAGAACATAAATTTCGTAGTCGTAACTTCACCGAAGGGTCGAATGACGTAGCATTTCAGAAAGCGATCAAGCGATATGCAAATCAAATCTAGACATAAAAACTTAACGACACGACCTAATTAAACTAGCTCTAGTAAGGCTCTTTGAACAAGTAAACGAGCTTCACAAATTGTATTACAACTTAAAACTTGGCAGAGTAACTTGGCATGGAATGGCGATTTCGGGTATTATTAAATTAGCTATAATGTGTATGTAAGAAAACTATTTTTTTTTTTACAATAACATCTACCTCAAATTAAGCCCTAAAACTGAGAATTTAGTAAGCTTGCAAATAGTGTGTGAATCATAGGAAATAATGATTTAATGAAAGGTCATTTAAATTACAAAGAGGATTACATTAACAAACTAGTTAGTTCTTCCGCAAGATGGCGCGCGCGAGATTTTAGCACACGGTATAATTGTTCGCAGACTGAAATTATCGAGTCCGTTCCGCGCCGCGGCGAGCGCACAAAATATAGTTCCCGGAGGAAATTAAGCTCGTCCCGTTACCGGCGTGAGACACGGATGTGTTTAGGGATGTAAAGGAGTATAGTGCTGTGCGGCGATAGTTTATGAGTGATGTTGTCTAAGTTATACTGACTTCAGACTAGACTGTATCTGGTCCAAATTCAACCTTATTTCAAATTGTTTGAATAAAACTATCTAATTAAAAATAATGTTATTAAAGTTTCATTACTTTTAATATTTGTATATTTAATTCCATTTACTCTGACTCAAGCATACGTAGTTATGTTTCAATGTACCAATCATGAGTATTTTTACGGACAGTACGATCATGTCCAACTTACATAAATATTAGTCACAGCTATTCTTGCCGCATCTACACACTTCGATATTCGATATCGCATATACTCAGTAAACTCTAGTAATAGGCACTTTGTGAGCAAATATTTTTACAAAGAAACAAGAGAATATTGTAGAGTCCAGAAGCCACATATAAGTACAGGACTAGTTTTAGAAATAACGAATAGTAATCATTGAATCACTTTTTTATTTGTAGTATACGAGTAAATACAGTGGGCTTAGCATTAATATTTGTTACAATCTCCATCGTATCGTCCTCGACAAAAAGTACACCAAAAATATTCTTGACATAATTATCGATGACAATACGAAGACGCTTGTCGCAGATATTCGTGCTAGGCTCACTGATATTAACTGCAAATTCAAAAAACGATATTATCCTAATTCAAGTGATACAAGTTATGATAACGCCACGCCTTTGATAAAACAAGCAGTTTTCATTTACAACGGTATCAGTTCGTTGTGAATGAGATCACGTGACTATTGTTGATAGCATAATGGCGCAGTGTGTACCCGGCCGCACCTCTCTGCGGACGAATCATGTTGAATATAATGTTTAATTTTAGCTGTACACTGAATCTAGTTTAATTAACAATTATGTACATATATAAAAATACAGATTCTTTAAGTGATATGAATTTTAATGTATGTTACATAAGCTTTTTTATTCTAAATCATTTGAAAGCTGTGGAATTGACTAAGATCAATACTAGAAAGTGACATAATATTGCTAATCAGTACAAATACTTGAAGTTATACAAACTCGTATCTACTGAGACATTGCTGAAAGGTTTTTGTATCACAAAATTATATTGTTTCATTATAAGACTGGTGATATTTTAAAATATTAAGAACAACAATAAATTGCTTTGTGTTTGTGCTTTCAACTGAAGGAACTACGCAAACAACGTTATCGGATTCCTGAAAACTTCAGCTTTGAAACTTTATCTCTTTATACTGTGCAATAAATAACAAGAAAGAAGAAATCTGGTAAAATAAACTGCTAAAAGTTGCTAAAACCTAGTTGGATTTTTAATTATATTTTATTTTTGTACAATATAACAAAAGAATTAATCAAGATATTTTTTATTTATTTATTTAAACTTTGTAGATATATAATTTTTGTGACATTACATTAGAAATGCGGTGACGTACTGCAGAACTTAACTCTAAAAGAGTTCTCTTACAGCTGTCCACACCATAAAGAGAGGATGTTTAGTGGGTAATAACTATATGTGTGTACAATTCGTCAGAAGTACATATATACTGTTCAACAATTTTTTTTATAGAAAATGTAGAATTTTTATAATCAATTGGAAATTATAAAAAAAAGAACAATTTCAATGAACACTCACGCTTTCAAAATGTTTTGCTGTTGACAGCTTCACCTTACCTGAAACGAATAAACAAAGATATTAGTAAATAATTTACACTTTTAACAGTTTGGAAATTAATGTATGTACTGTGTTTTCTGTAAAAATAATTTTTACTCTTTTTTTAATTTTCTGAACAGTCAGAAACACATCAAATTTACAATAAGACTATATTTTACTAATTTTATACCTACTAATTATGTTTTCTTTTAATTCCGCGCGGACGGAGTTGCGGGCGACAGTTAGTATACGCATATGTATGTGACATATAAATTAGTGTGATCGATAAACGATAATATTTGTATAGTAAAGTGGGTTATCAGGTGAGTGCAAGTGTCCACCGCGCTCGCTCTAACATAAACACACAAGTGTATGACATATTCCATTTCCACTTAGATCTTACTAATATTATAAATGCGAATGTTTCGATAATGAACGTTTGGTAGAACGTCCACAATCGCTGAACGTATCTTAGGAATAGGAATTTGGCAAATAAATAGGCATAGCCTAGAGAACACGCAGAATAGTTAAGCTCTATTATTCCGCGCTGATGGAGTCGCATGCGACAGCGAGTGTGTAATTTTTTGTTACAATATTTTTCTATTTAAATCAGATCCGTGTGGCAAAAATAGTAAGAAGATTGTATCCTAATGAGTAATATTTAGTACTCGATAAAGGTAATATTAAAATAGCTTTTCTGTATCAAAAGGTCAGGTAAAATGTCGCTTCAAATGACTTCAATGATATTTGAGTAAGACGCCATTTTGAAAGGTTATTTTTTTTATAATGCTTGCTTTCACTGCTGAACTTTCAAGCCTAGGTCTTCCAAGACTACCAAAATAGATGACTACCAATACAATATTAGTCTGATGTTAGAAATTTTATTGAATAAAACTATATTCAAAGGTTCCCACGAGACTAGAATAAAATAAAATTCAATTTCAAATTTGTTACGTTTCAAAAGATAGTGTGAAAGAAAAAACTATGTTGATTACAGTTGTGTTAATTTTGGTAGACAGTATTCTATAACCAGTTATATTTGTATACAATCTACAAACGCCTCAGACTGGAGATTAGGCAAGTTAACACGAGGGAAGTACAATAGAGCAGAGCTGTAGATAGGACAATATTGCTTTTGTTCAAATAATAGCAGTACTGCAATTTATGCACTTACTATGAAACAGTACTGTTATGTCGTACTGTGCCAAAGTACTCCCCCTGTGTGAAACGAGTATTAGACATAACGAAACAATGGGATTATAACGAACCAAATGAGTATTCGGCCTAAGCCCCGAGCCGTTCAAACGGAAAGGCTTACCACCAAATCCAAGACGTCATTTAACATAATGCGACATTCTATTTGGCGATGTAAATTAACTTCGCTAAATTTCCTTTCAAGTCTATTATTAATTTAATTCGAACGAAATCAGGTTGTTACGATCAGAAATTCGGCTTTATTGATCGAAGTCGAGGCTTTGAATTCATAGAAAACAAATTATCAAGCTTTTCCTTTGTAAGTCACATTTAGTGGAATACATTTTGTTGATCCGTTTGATGTCGTTATAACCGATTTTACTGTACTTCTATTGTGTTGTGCGGACTCTACAAAGATGATAATGACAAGCATTATTAAAGGGTCTGGACAAACAAGTACGCATTAAGGGACCCTCAGTAACCGTCGGCTTTCACCGAGATAAGTGTCATTAGCATAATGTACACATTAAATATAAAGACATGTATACATTGTACAAGCCGGGGTATATGATAAATAAAATATCTCAAGATAACAGTCGGATTTCACTGCTAAAATGCTCTTACAAAAAAACTTCTGGTCATGTCTCTTTGACAATCATTAAGGTAGGTACTTCACCTCCACTATTACAAGAAACAAGTAACTCAACTCAAAATGCGGGCTAAGAATTAAGTAAGTCGTTTAGCCGTTCTATTAAACTAAGCAATAAGTCAGGTGTACATTTACTTAACAAGTAATAAAGTTGACTAAGCTTTGCAAAACTTTGTATTGAAAGCTCAAGTATACCTTACAAATTACACCACAAACTAACGGGTTGCGTAACCTAAAGAATCAAGTGTACCTTAAAAAGTTCCTCGTAAGTATATATGAGTGCGGCCGAGTTCCGACGTTTATTGGACTTTAAGTGAGTTAAGTTTTGCGAAAAGCTTGGAAGTGAGAAAACTCAGCAATTTTCTTCACGTGTTGGAAAATATTAAGAAAGATCATATGAAAATTGTATTTAACGTTTTGAAGAAACATTTAGGTATAGTTTAAAATTGACGTTACATTTTTAAAGTTATTTTCAGTGATACGAAGGGCGTCGCCAGCGCATGGTGTTGATTAGATTTAGAGGAGGTAGGAGGAGGAGGAGGTTAGGAGTATTCTAAAGGTAATACTATAGTAATTGAAAAGATCTGAGTATTTTTAAGTCATTTATACGTCTATTATATATTTTTTCAATGCTCTAGGGTAGTTTTGTGTAGCTGCCTCCTTTGTTCCCCTCTTGGTTACGCCCATGAATGATATAATAAAATTATTTGGAAGAAGATAAATTAAATAAAAGTTAAGAAATATATTAGACGCAAACTATGAAGGGAAATTGTCATTTATCAAAACTTAACTTATTTTTCCAAATAGCGCAAAAGGCAATAATCTTAATAACTTCCTAATTTATTTCTTTACTTACTTTATTAGTGTTATTCGTTTCATTAAGAAAGTCATATAGAATGTAAACCACAGAGTTAATTACAAACGTAGTAATCAATGGCGGTTGCAGGCTGTGTTACTTTATTGTTATTCCGCATGCCATCTCGCGGCGGGAAAACGAAATATAGTTCCCGTAGGAAATTAAATGTTGCCAGTATTGAGTATGATGCCGCCCGCAACTTCCACGGTAATACTACCAGATGTATGCATTTATATTTATACTAGCTGTCGCCCGCGACTCCGTCCGCGCGCAGTTAAAAAATGGGGGGGTATGAAAAATAGATGTTGGCCGATTCTCAGACCTACTGAATATGCTCACAAAATTTCATGAGAATCGGTCAAGCCGTTTCGGAGGAGTACGGGAACGAAAACTGTGACACGAGAATTTTATATATTAGATACATGTATAATTTGACAAATAACAAGAATCATTGTTAACAAACAAATATAAAATCTAATAAATAAAATTATGAATGAAAACGTGACGGCAAATTTTTTAATATCAATTGATATCCATACTTACGGCAGCGGCAACAAAAACGTTGTCTCCAACTACCGACCAATATCGTTGCTGTCCACCTTGGCGAAAGTATTTGAGCGCTTAATCCATAATTATATTTATCCCTTTTTTCATAACATTATCATTGAACAGCAACACGGTTTCGTTAAAAAACGCTCCACAACAAGTAACTTGGTACTTTTCACTAATTTTCTATTTGATTCGATGGATCAGCGTATACAAGTAGATGCTGTGTACACAGATTTTTGCAAGGCTTTCGACAAAGTGGACCAAGAAATATTACTGCAAAAGCTTGCATTTAATGGCATTCGAGGCAACTTGCTTAGATGGTTTTCATCATATGTTAAAAATAGGTCGCAACAAGTTTTCATTAATGGCTTTACTTCTGAAGTATTTAAAGTAAGTTCAGGCGTAAGTCAAGGTTCAATTTTAGGTCCTTTGCTTTTTGTTATTTTTATTAATGATATTGACCAATGTTTTAAACACACGCATTGTTTATTATATGCTGACGATCTTAAAGTCTATAGTGCTATCACATCTGTCGTTGACTGTTTGAAAATGCAAGAGGACCTAAATCGTTTAACAGCATATTGTAAAAAAAACAAGCTATATTTAAATTTAAATAAATGTAAATTCATATCTTATACAAAAAAATGCAAAAACATTAATTACACTTATTCGTTATGTAATACACTCTTAGAAAAAGTATCAGTAATAAGAGATCTCGGTATCTATATGGACTCCAAGCTCAACTACCATGTACATGTGGATCATATAGTTGGAAAGGCATTTAAGTTATATGGTTTTGTTATGCGCACCTCTATTCCTTTTAAGCGACCTTCGTCCTACCTTCTTCTCTATAAATCCCTTATACGCTCTCAGTTGGAGTATGCCACGCCTATCTGGAACCCTTTTTACTTAAACAGTAAAAATAAACTTGAAGCGGTACAGCGCAGGTTTCTTCGGTCTATGCATTATCGTTGTTTTCGTTCGAAGTCCTCATACAGTTCATTATTGCTAAAATACGATCTGCCCACGCTTGACAGGAGACGTAATCTTTTGGATGGTATGTTATTGCATAATATCGTGCATCAAAAATTCAACTGCATGGAGCTTACTAGACAAATACAATTACATGTGCCTGCTCGATCATGTCATATTCGTGGCACTCGTAAAAGTGCTCTGTTCGCACTAAAACGATGTAAGACGCACGCAGGTGAGCGTGCCCCCTTATGGAGGGTGATGAGGTTGTACAATGATCTTTTCATTGATATTGATCTGTTTGCCGCGTCATCTGCATCGTTCAGAAGAAGTGTTGTGCGTGCTATGCAGATGTAAGCTAATATACGTTTATTGACTTATATCTGCATGATATGTATTTGGCCTTTTATCTGCCCGGTGCGGGTGGCGACGTGTCTATGGGGTCTGTGAAATGATCATTGCCTTCGTAAACTTTATTAATTTTTATTGTTTTAAACTGTTAGATTGTATTTAATTATTATGTCTCAACTTAATTGTAGTCTATTATTATTATTATTGTTGTTTTCTTTCCTTTCTTTTTATTTACTATAGTTGTGAACAACGATGTTGGGTACATAATTACATTGTATGAGTTATATTTATACTATAGATATATACCTATTATGTAGTCGTTAGTTGTTCCAAATAAATTAAAAAAAAAAAAAATACTTCTACCGTTCGTTTTCAACAGATAGCGGGCTCACGAGAAATAATCTGCTAATTTATTTCACTGAGCTCAGCATTCCCGATCCAAATGTCACCTCCCCATCCCCCTATTGTACATTCCCTGGTAACAGTTTGCATAATTTCAATCATACGACATTGGTTTTCAATTTAATATCCACAACAACCAGCAATATTTGATTAAAAACTTTTTATGTTTATTTTTAGGACTTTATAAAAAAAACATAAAATTTTATTAATGAAATCAAGCTTTTAGGTTAAGCCCTTGAGACGGAAAGTTTCTAGAACCGTATTCGTTAATTATGTAGTTTAAGTCCATATAAATCATGCCTCATATTTCATCGTGAGGTCTGATTTATGTGACCTCACGGACAGTGTGAGGCTATATCCCCGTGTGTCCGTGCGATGACATCACGCGTGCAAAGCGTGACTCACGGTCGCACAAGCGGATGACCATTCTTGGTACTTGCAATGTAATTGAAAATCAGTCCTTGTACCAATGCACCTCCACTTTCATTTTAAAACTGTTTGTCAATGCTAAAATATTAACAATGAACATTGAAGACGCGTTAGTAAAATTAATTTAACGATTTTTCGTTTGAAGATTCCCAAAAAACACACGTTGGATTTAGTAAATAAAGGTAATAAGGTGTTCAAAATAAAAATTGTGTAAAAATGTATCACCTAAAGTAATTGGAAAAAAAATTAGTTTGAGGTAAATCACGCAAATTGACATGAGGTTGTTTTCATTAATATTTGAGCGGGAAAGTGCGTGCAGAGATTTAAGAGTGAAGTCAGGCCTCGCTGACAATGGATGCCCTCCATTAACTAACAGGGAACTCTCCTAAATTACTTCCTACTGTTTTAATTAGGCTGGCTTTGTAAATAATTAATTTTAAAGAAGTTTTACGAGAAGTCAGAAGTCCATATTTATGATTAAAGTACTCATTAAAAGCTACATTTCTATTCGTTTGATTGTTCATCAACGAAGAATTTACTTTTTGTGAAAAGTTGTTGCAGTAGCTATTTATTTTCAAGAAAAAAAGATAATGCTTGTACCTCTTTGCGTTACCTTTTTAACGTAATGTAACAAAGATGAGAGTATATCGACATTTTACATCACGACGGAGGCTTGAGAGGGTGCGGGAACAAACAGGATGTGTACTGTGTACTATGTAACCGTGTATTGTGTACTATGTAACCGTGTAATGTGTAATGAAGCCGGGTAACGTAGCCGTATCTGCCGCGTCTCACAGTACCCTCTTGTTTACTTTGCATACAATTTCCTAGCAATTAATTTTGAACCCTGATAACAGCGTGAAATGAAATTTTGATGCGGTACAAAACTCTACGTTTTAACTTAGTTAAGTGAAAGGCTTAAGTTTTGATACAGATAAACAAACTGTGTAGTTCACTGTAATCTATCTATATATATAAAAGAAAGTCTTGTTAGTTACACTATTTATAACTCAAGAACGGCTGAATCGATTTGACTGAAAATTGGTGGGCAGGTAGCTTAGAACCAGGAATAGGACATAGGATAATTTTTACCCCGTTTTCTTTTCTTTTTTTTTTTATTCCGCGCGGACGGAGTCGCGGGTAAAAGCTAGTACTCTATAAAAATGCTGTCGTGCACGCCCAGAATCGTACTACTACAGTCGCCCGTTTAATTTAATTTAATTTATTTTATTTTATTAAAAGTTCAACAGTTTAGCTATAATTATTAAGTTTATATAATACTTGATTTAAAGATATTCCTCCCAAGTAGGGTTGGTGAAAGGCAGATGGCTGGCTGTAAAAAATTAAGCCAAAACTTTAAGGTTTATAAAACCTTGAGCGCCGACCTTACGTGAGTGGTATACATCCAGGGAGATGATTTAAAGTTCAAAATTTACTACGACTATTCGAATATATATTGCAGTGACACATTTTGGATAAAATAAAAGATTTATAATCTGCATAGGTAAAGCATTAAATCAGTTACCAGCATATCCAATTCATATGACGTATACAATGAATTAATCATGCGCCGCATAATTTACTGCATTATCGTATAATTAATAAGTTCCGATTCGTCAATTGAATTGAATCCAGTAAATCAGCGAAATTTGAAACAGTAGAACATTCATATAATTACAATATGCGCTATTGTAATATAAAACTAACCTAAATTAATGATTAAGATTTTTTTTATAAATTACTAGCTGTCGCCCGCGACTCCGTCCGCGCGCTGTTAAAAAAAACTAAATGGGGGGGGGGGAAATAAAGTAATCTAGTGTTTTATGTTTGAATTTGTGAATAAACTTTAATTATAAGAAAGCCAATAAGAAATGTAACAAGTATTTGCTTCAGAGTTTGAAAAATCTACGTAAAAATTTGCTAAATAATTTATTACCCAAACTTTTTCCATTGTAAAAGCTCGATCGTTGAAAAAATAAAAATAATTCATGCAAAAATTGTTTAACGGCGAACAAAGCTTTAAGAATTTGCAGAAAGTTTAAAAGATTAACGCCTTTCGTCTGCTCCACTGTCTTAACATAACTTTTGAGGTCAAAAAATTATTTTACTGAATGCTTAATAGATGTAACCGAAAACGTTATTCTAAAACAAACTGAGGTTTAAAAATTTTGATTGTGTTTTTTGTTAGACTTCTTTTAAGAAATTAAATGAATATATAAACTGACTTATAATTATTTGACAAATTGGTAAATTATTAGCAAAAACACATTAACAAATTTAAGAATTGTAACAAATTAAAACACATGTTTTCTCTTTTAATAACATAGGTTAGGTTTACATACATCAAGTTAGCTAAAAAAGCTGAAAAAAGTTAAGTTTCATAGAAAAATTTGATAATTCCCCTTATATTTTTGAGTTTAAATCCAACTTAAAACTAAGTTAAGTGCAACAGCTGCTTGCTGTAATTTAAATAATCCCCAAAGAGATTAGCCTCCGCAGCATCCGGTCAGGCTTTAAACTTTGTAACTTGAATACATAGCCGCAAAAATGTAAATTTTGTGTCTGCGTATTTTGTTTTATTGATCACATTTGGACAGAAGCTGTTGTTTGTAGCTTGCTAAATATAAATTGTTAATTTTACTAATATTATAAATGTAAATGTTTAGATGGATGGATGTTTGTTTGAAGGTATTTCCGGAACGGCTCAACGGATCTTGATGAAATTTGGGACAGGTGCAGAACATAGTCTGGAAGAACACATAGGCTAATTATTATGTTTTTTTTAATACCACGCGGACGGAGTCGGTGTAAAAAGCTAGTACTAATATTAATAACATATATTATGGAATTATTATTTCATATGTACTTAATTCCTAAGAAGTACCTAATTAGATACTGCAATATTAAAAATTACTTTAATTCAACTAAAGTTTTTTAAATGATTTTAATAGAAAGAAAAGACACGAATAAAACTAGTGAATTGAATCTTAATCATCAGTAGTCAGATAAAGAATGACTTTCCTAATTTAGAAGTCACACAAAACTAAATAGAACCCGCAACAATAGTGTGTCTGGTTGACTGACAAATTACTGAACGTTGCGAAGGCGTCTTTACGACTCCATTCATTTTGTCAAATAGACTGTAAATTAAAATGAACATGGTTATATGTACAACGAAATAAAAATATTTTTCATTGTAAATGTTATAAACAGGATGTAGAAGAGTCGGTTCCGTTCATGGTAACAAAAAACTTTAGCGAAGTATATTTCAAGTCAAATTCTGTTGTGCATTTAAATGAAAAATAACGTTACGAATGTAATTTAAAGAAGTGAATTTAAAGCAGTGTATAAACACCTTAATAAGAAGTCGTGAATGTAGATAAAATCTTATAGAATTGACTTTTATGGCAAGATTGTGACGCGCGTCAGGTCTGTGCAGTTTGAAGTGACTCGTGCGAGATTGAACGAGGATTAACAGGGATTTCATCTCCGAGAACTAAATTGACAACGCCTTTTACGATCAGATAGTCCTTCGATCGTTAAATTATAAAAGTACTTTAACGTTAAAGACATTTATTCGCAGATATTGAAGTTTTATACAGATAATGTTTAAAGTTATTAATCTGCCATATCTTAGATAATAAATTGTTGTTAAAAAGTGATAAATCGTCTAAAACCATCATGCCAGAGTCAAAGCATGTAGTGGGTACCTTTACGTTCTAACACGTTGAATCGCGGCCAGTGATGCTCGTGTGAGGAGAGCTGAGGCCTGAGGACTGCGCTTGACCTCGCTCCGACCTTGAGCTATTTATGGACCGCTTAGCTCCCTCTAGGGTCTTACCGAGGTATTTAAATGAGATCATCTGTCCGCCATCGACATGGATTGAGATAAAGATTATCAAAGGTTTAGTGTAGATTATTCATCTTATTATATCTTACGTCGGCACTTTTTAAAATACAGACGAAGTAAAAACAGTTCAACATAAAACCTATGAATTTTGTAAACTTAATCAAACTTAATATTTCACAAAATATAAAGTCTAGATTAATACAAACACGTATAAACTATTGTATACATTATGATATATTGTATAGTTATTAATATACAACGCATGCAAATACAAGTGCAATGCAACCGCAATGTATTTGAACACCGCGGTTGCGTTTGCTAACGAACCGCGCATTATCTCATCGACTGGATTTACGCCGTGGTCATACTACGCAGAATATTTCAGTTATCACTGGAAATATTATGCTCATTTTATTTAATTCTATCTGAAACATTCAAATGTTGAAACAATATATTATAAAATATTATTGCTGGTTATGTTTTTTCAACAACTATTTCAAAGAAAACATAACGTCTTAATGAGTTTTAAACAGTGGAAACCGTCCCTATAATTTATATGTTACTCTACGATTTATTTACATTAGATGAATATTGTCTTGTAAAACAGTTGAATGAACAGTTGACTCACTACATTTTAAGTGACCAACACATGAAACAATTTTCTACTTAACAACTTTACCTACCTGTTAGAATCACAGGCGTTATGTTTTGAAAATAACTTAAAAGAAATCTTACTACCTAATATTATAAATGCGAATGAATAGTATCCCCGGAAAGGCTGAACGGATCTTGATAAAATTCGGCACAGAAGTAGAACATAGTCTTAACACATAGGCCAATAATTAAGTTTCTTTTTTAAATCCACGCGGACGGAGTCGCGGGCGTCAGGTAGTCTAAAAATAAATCTTTATTAATGTAGAAGTTTGAAAAAAAATTGCATTTCAAAAAGTTCCAAATCTCAATCTGTGAAATAATTTACATCGAAAAGCTCTATTGCATTCCGACTTGTAATTAACAACGTCTAGAGCTTTTTACCTTGTAATTCAAAGCTCTGGTAGATCTTAAATTACCTTCGTAATGAATAAAGTTGGATAGTACGATATCAAAGAGTTTCGATTGCAGTAAAATCTCCAAATGCTGCAATCCAATGCCAATATCCAAAATACCAATAAGGTTGTAAATGTTTGATGATTGATGATTGGCGCAGTAGGAAAATATCATATGAAATTGAACTGATCACTTTCGCATAGTAGTTTAATGGACACTTAGCAATACCTTAGTGTAGGTTTCTCAGACAAATTCTTCCTTAGTCATAATTGCTAAGTTTGATTTTTTGATTGAAATTTATTAGTAATATTTGGTATTGAAATTGATTGAAGTGATAAACAATAATCCTGTGAAACATCTCTGTATTAGAGATTGGACTCTTAAGAAACGTTACGAGGCCGATCTCCGTGATCTATAAGACATCATCGTACTATTTTTCTCTGAAGAATCACATGAAACGATTGCTTGCTGAAGATAAATATTTTATCTTAATATTATAAATGCGAATGTTTAGATGGATAGATGTTTGTTTGAAGGTACATATCTCCGGAACGGCACAACGGATCTTATTGAAATTTGTCACAGATTTAGAACATACTCTGGAAGAACACATAGGTTACTGATAACTGTTTTTTTAATGCCGCCCGGACGGAATCGCGGGCGAAAGCTAGTTTAGAATAACTATAAAATATAATTGAAGACTAAAGTCGCGTCAAGAATATATATTTTTTTATGAATATTCATAAAGTTCAAATTGCACTACACTACGAACTACTGAATTACAATACAAAATGCTGATTTAAGTATTCCCCACTAAAAATTTTTACGAAAATAAACTATTGCTATCGCAAATGGATTTAATTTAAAAATAAAATAAAAAAGTTCACAAAAGTTCTTATATCAAAAAAGCTTTCCGATGACCCGTAACATCCGGCCGGGCAGGATTAAGCTCATATCGCGCGCTCGCAAGCGACCTCCCCCTCCTTCTGGCACGTCCCACTTATTTAATACATGTTCCGGAATGCAATTAAATTTGCTATTCGCACTTTAAGCCTTAACTGTAGCAAGGAGTACGTAACAACTCACCGGATACGAATTTTAATTTAATAAAGTCGACTTTAATAAATTAAACTGTAAAATGTCTGTTAAGATGCATTGGTAGGAAATCACATCAGTAATTACATTGTTGTCTTTATATTCTATTAAAATATATATGTTACGATAATAAAAACGCTCTCAAACTAAAACGTAAAGGACGTTACAACATCACTCAAAAACAAGAGATAAATAAATGTTTCGAAAGTGTACCTTTCTAGTCACAAATAATACAGTCAGCAAAATATTTTTAATATTTAACCTGTAGGTACATATAAAAGTTGTTCCATCGGAGACATCATTATATTTACGAGAATGACAGAGAGTTTGAATACGGACCTAGGACTGGAGTGCAGTAGGGCCACAAGTGTTCAACAAACATACAGTTACAGCCAGCCTCCGCCCGGGGCGTTTTCACAGGAGAGTGCTTCTAACAAAAACTCATCAACAAACAAGGCCAGTAAGTTGTACAACTTACACATACAAATATACGGGTCGTAATATTCACACAACTTGTACATTTACTATTAAAAGTATTTGAAGCATAATTTTCTTTTTGGTATTGACAGAATTTTACGACCATTCACTGGGAAACAAAATTAATACTTTATGACAAAGATTTCAACTCTAATGGATTAAAAATAAGGTAGATTTTTTGACAAAACTCATTTGTTTTTCACCTTCTATAAAAAAAAATCAATAAACAATTTGTCCAAGTAAGAACTTGTGCGTAAAACAAGTAAACAGATGTATTTGTTCGGCAATGGAATCAAACAGGAGACCGGTCGCAGCGACACCTGGCGCACGGAAAATTAAACACATAAATTCACTTTTGCTATCAAATTACACGAAAACCTGTTTATTATTAAATTGTTCGAGTATCATATTTTATTTGTTCAAACATAAATATTGAATATATTTTTATAAAACGGCAAGAGATCAAAACATTTGGTTGTTACGACCTATATTTTAAGTCGATATTTTATTAAATATACCTTTACCTGATAAGCGTAAAAGGTAGCAAGTCTACTGTAAAGATAAACTTAAAATTAAGATGTATGGAGCAATGGAGTATTGTCACAAACATTTCTATTTAGTGTAACGTTCTTACGAATGGTATACAGGTAAAAACATAGTTTCCAAAGCACTTCTGTTAATTGAAAGGGTCTTGCAGACTAGAAGATGTCATAGAGCGGCTCGTTGTTTTGTTACAAGTAAATGTTCCAGTCTATAACAATCTTTAAAACAAATAATTTAAACAAACGTTGCGGTACAAAAGACGGCTTTTTCTGTCCATTAAGCAAATTACTTGAAGCGTAAAACTCACCGCGTCCTCCGCACTTCCTCGCGCGGCGACACTTTGTGAAAAATCAAATTACAACGCGATTTTACAAGAATTTTACACCACAAAGAATTTTTGCACGGAAAAGAAATTAATTAAAATTGAAAGTAAGTTAACTGACAGATTTAACTTTTAATCTTATTACGTCAGTTGTTAATGAACATTATGTCATTTGAACTTCATTAAACGAGGATTATATTCAGATGGATAGATGCATTCATATGGATGTTAACATGACGTCATATGTTCTAGGACATAACGTGCAAAAGCATATAAAATAAAGTTAATTATTTGCCACTTTAATTACACGTTAAAATAATATAATTTTGCGTCAAAACAAAAGAATTTAAAGATTAAAAAAATCACTAGTAAAGTCAATTCACACGCTGAGACATTTGACAAAAGCAAGTACCACTTCGCATCATCGCTTTAAGTCGGAGCAGTTGTGGTCTATCTGAATCGAGTGAATTTTGCAGCAAATGTGTGTGTTTTAGGCCTCATACTCAAGTGAACGTTTGACATAGACATATGTGTTACAAAAAATCTTATTAAATTTCCAAAGAAATTTGCTTAATAAAACAGTCAATACTCTTCAATTTATTTATCATTAACATCTAACTAACAAACATCTAACACCCGTGACATCTTCCGCGCGGAATTAAAAAAAATCTATTAACAAATATATCCCATGTCATCCGGGGATAGTGTAGCTTCCCAATAGAGAATTTTTCAATCGGTTCAGTAGTTTCGGAGCCTATTCAATGAAAACAATCAAATATTTCCTTTGAAATTAAAAAAACGATATTAAAAAAAAAACAGAAAGTAGCCTACGTGTTCTTCTATACTATATTCTACATCTATGCCAAATTTTATCAAGACCTGTTCAGTCGTTTCGAAGATATGTACCTTCAAAAAAATCATTCAACATATAAACATTTGAATTTATAATATTAGTAAGAAGAAGTATATCTCATAAAATGTAGTGTTTAGGACTTCTATCTCATAGTTCTTAGGACTTAACAAGACGACTTGATGTAGTCTGTAATAGATCAAACTCAGTGGATAGAATTTCTCCGCCGTTAGTTTCAATTGCAAGGAAATATGTCATCGAGTTCAGATATTTTTCTAGATGTTATTTGATTCATTTATCTTGCAGTAAGAAAGTTAAGATTTATTATGTTTTCAGGTCGGTGTTTCTCCTGATAGTTGATTACCAGCTTTTTACATTTAAACATTTAGTTTCAATAGATTAGATATTACTATTAGATCAACGAATTAATTTAAAAAAAAGAAAAAACTAATGACAAACTCTAGTGGATGATAAAGCGCCATCTATAAGTTGAATTATAAAACAAAGATTTTTTCAATATAAACTAAAAAACTATAAGTAACACTATCTTAATTTGGAACATTCTCGAAAACATCGAAACATTGATTTGAAAATGTAAAATAAGTTATGGTCATTGAGATTCGTCCAAAAACAGATAATAAAAACAAACATACTTAAGTAATTAGTCTGCTAATATAAAAAAGAAGAGCTTTTTCGTTTTCTAGAAATACTCTCGGTAAAGTATGAAATTATCATAAATATTAAATTCGTTAAAAATTTGTCAAAAATTATGCCCCAACAAATATTATTTAAAATTGACAATTAAAGGGAAACTAAGTATTGGTGCTATAAATGTGTCAGACAGCTGCGCCGAGCGACCGGCTGACGGTTGTTGTGCAAACGATGGAGAAAGTTGGCCAGTAATGGTGCCGCCCGTACGCACCGCACGCCACACGCCGGCCCTTCGACCCTCAACAGACGATACTGAGACATCGATGAAGCTACCTCGATTGTGATTCATACATTGAACTTATAATGTAACTTGACTTAATGTAAATGAACTTAAAAAATTTGAGAGGTGCCAATGGACACCCGGATGGAACGAAGTTCCTTTCGATTAATTAGTGAAGGAATTGTAATAAAATTTTATTTTTTTTAAGTTATAATGATATTTTTTTATTATTAATAATCATCGCGGCACCACACTGTTCAATGCAAAATAGAAATGAAAACATCTGGCTTGTTTTCTATAAGAGAGAGAGAGACAGACAGAGAAACATGCGACGCCCTTACTATAGCAAAAAGTGTCGTGACAACTTTTCGTGAGAATTTTTTCCGTCTAGCCCCCTTTCACAACGCGCGATAAGGAACTTCGTTCCAAAAATATTGATTAGTAAAAAGTAGACTGAAAATCACATAGTCAAATTAATTTGACAAACAATTTGATCGTTCACCAACACTTTATAGTCTTTTTTTCTAGGAAAAAAATTGAGAACAAACTTATATTATGTCTCATTTCACCAGACTTATTTGAATTCCTTACCATAGATATTTTCATATAGAATAATATACGATATTACTACCGTCCTTTATCGAATTCCAATTATTGGAAATAATATGAATCGTATTAACGGACCGTATTAAATGATATATGGCAACATTCATAAACATCCGAAGAATTAGTATGCTCCAGACCTGCGATTGACAGAATGAAGGAAAACACGTATAAATATAACATATGAATGAGTACAATTTGTTTCATTTATACATCTAGGAATTATAATAATTTTAAAAAATATATTTTTCTTCTTAGTATTCTTTGAGTTTAATAGTAAAGTATCTTTGTTCAATGAAACGCGACACTTTACTTTGATAAAAGAGACTGTTTATTTTTGATACACAACTTTTTAATATATAACAATACACTACGAAACGTAAAATAAAACTTTATACAAAACAACTCGTTACAACGTGAAGAAAAAACACACACACACGAAAGAATAATGAAAATAAAACAAAAGGCAACACTATTCGATACATTTTTTCATAAAAAAGTCGCGGCGCCAATATGTGCCAGTTCTATGTATTATCTACTTAAACTGAATTGCTCTTAAACAATCTTATCAATGCTAACATTTTATAGGTTGTCTAAATTTCAGTTTTTTGTAAAGAAATTTTATGAATAATGTAATTTATTTTCTAAAAATTTATTTTATGAATAAATTGCATTAACCTTTTAACCTTTAGAAGTTCAAAAAAGCTTTCGTACGCGTTATGAAAGGTGAATTCATTTAAACTTTTAAAACTGCTCTCATGAAAAGCTTTTATGAACCTTATTAGATCTGACCAACGCACTCCACGTTACAAAACTTTCTAACGATACCTACATTAAACATCACTTAGATTTGTTAAAGTAGAATTAATCCAACCTTTGTGACAAAAGGTTTTTTTTTTTAATTTTTTGTCGTTAAGGATATTTATGTGCCTAGCGTGACCAGCTTATTTATGTATCAAATTAACAACAGACAAAATATTTAAATTTATTTTGCTGTAACCTTCTGAAAGTTTCAAACCAATGTTTGAAGCAAATGTGCAAAAATCCTAGGTATCCGTTACCAGGGTAACAGGAGTAAGGAATGTGAGGCGAGCATTCGTGAGATGCTCACAATTCCTGTTACAATTCGAGTTTTGGGTCGTTACAAATGTCGCTCCCGAATGTTCGAGCGACCCAATGGAGCGGACAACGCTCAAATATGTCGCTTTGAGGATTTTTATTTGAGTGTATGTAGGTTTTGTCTTTGAATTTAAATTTGTTCAGACCTCTACATAAATGAAAACAATAAAAACACAAAAAATTAAACTCACCATGCAAATGATATTTTGTGTTTTAATATGCTACGGTCTCAATAAATACATGGTGACGAGATCGTTGTCCTTACCTGAAACAAAATACGCACGTTTAAAAATAAAACCAATACACACTATAAAAAGTACAATGCAAGAGATTGTAATAATAAACGCCGTGTGGGTGTTGCGAGATGCAACTCAAATAATAAACACAATAGAAATATAGTATAGCGAAAGATTTACAACGTAAAAACCTAATTTGTAGCACAAAGATGAGGCGAAAAACGGCCTACGAAGACCTTTTGTTTTTTATTTAAAGTTGGCAGACTTGAATTCGATGAAATAGCTAAGCGACCGCTGTCCACAGACATCCGTAATTGCAGATGCGTTGCCTATCTTAAATCTACGGACGAAGGGACGCACCGAAAGAAGACATTTCCCCTACCTATGCGTAATCTTCCGCCAAATCCACTTCTCATCATTACCATATAAAGAAAGTTGGGAAGGGAGCGTGGACTAAAATTTGTTGTAATTAATTTCATCCTAGCTGCATTGGGACAACAATAGAAGTTTACAACATATAGAAGATTTTGTGATTAGATATCATACAACGAAAAAAAAACGAATAGCGGATGTAAGACTCAGCGGTAGGATCAAAAGATTTGCTCAGGCGGCGTATTTGTAGTTCAGCCTGGTCGAGGACCGCTTGTTATTTACAGCTTTTATCTGAGACTGCGATACTCACGGCTAACGGGTAAATTTATTCCGCGAATAATAACGCATCTGTAACAATGTTGTGTTTCCTGAGAAAGTCTTCAAATTGTGTTCATATTTATTATCAATTCTATTGATTCTCTAACGGTCGTAATCAACATTCGTGTCTGAAAATTATAACAATAAATTCTTATAAATAGAAGTAAATTATTATTATTAGAAGAAAGGCTGTTTTTCAATTACTTTTTCGATGTTTAAATTCGTTAAATTTAACCGTATGATCGATACAAAATTTTATTAAGAATTCCATGAAAAACCATAAATATCGAATAAATATCTGTCGGCCATTGCATTCAATTTATTCATAAACTTTAACTATACCAATAAAACGATGAGGTCGCTCATCTCGAAGTTGTGTGCTCGAGTCTCAGTCCGCAGTCAAGTTGTGCTCATCAATATGCCATCTCAGGCTCCGGCAGACTTGAGCACACTTGTACAAAATGCTAAATTAGCTCGCTGCGTCCGCCTCCCTTGATGCTCCAATACAAACTAAATATCAATAAATCATAAATTATCTTCTTAATATTCTAGACCAAATGACTGTTATTATTTAGTCATGTAATTCACCTCTTTTAATTCATTAAATTAAGTTTCGAAATACTTTGAAAAGTGAAGTTTCATGCTTCGATAAAACACAAATATGGATGAATTTTCTAAAGTAAACTAAAGTGCTTTTAAAGTGAGTTGAGATAAATTAATTGTATATTTTATAAAGATTATTTCATGTGAATTCAAAATACAGAAAAAGGTGACTTCTTATTTTCACTATTTTATGTATACATGAGAAATACACGGTATTTGCTAGCACGAAAAATAATCCGTCCATTAACCCGAGTACCAATTTTATGTCAGATAAAAACTGTCGAAATTCTATTCCACCTGAGTACCGTCCATTGGTTAATTGTTCGTAAATTAAGCATCAATTTATAATCGAGTTCGCGCTAACGAAAACTGACACCGCGCCACTCCGCGTCACGTCGGACAAAATGGCGTGGAAAAAAACGAGAGCTCTTTGTGATTTATTGACGTTTTGACTTACGACGTATATATAAGTGCTTTTTTCCATTTATAAAATATAGACACTCAATTAGGTTAAAAAGAATTGTGACTAGAATTTTAAATAAGGCTTTCCATATTCTAATGTAAATATGTAATGCTGGTTCAGCGGACTAACCTCTGTGGCGATTATGAAGGATCATTTATATATGACAATAAAATAATTGCACATTGACATTTTTTTTAACAAAGACACAAACCAACCACAAAATTGTCCCAAGTAAAAACAAACAACAAATATTAATTTTTTAACCAAAAAGTTCAGAAAATTGTACCTAAGAATAACTATAGTAAAAATTATGGGAGTGTATCCAAACTTACTATGACGTTTTTAATACCCGTCTGGTTTGAATTATGCACAATATAATACTATTGTTGTCTCAGTTTTATCAAAGATAATGTAAGGGATGCCATTATGTAATAATACAAGTAAGATCACATTGAAAGTATAACGACAACTTGTCATTGAGAGTTACAGAGTTTATATAAGACAATCGATCAGGTAACCATAGCAACCGGAGACAAACAAATCGCTCTATTAACCGACTGGCTGACTGAGATTGCTTCCTATTGTTTCGGCACGATAGAACAAATCTGGCGGCTGTAATTAAAAGCGGACAAGTGAAAGATCCGAACGATTGGACGGCTTAATGAGTTGGCGGATTGTTGCCCATCCCCAAAGTACCCCCTGCTCCGTGCCAGCAATGATTACAGACTTTGATTGGAACTAAATTGTTTCTGAGCAATATGGCCCGCGCTGTTTCAATCAACTGTGTTCAAATGACAGCACAATTATTTGAATACAATGCAATAAGGTTATATCAAGAATCCAACGTCATGCCAACGACATCTAAAAAAAAAAAAAAAGAGTCTGTTTATTTTACCAACGTTATTGCGATCTTTAGAGAGAACAGTGTTTCGAGATAGATTATAGATATTAGTCATACATAAGTTACTAGGGTTGACCACAAATGAGCTAGAAACAATAAGAAGTAACAAAATCCTTACTAATATTATAAATGTGAAAATAACTCTGTCTGTCTCACTTTCATGTCTAAACTACTGAACCCCTTTAAACGATATTTGTTACACTGATAGTCTAGATTCTAAGAAAGGACATTAGATACTATTTAGCGCGAAAAAAGGTTTGTAAGGTTCTTGAATGTGTGGGTGGAAATTTATTTTGATATGTCGTCATTTTTACAGTTGGAAGCTTGTAAGGTTTTACGTGAATGTTTGTTGTTTAAATAAAATAATTAGCCTACATCATTAAAACGCTACCCGAAGGCAGTATTTCACGCGGACGAAGTCGCTGGCACAGCTAATACAAAATAATATAGCTAGTAATAGTAATATAAATGACATCAAGAACACATAATTGACAACTAGCAGTATTTGTAATAAAAATGCAATCCGCATTCCCTCAGACCTACTTTCGACACGGTAAAATGCAAAAGCCAGCCCTGCCGCTTAACTCTCACACGACTAAAGCCCTTACGTATGTGACATAAGTACCATTACTGCGTGCATCTAATTAGTAAAGAGGTTATAAAAGCGCAGTATAAACAGTTTGTTAGCGTTTTCCTTTATAAAAGCGTGTAGCGCAATTGTAAATTGTAATCCTTTTTTTTACAATTAATATCTTTAACATGATACAAGAAGATAGCTCCATTTTCTTTATCACCAAATTAATCCAAGTAAAAAAACAAAAGAATCAACGTGAGTCAAAAGATGTATTGGACACATGGCCTTATTTAGAACTCTTTTCGTCACGAAATGCTTATAAACAAATGCGATAATCTTACTTAACATCTTACTAATAATAAAAATGGATGTTTGTTTGAAGGTATCTCCAAAACGGCTCAACGGCATTTGCTGATATTTGGCACAGATGTAGAACATAGTCTGGAAGAAAAAATAGTCTACTTATTTCGTTTTTTTTTTTTAATTCCGTTCAGACGGAGTCGCGGACGACAGCTTGTTAATAGATATAAAATACAACTTTCATATTATTTTTTAACTTAATTTTATACTTATTAGTAGGTACGATTTAGGTGTGAATCAAGGTCACTTCATGTTAATGCCCTCGTATCAAATCACGTTGTTCTGAATACGCTAATAATCTAGAGCTATAAAATATACAGACATACACGTAAAGCTTAGTTTTTACTTACATCTAGTATTATTATTTACATAATAAAAATAATAAAGTAAAAAAGTCTTTTCCTGGGCAAATAAAAGTACAAAAAGAAACTTTAAATATAATAGAAACAGCTTGGCAACAAAAGTATAATAAAAAAATAATTCCGAAGAAGATGAATCTGGAATATCTCTCATTAAATGAGAAAAGCTTTTACAGGTAGGTCTTTGAAAGTCAAAGCTCGCGGGAAGCTACGGCACGCCGCCACTGCACCGTCGAGACCGGCCTTAAATAATATAAAATTCAGCGTCTAGACCGCACTCAAATATTGCAACAACCAAGGTAACTCACATAAAACTCATTTTTAATATATTTAAATGCAAAACACTTAGCTTTTTATTGAATAAGAAATATTATTTTAAGAAAATGATATTTACGTCACACTTCAGAACTATAAAGCTATAATTATCAAGTATAAACCGTCTTTATCCATCCATTTTTCCACTTTAATTGCTAAATTTGTTATACTCATTGTCTATTTTGTATGATGCAATAGAAAGGGAAGTCATTGGCTCCTTAAATACAGGTGAACCTAATTAAGGAGCTAAGGCGATACTGATGTAGTGAAATTAAAGAATCTTTATTATTATTATTATTATTTGAAACGCAGTTAAGCGTATTTCGAGATAAAAAGTGATGCTGTAATGCTGATTTAAAATACAGTTCGGTCAAAATTCATATATAACATTTTAAAGACCTTTGTATTTTAAAATTAAATAACTAACGTACAAAATTTGCCTAGTAACTCGTTCGAGTTGCGACGGTGGTAGGGGCTGTGTTAATTCTGAGAACTATGCAGGTACTCGATACGGTGTGTTTGTTTTCTCTTTAGAGCCTTTGCTTTGTGAGACAGGGATTTTTGAAGGCGGTTCTTGGAAGGCCTATGTTTGAATTTTACTTATTAAAAAACGTTTTGAATTCATCGCGGAAAATCTATATACTCGTATTAACCTTAGATATTTATTCTTGACTCATAAGAAAGTAATTTGTAAAACTGTAAATATTTGTATATTAAACATAATAATTATACGCGCTAAAAAATTGTTTGATATTTTTAAAGAGGTCCTATCAAAAGAGTTTTTAATTTCCACACGAATACATACAAAAAAACATAGCATAAAATATTGGATTGGCAAATATACAACGGGGACACGGAACGTAACTCCCCCCCCCCCCCAACCTCTCGCTACATCGCCTGTGAATCATTCATGAGTGTAAAACGGAACATTTTAAAAATATGGGACAATATTGAATTAACCTCGCCCACGCTGTATGAATCAAGGTGTATTTTATTTTAAACATTGTGTTCCTCAGTGGAAGGTGGTTCCCGATATCGAACTACGACTTATTATTTATGCTCTGTTTACTTCCAAAGTATGCTTTATTTTTTGTAGCGTCTTTACGCGACTCAAAAAGTGAAAAGAGGTTTCTATACCAATCAACGATAAAAAGAGGGATTCATAACTGACATTTGGGTAAAAAATTCTTTAAGAATTGTGCAAATAGTTTAAAACAGACGCAAATAAATTGATTGATATACCATAATATTTCGGCACAAAAACTGTAGAATTTGTTTGATGCTAGAATAAGTCCTTGATCTATTAAACCTATCTCCCTAACGTCATGCGTCTTTATGAAAATCTTCGTGTAATCGACGCAGTAAAGCGATCATTACTTGCCATTTATCTGTACAACTCTCTTGTGGGGCCTCGTTGTATATATATAAGTTAAATACGTATTCGTAAAGTAATGATGCTATTATGTTACCTGATCATTGTAGATGTGTAGTTTGAGCTATCAACCAATATAATATAAAGATAAACCGTATATTAACAAGATAAAGGACTGACAAAATATGCTCGTCTCCTACCATCATATTGTCTATTTTGTAGAAGTCTATTAAAGTTTAGTGATGATTTAATTTTAAATGCTAGATAATATTTGAAAAACACTAAATTACGTTGATAAGAACATGATTAGATGATAACTCAGTACCTATGATTAGTTCTCCGAATGTTGCTATAAACAGATATGAAATTAATGATGTGTTTTCATTCCATTGGTTAAAGATTTTTATAATGCACATTTTTCATATAACTAAGCATCGTATCACATAAGAGGAAAAGCTTACTTAATATTTAACATTCTATATCTTCATCCTAAACACATTAAATTACATGGATATCATTTTAGTTGAATAACTGGCCACTTGTAAAGGTCTCATTAAAGATAATGAAGTCAAAACTTGCAAGATAACTCAATTAGAGACTTGAGAGAATTCTTGGTCGAGCAACGTAAGTAATTTGAATAGACCTGTAATGCATTTAAAAACAAGCTAAACAAACGCTGCAGAGTCGCCATTTTGTATTCCGCGCCCGCGTCTCCCCGCGCCCGACGCCCGTCGCCCGCGCGCGGCAATCAAAGTTGCCAAATGAAAAAGTTTGCCACAACCGATCCCTCGGCCGGTTCCTGAGCTTCTTATTTGCTCTTGTTTGTTTTTTTATTGGTCTTTTATTCTTCTCGTCTCTGTTTCTGTGCGAGCGAACGAATTATTAGACGGCTGTGTTAAATTTCTTCGAGAACATTGTGGAGTCCTTAATTGTTTTGTGTATTGCGGCCATTTTAAACCTACACATCTTGTATAACATTTAATTTTTTTTAAATAAAGACAGTGTAATGGAAAATTCGGTGGGAAATTAATATAAATATATATTAAATTATATTGTCACATGATGTCCGATCAAACTAATTCGCCGCCGTAGTAGTTATTAATGCTGTTTCGGTATAATTATATCGCCAGCAGCAGTATGCTAATATACCGCTAGCCCACCTGCGCACAGATCACCTTGCACACAATCAATCAGCGTTATTCACAAAACGTCAAACTTATGAATGACAAACTAGAGTGGCAACACCGAATCCTTGCATAGGTAAAAAAAGATGTGATTGTTTTCCAGTAATTCATACGTTCTATGATTCAATTAAAATTTCTGTTTTACTGTGAAATTACATTGCCGAAATACTTGTATTGAAACGTAAAACATAGTGACTAAAATCGCTGCCTTGTGTACGAAGGACTTAAGGCGACATAACAACCATGTCAACTCATGATTCAATGATCCAGTTGAGATTTGACAATTAGCAATGTTCTATTAACTCCAATGCTTGTTTCACATAGACAAGATGCATTGTATAAGTTCCCAGCAGTTGCAGCGGTTGTTAACATATCAGTGAAGGACAATATGGCGATTGTACTGTAGACAATAGCTGAGCGGCGCTGTAATGTTGAGCGCATGTTACGGTTCAATGACCCCGACAGGTGGGCGACTTGCACGACAGCCTGCTATATCAAATTATATTCAAACCTAGTATTATAGGCTATATATTAATTAAAACTCGAATATCTCATTTACATCCAGATATGAGTGATAAATATTCGAGAACAAATGGTACTTGTCTATATAGTGTACATTGGTGGATGAAATAACAAAAACACACATGTAACTCGGTCCAAGGTTATATTCATAATACAGTGACGTTTAAGTTGGTTAGTTTGTATGTTTGTAGACTGGTTGATATAACGCAATCAGTCAGATGAAACTAAATTAAAAATAAAAATCAAATGATAAATGTTAAAATTCATTTATTTCATTATTAAAAAATTATCTTAATTTTTGCGATATAAAATCTACAACATTTCGTAATTCCTCAGCATGTTTTAAGAACCTGTTTTATCTTAGAATACAAAGTTTTGTATTTTTAATTACTTAGGTGTTATTACATTATCATTAAGTCTGTGTCAGTGCAGCGTATCTCTCAATATTGACACTGGCTCTAAGATAACGCAGCACCTGTATTATACTATAGTAAGAAAAAGTTTCACCATCCAATAATTAAAAGGCTTTGTATAAATTTTATCTCATCTAGATGATCAGAAATTAATTAACATCTAAACAAAATTCCACTATTACTCATTGTCATGAGTTAACTTACGAATAATTATAATTAGACAGTGGCAGACCGCAAAGATGTATGAAGAAACAGTTACTCAGTCCGCCGCAAAATTACCTCAGATAAATACCATTAATCTATAAGCAAAAGAGTCGTCATTTTGCAAACCTATATCCATGCAACACTTACCTTCACGAATGATAAAGATTAAAAATCTAAATTGTTAACACTAACGTACTAAATGATAGCTCTTAAGGGCATTTTGCACTAGGCTGGTAATTTAGTCGAGTACCGAGTAATTTAGTAACAAAAATTGTTCGCATTACTGTTGTAGTACAGTGGGAATATTGGTGATAGTCGCCATCGTATCCTGATCGACAATTTTTTGAAATAGGAAACGTATTTATTCTTTGACGATTCCACAAATAGAGCTCACACCTAACAATGAGGGAAACCATTCAATATGAAAGATATTTCTTAATAGAAAAAGTTGTATAATGGGTTATTGACAAAAATGAATTTGTGTTTTATGGCTACGGGCCTGTTTTAGTACGTCACCCACGCTCAACGTAAATCACATTAGCGTCTTTAGCATACAGAGAAAAAAATGTAAACATTTGCTACATCGAAAAACCCACAGAGAAATGATGTAATAAAATGATTTGCTTCATTTATACTTAGAATCAATTCTAACCTAAAAATAGAGTTCGTTTTAATTAATATTACGTTTATTTCTGTCTCTCTCTTTCTATTACTTTTCGTGAAGAAGAGACCACTATAATTTTTATATTCAAGTACACAGTCATACATTTCCAAAGCAGTAACAAGGTTATTTCGCAATCCACGTATCAACTTACCAGTTAGTCTCACAAACACAGTGTAATTCAAGTCACTGCCTTATCTGGCAAGGCGACAAACTAGACATCATTCTAAAGAAGTGAACTAATATTTCAAAGTATAATCTGAACAGGAAAATAGGCAAGTCCTTTTATTTTAAATTTCTAAGTACATAATTAACTTAGAAACAAAATTGTAAAGGAAATGTGTAGCCTACAATTATTCGGAATGCTTATTTCGACTTAGACAAATTTCTTGTCAATATCAAAGGGGTTATTTCGTTCATCATCTTACTAATATTATAAATGGATGGATGTTTGTTACAAGATATCTCCAGAACGGCTCAACGGATCTTGATAACATTTGGCACAGATGTAGAACATAGTCTCGAAGAAAACATAGGCTACTTATAAAGTTTTCTTTAATGCCGCGCGGACAGAGTTGCGGGCGGCAGCTAGTATTAAAATAATCTTTGGCATGATTCCAATCTCTGGACATTTTTAGTTTTTCTTTTATACTATACTCAACTTTGCAGTTTGAATTGATCATTGTATAACTTACCACAACCTAACGGAAAACTACCAGACAGTAAGATTTATCTGCAAAATATTAGTCAATAACGCTTGATATCAATTTGAATTATTCATGTTAAGTCTTTGTATAAATTGAACCGGTTTAACAAAAACAAACAGTTCACTAGTTCTTAGATACATGCAGTAATCAATTAAAACAAAAAAATAAATTTTCAGCCCTTTACTCTCAGACGTCAAGTCGTCTTAAATATTAGGGTAACTAAACGAATATTAATCCGCCCCCTAAACTGTGCTCCACCCCATCGATAATGTCTGTCACAGACCAATTTAGAACAGATGTTTAGTGTCACTCAATACTCACACAGTGGGCAGGTCGACAAAAACAAGCACCTGCTCATGCAACGAAACCAGACAAGTGCGGAAATGGCAAGTAAGGTGGAGTTTTTTGTGCTTTTTCATTTAGATTTATTTATCACTTTACGAATAATCTTTGGATATCTGGATGAAAGTATTCTGTAGCAAATTATAATAATTAAAATCTGATATTTATTTGGAGTGCTTATTATTGGATTTCTTTTCAATTGAATTCGTTTCTAGTTTATTTTATAATCTGGATTATTAAGGGTATATTTCTCGAAGATCATAAAACCACTCGTAGATTGTTAGAAAATTATTGTATTATACTTTTACAAACGTATAGAAATATGCAAATATCTATTGTATTCCTTTGTCATCCTGTCTATTGGCCGCAAGTACTTCTGTTATAAAAACTTCAATGTCTCGCATTACGTAAGACAATAGACAGACGAGACGACATAGTGTATAATTTGTTACAAATCAAGACATGAACTTTGTACCTTAAATTTGTACTTTAAAATTTTAAAACATTTCATTTTACCAATGTCGCTAAATTTTTTTAAAAAGTTTGAATCCCTTATTGAAGATTTACAGTTTGTTTCCGAGATTAAAATCTCTGTACAAAAATCTTTATCCATGTCATTATCTTTGACAAAACTAAGATAACAATTTGTTCTAAATGAAGATTTTGGTCTCCGAAACCTACGGTTAGTGCGAGAAATATACACAAAAGTTAAGTGACTGTTTCAGTAAGTTTTGTTTAGGAACAGCTTATAAATTTCACAGTTAAGTTAGGCGACCCACCGCGGACAAACCAGTCGGAAAACATCGGCCATAAGCCGGTTACCTCGCGGCCTACACTAAGTACGGATTAAGTTGTTTTTCAATTGAGCTAAATACTTTACTTACTTAGTTGCATTTATGCAGTAATATTCTCACCTATAGACATAACTAAAAAGTGTATAAAATTGTATTTTATCAACTTATGATATAAAAAATATATTCTTGTCAGTTTTGTATAAGAGACAGAGAGAGATGGCTATATCTTTTTGTACAAGTACTTGTAACAAGCACATGATTACTACGACCTCCCACAGCCACGGGAAGCATCGGCGGACCACACAATACACCAATCACGACGCGGTAGAAAACGTGAGCTGCAAGCTAAACCAGTGAGTGTCATGTTAACATGCCACTGAGTGTATTACGAACTGACAATCTATAAAATTGTAAGATATTCAGTCATATATGAGTAAAAACGAGCGGGAACGATTTAATCATCGAATCCTATAGACATCCGCAACACCAGAACTCCCGTTGCGTTACCGGCCTTTATAGAATGCAATTTTCTACGTAAATAGATGTCTTTTTCTTGCGTGACGGAAAATTGTCACGTGTTAAACAAAAAAAACATTTGTATCTTAGATTATTCTATTTTCAAACTAACATAAGAAGTTTTTGCCTATACTTTAAACCATGGATATTTGCAAATCAAACCACACCAAAGTAACGGTGCTATAATAAATCAAATCGCAACAATGACTCACCATTCCAAAAGTCACGAAAAGCCCCACCCTTTAGCCAAATTATACTATGCTTATTTAGCATTAGGTGTCACGCAATCCTCGAATCCGGACTACCTATTGGGACGGAAGACCAAGTCTAGGTCTCTAGCACCAAAACCTCTGAATACATAATTAACGATACATTGTTTTGCAAATACTCAATTTGTCTGTGTTTTGAATTGTAATTTCATTTGTTTGATTCAATGACTAGATATATTTTAATATTATAAGACAAATTATTTTAATATATAATACTGACTGTCGCCCGTTACTTCGCCTGCGTAAAGGCCTAAATACGAACGTCTTGACGCAAGTTTATAGAAAAATTAAGGCCTATTTAGACGATATGTCATATCGTCTAATGTCGTAATTTTATTTAAACTAATATTCTTTAGTTACTGAGGTAAAAATTAAATGACGTAAAACATTATCTTATTTAAGGTGAATATCCGATAACTGAACATTTTGTATTAAAAAAGTAGGACACAGAATAATGAACTAGTCTGAAATATTGTCACTGAACTGCGGCGAACGGCGAATGTTCAGTGATTTACTATACAAGATAAGGAAAGAAAATTTTCCACAAAGGCTTTGGTAGCTATTTAAAAGTCTTAGCAGTGTTAAAATTGGTTAAACTTTTCTTGAATAACCTTTGAAAGAGTTCACTCAACCATAATACTGTTCTCGTTAAATATTGTTAAAGAAACTAGGCTTTACTATTTACGTCTTTTTACGGACTTATTTTTAAAATTTCGATTTCTTAAATGTTCGTGTAGGCCATATAGTCAGTTTTATATAGTTTTTAAACAAAAGAGATATACAGTCCCTGCTGCTCGTTTGACTCCTTATTAAAAAAAAAAATAAAGCAGCAAAAAAATTAGCCAATCAAATTAAGTTCGATTTCTTTTTGAAGCCAAAGAAATCAATTAACTATCAGGTCAATTTCTTTTGAGGGGTACAACGCGCAAAGAGGGTTAAACATTTAGGGTTACACTTGATACAAACACCATTAATTGCTTTATGTGAACCCTTTTGAGTGCACATTATATTATTATTTGTTAGTTGTTAATTAAATAGTTGTTAAAGTATGCCAGCTCCTAGATATTTAAAAGATGTAGTAAAGTCTTAATTTCAAACCTGGATAAGCAAGAGTTCAAGGGATCGTGATATTTTTTGCTTATAGAAGCTTCTCTCAGTGTTTATTGCTTATGGAAGTTGTCCCTCAGGACAGGATTACTTCCTTAGAGTTTTCTCGCTTATTCAGATTTGATTTTACTTAGTATCCAGCCTTGTTAGTACAAGTAGAACCTATCTGTCTTAACATCTGTACAACATTGACAATATTTAACCCTTATTAAAAAAGTAAAAACAACAATGTTAACTGTATGTTTTTTATACAAATGTTATGACAGTATAGAAAATTTCAGCTCAATGTATAAAAAGAAGCAGATCTTCTTTCATGCAAAACTATAAATAATGTAAAATATTGCTCAAACACATCCTTGTAAAACATAATGTAACAGCGGCTTCAAAAATAGTTAAACATAAAATAAAATAATTCAATATTGTAATATTAAATTTATTTATAAAAAGTTACATTTAATTAATAAATGGGTATGCAGAACTATTTATTTAATTTTTTTTTCGAGTTCTGTGAAAATATAAATAAGTCTGCTTTTCTTTTTATACTTTTTTCTTTACTTCCATCACAGCTGTAAAGGAGACTAGTTAGAAAATTATCTTCTTAAATTAGCAGTCTTTATGTTTCTAAGTGGAGTTTCATGATTGGGAACATCTAGAAAAATTTGTAGGAATATAAGTTAACAAAAAAGTTAATAACTAACTACGGGTAATTTCAACAAGCTAAAACAAAAACTAACTACAAAAAGTTAAGAAACTTTCAACTTGATGACTATTTAAGGAGATGAAATTTTTGGTGCTGTGCTGCGAAACCTAGAGTCCCATTACGTCCACAAAGTGAGGTCAAGAAGTGAACGTGTGTGCGACACTACACTCAAAAGCGGTCGGGCCGGTTCTCGCAAGCTCGCGACACCCACACACAACTGTGGTGATCACGACCACTTCTACAAATCAACAACTGCACCGCAAACTATATTTCGTTCCTCGCTCAACTTTAAACGACGACTTTACCCCAAAAATAAACACCTACGAATACCAAAAAAGACTATTTTTTTTAAGCTCGTACTACTTCAAACTATTCTTATTTTAAATAAAATATAGCTCATGCATTTAAAGTCAATTAATTCCCAGATTTAATTTTTATTTCAAATCCATAAATAAAGTGAACTATGTAAAAAGAAACAAGAATAGGGTTTAGTACCTTCATTGTCGTTGTTGGCTACGACGTTCTGCACCGAGACCGCTAAAATCCCCACGAACAACAGGCTCAATAATCTCACAATCATTTTAACCGGTCAAAAGCAGACACTGTTCACAGTTTTATTTAAATAATAATTTATACACTCGACATAGTCAAACCGACGTCACTCGCGCCGCGGAACAGCAATACAACGTTCGGCTTTTCTATCGCAAATGGCGGATGGTGGCGGATGACGGATGTGCTCATCGATTCCATTCGAGTCTGCGCGTTTGCAAAGCCTGTTGCTATTCTTTTTTATCTATGGTAACACTGAATATTATTTTGAAAAATATCTTATTTTTGTATTTTTGAAATATCTTACTTCACACAAAAATATCACAAATTATTCTCACGCAATAAAGTGATAGATAACTTAATCTTTTAATTATTTCTCAGTTGCAAAGTAGTGTGCCAGAGGTTTACCCAAAGTGAGTCCACTTCTGACACACTTTTTCAACTTTATATTTACATTATTTGGAATGAAAATGGTGGAACCATAAGATTAGTTGTATTTTAAAAAAGCAGCTATATTAAATCACGGTTTACTAATGGCTCAATGTTTATACGGACTTTAATTGAGCACGATGTTTGATATTTATGATGTTAAGAATTACGATTACATTTCTAGAACTTACTTCGAAATAAAATTGCGCGCAATAAAAATGCTTTTAGTTATAGTGTAATAATATGTATGTAATATCATAGTTAAGGAATTATAGGGAATACGGATGGAATAATAATAGATTTTTAATGCCCTAATTTTGAGTTGCAGAAAAAAATTAAGGCCTTTCATATGGCAGCACCGGAGTTTCGAAAGTTCAATTTCGCATGGCGGACGTGCAAGTGAACTCTGTTATTTGTTGGTGATAATTTCAATTATTATCTTGTCGAGATTCCTTATGGAAAGAACAATTCTATTGCTTCTATTTCTTTGCGGACGTGCACTATTCATTCCTTAACATCTGATAATGTTAAAGTGTTAGTTGTAGTTAAAATAGTGAGAACTGCATAGGTTTTTCTCAAAAATGGGAAAATGTGACGAAGCTAATGTCGAAGTTAGTATGGGGGACTCGGCGTCCCCCATGAAACCTGATAATTTCACCTTCACTGTACCCCCGGAGGCACCAGTCTTCGAGCCAACGCCTGAAGAGTTTTTGGACCCACTGGCGTACATCAGCAAAATAAGGCCCATCGCGGAGAAGTCAGGAATTTGTAAGATCAAGCCCCCAGCAGTAAGTACATTTCTTTGTCATCGACACACGAATTTCACCATTTTAGGGCCTGTTAGTCAATATTTGTTAGGATTTGAGCTGCAATTTATGATTTTCTAACCCTAATGTTACACGCTAAGAAACGTCTTGTGATGCAACAGAAGTAACTAGTTGTTCGTAATTAATGATTTTGTTCTTTTTGGTTTTGTTGCTGAAATCAAAATAATACGTGTCAAGGTATCCCTGTAATTGTTATTTAGCTATGCATCGCGTTTAATTAGTGACGAATGCATTCGCATATTGAAACAGTGGTTGCCATTTTGTGTCGTGCCCTCCTGCCTACTACACTTTAGATAAAAAAGAGCTGTTGCGAGTTTTTTGCCGTAACTAACTGTAACGACAACTCTGAACACAACATTTTTACCAATTTTCGCAAAAACTTTCAAAAATTAAGCATTCTCTTTATGATGGAACAATGCATATTGAAGCTTAAAATTATTTGCATTTCACTATATAATATGTTGTACGTATATTGTTGAATACATTTACATGTTCCTTGTGTGAAGAAGTCTACTATTCAAATAATTTTAAATCAGTATGGCTTACTTTTAGAGTGCCAACTTGTGCACTTAATCAATACCAAATGCCTTCTCAAACTTTTGTATTGACATAACATAAATGAAATTGCATAACTATAATAGGTCATCAAATATTTCTCTTATTTTCTTAAACCTAGTGCAATAATCTTAAACTATAATATAATAAGTCATTTTAACAACTTAATTGTCCTTAATACAAATATTTTTTGTTAGAAAATTAACATAATTAAAATTAATTAAATAAGTAATAATGAAATATAAATAATATTAAGAAAAAATACATTAATTAGAATGCCACATAACAGTGAGTAACATATTGATTATATTTATACCAATATTATAATTAAATTAAATTCAAATGATAAAATAAAGTATAAACTTAAATGCTACATATAAATCTTTATAAATTATGTGTAAAATATAACTAATTTAAGATATAATTCAGGAGATTGTGATTGTGTAATCTCCATACCTTTTTACTACTTTCATACTAAACTTCCCATTGTTAACAATTATCAAATACTATTATATCATATATCAAATCTAACTATTAAAATACAGTAAGGTCTTAGTGTAATTTTTTTTTATTACCTCATTCAAATTTCTTTATTTGGGGATAACAGTGAATGGATCATGTTAATATATTGCAAAAACTAGAAAACTTAAATAACTAGAGTTAGTAGAAAGTAATTAAATAAGACTTAATAGAGACACAAACCTCTAGCATCTTTAGAACCAAAACCATAACAAAGTATAAAAAAATCTGTGCTCAGGGTTAGGAATAGTCTAACCTGGATAAGCAAGAAACCTCTAGGAGTGATAGTCATTGTCAGGACTTATGACTATAAAATAAGCGAGAATATAGCATTAGAGAGAAATCAATGTCTCTTCGACTCTACACGGGTTCAGTTGCAGATAGAATGGAACATACATTGTTTTATTTATAAACCTAATGCAGTCTGCAGTTAAGATACAGTGGCACAAGGACTTATATCTTGCCATTTTAAGACTGTATGTATGTATGTATGTGATAGTGTTAATTGCATGTCAATGCTCCTACAAATGTTTAAATTAATATTTACAATAATATTGTTATTGTATTGTACTATGCAATAATTATTTTATAATAGTTATGTTTTATTTGCAATGATCGATCATTAGGCTATGTTATGTTTGATATCTATTTATTTATACAAGTGATTTTCTTTTAATTTTGTACGCTATATTTTTTATTTGTAAATAGGACAAAAATATTTTGTTATGTAAAATAATTATCACATCTACATAACTAGTTCTTATTCAAAAGAGTTAACCTAAAAATTTTATTGTTTACACAATGATAAATAATTTTATATATCAATGGAGTTATTTTTTATCAAAATATTTTAGTTCAATAACCTTGTGATAGTTATTTATACTAACCTATTGACTTATATTGCATTTTGTTAACTTATTAGTAGATATAATTTGACATTGCATTATCTTACTATTTCTAGATTATATAAAAAAGTACCTTTTTGATTTATGCTATGTGAAATATGTTTAAATATGCACTTAAATATATTTGGCTTAAAATAATAGGCATACAAAATGTTATTTTTTTAGAATTATGTAGAAATTAATATAATTGTTATTACAAAAATTCCAAGCGGAATTAAAAAAAAAAACTTTTTTAGTAGCCTATGTGTTCATCCAGATACATCTATGCCAAATTTCATCAAGATCTGTTGAGCTGTTCCGGAGAGACAATTGATATAAACAATTTTAATATTCATTGTTATTGATGAAACATTTGCTAAAACACAAATTTTTTTTTATAACACTAGGACTATTTAGTGAGCGTCGGTGGCTCAGGGGTTTAGCACTTGGCTTGCAATCTGCAGGTCTTGGGTTCGAATACCGCCATGTACCAATGTATTTTTCGATTTACATATGTACATTTTTCATTTATCCGACGTTCTTACGGTGAAGGAAAACATAGTGATGCAATTTGGACATATCTGAGAAGAAATTCAATATGTGTGAAGTCAACCACGCTGGCCCAATGCCTATAGCCTAGTCACCTCTAACTCGTGGTAGATTCCGTGCCCCTCGGTTGGGATGTATAGTGAGCTGATGATGAGGACTATTTCAATTATAATATATTTCACTGTATAAATCTGTGTATAGACCAACAAAATCTGACCTGATGGGCATAAGTGAAACTAAATTTCAGCAGGTCATTTGCTACCTTGTCAGGTTATAAAATGTCATAAGATGCTTGTCATACTGCAGTCATCCTGTGTGTCATTTTCTATTCTTAAGTAGATATAACATATTAACAGATAGAACTAACTGCAACAGACTGTACACATGTTTACCTATATTTTAGCTACAATGTAAGATGTCTAATTTGTAATTTGTTACAGCACTGGCAGCCTCCGTTTGCAGTTGATGTGGACAGATTACGATTCACTCCTCGGATACAACGGTTAAATGAATTGGAGGTAACATGCTATATAATGCTTTAGTAAACTTTAAATGTATAAAATTTACTGTCTAAGTAACTACCACATGTGATTTGACTGCTTATGTAAATAGTAGCTGTTGCTGGCTAACAACGAAAAAAAAACGTAATAAGTAGCCTATGTGTTCTTTCAGACTATGTTCTATGTCTGTACCAAATTTCATCAAAATCCGTTGAGCGGTTCTGGAGATACCTTCAAAGAAACATTCATCCATCTAAACATTCGCATTTATAATATTAGTAAGATTTATAAAAGAAATAATAGTAAATTGGCGAAATTATGAGTAAGGAAAAAAATCAATGATGTTTTTGTTTATAAATTATCAAATGCTTATTACAGAAGTAATACATAATCAAGTTATAATTATTTGATAACTGTACTATGTAACAGTAAAGTTTCATTTGTGTTGTTAACCTATTAATATAATTGTGAGAGTAGTGTAATACGAAATTATTAAGCATAGTGTCCGTTATCTTTCAACTTTGTCAAATTAATAATTTCCGTTCAATTACTAATACTGTCCTAAATTATTTATTCAAACCTCATCAGGTAAATGGACTAGTGACTTAATCAATTATCAAATTGGTTTACTGACATGAAATGAACGTATTAAATGTTAATATGTAAGCAATATAATTTGAAAACAATTTTGATAATTGATTTTGTTAAGGAGTAAATACAAAAAAAGAAGCTTTCAATAACTTTATATTTTTTTGATTTTCTACATGCGAGAAATTTCAACAACAATTTAACACTACTAGACTTAGTTGACAACCTTAGTTGATTGATTGTGGCAGTTAAAGTCGGTTTCTGATGCCAAAAATCTGTATAAATCATATCATCAATGTTTAATGTTTTAAACTAGGATTTTGGTCTCAAAAACCCACGGTTAGATGGCTGCATTTTTAGTAAAAATTAAAAGAGATTTTTAATTAACATTGGTTATCTTATAATTTTGTCTATCAGGCGATAACACGCGTGAAGCTGAACTTCTTGGATCAGATCATCAAGTTCTGGGAGCTGCAGGGTTCCGTGCTCAAGATCCCCACAGTAGAACGCAAGCCACTAGATCTCTATGCGCTGCATAAAATTGTTAAAGAAGCAGGTTTGTGAACATGGTTCTGTTTCTTTTCACTATTTTTGTTATATTTATAAATAGTCGAGCTTGGTTTATTAAACCTTTGTGTTTTTTTTCTTTCAATATAGTATTATTTTCCTTAAGTTTCATTATATCTTTTTTGTATAACAGTATAAAAAACTTATTATGTATGCAAGAGACAAAGCTTGCGGAATAGTATCAGATTACTTTTTTTTATAGCAACACAAGATACATGTGCATTGAATTTCGCAAGTTTTGCGATTACAACAATACTTTGTAACCATCGTTTGCAAAGTTTGCTTTTATTGATAATACTAGCTTTTGACCGCGACTCTGTCCGCGCTGTATTAAAGGTAACTTAATAAATAGCCTATGTGTTCTTCCATATTATGTTGTACATGTATGCCAAATATCATCAATATCTGTTAGGCCGTTCCGGAGATACCTTCAAAGAAATATCCAATTGATCATCTAAACATTCACATTCAATTCATGGAATTAAGCTAGTTCTATAAACACAATAATAAATTTAAACGTTACATTTCTTACTCTTGGCTTGTATGAAAAGAGTTGTGTCAAAGTCCCCAGCTTAAGTAAGTTCTGGTTGTTCAGGTGGTTTCGAGGTGTGCTCGGCGGAGCGCAAGTGGTCCAAGATAGCGCGACGCATGGGTCATCCGCAGGGCAAGGGTATAGGATCCATACTGAAGAACCACTACGAACGCATCTTGTACCCCTATGATGTCTTCAAGAATAGTGGCGCAGTTGGTGATAACAAAGAGACGGTAAGTATTTGTATACATCTCTATACAAATAGTTATATGTTCTAAAATATATTTTTAACTAATTAAGCTTGTATGTATTCTGTCATTTTGCAATGGACAAATGTACAAAAATTATATGTTTTCTTTATAGAGTTATAATTAATTCCTTCTTGTGACTCGAACACTGACCTCTGAACTTAATACCATTTGTTTTGGGGTCAGTTTGTAATCTCTTTTACTTGTCTTATTAAAAATAAGTCGCATAGATGGTGTTTGAAATATTAGATTTGTATAACTGACTTCCAATATGGGTGTAAAACTTGTCTTCGCTTAAAATGATGTTCAGAAAATCGAAGTGAAACAAGAGCAGACGCCGGAGAAGGCAGGTGCACGCAGCCGGTCGAGCAGCAAGTGCCCGGCCGCCACCCCGCCCCCCGCCGCCCGACGGTACAAGAGCTCGGAGCCGGAGCCCGAGGCGGAGGGCAGCCGCACAGAGGGCGCTTTGCCCGACCACGCTGACAGGAAGCTGCGCACGCCCAGCAAGGACGAGAATGCCAGCGAGACCAGGCGGAGTGAGTACTGAACATCTCTACATTGTCTAATGATAGGCAGTAGTCTTTGTCTACCACTCTAGGTTTCATTCTTTAATTCCATGTTGTGTGGAACCTTTATTCTTATACATTACTCATATAACTGTATAATTCTAAAACCAACTTACCGTGGGTTTCTGAGACCAAAATATTTGTATAAAACACATTGTTTCCCTGTCATTATCTTTGACAAAACAAAGATAACACACATGCTTTAAGTGGAGATTTTGGTCTCAAAAAACCCACTCATTAGACATGTTATAAGCTATTTTATTTCATAGTAATTGTTTAAGCTAATCAATTGATGGAGTTACTACTCTTTTAAATCACGGTGGTGTTTTATTCGAAAATGTCACTGATTAGATGTTGAGATAAATGTTGTTTTATTTTGTGAATTAAATATTAATAAAGTCAGAATTCAAATGCAATCATTTTCAAAACTATCCTTAGTATTTTAAATAACGGAAAAAAGCTCTGATAACTATGGATAATAATAACTTAATATTTCTAAATACCAATTATATTAATTGTAAGACATAATAAATAGGTTTATTTCGATTAATAGACTTTAAAATTTAGTTATTGTTTATTTTACATATAACAGTTTAGTTATTTGTATTTTGGTTTAAGCATTTGGAACTACTTTTAGTTAATTGTCTCAAGTTAAACTTTGCGTTAATATGTTTTATAGTACGAATGACTTTAATTGGCACATTGAGCAGAAGAAATCTCATTCCTGTAATTCCAGGTCAAATGCAGGTTACTTTATTCTGTATGTATTTATGTCAGGTCCTCGTGAGAACAAGTGGATGTCACCGGGAGGGAGCTGCGGTGTGGGGAGGTCGCGTCAGCTGCGCGAGCACCGGCTCAGCAACATGACGGTGTCAGTGACGCCTGCGCCAGCGCCGCATGCTCATCACCACAACCCTGATGACCCGGTCAGTTGTTACACCTACCAACACAAACCAACCATTAAAAAGAATCCCATAGGAAAAATTGACCATTTATTTATACTGTAAATTCTCGAGTTAATAATTTAAAAATAACTGTTTAGGTTTTCTTTCATCTGCGTTTTTGTTTTCTTTCCACACAGAAGACAGACGTTAATTAAGTGGAAGTAATTCCGCGTTATGTATGATGAGTGTGGTGCCAGAGGCCTAATTTTAGTCTTCCTTCCCTTCCCACCCTTTTCTTATTAGGAGAGGTGGATTTGATGGAGGAAGAGATGCATAGGAAGGTTAAATATTCTCTTTTTGTGCGTCTCCTCCTTCGTCGATTGAGGGTAGGCAACGCATCTGCTATTGCGAATGTCTGGGCAGCGGTCGTTTCTTCATTTCGGCGAATTCATGTGGCCGCTTGCTCGTTTGCCACTTTGTAATATAAAAAAAAATCTCGAAAGTCTTAATTCCTTGTAACTATTATAAACCTATCTACTAATTTATTCTGATATTAATTGATAAAAACTAAATCGTTGGTTATTTTTAAACAGTGATTTTGGCCCCGGAACCCAACAATAAGTCAGTTTACGTAGTCGAGTGGAAGTTCTAATTAGTTTATTATTGTGTATATAAAATGTAATTTGTGTGTGTCAGTTGGCAAAGTACATGTGCCACGTGTGCGGGCGCGGTGACGTGGAGGAGCAGATGCTGCTGTGTGACGGCTGTGATGACTCCTACCATACCTTCTGCCTCGTGCCGCCGCTCGCTGATGTACCCAAGGGGGACTGGCGGTGCCCTGTATGTCTCGCTGAGGAGGTAACATATAAAAAAAACATTATGCTAAACAAAATACGAAGCCAGCTAAGTAACTTGTGTGAAGTTACCACCAAAAGTTAAGTGACTAACTATTATAATCATAACAATTATCAAAAAGTTTAAGATCAAGATTGGGAAATACACACCTGAATAAGAGAAACCTCTATAAATGAGAGTAAATGTCCGGTGTCAACGGACGACCTCCATAAGCGAGAAACTTGGGAAAAGAAAGAAACTCCTAAGCGAGAAAAAAATCGCGATCTTTTGGATTCTCGTTTATCTAGGTTTGATTGTAATTTGAAATCAAAAGAGGACTACTGGAAAAATTAGATATATTTATTTTACGTGTGTTTTTTTATTATTTTTTCGTTGTTTTTGTAATGAACGTGTACTAATGTATGAATTTTGCAGGTGTCGAAGCCGGCGGAGGCGTTTGGGTTTGAGCAGGCGACGCGCGAGTACACGTTGCAGCAGTTTGGTGAAATGGCTGACCAGTTCAAATCAGACTATTTCAATATGCCCGTTCACGTCAGTACCAATATATAGACAATGATATAATTTAAACTAGCTCACGATTTCCTTAACGCAGAATTAAAAAAAGTAGTCTATGACATGCCCGTGTATGTAACCTATCTTACAGTCAAAGTCCCGTCAAAATATGTTCAGCTGTTTTGGAGATTATCAGGCACAAACGCAGACAGACTAAAATTTGTAATATTGTTTTTCGCTATAGTAGAGAAAATACATTTTTTTTCTATATTACATACAGATATACCTATTTTGTTAACTATGTAGATACCCACTCATGAATAGAAATCATGTACATTTCTTTATCTTTTTAATATGCGATTCTTTCTTTCGTTAATTTTTTTTAATCTTATCTTACTAATATACAGTCAAAATCTGTTATAACGACATCGCAGGGACTACTCATATTGAGTCGTAAAAACCGATAGTTGTAACAACCGGTGACAGGAATTAATAGGAAAGATATGTATATAACATTCAGCCAGGACCTTTGATTTTGGTCAATTTAACCGGTATGTTGTTCTAAACGATGTCGTCATAAACGGTTTTGACTGTAATAAATGAGAATGTTTGGATGGATGGATGTTTGTTAGAAGGTATACAGAATGGCTTAATGATCTTGCTAAAATTTGTCATAGATGTAGAACATAATTTGAAAGAACACATAAGTAACTAATTTTTTTTTAAATTCCGCATGGACGGAGTCGCGGGTAACAGCTAACACTTTATAAAAGGATTAATTCTAGGAATAAATACGATTAAAATTGTAATATTTGTGTATGTCTGATACAGATGGTGCCGACATCAACAGTGGAGCGCGAGTTCTGGAGAGTTGTGTCCTCAATAGACGAGGATGTGACGGTGGAGTACGGAGCAGATCTGCACTCCATGGACCATGGCTCTGGTGAGGCTGCCTTCACACTTCACAATACTACATTATTCATTTTAGGCAATTTTATGTCATTTTAAGCGATATTAATATTGTTCATTTGCAAGGATTGCGTTCCGTTTTACACAAAACGTTGAACGAACGAACCTCTATGATATTGTAATTTTGTAAATAGATTAAAATCATTGGGTTTTTTAAGATTTACATTGCCTTTTGTATGAAGATCGTTACATAAATCTAAGGATACTATTTTATGGATCAACTCTAAAGAAACGGCGTATGACGAGAGTGCGTGTTGGAGGTCGAGTTTTAGTCCACGTTCCCTTCCCATCTTTATTAGGAAATGTTGGGAAGGGGATTGAATTTGGAGGAGAATGGGATGTGTAGGAAAAGGAAATAAATCGATTAAAGTTATGCAACACATCTGCAATTGCGGATGTCTCTGTCGATTACTTCTGTCATTACAGGGACTGGGATCAGGTAATAAAGGCTATTTTTATAAAGAAATTGTAAATTGAAAATGACAAACATCATAAGTCCGTTCAATATTCTGTCATTTTATTTTTTTATTTAAAACTCTACATATTGTATATGTGGTATGTCTGTATTTAATATTTGTTGTATATGTTAGGTTTCCCGACCAAGTCGAGCGCTCATCTCTATCCAGGAGAGCAGCAGTACGCGGACTCCAGCTGGAACCTGAACAACCTGCCGGTGCTGGACGGCTCCGTGCTCGGACATATCAACGCAGATATATCCGGCATGAAGGTAACGCCCACACACTCTGAAACCACGCCCATTATACACATGGATCAACATGGATGGATTGCCAAAAATGTCCTATTGAGATAGTTTTATGTATAAAGTATACCATATTCAAGTAACATTTAACATAACATTTATTTTTTTAATTTCTTTTCCGTGATAAGTTAATTGTTTTTTTTAAGTCTTTAAACGATATTTTCTTTTTAATTTTGTTTACATTTGAAATGTTTCTAAAATTATTCATTGGTCTAGATCCCTTGGTTATATGTGGGCATGTGCTTTGCCACCTTCTGCTGGCACAACGAAGATCATTGGAGTTACTCCATCAACTACCTGCACTGGGGCGAGCCGAAGACCTGGTATGGTGTGCCGGGCTCCAAGGCGGAACAGTTCGAGGCAGCTATGAAGGCGGAGGCTCCGGAGCTGTTCCAGCTGCAGCCGGACCTGCTCCACCAGCTCGTGACCATCATGAACCCTAATATACTCATGAAGGCTGGAGTGCCGGTGTACAGGTGAGAATTTAGTTACAAATTGTTCATTGTGTAGTTTGTTTACCTTTTATGTATCTGTGATCATTGTATTTTTTTTTCGACCGAAATATACCTTTATTTTTATTTCAAATCTAATTTAGGAGTCAAAGATTATTAACACGTTCAGTGCCATTAGGAACTTTTCGTATCATAAACTCGTCAGGTGTATCAGTGGCACTCAACGTGTTAATTACACAATATCATGAACAAAAAAAACATCTTATTAAGTGTAACTTGTTGTGTTTGTTAGGACTGACCAGCACGCGGGAGAGTTTGTGATAACGTTCCCACGAGCTTACCACGCTGGATTCAACCAAGGATACAACTTTGCTGAGGCTGTCAACTTCACCCCAGCAGACTGGGTGAGCTTGTCACATCTTATATGTCACATATAGGGTAGTCATAACAGTAATCACCCACTTGACAAAAATACTACAGCATTACAAAGTATTTAAATACTGTTAGGTAGTGACTGTGTCATCTGAAAAATGGTAAACATGATGAATGAACAGTTTTGTCCCGTTCTCTTTGAAATCTATACGTATTCAGACGGCAGACTGACGCCGACAACTTGTTCCAGTTATTGGCTGTTGGCATAAAATCCGCCTCCTTCAAATGCGAGGCCTATCTGCTACATATGGATGGTAATCAGTGTTTATATACGTGTCAACTTAGAATGGACATGGTACATTTATATCAATCAAAATGATTTATCAAGAAAGTCAATAACTGCTAAAAACTGGTTTAAATGGTTATGAAATTTAACCTAAAAATACAGTGATTTTAGGTTAAGCCTGACGATTTTGTTGGCACGTTGTGCCGAAATATTCTCTTATTCGTGACGTGCCAACTCAAATGTTTTTCATCTTTTATTTAGTTGACTTTTGACAGCTCGTGTGAGGTCTGTGAGGTCTTTTTGTGTTGCTATAACCAGTGTGTGTGTACAGCTGAAGATGGGTCGCGAATGCATCGCCCACTATTCGACACTGCGGCGCTACTGCGTGTTCTCACACGACGAGCTGGTGTGCAAGATGGCGCTGGAGGCGGACGCGCTCAGTCTGACTGTGGCGCTGGCTGCGTACCGCGACATGCGCACCATGCTGCACGATGAGCGCAAACTGCGCAAGGGTCTACTAGACTGGGTGAGTCACCACGGCTTAGAATATAATTTTAAGAATGAGCTATAAAGAGGTTGAATTTTTTTTTTAATATAGTTGTTCAAAAAGTGGGTTATTACATACTCGAGCTTTTTCTTTACCTTTTCCGAACTCGTGCGTTCTTTTTCCCAACTGACAAAAAAACAACCACGAAATTTTAACAAAAAAAATCATAGAAGTTTTTATGATGAATGCAAATATTTCTGAAAAGAAGCTACTAATTTGTTTCAATAAAAAAATCTACTGAAGCTTTGGCTGTATAGGCATAGTTCCTTTTGTCTACCCAGAATGGATAAAGGAAAGAAAAGAGATATCTGCTTATATTTTTTACGTTTGACGCCATGTTCCAAAAATTTTAGTTGGTTGAGTTTATTGTGTTTTTATTATTCTATTAAAAAAAAAAATCGCAACTATATTAAAAATAGTTGTTCAGTAGAAGTGTGGAACCGTCATTACAACTCGTTCCTACTGTCAACTTGTAGACATTTGTTGTATTGTAATGATGTGGTGTGTCATGTGTCAGGGTGTGACGGAGGCGGAGCGCGAGGCTTTCGAGCTGCTGCCGGACGACGAGCGACAGTGCCAGTTGTGCAAGACCACGTGCTTCTTGTCGTGTGTGACGTGCGCGTGCACATCGCACGTCGCCTGTCTGCGTCACTACGCGCAGCTCTGCACGTGCCCGCCTGCAGCACACAAACTCAGGCTAGTACAAAAACTATAATCCAACCATTTCAAAAATCTTAACAGTGGTAGACGGCAACACCAACAATATGTCCTAGCTCAGTGAAATACCACAACCATACAGAAGACAGACGTCAAATGGAAGTAATACCGCTAACAGTCTGATGAGTGTGGTGCCGGAGGCATAATTTTAGTTATCTTTCCCTTCCCACCCCTTTTCTTATAAGGAAAGGATGGGAAGGAGAGGTGGATTTGATGGAGAAGGATATGCATAGGAAGGTTAAATATTCTCTTTTTGTGCATCTCCTCCTTCGTCGATTGAGGGTAGGCAACGCATCTGCAATTGCGAATGTCTATGGGCAGCGGTCGCTTCGCTATTTCGGTTAATTCATGTGGCTGTTTGCTTTTTTGCCACCTTGTAATATAAAAAAAAATATATATATATTCAAATTTCTATGGTATAAACTAATTTTACATGTTATTTGAAAAAAAAACTAACCCGGGTTACGTCTAAATATTTTTAGTGAAAGAGAAAAATAATTTTAGTGGGAGAATGAAAGTGTGTATATATGTGCAGATATCGGTACACGCTGGACGAGCTGCCGGCGATGCTAGACAAGCTGAAGAAGAAGTCGGAGCTGTTCCGCGAGTGGGCTGAGGCGGTGCAGAACGCGCTCGATCCAGACACGCCCAAGACCTGCGACCTGGACGGTCTGCGCGCACATCTGCGCCGCGCACACGAACTCAAAGTACGTACGAACTAAGCTCCCATAAATTTAATAGTTTTCCTTTTGATGTGAAACATCTATAGGATCACTTGTAAACCGAATCGTTGGCGTGGCGACGCTTGCCGTGGCGACGGGTCGCCAAGCTATACTAAGGTATACATTATTATTATTATCATTATTTTATCTTTATTTTATCATTATTTTATCTTTATTTTATCATTATTGTCATTATTGTCATTATTATCATAATTATCATTATCATTATCGATGATAAACACACGATGTTTCACATCTGGCAGGCGTCCCATGACGGCTCACAAGTTTGTTTTTTTTTACTTCGATTCTCTGGTTAATAACTCACAATGTGTTTCTGTTCAGATGCACAAAACGGAGCTGGTGCGCGCGCTGGAGACTGCTATCGAGGACGCGGAGAAGTGCGCCTCGGTCATCCAGCAGCTGGACCTGAACAAGATGCGTACGCGCACGCGCCACCACGACCCCAAGTACAGGCTCACCATACACGAACTAACACTTTTCGCTGCAGAGATTGATGGCCTCGCCTGCGTGCTGCCTGAAGGTATCGAGTTTTTATTCCTAGTTATTTAAAATATCCCTTAGTAACTATTAAAGAGCTATGAGTAACAAATTTTTGTTTTGTCAGGTTCGGCAGTAAAGGAAGTGTTAAGACAGACTGAGGAATTCGAAGACCGAGCGACGGAGCTGCTCAGCAAGGACCTGGATGAGGTGGACGCTACTACCGTCAGGGAGCTGGAGGAGGTATGTATAGTTGATTAATTCATTTACTCTTTCTTTCATATTATCTCTCTCCCTTGTTCTGTCTCTCTGCCTGAAGAAATTCATAGCTTTTATCTGATATGATGGCGAAGTTAACTTTCTTCGTGATTTCATTCACTTTGTTCCATTATATAAATTTCCTAATACTTTATATTATTGTATAACAAAATATAGTTGCAGAAATTCTGGACGAGTGAGAGTATTATTACTGTTAGTTAGTACTTGTTAATAAATAATTGTTGTGTTCAGGTGGTAGAGTTGGGTTCGCGGCTGTGTATCGTGCTGCCGCAGCTGTCTGGTGCGCAAGGTAGGCTGGCTCAGGCGCGCTGGCTGGCCGAGGTGCGCACTCTGCGCGAGGACTGCGCCGCGCTCACACCGCCAGTGCTGGACCGTCTGCTGCGTGATGCTGACAATGTGCTGCCACATCGCAGGGTCGAGCAGGAGAGAGCTGCTCTGTACAAGTTGAGAGGTTTGTAAAACAACTAAATTGATCTGAAATAGAAAATCTAGGAAAAACTAAAGTTGATTGCTATACCACAAAAAACAAAACATAGGATATTATAGAAAAATATGACGTTTTATAATTTTTTTTAACAAATATTGCATTATTTTAACTCGATATCTGTATTACTAGGTCAAGTGGAGGAGTGGGAGGCGCGCGCGCAAGCAGTGCTGTGCGAGGGGCGCGGTGAGGGCGGGGCGGGGGCTGCAGGGGGCGGGGCCGGAGAGGCACACACCAGCCTGGCCGAGCTGGACCAGCTGCTGGCTGACGGTGACGACATTGAGGCCGCGCTGCCCTCGCACCACGCCCTGCACCAGGCTGTTGCCCACGCCAGAGATTGGCTAGCAAAGGTATACAAATAATTAAAAAAAATCTTTGAATTGAAATTTCATGTTTGTTCATCTATAAAAGCAAATGTTGTATTATATGTTATGGTTTCATGGTATCAGGTTGAGGAGATGCAGTCGAAGGAGCTGTACCCGTACTTGCACAGTGTGGAGGCGCTGGCGAGACGCGGAGCTCAGATCCCGCTCGCACTCTACGAGAAGGACCAGTTGGCTGCGGCGTTGCATTCCGCCAGGGAGTGGAAGCGCGGCGCCGCAGATATGTTCCTCAAGAAGGTACCCACAGATGAAAAACCTTGATCGTCGTTATTTTTGTTGGCAAAAATACCCGTAAAAGCCTCAATTTATAATTAACGGTCATTAATAGAATAATGTTCGTAATTTCGTTTAATGTTTTAGAAACTCTGCATTTGATATCATTTCACTAAGATCTTAAAAGTGATAAAGCGTTTAAGATTTATTGAAAATAAAAATGTAATTGATTGGTTTCAGAATTGGCCGTACAGTTTGCTAGAGGCGCTCTCTCCCCGCACTGAGTACAGTGGGGGGGCGCGGCGGCGGGGGAGGGAGGCGGGGGAGGCGGGGGCGTTCCTGCAGCACTTCAGCGAGGACGCCACGCCCACTGAGATCGTCGCCGCATTCAAACAGGCCGAGCATAGAGAACTGGCCGCTATCAAAGAACTCAGGTATACCATTAAAACTAGTTAAATTATGTCAAAATCTGTAATATTTAACAGATTATAAAAATATCGTTCAAATTAAATCGTGCTATTTATCATTCAGAGCTCGAAATATGCGCAAAGAGGTCCGCTCGGCGCCCATCACTGGTGTGACATTCTGCTTGTGTCAGAAGCGACAGTACGGCGTCATGTCACAATGCGAACTCTGCAAGGATTGGTTTCATGGTAATTTTTTATTTTTTTATTTACTGCTCACGGAATGTTCTAGATGTTTTAATACTTTATTTGTATATGTATGTTAGCGTCGTGCGTATCATCTGCGTTGGAGGAGCGCGACTCGTCACCGGAGCGCGGGGAGCCGCCGCCTGCCGAACAGAAGTTCCTATGTCCGGACTGCACGAGGACCAAACGCCCCCGACTGCATCGTATACTGGCGTTACTGGTGAGAAATTATATAATTCACCATTTAAACTTGCCTAAGTGTCCACTTACCGCTCAGTAAGATGCCCGAAATCGTAAAGGAAAAGAGTTCATAACAGATCAAGTACTTTAAGTATTAATGTCTTTTGTATGTTAGGTGTGGTTGCAAAAGCTGCCGGTGCGTCTGGCGGAGGGCGAAGCGCTGCAGTGTGTCACGGAGCGCGCCATGGCGTGGCAGGACTCGGCGCGTGCGCTGCTCTCCGCCCTCCCGCACCACGCCCACGGCCACGCCCACGGCCACGCCCACCAGACTGAGCACAGGAGAGACAGCGGCACTCACACGCATGCCTCAAGGTAATACACAATCTTTGTCGCATTAGATTGGTGAAATCTTCTTGAAATAAGGTGATTTAAAACTGTTTTATGAGCAGATCATCAGCGAGCGTGGAGCACGCGTACAGCGCGACGCCGCGTTCCCCCAGCGCGCGTCTCACGCCCGGTCTGCTGCAGAAACTTGAGGATCTCATGCTGGAAGGAGACTTACTAGAGGTGAGACCTTTATCACATCTACTCATAATACTAAGTTCTGTGTTTGTTGGCACTATCTATATTTCTGTATTTATCAGGTGCGACTTGAAGAGCAAAGTCAGGTGTGGAATGCAGTGCTGGCTGCGAGGGGTGCGGAGGGGCGACGTAGTGCTCGCGTGTTGGACGCCGGACGCCGCAAGAGGCCGCAGCGAGCGCCCCGACCACACAGACAACTGAAGCGTACGCGCCCGCACCACGGTACGTACACGTGCACGTATACGTTCACATTGATCAAAGTTTGTTGGTCATTTTAATGAAGATCTTTTCTTAATGAATTTTGTTTGTTTTTTCCTAGGCCCAACCACAACAAAGACTACGATAAAACGAGGTTCTGCCACGACAACAAATTACTTAAATAGAAAACAGGTAAAGCATATTCTGATTTCTGAAAATACTTAGAGCGTCGGTGGCTCAGGGGTTAAGATCAGTTGTAATCTGCAGGTCCTGGGTACGAATTCCGCTATGTACCAATGTGTTTTTCGATTTACATATGTATATTTATCCGATGTTCTTACGATGAAAGAAAACATCGTGATGCTGCATATCTAAGAAGAAATTCAATGATATGGAAGTCAACCCGCACTGACCAGCGTGGTTGACTATAGCCTAGTCACCCCTAAATTAGGGTAGGCTCCGAGCCACTCGGTGGGGACAGTGAGCTGATGATGATGAAAGCATATTATAATACAAAAAAAAAATCCACAAATAAGTAGACAGTGAAAAAATCATAACAAATGTGAATTATTATTTTTGCTTGCACAGGGAATGTCGTCTGGTTCTGGTCTGATGATGAGGAAGCACTACATGGCGCGGCAGGAGCGGCGCAAGCGCGGCCTGGCTGTCTCCACACGCGGCAAGCATGCCCGACAGACCAGGATAGGTGACATGACATACTTGACACATTACACGGACTGACTCCTTTTGTGTCAGACCTAAACTAACATTAGATATTTTGTGTGCAGCACAACAGCGCGGGGCTGGCGGCAGTGGAGCTGGTGCTGGTGCGGCTGCAGGTGGTAGTGGTGCTGGTGCGGGGACAGCACGCCGCAGCACGCTGACAGCGAGACGCAGCAGCTCATCTTCAGTCTCCTCAGCCTCTTCTGATGAGGACTGCGCCGCAGACAACTGTCTCAGACCCACCGGTAATTACTTACAATTTGATTATCCAATCTATATATATATATATTATTACTATTACAATTATTATTATTATTATTATTTTTCAAATTTCGAAATTTAGTGATTTTTAAATAGCTGTAATTAGTCTTTATGTAAAGATAATTGTACTTTGTAAGAGAGTTTTGGAAAGCTCGAAGACTCTACTTTAAGAATATAAAATCGTTTTTTAGAGTTGAGCTATAGGGCTCGGGTTTGGTGAGAATTTTTTTTATATCAAATAGAAACATTTGAGAGGGTATCGGTTAAAAAAAAAAATTAAAAATTTTTTTTGAATCACCCTAATATATATATATATAAAAGAAAGTCTTTCACTATTTATAACTCAAGGTCGGTCGAACTGATTTAGCTGAAAATTGATGGAGAGGTAGCTTAGAACTAGGAGACGGACATAGGAACTTTTTTATCTTGTGTGCATTTTTTTTATTCCACGCGGACGAAGTCGCGGGTAAAAGCTTGTAAGAGATAAACGTATGTATGACAATGTATGTAACTGTATGATGTTGCAGGTAAAGAAGTGGACTGGGTTCAGTGCGATGGAGGCTGTGATCAGTGGTTCCATATGCACTGTGTCGGTCTCAGTCGCGGTGCTCTGCGAGAGGATGATGACTACGTTTGCGGCGCCTGTGCACGAGACACGCGCTGAACACAGCACTGAACAATACTGAGTGATGCTGAACAACATTGAGCTACGCTGAACAACACTCGGAACACTCACATTCATGATTTTTCACTAAAAAAATAACTGATTAATTACCAACAGTAAATTCAAAAGTAACGATCAAAATTTTAACTAAAATTTTGTTATAATTTGGAATCAATGAGTTGTTTTTCCAATATAAGTGACTTACGTTTAAATGACTGTAAAATTCAGAAATGAACAAATCTAATGAACTAATATATAACAAATGGTGATTTGTTAGGTTTTTTGTAACTTATTAGTTGTTTACAACAATATAATAACAATTTGTGAAAATATTAACAACAAATAATAGAAGAAATATTGAATAATGGAGTTTTCGCTTGCACTCCGCAGTGCTATTTGCACAATATTAATGGACGAGAGATTTCTTTCGTATATTATTTAAGAAATAACTAATTTCATATGTTCCTTTATATATTCAGAATATCTCGATGTTTAGTACCCTCCCCTCCCCCCACTTAGTAATTACCCCGCTTTTAAAATGTCAATGTTATGGATTTAATATTGCAATGTTCGTGTGGAGACGCTTTTGTACCTGCGCAAGCGCATTTCCTTGGGTCGGTGATTAATTTCAAAGTGTTCATTATAAATAATATATAAATTAATATGTTAAAGTTTAACGACATTGAAATTTGAACCTTAAAGTCTCGTAGTTAGATACAAATTGCGACGCTCGAAACCCAGTCGATGTTAATTAATAACTAGGACTGTGAGTGGGTTTTGTAAATACTTTTTTTTTTGGATTGGAATGAATTTACTAATGTATTTTGTAACTTGAACGAAATTAGTGCATTGTTTTTTTTCGTGAAATTAAAAAAAATACATCCCGCGTTCTTTCTACTTATCTTTTAACTTGAACAAAACTTAAATGATATGAAGTTTTTGATCGTTCTAATGTCTGATGTCGAATGTTAACTTAAGTTGTTATTGTGTAGTTAGACACAGGCAAGAATTACGCTTTGACTGTAAAGTTTAATTTAGACATAAACTCATATAATTTAGCCTATAGAATGAGACAAACGTACGGAACATATATTTGTCTTGGTCTGTAGCTTTGTTTGTATAATTCCGGTTTATGTCTAAATAAATCTTTATATATTTGTTGTTATACAAAAATACCGTCACTGGAACAATGTCGGGACATTTTGTATACAAAATTATATTTTATAAATAATACAGAAATTATTATCAAGAAAGGATACAGTTGTCTAATTTGTAGATATTTTTTTTTAAATAATAATTGAGTTTTGTCCAATATTCTGTTTGATAACTTAGAATCAAGAGACAAACTGAAAACTTGTAAGTAGATGGCGCTAGTGTCAATAGCGAGCTGTCATCTGTCATCTGTCAAAATTATGTCATTCTAGCGGCTTAAAAAAATTACTTGGTTTTTTTATTGAGTGAAATTTGTCGTTACTATGATTATAGTCTACAAAGTACTTTGTACTTTTTATATAAAATATATAGTTTTTTTACATATACAGTGTAAACTCTTTATAACGTTATCCTTTATAACAATAAACTCCCTGTAACGTTGAAGTGAGCCCAACTTGGTTGGTTTGCGTTAAAACCCACATATTGAAAAACTCTTTATAGCGATACGCCATTCTCTATTACGAAGAAATATGTTCATATTTGTAGACAGTTAATATTTATTATCGGTATTAATGTTTATGTTATGTTATCTTGTTAATTTAGTTGTTTTTTTGTTCACTCCATATAACGATAACTCTTTATAACGACAAAAAATGCTCAGTCCCTTGAGTTTCGTTATAAAGAGTTTACACTGTATATATATTTGTGGTATTTTTATTGCTTTAGTAATTTTTGATATTGACATAAATAGTGACTAAAAGATATTTTTTTCAACCTAATTGTATGAAATGTCCCGATGTTTGTCGATATATTGATGTTTTATACGAAACTTGTAAATATATGTTGTAGGTGTGTCTGTATGTGTGTGGCCACGCCCCCTTCGCTCTCACACCTTTCATACAACCACAAATGTATGTGTGACAGAGTTTTACTGAAGTAGATTTTTCTCTCAGTGTGACATTTAATGTATGTATAGATATTAAAGAGTTAAATATATTTTATTAATGTCCAATTTTAGAGTTAACGCTTCATTTTTTTTCCGGTGTGTATTTATATAGCTTTTGTAACGTTCTATTTTGAACTCTATGCCCCACATAATAAGGTGTATTTCGACTACTACGTTACTTTTCTAGTAGTTTTGTAACATACTGGTTAGTGTGATATTGTATATTTTTTATATTGGTAGATGTATAATATATTTGTACTCTTATAAGCCAATTTGAACTCTATTGCATAGGAAACAGTGTACGTTTTGTCACAGCGTTGCTTTTAGACGAATTTTTTTTACGTAAATGCTACATCGTGGTTTGTTAGAATTAAGATTTTAATGCATTATAAAGCCGAACGTTTTTTTTTTTTTTTGCTTTTTTTACACTTAATTGATCAAGTTGTATGCTAAGTTTGCATTTTCGATCGTAATGGTATTTTTTTTTGTAAGACGTGATATAGTATTTAAAGTTAACTTAGCAAAGTATTTTTTTTTGTTCTAATGTTACTATGATGGCGTACTAACAATGATTTTTATATACTTATTTGCAAATTATCGGGATATAGTTTTTTTTTTATAGTATAAAACTATCGGCGTAATGACCGCGTTATTTATTAACAAGATGGCTGTTAAATTTTATATGTTGTAAGTTAAGGCGGCGTTATATATTCTGCCGACGCCCCAATGATCTCTGCTTCATAGTTGTCAATATGTACGCACACTGCAAACGAATCGCGACTTAATTTGTACTGCGTAAGGTCTATTTTTGCTTGTGGAACGTGACCTTGATGTACAGTCGCTTGTAGTGTGTGCACTTTGCAGTTTATATCTGATCTGATGTTAAATGTTTATAAATGTAAAGTAAAGCGGGGAGCGTGTGCATGTGCAGCTGAACATTGTACATAGATATAGTTAAGAAAGAGAAGTCGTTTGTGCAACTATACGGGTGCGAGCGAGATGTACAGATGTGTGAGGTGCAAAGTGAAGGTAGTTGTACAATACTGACAGCTCAGGGACCGCGTATGGTTGGACAGACAGACCATATCATGTACCAAATAATATAGAAAATTATAGAAAAATACTGTTGGCTTTTTTTATTTTAATTTTTGATACCTTCCATCCTTACTAAAAGTTCCATCGAAGAAACAAGTTGATTTTGAGTCCATATCATTTGTAGCACTTAATGTTCTAAAAGATGCTTTCTCTACCACCATTTTAATTATAAAGGCGACTCCATTAAAAAAAAACATTTTTTTTAAAAGTAAGTAGTAATATAAAAAGGTATTTTATTCGTAAATTTGAACTAGCTTAAAATTATATTTGAATAAATTATCACAACTATAGTACTGCGCTACTACATCGCCTCAGTGAGAGCTTGCTCTTGTAGACCTCTACGGGGTCCATCTGCAGAGAGTGGCGTGCCTCAGCCTCCTCGGGGCGCAGCGGCCGGCCACGGAACTCTTCCTCGATCTGCTGCAGCGTCTTGCCGCGAGTCTCCGGCAGCATCACCCACATCACTGTCAGATTGTACGTCAGCAGCACCGCGTATAGCAAATACGTACCCTGAAGACCACTCGCGTCTACTAAGTAGGGGAACGTCTTCAATGACACGAACATGAAGCTCCCACCCGTCATCAAACTGATGCTCCCACAAATACTTCTGTGCTCCAACGGGAATACCTCTCCCGCTATCACATTAGGCAAGGGCACCATGCCCACTGCCACCGTGAAGAACTGGATATTAATGAGCAACGCCGGCAACCATATTGCATCGTACACGAATATCCCCTCGTTCCTCGCGTATACGTAGGCGGCTATCGCCAAGTGGCTGACGACGCAGAGCGCGCCCGTCGAGAACAACATCGTTCGTCTCTTCGTCCTGTTGATGACGTACACCGCCACACTATTCGAGATAATTCTCTGCGTGTCCAGGAACACCATCCAGAAGTGCGCGTTGGCGCTAGGCCCCATCAGAAGACCTATTATAACTGTGGAGTACGCCGACATGGTAGTACCACCTGCAAACTGCATCAGGATATTCCCGTGGATCATCAGAATAATGGGTTTATAGAACTCCTTTTTACTCATTGTCGACCAGATCTTGTCAATTCGGCTATGTTTCGAGGATCTATCTCTGATGATAGCTTTCTCGTACGCTATTCTGGCATTGATCATGTCTTCGAGTTCGTCATCCTCAGCGTGGCCGCGCAGCCAATGAAACACGGCCCTGCATTCGTCGAACCTGCCCCGCGCGACGAGCCAGCTGGGCGACTCCGGGATGAACATGGTCATGATGAAGCTGGTGTAGGCGAAGAAGGCGCAGACGAGCGCGGTGAGCTGCCAGCTGAGAAGGGAGCCCACCAGGTGCACGAAGAAGATGCCGAACGCTTGCGCCAGCGAGATGGTAGTGAGAAAAGCACCGCGGTTGCGTGGGCTAGTGTACTCTCCTATTAGCACCGAGCGCAGCGTCGTCAGCAGACCGCTTGATAGACCTTGCAGTATACGACCTATTATTATTACCTGAAAGAAAACAAATGCATTTTTTTAATTTTGTAAGTCTCCTACTGTTTAAAAAAAAAACATCATTATCCGTTGTTATAATGTACATTTTTTTATTAAATCGTGTTATTTGAATGTTTTATCTTATTTCTACATAATACCAACATGTACACTATCTGCCATGACGATCATGAACCAGCCCACAAGGAAGGGTATGCAGACAGTGTAGTGCGCCAATTTGCGCCCGAGCCGCTCCATTATAGGCGGCGTCAGGAAGTAGCCCAGCAGCATGCTGATGGAATGGACTGATGCTGAAACAATAATGTGTATAAAATAGCGTAAATCATGTGCTGAAAGTTTTTTCTTGTTTAAAATGTACTAGCTGTAGCCCACGACTCCGTTCGCAAGGATTTAAAAAAATGTTTGTCAGATGCTTGTTTTATTTCATGAGAAAAACACTTAAGTAATCTTATAAAAAACTTTATTATTTTATTACTTTATGTAATAAATATTATTTCAGTAGGGTATAATTTAGGATCATGCAATCGCAAGGTGAATTTTGTTATCATTAATGCAGAAGATAAATTTTATAACCCGAAATTGACGATTGACGATTATGCTATAAAAGTTATCTTCTATTTTATAACGTGCTTGAAATAAATACGTCAATTGTAACAATAAATGCCTTACTTACGAAACACAAAAATAAAATATTTGCATAATATTAGGTTGTTCGGAAAGTCATTTCGTTTTTTCTCGACTTAAGATTCGTGTATTTTCGACGAATATTCATTACGTCCTGGAAGGTTGGTTGGAGCTGATAAAGGCATTATTAAACATAGGAAATAGAAATAAAAGCGAAATAACTTTCCGAACGATCCAATACAAAAATTAACGTGTTTCCTAACCCAAAATTTTGAAATTCATTTAAAATTCAATTGAAAGTTCATTCATTTCATAAGTTTACCGAAAACTTATCCATCTAGTATTTCAAAATAAAGATAAGACTTACCGATCCAGGATTCTGTGCTCTTAGGGACGGCGAGGGGAGAGTCGGGTTGGCGCAACTGAGGTAACAGGATGGCGGGAAAGCCCATGACACACCCGTGGCACACTATGTTTATGCATACCGCTGCCGTCACGAAACTCTAACAACAACATAGCTTCGTTAATAATGGTTACACATCTACGTGTAATGAGCTAGCTTTTAGAAGGAAATTACCAAATAAATTGATACAAATAAGTATTTAAAAAATCAAAGTTCGTTGAATTGCAAGAAGAATTATTACGAATTATATTAAAATAAATATGTATTAAAATTTAATGTTATAAATTATTGAGAACATAAACAAAAATGAATACTCACTTGTTTGACGAAAGGAGAATAATTTCTTTTACTGGCCGACATTTTTAATAAAAATGTAACTTAATTAAAACTGCAATAGACAATAACAATGCGCGCGCGATGTATACAGTTCGCGCCACATTTTGAGTGTACCTTGAGTTGTGACTGTCAAAAACATTGTCACGCCGTGTCCGAATGGACCTGTCAAATTGCTTATCGTTTTAAAACATTATTGAGGCTTACATAATGGTGATAAGTATGAGATATGTCGCACGCATTCACAAATCTTCCAGCGATCCGAATAGTCTAATCAACGACAGATTTGCGACGTATAATCAGCAATCAAACTGAATGGACTATACGAATTTAATGTCATGTATATTTCAAATTTGGCCAAAATGTTTAAGCTGCAGAAGGCCGCAACATCGTCAACGAACAGACAAATAAAAAAACACCAAACCAACCAATAGTAAAGAAACCTTTTAAAGTAATTCAACCAAACGTTTTAAGTATCTATGTATTTCTCCAACTACTTCATTTGATTTTTTATGAGTGCAGCATGCACTGCAATTTTGTATTAATTTATAAAATGTATTTTGTCAGTTTGAGATTAAAGCACTAATCTTATCGTTAGGATTATGTTTAACAAAGAGAATTAACGATGCATTTAATATTTAATTTACGATTAAATATGTGATTAGGAAATGGCCCTCAATGAAATACCTAATATTTATGTAGTCAACTTCAAAAACTGAAAGTTTTATTTTGCCAACACATGTCAGTCAGTTAGTAGTCTTTATGATTCAAGGATTATATTTTGTATAAGGAAAAGTAAGGACTACTTTTAATTTGCATGTGTTATAATTTACCCGTTGGTGTATCTAAATAAAATAAATAAATAAATAAATTATCGCCTAACGCATCCATTAATACACATCGTATACATCTAATTACACGAAATCTAATTACTTTAATCAATAGATAGGAATATAAATATTATCAAAAATTATTACTCATGAATGAATTCAAATATTAGATTCTCATCATTAGGACGATAATTCAGTCCTCTTTTTGATTTAATATTCCAATGCACAAAAGATAATTTAATTTAATTATATAAGACGTTATTTCAATCGCCTTTCTTTGCAATATACTGTGGTGTTTTTTTTAATAAAGAAACTCTATCTATAATAACAATTTAAAGCATTTTATTTACATTTATTTTAACAATAACCAATAAATTATTTAGTACGCAATCAAAATGTTGTAGACACATAAGAGCCATCTCTCGAAACTAAATTTCAGCAACGATCCAACATTTGCAAGCTATTTACGATTTATTTTTCTATTCCTTATCTCTCAGTGTTTCAAGTTCACTAATTTTGCCATCTTCTATACAATTATCATTTATCTTAGTCGTTTCTAAAACATCTTCTATATCTTTAACTTTTCCTTTTTTAGCTTTAAATTCGTCCTCAATTTCCTGCAACGTCTTGCCTTTCGTCTCCGGCAAAAGATACCATATCACAACCAAATTATATGTTAAAACTGCCGCGTAAACTAAATACGTTCCGTGTAAATATATTGAACCTATCAGGCCAGGGAAAGTTTTAAGAGTCACGAAGATAAACGCAGCGATAGAGACAACGCTAATACTGCCTCCAATACCTTTGTATTCCAAGGGGAACACTTCTCCAGCTATCACATTAGGCAAAGGCACCATGCCTGTTGCTACTGAGAAGAATTGCAGATTTATTAACACTACAGGAATCCAAACAGCATCGTAATGTAGCAAATTGTTTACCTTCAAGTAGACATAACCTGCGATAGCTATGTGACTTACAACACACAATCCACCAGTTAAAAACATCATAGTCCTTCTTTTCATTTTGTCAATTATGTAAACTGCTAGTGTATTTGATATTAACCTTTGCGCGTCCAAAGCTACCATCCAGAAATGTGCACTTGCGTCAGGACCCATTATTAAACGAATAATTGTAGTAGAATAAGCCGCCATGGTAGTCCCCCCAGCGAATTGCATCATAGCATTAGCGTGTACCATTAAAACTATAGGAATTATAAACTCTCTCTTCTTGACTACTTCTAATATTTCATTAAATGTGATTTTCTTTTTCATCTGTAGTTCTGTCACAAGTTTTGTTTGTATCATCTTTTCTAATTCATCATCTTCTTCATCACCTCTTAACCATCTGAATACTTTTTTACATTCGTCGTATTTACCTTTAGACGCCAACCAGCTTGGTGATTCAGGGGCGTAGAGAGTCATGAGTAGACTGGCTATGGAGAATGAGAGGCAGATCATGCCGGTCTTCTTCCAGCTGATTAAAGACCCGACAAGGTGGACGAAGAATATACCGAAAGCTTGAGCCCAGGAGACTGACATGAGGAATGCACCTCGGTTCTTCGGACTGGTGTATTCTCCGACAAGCACTGATCCCAAAGGTAGAATCATACCGAACGAAATGCCTTGAAGAATTCTCCCGATTAATAATGCCTGGAAATGAAAGAAGATATTTTAAAAGTTTTAAAATTCTCCCGATTAATAATGCCTGGAAATGAAAGAAGATATTTTAAAAGTTTTAAAAGTCTTTAAAATTTAACAGACTGATAGTAAAATGCAACTATCAGCACGCGACTGTCACACGACACAATAAATTAAAAACTTCTGATACATTAAGACACCATAAAGATATTGTCTTGAAAAATATTTTCGATGATTTAAAAATTCAATTATTTATCAATGGATATCTTTTATGTGTAATGTTTTTAATCTGACTTAATTACCTCAAAGCTTGAAGCAAATATGGTGGCAAGCCAGCCAGCGATGATGGGCAGTGTGACAGCGAAGTGTGCCACCTTCCTGCCCACCCGCTCCATAAGAGGGGGAGTCATGAAGTTGCCTATCAGGATGGTAATACCTAACACGGACGCTGCAAAAAACAAACAAATACTTATACTTTTATACTACAATTTTTCATAAACATGTTTTAAATAAAATTGAAATTGTTATTTACAACTACCAAAAAGACTAGACCTGTTATTCTTCAGCGTCTCGTGGTTTCATTTCAACAATTTTTTGGTTTGAATCGAACCTTCCGCTGTTATATTAGGTCCTTACATATGAAATTGGCGTTTTTCGTACTGGCCACTTTAATCACGAATTTCTCCTCTTTGGTAAGGAATTCCAAATTCAAATTTGTACAGCTATAGACTCATGTATTTGTGGTTCGATGACCGTCATTCATTTGTTTTTTTTCTTCTGTTTTTTTCTGTTTGCGTCACTCATTTTACAAAATGGAAAACTTAAAATATCGCATTATTTACGAGTACGAGTTCCGCCGTGGCACTAGTGCTGCGGAAACGACTCGAAGGGTGAATGAGGTGTATGGCGGTCGTGTTGCAAAAGAAAACACAGTTCGTTTTTGGTTCCAACGTTTTCGTTCTGGAAATTTCAATCTGCAGAACAAGCCCCGTGGACGGCCTGAGACTCAAGTTGATAATGAAGAGTTGAAGGGTATTGTGGAAGCGGATCCATCGCAAACCACGTCCGAGTTAGCTGCAGGCTGCGATGTTAGTGATAAAACTGTTTTAATTCACTTGAAGCAAATTGGGAAGATTAAAAAGCTTGAAAGGTGGGTACCTCACGAATTGACTGAAGCAAACCGGCAAACGCGCATCGACTGTTGCGTTACATTACTAACCGGCACAATAATGAAGGTATTTTAAACCGAATCATTACCTATGATGAAAAATGGGTTCTTTACGATAATCGGAAGAGCTCAGCGTAATGGTTGGATCCTGGCCAGCCAGCCAAATCCTTTTTTTTTTTTTTTTTTTTTTTTTGTACGAGGGGAAATGCAGTTACGCACCCCTGCGCCGGGCCAATATGTGCAGTGGCGCAGGGAGTGTGGGACTCGCCTAAAGTCGTTCGGCCATACCCACTAAAACCCCTCGGGCCCTCCATGCCGCCTTGTGGCTGGGTCACGGGAACACTTACGCAATCTTCCGCGACCCAGCCGGCGTTGTCCAATCGGACTCTCCTCTTGTGGGGACAAAGATGTAGGGAGTCCCCACAACACACGTCTTAAGGCGCACCCGATACCAGGCGCGCCTAGCACCCGAAGGTTTGGCGGGCGATGGGCCAATAGGCCGTCCATCGCCCGGAGCTCTGCCATTACGGAGGCAGACGGCGGGTGTGCGCCTGCTGCCTGCGCCCGTCGCGACGACGGCGAAGAGGGTCCGCGGCTGCGTCCTCCTCCCGCCGACGTTCCGCCGCCTCCTTCAGCGCCATCACCTCTTCGCAGAAGGAGGCGACAGCGTTCCAAGAGCTCTCGCTACCCACCATCGCGTTGACGACAGCGGGCAGCGAGAGGTCCGTCCCGATTTTTGCCACGAGTGCGGCGCGCTGGGCCGACCAGTGCACACACGACTCCAGGGTGTGCTGGGCCGAGTCCTCAGCGTGGCCGCACTCATGGCATCTCGCACTGGGCTCTCGTCGCGCAATCCGGCACAGATACGCCCCGAAACAACCATGTCCCGAGAGTACCTGCACCAGACGGAACGAGAGAGCCCCGTGCTTCCGACCCGTCCAGAGCTCGAGGACGGGCCGGATCGCCTCAATGGTGCGTTGGCCGGCGGACGCCGTAAGCAGCCGCTCCCGCCATTCGGTGACGAGCTGCGCCTCCGCCGCCCGCCGCCACGCACTCTCCTGATCCGGGGGAGGGTTCTCCCCCCGGGATCGGGCATCCACTCTCCGCCAGTAGGCGCCGGAGAGCACCTCCGCGTCTAAGTCCCATGGCGGCGTCCCCGCCAGCACACAGGCCGCATCGCACGACACGGTGCGATAGCCACGAGTTACTCTGACCGCCATGACCCTCTGCGGCTTTCGCAGCAGGGCTCGAGTCCGGGCGGTCAGAGTATCCGCCCAGATGGGTGCGCCGTAAAGCGCCATCGACCGCACCACGCCTGTGTACAGGCGACGACACCGCGAGCCCGGGCCGCCCAAGTTTGGCAGGAGCCGGCTAAGGGCCCCAGCTGCCCCCATGAGCTTCGGAACGAGACGCCGGAAGTGCTCTTCGAATTTCCATCGGCTATCGAGGACGAGTCCGAGGTATTTCATAGTGCCCCCGACGCCGATGGAAATTCCGCCCACCATGACCGCGGACTGGGTCGGAGGTGCTCGTCGAGGCCCGTGAAAATACATGGCCTCCGACTTGTGCAATGCAACCTCCAAACCCAGGCGACGGATCCTGGCCACCGTTATGGCCAGGCCAGCAGTGGCCCTACATCGGGCCTCCCTGTGGGTGCTGCCCCGCGCCGTCACCAAGGTGTCGTCGGCATAGCAAACGACTTCGACACCGCTTGGGAGGGGCAGGCGCAGCACCCAGTCGTACCCGATGTTCCACAGGAGCGGCCCGAGAACCGACCCCTGCGGAACACCGCACGAGGTTGCCTTCTGTAACCAGCCGACGCTGGTTGGGTACGCGACCGATCGCTCGGAGAGGTAGGCCGCGATGATCCTCCTGAGGTACGGCGGGAAGCCGTGGTATCCCAGCGCCTCCCTGATGGTTTCCCAGGGCAGGGTGTTGAAGGCGTTGGAAATGTCTAAAGACACGGCCAACAACACCTCACCCCGGGACTCGGCATCCTCCGCAAGGGTCCTCACCCGCGCAATGGCGTCAAGGGTGGACCTGCCAGTGCGGAAGCCGTACTGGTTGGCGCTGAGATTCGGCCCCACCCTCTCCAGATGCTGGACGAGACGAGCGGCAACGACACGCTCAAAGAGCTTGCTGATCTCGTCCAGCAGCCAGCCAAATCCTGCCCCAAGCGAAAATTAACCCCAAAAAAGTTACTTGTAAGCGTTTGGTGGACTAGTGCCGGTATTGTTCATTACAGTTTTCTCTAATCTGGCCAGACTATTACGGCTGATGTCTATTGTCAGCAATTGCAAACCATGATGGAAAAGCTAGCGGCTAAACAACCTAGGCTGGTCAATCGCTCCACGCCACTGCTGCTTCACGACAACGCTAGACCACACACTGCGCAACAGACGGCTACTAAATTAGAAGGGCTTCAATTGGAAAGTCTAAGACATCCTCCGTACTCCCCGGACCTTGCTCCAACAGATTACCATTTTTTTCGAAATTTGGATAACTTCTTGCAAGGGAAAAAATTCAACTCCGATGGGGCAGTCCAAATCGCCTTCAAAGATTTTATTGATTCCCGTCCGACTGGTTTTTTTAGTAAAGGGATCAATGAACTACCTATGAGATGGCAAAAGTGCATAGAAAATAATGGTTCATACTTTGATTAATTAAATATATTATATTAAAAAATATTCGACTTTTTGTTCCTCCCATACAAAACGCCAATTTCATATGTAAGGACCTAATATTTAATTTTTACTTATGAACCCCAACTTTATTTACCGCCATCGTATTAGCCTCTTCAAATATCATGGCGATACGATGTCATCGATGCGCTACGCCTCGCTACACCTAAATTTGTGTTCTGACCTACGACTCGCGCAAAGTTAAGAGCCGCCCAGATATGTGAAAACATTAATACATCCTCTCCGAATCTTCAGTGGACTCCAGGGGACCTGGACAACTTTGGGTATTTTAGAGCTTAGGAATATACGTGAAAAAAAGATAGTTCAACTGGTATACTCAATTTCATTCATTCGAAAAAGTAACGCACGCAATCTCATGTCAGTGAGATAATTTCTCTACAAAGCAATGTCCTTGATATAGTATTGTGTAATTTCAGATTTTGTATTTGTACTTGAAAATAACTTTTAGATAACGATTGATAATTTGCGTCATATTCTTTTTGACGAAAGCAGATAATGATGATTCTAGTGACAGGTTTTATCACATGACAACCTAGCGCCTATTAATTACTTATTTATCAATATATTTTGTATAACTTCTGCGTTCTAATTATTTCTAATAGTCTAAAGAAAGTCTTAAGAAAGTATTGAAATTATGAAAGATGGATCGATCTGAATGACGAAAACTAGTGCACCGGCCTTACGTGAGTGGGATAAGGATAGGGTAGTGGGGTAAATCAGTAGTATTTTGAAATAATATCCTCACCAATCCATGAGCCCTGTTCGTCTGTAAGGGTGAGCTGTGAGCCAGGCTGTCGCAGCTGTGGCAGCAGGATGGCTGGATAGCCAATAATGCAGCCGTGCCCCGCGATGTTGCTACAGACTGCCGCTGTCACGAAGCACTATAGAATTTAAATTAATTAATTTAAAACTTAAAACCCAACTAATTGTACTATGACCAGAACAGAATATAAATATGGGAAATGATTCTTTGAAATCTAGTCTAGGTTATAGACATGTACACCGAAACCAGTCATACTTTCTCTCGTTTTAAAAATTAACAAATAATTGTAGAAACACCTTCGTTTCATTCATTGGTCTCGTTATTCTTGTCATAATATGTGTCGAATTATATTTGATCAGTTGTTTTCTATAAATAAACGCTTAGTTAATAAGGCAAGGTGTAATTAGGGTAAATAGGTAAACAAAATATTGTTTCATTTAAATTATTTCAGAAGATTCCTCTTTCTTATAAGGAAGGGGTGAATTTGGGAGAGGAGGGAACACATATCCTATCCTCTTTCTGTTCGTCCCCTCTTCTGTCTATAAAAGGTAGGCAACGCATCAACAAATGCGTCACCTCGCTAATAGCCACAATTTGATATATAATAAATATAATAAAAATGCGAAAAATGAGAATATTTTGAACGTTATTTTAGGTAATCATTGCAATGTGTGATGACTTGTATTTTTAAATAAACATTATCTTTTATTAATAAGGCTTTAAAATTATAAGCTATTCATGTGAGGACTTATCATGAATTAGTCAAAATGTTTTCGTAACGTTATCGACAAAAATTGTATTAGATTTGTACAACGCCCCATAGTTCCATGTTGGAGGTAAATTACAACTACAAATCTCATAAAAATTCTGAAATATTTTGTCGATGACGTTACGAAAACTCGTATCGCAAATATTCGTGATAGACCCTCTGATCCGTTTCTCCATGTTACTTTACGATATTGCAAAAATAATCAACTTGTCCTTTTTCCAATGGACGGTCGTTACAGTATTTACTACTCTACCATACATCTCTAACAGCTGTCAAAATATAGGAAACATTTTTGAAAAAAATTAAAACAGAACATAACACTTTTCTTCTCCATAGTTCAGGTGTGGCGAACCTTTACAACGTGTAATTTTTCTAAACAAATGATTAAAGACATAGTCGTGCCATTATTAATTTTACTTTGTGATTAATGTGAACTTTCGGAAGCGGAAGGATCATTCGTTCGCTACTCATATTATTAATCCCTATTACACTGTTTTCGTAGTGCGTAATTTTGTGATTAATTACGTGCGCAAGATATTGTTTTGCTTGGCATTGGTTCGCCATCTCTGTCATAGACTCTTACAACATCTAAACATAATAACATTTGTAAAACTCACTTGTTTCAGGAAAGGGGAGGTCTCTCTTTTTGCATTAGACATGTTGATTTAGCCGTTTCTCTCAAGTTTACATAGTTCACTAGATTATTTCACACAATTAGATAGTTATTTACACTTTATTCTTTTTTTTGTTTACTGTCGAAAATCTGAAAATATTTATGTTGTTAAAACAAAGCTGATGCTAGTAAAACTGTCAGCATATAATGCTCCATTTGCCTACATTGGTTAAATTTACTTCAGTGGTTATTTCAGAAGCACTTGTAGATAAGCACGCCGAATGATAGCGCATGTTTTTATCACTTTATCACTTGATAAATATGTAAATACATTTCTAAAGGAATCGTATGTGTATACACAAGCGTGTTAATAGCACTAACAAATAACTAAAATAATTAATTGTATATTATTCTCTTGAAATTATAACGCCTGAACACTTGTTTAAATATTTAAGATTCAGTTTTGACCCAAAACCAGAAATATAATAATTACTGCACGAATTGTTATTTTTTTATCATTAATTTTCACTTTTTTAGCTGCTAAATTAATATTAACTATTCTAGTTAATTTACACGTTAAAAACACAATATAACCTCTCTTCATCTACAATATAAATAAGTATTGTTTTGTATAGTATTTATAATACTGTGAAAAGGAAATGTACGACTTTAGTCTACTTATTTCATTACAAGGCCAATATTTAACGATAATTACGCTAATTTTATTTCACTGTGCAAATGTTTGGAATAATTAAGTAAGTGATAATTCAAAATAAATTTTGTAAATTAATTAAAAAAATGTTAAATTAAAAAAAAACATTTCATAGCTGTTTTGTTTTCAATACCGTGAGTTCTAATTACTGAAAATATTAATTAATATGGAAAACGCCTAAAACACTCACTTACATTTGTCTGGTGTCGGCACCGACTAGTTTCCAGTCAGCGACGGGACGCGTCCGCGAAATAATACCAGTCCCACTCACCCTGATGGGCTCGAACTAGTCGGTGCCGACACCGGACAAATGTACGTGAGTGTTTTAGCCGTTCTCTATATTAGTTAATGATAATGTCTCACCAAAGTTTGAATAATTTAATACTGAAAATGTATCCATGAAATATGATGTTATTGTATAATGAAAAAAACTTGTTATTTTGTATTTTAAAGTTGTTATTAATGTTGGAACTACTACTTGTGATACACGCACTTGATTTGCTTATCGTGGTAGTCAATGTTAGAAAACAGGCGCAGTATCATATTGTCCTAATGCTGTCAGTATTTGCTTTTGTTATCCAACTAGAAAAAGTAAATTATGTAGTAACATTTGTTAGCAGTTGTAAGCAAATATGTTACGGAGAAATTCATACATATTTAAATGTACATTTCATTATCTTTATTACTTAAGCTATCGCCAGCGACTCCATCCGCACGGAATTAAAAAAAAACTTAGTTGCCTATGTGTCCTTGCAGTCTATGTTCTACATATCTGCTAAATTTCATCAAGATCCATTGAGGCGTTCCGGAGATACCTTCAAACAAACATCCATCCATCCAAACATTCGCATTTATAATATTAGTAAAATTTATTATCTATATTTAAACAGCAAAGATTTCTTACGTACTCTGTGGTAATTGGTAAATAGTTACTTATTTAAATTACTATAAAACTTTTTGCATGAAATAAATGCCATTGAACATCAATGTTGTATATTAATTAATCTAATTTTATAACCTTTTAAATATCAACTTTGTAACCTCACTTGTTATCGTTTAATTCCACAGCCGAAACTAGCATTAAACCATAGTGTTTCCTCTTTTTTTTCGACGAGAATGATATTGATAAAGTGTACCTACAATGCAAAACCAACAGATAAGTAAACAAATAAAATGTTCTACAACATATATTATTTAATGACGGTGCTCTTTACGGTACAATTTGCGCGGAAATAAAATGTCAAGTAATATAATATAGTCTATGACACCGGGGATTGTGTAACTTCACAACAGTGAAACAATTTTTCAAATCGGTTCAGAACTTTCGGAGCCTATTCAATGGAAACAAACAAACAATCAAATGTTTATTTATAATATTAATATAGAAAAGAAGCAAAATTAATTACATAAAATTAATTATCAGTGACTCACAACGACTTAACGATTATAATAATTGAATGCAAAATCTTTTGATAAATCTTAAATTATTGAACAAATAGCAGAGCTCATTAACATTACTTTACATATAAACTATTTTGTTACTTAAAAGTATTTCAATGCATTTTTCTTTGCAACTTTTATTTCTAAGTAGGTACAACGTTGACTAAGGTTTTTACGTTTTTTCTAATATATAAAATTCTCGTGTCACAGTTTTCGTTCCCGTACTCCTCCGAAACGGCTTGACCGATTTTGATGAAATTTTGTGAGCATATTCAGTAGGTCTGAGAATCGGCCAACATCTATTTTTCATACCCCCCCCCCCATTTTTCAACTGCGCGTGGACGGAGTCGCGGGCGACAGCTAGTAAGTATATAAAAATGTAATCAGTAATCGAAAGTTGCTTATCTTTTATTACATGACTCATATCAGTCGCGTTATAAACAAGTGTGACACATATAGTTGTGTAAAAAAATCAAATCGTTAATATTATGACGGAAATCTATGTTAATTATGACATTAAATAAAAAACATTAGGGGACAAAATGTCTCGTCAAATTTATTTTTTTTAAATTTTAGAAAACTATCGGTTATTATCAAATAATAGTCGTAGTCACAATTAACAATACATCATTTACACAATCGTACTTAAAATTCAGCATAAAATTGAATGTTCGAAAAAATATATGTATAACCAAACAACTCTACAAACCAACAAAGATATTCAAACTAAAGTCTTTTTGTTATTTATATGTAACACAAAGTAACACGACACATTTTCGTTCACAAACATAACATGCGACTGTAACAGCTGTTAAGTTAATACTAAATCACTTTGGATGAAGAAATATTTTTTTTTGCAACTTTACCTTGACTCGTTCTCAATTTATTAGTGACGTAGATGTGACGTCAGAGATATGTAAAACAGGTCTAGAATAATCAAACATCACTTTGTGTAAATTCTATTCTCGCGTCGCTTTTATAGTTTGCGTTCTAACTTTATGTAGATGCTTAATATTATAACTTAAAAAAAAACAGAATTTCATAATGTTCTTGTTAATTATAAAAGTAAAAAATCAAATAGATACACTATTCGTTAAGACGATTAGCTTGTTTCGTTCAATTGCGAAGTTCCTATGGCTACCTTCCAGCTCCATCATCAGATCAGTACCATGTCATAATAACACAAAATACACAAAAATAAATAATATTGCATTGTCATATGTTGAATTGTTCCGGAGATTACCTGGAACAAAAGTGGACTAGCTGACAGACAGACAAAAACTTTTAAAATTGGATATAAATGATGTTTGCGAAATGTGGATCTTTTTTTCTCCAGATTACATATTGACACTTCAATTTTATTGCTTCAGTTGATAGATGTGCTTCATAACAAAAAGACAATAGCAAAGTATTAGTATTTTTAATTAAACTTGAAAAAACGTAACGTTTATAAAAGATTTTATTACATAATAATTGTACATATAATAACAGTTCAGTGAGTTCGCAAAAGCGTCGATGGCTCAGGGTTTAAGCAGTTCACTTGCAATCTGCAGGTCCTAGGTGCGAATCCCGCCATGTACCAATATCTTTTCCTATTACATATGTATATTTATTCGACGCTCTTACGGTGAAGTAAAACATCGTGATGCAACCTGCACATATCTGAGAAGAAATTCAATGGTATGTGTAAAGTCAACCCACACTTGGCCAGCGTGGTTGACTATGGCCTAGTCACCCCGAACTTGGGGTAGGCTCCGAGCCCCTCAGTGGGGACGTATAGTGAGCTGATGATGATGATTTCGCGATGATGAAATGTACTGAACATCGTTGTACAGCACGTATCAGTATCCCGGCCCTTACCATTTGATAGACAGTAGAGCATTTAGTACATTATATCATTGTTATTAGTGAACGTATGAATATAAAGAAGTGTTCACAGTCGAGTTGCTACAAAGATGTTCCCATTTATCAGCACAGGAACAGTAACTACAAAAATATAGATCGTCACGCTTCATTGTGTTGCGCCTTTCATTCTGTGCATAGCAATGAAGAGTATCTACTTATTGTACATAATATTAGAACATTACAACTTTAGGAAGTCACTGGAAGAGTTGAAATATTTGAGAAGGCTTCTAACAAAGGACGTATAGCATAATAAAGATTGTGACAAGCTTCAAATGTTAATTTCAACACTTATGACTTTTCATAAAGTAGAAAAAATTATTTCGGTTAATCTATTTAATAAGAGCCTTGGATTAAGGTTATGTATCAATTTCTTCGTATAATTCTCTACAATTCCAAAAAATAGTATGGTCTATAAAACGTAAATAATTAAAAGATTAATAATTAAGTAGGAAATTGAACCTTATTTAATTGAAAAATCGTAGCAATAATTATTATTAAATACTTAAAAAACAAAGTATAACCATATGGTTGTATATTGAGCAGTAGTTAAGACAACGAAAGGATTGTCTAGGTACTTAGATAATAATAGTCTCAAGACGATTCTTTTGTCGCGCCTGTCATAAAATTATACTTGAAAAGGTATGGAGTCGATAACAGTTTTATAAAATATTAAAAAATAAATAAAGAAATAAAGATGGCACAAATAAGCTATAGATCTTTTTTATTCTGATCTATATTGAAATTGATGTAACAAATATCTTATTTCATATTTTTAAAAAAAGGTTATCGTACGTTTTAACTAAATTTAACAAACCCAAGTTTTATATTCAGGTATTGTACAAATACAAAACAGAATTGCCAAGTAAACATTACTTGATTGCCTTTTAAACATTTAAAAACATCCCACGATCAATTCTAGAAAATCGATTACCAATTAAAGGCAATTACATCTCTACATGGAACTTAAAGATGGTATATATTTGTTAATATTCCGAGTCCACTCTATAGTTTAGTTAGTCTGGGTGCAGCAAGGAGTGGTGGCACGGTCGAGTTGTTGCGGCTGTAAGTAAAGCAGAGAGTTGTGGCGGTTGCCAGCAGTAGCGGACCATGTCCCTGGCGGAAGGCGTCTCCGACACAGAACACAGGGCCGACGAGGACAAACAGCAAGACAACAACAAGATTTCTGATAAGAGACAGGTTAGTTACTTTTTGACTTTAAAAAGAAGCGTAAAAAATACATTTGCTTCCAAACTATTATAATAATTTAAAAGTAGTTTTTTTTTAGTAAATCCTAGCCATAAAATTGTATCACCTACAGACAATATCCAGATTTACGCAAGTTTTAACCTTTTTTTTTAAATAGCATTTTGGCCCTTTCTATGTTAAATTATTTACTCACTAGCTTTTGCTGGAGACTTCGTTCTCGCGTAATAAAAAACACTTAGTAAGTAGCCTATGTCTTCTTCCAGACTATATTCTACATTTGTGCCAAAAGAAAGAAATCCGTTAAGCCGTTTCGGAGATACGTAGTAACAAATATCCATCCATCCATCCAAACTTACGCATTTAAGAATAATATTAGTATTATTAATTAACATAAGTTGATAAAATGTGATTCTCCGGTTATTTTTTTTTCCTAAAATAATCCAAGAAGTTGAAATGAAAACCTCAAAACGTGATGTTCAGCAATTTTTTAATTTAAAAACAATTTTAATAAATTGGGTAAGAAGTTGTAAACTTGACTGATTTAAAAATTCAACATCTGTTTACCTCGGTTACAAATGTTTGGTGCCATTCCTTTTTTAACAAAACTAGCAATAAATAAACCGTGCTTGACTACCAATTGGTTTTAGATTAACAATCAGAAGAAATTAAACAATCAAGTTACAATTTGTAGTACCAAATATGGTGTTACAGCCACTTGGGACCAAACAATTACCTCCAAATCTAAATTGTAGAGTCTGTCCACCTACAAGTGGCCGTAATTACTAAATAACACTCGATTTGGTCTTGTATTTAAAATGAATCCAATTACAAATACTCACTATAAGACAATTTATTTGTTACTTAAAGTAACGTAGCGCAGATGTCTCCTTACTACTTGACAGGTTATAATGTTTTTTTATACCAGTAGGTGTCAGGAGCAACCGTTCCTTTGGCTAAAATACGGAATTGACCATAGAAAACTGTAAAAGTTGAAATATCAACCCATCTTAGCACTAAATCTGAAGCTCAGAGTGTCATGTTTGGTAAAGTTTAGTGACGCGTGGCGCTATTAACGGCTATTACTGCCTCTACGTTCAGATACCATTGTCTTCTTATAAAATTTATGGTCAATTGAATTTGTCTTACAAAACTTCATGCATTTAATGACTCATTACTCTCTCAATGCATATCGTAATGTAGACGTTTGTCATCGGAAAAAAATTGTATTAGAATTTGCACAGCGTATTAAATATCGGACGTAAAGTACACCAAAAATCTCATACTAATTTTGGATGACGATAACGAGCATGGCTCAAAGGTTAAGCACTTTACTTGCAATCTGCAGGTCCTGGATTCTAATGCCGCCATGTACCAATGTGTTTTTCGATTTACATATGTACATTTATCCGACGTTCGTACGGTGAAACATCGTGATGCAACCCGCATATATGTGTGAATTCCCGGGAGAAAAAGACGGTGACGCGGCTCGTTAGCCGTTACGTTCCGTCTCCCGAAATGGCGAATAGTGGATTGCGGAGGTTCATTTGGCCACATCAAATTGAGGTCCGTGATACCTACCCCTCTGGGTTAAAGACGTGAGTTGTGTTGTTGTTAATGACATTACGAAGGAGATTGTTACAAATGTTCTTGCTACGTCTACAGTACTCTGTGATTATTTTTTAGATTTTCTGTTATTGCAGTATTGCACTGTGTTATATGTTGGTAATTTTTGAATTTCATAAATGTATCCGAAGTTCTTACACTGGAGGAAAACATCGTGATGCAACCTGCACATATCGACTATGAGATTCAGAGATTTATACCATTAATTTAGAATTGGATCGAGCTCGACGGTGAGCACAGAAGTTGAAGACCAAGCCAATCAGCATATAATATTTGGTATATCAAATGTGATAATTAGAGGAATAGGTTACAAAGTTTTATGTTTTTTTTAACACATCTATTTAAGTATGCGGTAGCGTTATTAATAGTTTTATTTGTAGTGATTTGTATGATGTTGTAGTACGCTTCTGATTACGACCACAACATTATCTGACCGCAAGTGTAATGTGATATAATCTAAAAAAAACGAGTAGTTCCGCGTAATTATAGTGATTAGAAGGATGTAAGTCGTGGATTCGACTCTTATTTCAAAATTTATCAAAATTTGAGTCTGCAGCTGGTTGCTAAAATTTGTTTTTATTTTTATTTTTTATGTTTTGGTGCCATCTCCTAACGAAAGTTGGCGATCATCAGAGCAACTGCACTCAACTCGAAATATATGTAGAATGCATACTTTTGTTGTACCGTTGGCGTGGATTTTTCAGTCAAGATGTTCTTCTCCTTCCTGTATTTTATTTTTTTATAATTATTTTGAAATTTGTTATCACTGACACTATTTTAAGGGTACATTCAATTCTATAAGAGTTATTAGAATGTATTGATAATTTTGTGTCATTTACAATTTACTCCAATAAATTGTGAATGACACCATGATGTGTGTCATTAGTGTGTTAGTTCCAATTAAGGTTAAATGGATGTGTTAACTTATATGTACAGTTAGATATTATAATTGCAATTTGATCAAAACATCATCAGCTCACTATACGTCTCCATTGGGGGGCTCGGAGCCTACTCTGAGTTAAGGGTGACTAAGCATAACTATGCTGGCCTATTGCGGTTTGAATTTCTTCGCAGATATGTACAGGTTAGATGAAGGTGTTTTCCTTCACCGTAAGAACGTTGGATAAATGTAAATGTAAATAGAAAAACACATTGATACATGGCGAGATTCGAACCCAGGACCTGCAGATAACAAGTCAAGAGGTTAACCCCTGAGCCACCGACGCTCCTTCGATCAAATAATTATTACACTTTTTATGAATTAGATTGAATTGTTTACTCTATTACTTGTATGTCAGATGTCAGATTCGTACATGTGGAAGGAGCAGATTCACACGTTAATGAAGGGAGGGGAGAGCGAGTCTGACATCTCGGACTCCGAGCACTTCCTCACGAAGGGCGCCTTCCTCCTAACGCCCTCCCACGGCCTCAGCATGGAGAAAGCTTCCGCCATCTGCGAGAAGATGGAATTCAAAGGCTGCTTTTCCCTCACCAAGACTGCCACTGGTATACTCTTCAAGTTTTCTCATGTTGATGATTACCAGATGGTCTTCAAGAAGGGATTCCATAAAGTAACTGGATCCAGGTTCTATAGGAAGGTAATGACCGTTTGTCCTCTCTCATCCCTTCATTATTAAACATATCTGTTAACTTTGCTTTAATATTATTCTATTACTTTTAGTTTTTTTCCTAAAAAACTATGTTAACAAGTTTGTTTCCATAAATTGTTACGAGAGAAATAATAAAACCCTAGTAATCCTTATTTCAAAATAATAATTTTGGCAATATCCAAATGTATCGTTCTTAATATTGTATTTTAACTTAGTTTCAATGTTATAAGTCTTCGCCTTTGACTGCTTTTAACGAATCTCGCTATTAATTTTCATCGTCGGATTCATCCTAGATCCTGGTATTTTTAGTTGCGTTGATAGTCAGATTATCATTCGCTTTTTAAATATTATCACATATACAGGACAGAATAGATACTGAAATGATCTAAGAATTATCAACGAGAGCATGTTCTTTATCATACATGTTCTTCATCCAGATCGCGATACCGTGCCGTCCTCAGAAGACGTTCACAATCTACGTATACGATGTGCCCGACGAAGTGCCAGAGGAGGACGTGCGCCACGCCCTCTACAAGTTTACATCCGTTGTAGAGGTGCTGCGTTTGCATCTCGCCGGTTCACCAAGAGATGGCAACACTGGTTAGTGATAGTCATGAGCTGTTTACAAATTATTGGGAGCCTACAAAACAGGCTGTCATCATTGTCATTCTTGTGTCATTGTCAACAATTTTAAGTACCCAGAATGCTAAAATGATGTAGAAGTCACTCTATGAATATTTATAACCAAATGACAGTAGAACAATTGCTGCACTTACGCAATTTACACTAGAAATTCAATTTGGGAGTCTTTATTCCTTCATTATTACAAAAGTGGTATTTAATTGCTAAATTCATCTTCTTTTTCATCGCTGCAGTCTTTTCAGACTTATCGTGGTCATCAGATATCGGTGACCCGCATTACTAGGCGTCGCCACTCTTCCCTACTCTGCCTTTTTTGTACATTCGTGCAGGGGGACAGCTACAGCCACTCTTATCTGGTCGGTACATCTCATGGGCGACCTTCCCCAAAAAAAAAATTGCTAAATACGGGACTAAATTAGTAATCGAAAACTTTTCTATTTTATTTTTTTCTTATTTTTACTTCGACATTGATATTAGGTGCATCAACTCCAAAACCATTGGAAAAGACACCACCTCGTGCTCTGACGACCATCGACGGAGAGCTTGTTAGCAGCATGATCCCGAAGGAAGCGTCCACTGTTATCCGCGTGACTCTTGCCAGCATCGAAGAAGCCAACATCCTGCTGCAGAACGGTCTCGACTTCTACGGTGCCACCTTCTTCCTGACAGAGCTAGCTACGCCCGCTCAGGCCGCGAAGCTTATCAAGCCTAGCAGGTACACCTTCAAGAAACTCTGAGCTATTGTATTGCAACAGCAGTTGCTTACAGCTTACAGTTGTTATCTTCTCTTAAGAAACATTATTTTGCTTGATTCATATTTTAACCTATGATTATATTATTTTACCTAAATAATCATTTGTTAAATGTTATTTAACGATAGATTGCATGTACTGTTATGGTTTATTTTTTTATTATAATATATACAATTCTATTATAAACAAAGATGTAATTTTCAAAGCTTTACTTATTAAATATATTAATACTATTTTTATTGTTTTTAAGTATTTATTCAAAAACACATTTATAATTAGTATATTTCAGTTAGTTTTGTGTATGACATAGTTAGACCCTTTAGTATTTTGACACCCCTAAAGCACATAAAATGTAGCCAACAGTCGTTCACATAGCATAGATATGCCTTCAAACTTTATGACGGTTCGTGGTAAACTGTGAGCGCAAGCGCAATATGTCAATTTGATTACTCCGTTTACTGTGGGTGGCGTAAAGCGCACACTTGTACCTTAAATTTTGTTGGTGGTACCTTCGAGGGTGCAAACCAAAGGCCACCAGATAAATTATCATATTCGGGCGCCAAATATGGTTAAGATAGAACTTCTGTGAAAAATTTCATGAAATATTTTGAGCCAACATAAAGTTTGTACAGCACTGTAGCTAGTTAGCACCTCACTTACTGCGTGTCTCTCATCCTCAACAGATCATATCGTTCCAGAGTATCTGGGGGCACAGTGTCCGCGAGGGTCCGGGATCTGCTCCCAGTCTTCGATCAGCAGGGGTTCAATAAGTTCGCACCGCCCGCATCCAGGCTCGTTAAACCACGAGCCAAGTAAACCTACCCATAATCCTTTAGATCCTTTTTCCAAAAAGTAGGCAAGTCGAAACCGCGCCAGTGAAAATGTCTCATATCATGTCGCGCGACTAGAGGCGCTAGTGGAAAGAGGATCTTAAATTGGAAATGAAACTTCACTCTATCTAGACTTGTAGGCTTCATAAATCTTGCTTGATCTAGTTAAAAAGTATGGATATTGAAATAAGAATTCCTGGATTCAAATTCATTCGACGATAATTGTAATCTAACGTTTTTTTTTCACCATTTAAAATATTTTTTTATTAGTACGTGTATTTTTAGGTGACGGTTAGTATAAAGCGAAATTTATCTTCTATACTTTTTTGTTCTGTACGTTTCGTGTTACGTATAATATGTTCTCCTGTTAATGTACTTAGTTATAACTACATGTTCTATGTGAACTAATATACTGGATATAAGGTTATAAGGGAAGTAATAAATGTAACATGTAACATGAAATGCTTTTTGTGCCATTTTTATTTGTCATTAAGGCTTTTAATAAGAATCATAGCTAATTTATTACTTTAATTTTAATATATTAATGTAAGAAAAATGCATTTATAATAAAAACAAATTTTAACTTGTTGCCATTTTAATTAAATTTGCAAACCAATGTTTATGATTAATAAATAAATATTTGATTAAAAACTTGTTTTATTAGTTTTAACTCAGTACATTTTTGTAACTCTTGAAAATTGTTTGAAGTAGTTACAGCACTATCTAATACCTTAGGAACGACAAAATAAAAGCCGTCATATGTAATAATATAAATTTTAATAATAATAATATTATTAATCTATTTAATTATCTATACAGACTATAATATCACAGATAAATAAATTTAAACTTAAAGTTAATAAATGATATCGTTGAAAATTTACTTAAACTTAATAATCATTAAACTTTGTTGCTTTTAATACCTCTAAACTTATCCTCTATCTCTTGTAAACTTTTTCCTTTTGTTTCTGGTAAAATAAAGTACAAAATAACAGTTCCGATAAACGCTACAATACCGTAAAACAGGAATGTGAAAACTTCTCCTAAATTAGACATCATGCCCGGTGCAGTTTTAACAACGACAAAGAAAGCTAGGAACGTCGTGGCTGAACTGATTCCTGAACCTAATCCTCGGACTTTTGTTGGAAATACTTCACCGCACATCATCCAAGGTAAAGGCACCAGCCCGATGGATATAGCACAAATGTATATCATTAAACATGATAATGGTAACCACGACATGTCTGTAGGTTTGCCTTCAGTGAAATATAGGAACAATGCAAGTCCGATCATTGATAGCGCAGTCCAGATTCCACTGATAAAGCACAATGGCCTCCTTCCATACTGCTTGCAGATAACACACGCGACCACAGACATAACTGTCCGGAGCACGTCAATGGCCAACATGGCGACATAATGGTCCATGCCTTTCCCGACAGCCTTCTCAACTATTTCTATAGAATAAAATGCAACAGCATTCACGCCAGAAAACTGACAAGTTATGAAGAATATAATCATAATAGCTAAAGGTTTTAATAACTCCGGACTCTTCAAGTTTACTATCTTTTCTCTCCAGGTTGGTACTGGCTCTGAATCAGTTTGCTTTCGTTTATCTATAACGGCCTGCAATTCCGCCTTTGCCTCTTCGCTGTAACCTCTCAGCCAGTAGTAAGATTTGATTCCTTTTTCCACTTCACCTCTGCAGATCAGCCACGTCGGACTCTCGGGCACCGTACTTAATAAAATCACTGAGAGAATTGGAAACAAGCAGCATATAACTGCAGTCCACTGCCAAGAAATGAAAGTTCCTATCAAATGCGCTACTAGGATCCCCACTGCAATTGCTAGTGACACAGCAGCGAGGAAGATTCCTCTAAATTTCGGTTCAGATGTTTCTCCAATATAGACCGGTCCTAAAGGTCCGAGCAGACCGACGCAAAGACCGGTCAGGAATCTCCCTATGAGCATCAGTAGAAGGTTGTTGGCGCAGGCAATGAGAATCCAGCCGACTAGCAAGGGTGCGCAGACTATATAATGTGAGTTACGTCTGCCAAACTTCTCCATCATCCAGCCCGAAAGAAGACAGCCCGGCGCCATCGGGAGCGCAGCCATCGCCGCTGGAGTAAAAATACAATCATGTTAAAATTGTCTTTCATCAAGTGGTCCGAGTAGACCCCAGAATTTAGTTGAGGGTTCTCAAGTTGATGAAGTAATGTAGCAACAGGGGGTACAACCAATAATATTATGAAAGGGGTCAACGATAAGAAACGATTTATTAAATGTTTATTAAATAGATTTGTTTCTTAACCTCTAGTAAATGTTGTTACTATGTAAACATAGTCGACTTGTGGTCGAATAAGTAAATAAGAGATAATGGATTGTTATCTGAACGTGATGGAGCATAAACAAGATTTGTACGACAATCATGTTGCAATAAAATGGCAGTGGTGTATAAATATACTTTATTGTATGCACAATAATTAAGAATTTACAGAGAGGCACCGGACAACACTTCTTGTAAGGAACGTAGATAGCAGAGAGAGAGAGGAAGTTGACATAGATTATAAAGGCGCAACATGCAAAGATTATATAACATTTTAACACTCCCTTCGCATGTAAGCCTTCTTTCACAAAACAAATTATTAAACAATACTATGCAAATTTACATGCCAATACTTCTCCTTTGTTATACAAAATTAAGTGCTTAAATTTAACACAATACTATCTCATATAAACAAAATTAAGTACTTAAATTAACACATTACTTTTTCATATAACAAAGATTATGGAGATTTAACACAGCAACCATACCTTTTTATGAAACAGAAACAAGTGCTTAAAATTAAATTCAGAACTTCTTCACTAAACAAAAAGAAAATTTAAGTATTAAAACTTAACATACCAATGTTACTTCTTAACAATTTGAATCTTTCTCTAGGCAAAGACTTAGTAAAAATATCTGCAAACTGTTCAACTGAATTGACATAATTTAAAGAAATAACATTTTGCTGATATTTTTCCTTTATAAAGTTATACTTAATATCAATGTGTTTACAGCGCTTGTGAAATTCACTATTTTTAATCACATTTATTGCACTTTGATTGTCAATATTAAGACACACAGACACTTGTTTATATTGTCCTATATCACATAATAATTGTTTTAACCATAGTATTTCTTTGGTGGCAGCACAAGCAGCCATGAATTCTGCCTCAGTTGTCGAAAGAGCTACACTTTGTTGCCGTTGGCTAGACCATGTAACTGCAGCTCCATTTTTAATAAAAACATATCCTGTCATTGAACGCCTTGTTTCAATATCATTAGCATAGTCAGCATCACTGTAGCCAATCAACTCTGTAGACTGTGGCTTTGATTGATAACATAAACCAAATTCTATGGTACCTTTGAGATATTTAAAAATTTTCTTTACTGCATTCCAGTGGCTCTCATTATAATTATGTAAAAACTGACTTACCACACTGACTGCATATGCAATATCAGGCCTGCTCACTGTTGCCAAATGGATAAGTGATCCAACTGCTTCCCTGTAGGGCAGGTTTCTCGCTGGCACAGCATCACCTTTCTGTAGTTTAATGTGTGGGTCAGATGGAATACTATTTGGATTTGCACTGTCCATATTAAACTTTTCCAATATCTTTTCAATATACTTGGTTTGATGAATAAAAATATGTTCTTTATTTCTTTCTATTTGCATACCAACAAAATTATTAGATGAACAAGTTTTTAAATCAAAGTGTGTTTGTAATTCATTTACTATTTTCTTTAAAATCAGCCTTTCTTTTGATATTAGAAGCCCATCGTCTACATAAAGGCATAGGTAACATTTAATTTCATTAACTTGACCAACATAAACACACTGATCAGCTAAACTTTTGACAAAACCAAACTTTTCTAAAATTGCATTAAATTTAGTGTTCCAACACCTCGGAGCCTGCTTCAAACCATAAAGAGACTTATTCAGTTTACATACCATATTAGGGGCACATTGTAAACCATCAGGTGGAACCATAAATATTTGTTCGCTTAATTCACCATACAAAAATGCTGTTTTAATGTCAAATTGCAATATTTCTAAGTTTTGTTCAGCAGCTACAGATAAAAGTAAACGTATAGAATCATACCTGACTGTCGGTGAGAAGGTTTCATCATAGTCCATACCTTTAGTTTGTGCATAACCTTTTGCACACAGCCGAGACTTGTACCGGAGACCTGTTGGTTCATCTTTGACTTTAAACACCCATTTACATCCAATTACCTTGGCATTTTTGGGCTTTTCTACCAATGTCCATGTCTTGTTTACACTATGAGCTTGTAACTCTTCACTTATTGACATTTTCCACTTGTCAGAATCAGCTGATGTAATGGCATCACTGTATGTTAAAGGTACGTCTAGAATTCCATCATTGTAGCATAAATAGCTTTCAAAACTTTTTGTTTTAGGTTGTAACTGTTTATTTCTTGGTCTTAATGTCACATTTGAAGACATCGGATATTCAATTTTTCTGTCTGGTACATAAATACTGCTGTTCATTGATTCATCAGATTCAGATTCTTCAGGTGAAGCAATTGTGTTTGTGGAGGTTGACTCTGAACTGTGACGGAGCTCTTCACTTACAGACTTTTCTTCTGAGTGAGTCAAATCCACCGGAACATAATTTCTTACAACTGTAGATTCAAGAAAAACTGCATCTCTGCTTTTTATGACTAATCCTGAAGAAGGAATTATGAATCTGTAGCCTTTTGTATCAGTACAGTAACCAGTAAATATAGCCTTCTTAGCTTTTGGATCCCATTTCTTTGTTTTCTCTTTGGGTAAGTGCACCATAGCCTCGCACCCAAATATATGTAAGTGACTGACGCTTGGTTTAGTTCCAGACCACATCTCTTCAGGAGTCTTGTACTTTAATGACTTTGTCGGAGTCCTATTTAATAGATAAGCGGCAGTTTGCACAGCTTCTGCCCAGAATTGTTTAGACAATTTAGCATTAAGTAGCATGCATTTGGCTTTTTCTACTAATGTTCTATTTAATCGTTCAGCGACTCCATTTTGTTGGGGCGTGTAAGGCACTGTGGTTTGATGTGTGATTCCATCACCTTTCAAAAGATCAGAGATATTCTTGTTAATAAATTCAAGGCCATTGTCAGTGCGGAGACACTTGATTTTACATTCCAGTTGATTTTCTACATACTTCTTAAATTCTTTTAATTTATCTATGACTTCTGATTTCTTCTGTAAGAAATAAACAAAAATCTTTTTAGAGTAATCATCGGTGAAAGTCAGAAAATACTTAGCTCCACCCAGAGATTCTGTCTCCATAGGTCCGCACACATCTGAATGCACTAGTTCAAGTAGTTTTGTGGTTCCCGTACCCTTATGTTTGAAGGGCAATCGTGTCTGCTTGGCTTCTAGGCATGTTATGCATGTTAAATTAGTTCCCTTTTTCTTTAGAACTTTCATTCCTTCTGTGTTTTCTATAATTTTGTTTAAGTCATTAAAATTCAGATGACCCATGCGCTGGTGCCATAGATATGGATCATTTTCATCAACATCAGATATGTAGGCATGTTCTCTGTACATATTCAGTTGATACATGTTGTTTACTAAAATAGCGGTAGCGACAACATTGTTATTTTTGTTGAGAATAACACATCCTTTGCTATTAAATTTGACTTGACCGCCATTTCTTATTATTTGGCTGACAGATATTAAATTGGTTGCCAGTTCTTGTCATATGGACGGAGGCTCCCGAGTCGATGTACCAAGCATCACTGTTATTGTTTGTTGCTGTAAAAGCCGCAGCATAACTTGAGCTTTTGGTTATCTTCTTTGTCTTGCAGTCTGTACTAATATGACCATACTTATTACATGAGTAGCATCGAGGACCTTTTTGAAAATTTTGCTTGCCTGTTTTATTTTTATAAAATGCAGTCTTCTTAAATGACTTATTAGTTGCAAATGCCGATGAACTTTGCCGTTCATTCATTTTGATATCTTGCAGTAATTTTGACTTAACTGAGTCAGCGCTTATTTTCAATCCTGAGCTTTCCAGTGCAATAATCATAGGTTGATAAGAATCAGGAAGACCGGAGAGTAGCAGTGTACCGAGCCACTCGTCGTCAACTTTGAAGCCTATGTTTCTCAATTTATGAGCGGTGGTCATAATTATGCTCACGTATTCCTCAATATTTTGACATGTCTGAAGTGTTGTTGTGCATAACTCCCTCAGTAATCCTACTCGGCGTGTCAGTCCCGAGTCATCGAAGGCTTTGGCAAGGTTATCCCATACCTCTTTTGCCGTCTTACAGTCTTGAATATGAATATAGTTCGTTGTGTCAACAAGTAATATTATTTTTGACTTCGCCTTTGTGTCGCGTTTTTCATCTACGACGCCGCTGCCCGTGATGCAGTCCCAGAGATCTTCATGCTGAAGATACGTCTTTAGCGCGAATTTCCAGGTGGAATAGTTTTCTCTTCCACTTAATTTTTCTATTAATGTTAAGGGATTGCTCGTAGACATTTTGATTTTTATCGACGATGCTTGACCACGATGAGGTTGAGGTTAAGTTGCCGGCTGTCACTTTCAATTTTTGAATAAAACTTTTATTTTTGTTATTGGGACTCTCTGGGCCCATAACCTGTTGCAATAAAATGGCAGTGGTGTATAAATATACTTTATTGTATGCACAATAATTAAGAATTTACAGAGAGGCACCGGACAACACTTCTTGTAAGGAACGTAGATAGCAGAGAGAGAGAGGAAGTTGACATAGATTATAAAGGCGCAACATGCAAAGATTATATAACATTTTAACATGACAGTATAGCTTTAATTGCATCATAAATACATCTAATATATAAAATTCTCGTGTCGCGGTGTTTGTGGTTAAACTCCTCCGAAACGGCTTGACCGATTTTGATGAAATTTTTTGTGCTTATCCGGTATCTATGAGAATCGGCCAACATCTATTTTTCATACCCCCCCCCCATTTTTTAACTGCGCGCGGACGGAGTCGCGGGCGACAGCTAGTTAATTTATAGATTTAAGAACAAAGAATGATTATGCTGCTTGTCGATTATTTGACGTCATTTTATTACGTAATTACCTAGTTTTATTTAGTTCAAGAGATTTGAGGACATGAACACTTTTAACATTTCAACAATTTTATTAGTGTAAATAATATTTTATAAATTCTATCAAGTTAAAAATAAAATTGATATCGACAGTGAATTTTCTTTTTAAGATGTAAGTTTTTCGTATTATAACTAATAAAAGTGCAAACACTCCGACAATAAAAATCACAAATACGTATTAAAAACAAGATCACGAAAAGATAATTTTTCGTGGAAATAGTTGGCAGATTATTTTAAAGCCTTGAAACAGATGTTTTAATTATGCTTTCAGATGTAAAAGTTGGCATGAATACACAATTGAAAAATTTTATCTTACACGCAATGAAACAATTGGTATTTATAAAATGATATGTTTAAAGTTCGTTTCCACTGTATGAAAACATATTGTTAACGCTGCCTTTCTCTAGCAATATACGCGAAGCGATATTTATGTAGGATCTCTTTTGTATTTTTCACTTAAATACGAGCCACCCCCTACATCTATATATATAAAAGAAAGTTGTGTTAGTTACACCATTTATAACTCAAGAACGGCTGAATCGATTTGACTGAAAATTGGTGGGCAGGTAGCTTAGAACCAGGAAAAGGACATAGGATAATTTTTACCCCGTTTTCTATTTTTTTTTATTCCGCGCGGACGGAGTCGCGGGTAAAAGCTAGTCTATATATATAAAAGAAAGTCGTGTTAGTTACACTATTTATAACTCAAGAACGGCTGAATCGATTTGACTGAAAATTGGTGGGCAGGTAGCTTAGAACCAGGAAACGGACATAGGATAATTTTTACCCCGTTTTCTATTTTTTACTCCGCGCGGACGGAGTCGCGGGTAAAAGCTAGTACATGATAAAGATATAAACTAGGAGAATCCCTTTCTAAATTGTTTCAAAATTAATTCTGGAATTTCCAAATCTATAAATTTCCTAGAATTCTAACAGCTGTGTTATCAATTAGCGTCATATTTGCCTCGTTTTATATTACTCTGTTTCAGTTGACTTCGGTTTCTTGATGACTAATGTTTGTGGGCGGCTTTCAATGGAACTCTATACATAAATCATCAATATATAAATTTTGTAAATAGGTGATATAATATTTTAAAGTTCAATTCATTTCAGTGAAATACACAAGAATTGTGAATTCATTCATTGCTTTGAGCATAATTTTTTATTGTATTCTTTTGTTTAATGTCTCTTTCTCACATTAAATGTGGCCAGTTGCCATTTAAGTCTTTGAGTGTGAATTGATGTATATTGATTATTATTTATACGTAGTATTAACATATTTATACGATATAGAAAACTTATAAGAAATTAAAGAAAGAAATTTGAACGGCCAATGAGAGACGGACTACAACCACGAATTAATTCGAATCCCTCTCCGAAGAAGAGCTTTCGGTCTCGAAATTAGTCGGTGCCGACTGAGCTATAAGTGAGTATGTACAAAGGTTTATTACCTATCCATGATGCAGTGCTTTCATCCCAGGGTATGACACTGTCAGGTTCCTTCAATTGAGGCAGCAAGATGGCGGAGTACCCAGATGTCAAGCCGGATGAAAACGTCATCAAAATGGCCGCCGAAGCTGCTAGAGTCTGGAAAGGTGAAAAGATATTTTATTGAATAAAGGATATTACTTAAACTCAAAATTCTCCTGATATTTGAATTGTAAATGGTAGACAGCGCACTGTCCTTCATTTCTATATCAAGCAATATTTCTCGTGATCTTATTTACCAGTTTTATGTTCTTTGTTCGTTTGATAGTACTATCTCAGTTCATTGTACATATATTCGCATGTTTATAGGAATTTATGCAGATGTACTATCGCATGTTCAAAGGTCTCTAGTAACTGGGTTGTAGCTAATGCCGACAAACATATAATACTTGACGTCTGATTTTATATTAACCCACATTTTATTGAGTGTACAGTGTAGTTACAATTGAATACAATAGAGTATAAATTAATGTTTGTTATTGTGGCTTACTGTGTGATTTTGTATTGACACATTGTTTGTCTTATGTTTTTAGAAGATAATGAAAGGGATGGCTATCTCTGCCTAGCGTAATCCCACTCACGTAGGGTCGGCACACAAGGTTTTATAAACTTTAAAGATTTGGCTTCACTTTTTGCGGCCGGCCGCCTGCCTGTCGTCAACCCTACTTAGATTGAAAGGGATGGCAATATATTTTATACATGGAAACCTAGAAGTCAATGTATCCCATGTACAATTCAACATGATGTTTTAATTTTAAATCGGGATGCCCAAAAGACGTACATATTACAGTTTATGCAAAGAATTAGCAGAAGCCAGGAATTTGATGACTTCAAAATGTTATTTTTCTATTTTACCAATATTATTTATTTGTCATTGTTTAATCTACTTATAGCTTTTGTAATTCGAGTATCTAGGGATTAAGACTAAAGTCTAGACGTAAGCAGTTCAGTCATATAGTCGGATAGTCTTTGGGCCTTTAGAAAAACTGAACGGATTCTTAGCACTATTCTACATTACGGGGATACTGTAGCGACTTTTAAGCTTCTCTTACCGTGGGTTTTTGAAACCAAATCTCAATTTAAAACATATTGTTTTCTCTGTTTTATCAAAGCTAAAGACAGGGATGACGATATGTTTTATATAAATATTCTGGTCTAAGAAAAAAACGGTTAGTGCGGCAGTTACTGTTACTTATGTTATTTGGAAGTATGTTAATAAAAATATTGTTTTTATTTACCTGTTTCCATGCTGGTGAAAATCTGACGACAGTTTTTGAATCGGTAAGTAAGGTTTCTTCTTTAGTCAGAGATAACTTGTTTTCTTTATCTGTCAAAGCTAGACCATTACTTGAGTTTGAGATCTTGATGTTTTGTATATAATTTGATTCTTTTGTACTATTTTCATTGTCTTTGTTAGTTTCATTTACGTTAGTGTTGTCTATTTCTTTGTGTTCTGCTGTTTGTTCGTTCTGTGTTTTTACGTTTTCATTTGTTTCTGGATCTCCTCCCATTTCTATCTGAAAAAGGTTATTTCGTACGCTTTAATTATTTATATACTCATTCGTATTTAAATTTTCACCTTTGTTTTTCATATCAACTTTATCTTATATATAAAATTTCCATGTCACAATGTTAGTTATCGTACTCCTCCGAAACGGCTTTACCGATTTTTACCAAATGTTATATGCGTATTCAGTAGATTGGAGATTTGGCTACTATCTATTTTTCATATCCCTATAAAGTCTTTTTTAACTGCGCGCGGACGGAGTCGCGGGCGACAGCTAGTATATTTTAAGAATATAATGAATAATTTTTGTAAAAAAAACATAAACAAAAAGTAATGAGATTGAATGTGGATGTCTATAAAGGTAGAGGAAGACCAAAGAAAGTATGGATGGATTGTGTGAAAGAGGATATGCCTAAGAAGGGGGTAAATTCAGATATGACGGCTGACAGAGATGTATGCAGGAGTACTACATACTGTGCCGACCCTCCTTAGGGATAAAAGCAGGTTGATGACTTTTGTAAACAAAAAATTATTGTAAAATAATCAATTTGTCATAAATAGTTTTTTGTTACAAATTAAAGAAGATTTGTGTAATAATAATCATGCACAACATATTTGTATTTATCTGGTTGTACGTCATTTCGTGCGTGATTCAGATGACTCTTGATCCGTGGAGATAAGGGTGATATTTGCTTAACAATCGTAAATTAAAGATAAGGCAACATTTGGAATGATGACATATAACAAAATTATTTCTGTTGTTAATTTTTTTTTGTTTTGTTTTTTTCCGGTACGTGTATGACGGAGCTCAAGTGTTAATTTACCAAAGACTATGCGTTTGTTTGAAATACGTGTATAACCACCCTTAAGAAACAAAACATCTTAAAATGTTACGATTTTTTGTACAATCAACAAATTAAACTTCTGTAAAAAACTAGACACTAAATCTTATAAATAGATTACAACATGGAAAAAGCAAAAGAAAAATTAAACAAAAGCAAGGAAGTGAAATGCGTTTATATCGTTTTTATCAAATAAAAAAAAGATTACTTTAATTCGGTTTGATAAGAACTTTCGCAATAACCTTGTGGACGGCGTTATGTAATACTGCATAATTAGATAGTTAGAGGTTAGCGTATTATCTAAATACTAGATAATAAGTTAATAGCTATCTAGTACACTTATATTTTAACGTAATATATGTATACAATATAGTAAACATTTTTTACTACTATAAATTAATTTGATTAAATTTCACAATTTTGTTGAGCTCTATTGTACAATTTTTAAATGTTAGTTTTTTGGAAAAAAACGACCAGAAAAATAATATATAGTAAATAGTAAAGTGATGTTACTGATGTATTTGTATGAGTATGAGTGTATGATGTTAACAGGGGTGGGCAACCGGTCGATCGCGAATATTAGTCCAGTCGACTATAGAAAGACAAACAATATAAATACGTAAAACGTATACCGGAAGATGTACAGACTTAATTAAATAGATAATTGTCAAATGTTAATAATAAAGAAAAACTAAATAATTCTATACTGTTGTTTCATTTAATTTCAACAGTATAAATGAGAAAAAATATTGAACAATAAAAATATATACAGATCGTTACGATTTGCAAACGAAATTTTTTTTTTAAATAACCAACTTCTAAATTAAATATTTGTAAAGAAGCTTTGACATAAAAATAGGATTTGATAACTTATTACCTAGTAAGATTTTGGATATACGAAATGCCTTATATTTATAGCTATGTTATCGCTTCGCTATCACTGGATATCAAGTTTTAATTAAGATAACTTTATACAATGTAAAAGCTAACTATTATATTTTTATAAACATAATACTGGTATATATACATTGTTCGCGATTGTGTTGCGTAAAACGATATGATAATGTAATTATCGTTAAAGATAATAAGAAATATCCAGATCAATTTGTTTTTTAAACAACAAATTAATAACAAAGGTAAAATGCGAGTCAACAGTGGTAGGCGCCAGCAACATTTGTTGCACGAATGGGCTTCCGCGTTTCTCCTGATGAGTGTGTATGCTGGAGGTCTAATTTTGGTCCTCTTTCCTTTCCCACCCTTTTCTTGTAAGGATAGGATGGGAAGGGGTAGTGGATTTGATAAAGGAAGGAACGCATAGTTAGGGGAGATATTCACTTTCTGTACGTTCCATCCTCTGTCGATGCTTGCTCGTTTACTATTTTTTTTATATCATTAGGTGGCAAACGAGCAAACGGCCACCTGGATTCACCGCAATAGCGAGGCGACCGTTGCCCATAGACATCCGCAAATGCAGATGCGTTGCCTATCATAATCAACGGAAAATGGGACGCACAGAAAGAGGATATTTCTCCTTCCTATGCGTCCCCTCTTCCGCCAAATCCACTTCCACTTCCCATTCTTTCCTAATAAGAAAACCATTCTTATGTAAAAAACATATTATCATATATATTTGTATATTTTTCACTATTGTTTTATATAGCCTAAAATTAGCCTACAGCCCACAAGTAGAGTAAATAGAGATGAAGATTAAAAAATGACGATGATGAAGGGATGAAAAGAAGGGTTAGACCTGTGACTGCGCAGCACCTGTATAAGAAACATGTTGCTATGTCTGTTTTATTGAAAAGGAACGTATAGGATGCCAATATCACTTCGTACAAGTGGTTTGGTATTGGAAATGCATTGTAAGAAGCTACCCGACACTCATATGTGAAGCAATTGACATTGAAATTTGTTATATACTGATTAATAATTGTAATCAGACATTAATGTGATCGATAACAGATAAGATAATCGAATTAGTTCAGTGCAATAACACAACGATGTGTGGATGCATAAATATTCTAAAATATTTTTTAAATAACTAACTGTATAAATCAGCTTAAACTGTTTGCCAGAAATAATACTTAATTCAATCAAATATTAAAGCGAAAGCAATTAAAGGAGCGTCGGTGGCTCAGGGGTTAAGAACTTGACTTGCAGGTCTTGTGTTCGAATCCCGCCATGTATTAATGTGTTTTTCGATTAACATATGTACATTTATCCGACATTCGCACGGTGAAGGAAAACATCGTGATGCAGCCTGCCCATATCTGAGAAGAAATTCAATGATATGTGTGAAGTCAACCCGCACTTGGCCAGCGTGGTTGACTATGGCCTAGTCACCCCTAACTTTGGGGTAGGCTCCGAGCCCCTTAGTGGGGACATATAGTGAGCTGATGATGATGATTAAAGCTTATTTTTTTTAGCACATGTTGGATTATGTACCTTTAATCGTTTGTGTAGACATTTTGTATTGGAACAAACCCGAATGTTCGATGTAACTTCACGAAATATGGAATGATAGTTTCCTAATTAAAATACAAAGGACCGAGACAAGCATATTGATTGTCACTTAACCTACAAACAAAACTGTGTACTGTAGAAATCTATGTGTATTATGTATAGTAATTTAACACAAAGTGTATATAAAACCATCATCAACCATGTTTTCATCATCTAGATTCTAGATCAATGTAACATTTAATTCATCACCCCCTTTTTATCACATGTTACGCGATCCATGTCTTCCTCGCCCTACCTCTGCCTATATATTTAGATTTTATATTTAGAAAATTTATATTAATTTTTGTAGTAATGTATGTAATGTCAAAATATTAATCTTTCATCTGATACAAGGCTATTCACTTTTAAATGAAATAAAAACAATTTATTATTACAAATGAAAAGTTGTATGTATAACTGTCATATTTGGTTTCGTGACCAAGACCTAATAAAATATAATTTAGCCAGTTGTATGTAAGTCTAGATATAATAGTATTTAGTTTAAAGATAATTTATAAGGTATATTTATAGAGAGATGCTGAACTATTTAGGTATGATTTGAAGAAAAGAAAAGATTTTGCTAATTGTTAATGATTACCGATCTAGCGTTTATCTGATCAGAGGAAAAATATAAAAAGAGAATATTTCCCCTTCCTAGGCATCCTTTCCTCAAAGAAATTCGTGTTAGTTACACTATTTATAACTCAAGATCGGTCGAACTGATTTAGCTGAAAATTGATGGGGAGATAGCTTAGAACTAGGAGACGGACATAGGAACTTTTTTATCTTGTGTGCATTTTTTTTATTCCGCGCGGACGGAGTCCCGGGTAAAAGCTAGTAAGTAATAAATCGAAGTTTGTTATTCCTTTCCAAGCACAGACAACAAATTATTATATTTAAACAAATATATTGATAATTGTGTCGCGTGACTTGCGATCGTCAGACGAAATACGTAACATAATATTACATCAGTCCGATTTGAATATTTTTCTTTAAATTTCATGATTAGATTAATGAATCAATGTTAAGGTTTTTGATATGAAAGTCAATGCTTAAGTCCGCTACAGACGTACAGTTTAACTGTACGGTTAAAGATTGGTCCACACCTACACATTTCTAACTATGACTACGATACTTAACCGACAGTTAAACCTGTCAGTTAACTATTAGCTAAGTTATCACTTGTATGTATTCTTTCCGCTGTTATTACTATTTTAAGATAATTTTAAGCTGTTGTGTATGTAGATAAAAATAAATAAATAAATAAATAAATAAAGACCATCATATATGTTACTTGACTTAATGTGAAAACTTAACATTTGAATTAAGTTGCTTAGAGCTCGTTAGCAAAGCTCTTTTTATAATGTTTATTTACTTATATTTTTGATTGCTTAAATAAACTTTTTTTTCCATAAAAAAGGTCTTATAGTTATAAGGTCTAAGTGTACTTAATTAATTACTAACTTAATTATAACAACTAGCTGTCGCCCGCGCGGATTAAAAAAAACTAAGTAGCCTATGTGTTCTTCCAGACTATGTTCTACATCTGTGCCAAATTTCATCAAGATTTGTTAAGTAGTTTTGGAGATATCTTCTAAAAAATATTCATCCATCTAAACATTCGTATTTATATTAGTAAGATTGACTTGTTAATAACAAAAAGAGTTAGAGAGGTATTTGACCTGGCGTCTAGACGTGCGAGAGTGTTCCATCTGTCTCACGAAGTTACCGGGAAATTTGAGCTTTCTGGAACATTCTACGAGTATAACGGACAAAAGCAGATATATCTCTTATTTATCAGTTATTCATTGATTATTTTTTTATCGATCCTTAGGTAAATTTTATCTCTTTTAATTAAGCATATGTGCGAAATTATTTATATATGTTTCACTTCATGAAAATGCTAATGTTGTATGTATTATTTTTTTATAGTCACAAAGCTTTGTAGTTTAAACTTTGTACTTAGAAAAATAATGTTTTTTTTCATTTTTCTACAATTTTAATCATCATTATATCGCATTATTATATTATATTCATTGTGTAATAATTTTTAGGAAAATAGAGAAATTCAAAAACTAGTGCAATTAAAAGTTTTATTTTTTTAAATCCAATTGAATTAAGAACCAATTTCCCGCGTTGATTAGCGCGCGAAAATTTGAAACAAACTTACCACCTTTCATTCAATTATCACCGATTAATTAATTCAAATTAACTGAAATTGAAACATTATCACACGATAATTACCTGAACACTTATTTTCTTCACTGAAACTTGTTTCGTTCGATGTTTTCACAAATTAATAAATTGACGCGTTCGTCGTCGAATGTTACAATTTGCAGACTGACGGAGTCTGACGGAACGTACGCACAGCACGCGACTACAAGGATAGTGACGTGCTTGTACTCGATCTCGATAATATATCGACAATTCCGCGAAAAACTGTTTACTTGATACGACATTGCTTGTGTTATATTTAGAATTTTATTTTATTTAGTTGAATGTTATATTTACTATTAGATATGGTAAGTTAATATTGTTTTAGTTGCAATATCTCGTACAAATAAAGCAACGTAATAACTAAAGTAACTTTCAAAAGCATTTAAATGTATTTAGTTTTTATTTCTATTTATTTCATTGGATGCTTAAGTAACTTACATCAATCTTACATCTTCGTCGTTTATGTTATGAAAAACTTCAATCATATGACTAATTTAACCCTTGCATAATAATAGAATTGATAGTTAAACACTTAAGGTCAGATCAACCACTTTTTCGCTTGTCTTAAGTCATAAATGCCATTCTTTTCTTTATAGTGAATTGGCTGTTGCCCGCGACTAGGTCCGCGCGGAATTAAAAAAAAACTTAATATATATGTTATGTGTTCTTCCATACTATGTTCTACATCCGTAATTCCGTCATTAAAATCCGTTGAGCCGTTCCGGAGATACCTTCAAACCCATCCATCTAAACATTCGCATTTATAATATTAGTAAGACTATTGTGTAAATGTATGCATAGCAGTTCTTTTTAAATAGATTAATTGATTGTTAATTTTTTGTGTTACAAATGTACTACTATAGGTAAACTATATGTTAATGTAAACTATAGTTAAAGTGTAACTATAGTGTAAACAAATTCATAAATACATTCGATTTACCTACAGTAATGCTTTTACGCATGCGGTGACTTGTAAAAATTAAAAACAAATAGTAAAACATATATGCGGTGCTTACTATCGTCTTATACAGGATGGTTTTTATAATTCAAATTGTGGTCAATTTTTAGTATTAAAATTTTATATTTTAATTTCTGATTTACTGGGTTAAGTTTAACTGCTCAAGAGGAAGTTTACAAAAAAATTATGCAAGTAATGATGATAAACCTAATCGGTTACTTATCCTGATTGATTCGTGATGTTATTTATATGTCTGTTAAGAAGGTTTAATAAAAAATCCACAGTATTTAAAAGGCCGTAGACTAGAGTAGTTATTAGAAGTAATCTAGAAAAAAAATACTATTTATTTTGCTAACTCACTTAGGAGGTCATACATAAATTACGTCACATGTATAGAGGGAGGGAGTCGACGAAGTGTGACATTGTGTGACAAGTGGCGGGGAGGGGTTCCAAATTTTGTGACATCACATTTTTTAAAAATATAGCATTTTATATCTAATTATTACCACACTTAATTAACTATTATATATACCTACTTAAGAATATTATTGAATTGAGAGAAATAAAAAATAATTTCGGAACACTGTTTTTCAACTTTATAAAATTCTAAATGTTAAATTAAAAAATATGTGACGTCACACTAGGTAGGGAGGGGGGTCAAATATGTTATATCTGATAAAAACTGGAAAAAAAAATAAAAAAGGTCGTGTAGTAAGTAAAATTATAGAGTTTAGAAGAAAGTGAATTCGAAAAGTGTTCACGCAATGTTTTACAGTCGACAATAGACAGCTGTCGAGAAAATATAATAGTTTAAACCAATAATTTATTTAATAATCCACTCTTCTATAAATTCATGGTTTCTATTCTTTCAATTTAAGTTATGATAAATTATATTCATCGATAATTCAGAATAATAGTTGTACGTACAGACAAATCTCTCACAATGCATTGTATGATTACGTGTACTTGTCTATTTGCTGATCATTAATGTATAATTGGCTAGGCCGTGTGATAACACAGACATATATGTATGTCAAGTGGTACTGCGGAGGAATGTATAATAAAATGTATATTTCAAGGTACAATGTGCCTTCATATATGTATATTTTCTAGGTTAAATTTACATGTATGTTTTGAATCTAATCCTAAAAATGATCTAAATATTTAGACTTTACAATAAAAGTAAATTGGAATCTAAAATAGGTTTGAAGGGACACTAATTACAGAAGTAAAGCATGTATGCGTAACTCTATGGATAGTTACGGGTTACAGATATATTCCAGGTTTAAAGCAGCATTGAATCAGACAGATTAAATTATTGGGCAAACTAAAGTGCATTGTTAAATTTATAACTTCACAAAGTTTCTTATGTGGACCACTAGCTACCTATATATAGAAATTATTTAGCAACTTTCTTTGTTTACTAATAAAACACTTAAAATATACAATGAGACGACATACTTACTTTTATTATTGATTTCAAGCGAAAAAAATAAATAAAAAAGTTGATTCGATTCACGAATTAAAAAACTGTCATTTATAATGTTATACAAAAAAAAATTATGTTCATGTTTAGATAAATATAAAATTTAATTTTGACCGAATTCGATCAAAAAAAGACATTTCATATCTAAATATAAAACCTAAAATCGCCTTAAAGAAAAATAGAGCGGTCTTATTTCTGTACAATCTGATCCTCTTAGCAACAAAATAGTTTAAATATATAATTTATTTCCAAATTTTTCCATCACTCTCACCTTTGTTAACATTTACTTTAATATTTATTTTGATAAGATAATGTATCCGTGAATTTTAAATAATTATTTTAATGTATGTATCTGTTTGTTTAATTGTGTAAATTTTCTAACTAATTAAGTCAATGTCAGTGTAAGTTATACTTTATTTTGTAAATAACAACAGGTCCTTTCTATTGACGTGAAATATTTATTTATACGCAAAGAATACAAAGATCCATCATAAAATTGATATCTTACTAATATTATAAATGCGAATGTTTGGATGGATGGATGTTTGTTTGAACAACAGCTATTATGTAATATTTAATTGTTTTTGCGTAATGCTCTTGATGACAGTAGCAAATTCTTTTTCCATTCAATCTTGAAATTTCTATTTATACGAACGATAAGTGTTGCAAAGGTCTCCTTCTAAATAACATACTTGTTTAATATTTATTTTAGTTAAGCTTTTACATACAAATGTATTAATTTTGAAACGGTTATTGTTTGACGCACGAGGAGCGTTCATTTAACAGTAGTAGATCCTGTAACAATATTTGTTAGGTGCACGAACCGACACCACAGTCGATCGGTGAATTACCACGACCACACAGAAGACAGGCGTGAAGTGGAAGCAATTCTGTATTTGAATATGTGTACCGGAGGCCTAATTTTAGTTGCTTCGCTATTTAGGTGTACTCAGATGACCGCTTGCTTGTTTGCCACCTTATGATCTAAAAAAAACATTGCGAGACATCGGTACAGGTCTACGTCAACCATAACTAGACACTTTAGAATTTTGGATACAAGTCAATAAACAAATTTTGAATACAAGGAAAATTGATTCAATAGAAGACATGACGCAATGCTTACGTGGGTTGTCAATTAAGTAATTGTCTATCACTGCAATGTCATGGCCAAAATTCGAAAGCAAATTGAAACAATTAACTGGAAATCGACCAACAGACATTTACTATCAGTTTAGTAATTTTTATACAGTTTAAAACTTTTGATAAAATAATTTAATTTTTACATAAATAAAATTCTATCGATATAAAAATCCTTATTATACACATCCCTAGCAGTCCAAATGTTCGGCTAATATTTAGCTTCGTTATGATTCGCACTATCCCTGACCTCCAGTTATGTAGAGTAATGTAACAGTTTCTGAGAAAAACAAAACGAACGGGAAACACGTATGCTTTGTCGTATGAAAAATACAAGCGAATTGTAAACAGTTTTGCTGACGTATATCACGTCACAATTATTTGGAACGAAGATTTGCAAATGGGATGTTGTGTTACATCACTTCATGTCATGTCTATGAAATTCATAAGTCAAAAATATTAAAATAATGTTTTTGTCATAGTAAATCATAACAAGTTTTGGAATTTCTTTTTTAATTTATAATCAGAAATTAATAGAACTAGAATATATCAATGGTATAGATTCTTTATAAGGAAAAAATTTCTTCTTGAACAGATGACCAATGGATTCCAAACGTTCTTAATATAATAGTTGTCATACGGAGCAAGTCAGAATTCTTGAACTCTGACTTTTTAATTCTGCAACTTTTCTGTAAGTTTGTCATCTTAAAAAATAATAAACAAAACATTATTTAAAACGATGTTCTTTTCATCAGTCTGCATTGAATATTAATTTAGCAGAGCAATGCCGTGACCACTAGCGGCCCATGAATACTTGCTACTGATTGACGTTGTTGACGTGTTTTGTCATTGATCGATTGACGATTTGATTAATAAACACTGATTGTTGTCTTATGTTATCGTTGTATTTTACTAGCTGTCACCCGCGACTCCGTCCGCGCGTGATGAAAAAAAAAACTTAATAAGTAGCCTATGTGTTTTTCCAGACTTCTACATCTGTGCCAAACATCAAGATCCATTAAGTCGTTCCGGAGATACCTTCAAACAAACATCCATCTAAACTTTCGCATTTATAATATTAGTAAGATTACATTAAAATATTTTAATTAATAAAGAAAATAACAACATTAGTTACGCCCGTAACCTAGATGAATAGGACTTCTATTTGGCGCAGTCCTGACACACCTCTCTTGCTTCTACATTCATATATCTACGAATACATGCAAAATAATAAAGCACAGATAGCGAAATGCATGTTTACATAATAAACTGGTTCTTTATCAGCCGTTACATATAAATAAGGGACAATTAAAGTATTGACAAATTAAAGGAAAGCAAGAAACTTTTCATAATAAAAACACTTGATATAGTGAAAATAACTTGAATCCTAATCTGAATTTAGAAAATAAATCGATACAACTGTTTCTGTACAGATTATATAATTCCAGACGTTAAAGGTCCGCGAAGGTTTGTTCGTCATGTACTCTGCCATTTATTTGTCATTCAAAACAAGCAAGGTCAAAGACCATATACATATGTAGGTGACTAGTATATAAGGAACTGACTGGTGATGTAATCATAACTTCATCATCATCATCCCTGGCTTTATCCTAGTCACGTGGGGTCAGCGTACAAGGTTTTATAAACCTTAATATTTTAACTTAATTTTTAACCGTCACCTTCCTGTCACCAATCTTACTTGAGAGATATATAATAAAATTAAAAAATTAATAGTTAATTTTAAACTAAATAATTAAAGATATATATGAATCGTGATCATCATATTCTTCGGCTTTAGGTTCGTGAAGAAAGGTTCACCAAAGCGAGTAAGATTTTCAAAGTGATCTGCAAGAAAAAAAGGGATCATCTAGTATCTAGTAAGTAAAAAGTTGCTAAGTTCTAATAAAAATTGTTACTATTTGGTATTTAAACAGTATTTTAGTACTTTATTCATAATTTCGTGTTATCTGTACCACTCAGTAGGTTCACACGGCGTCTTATTTATCATTACTAACGCGTACAAACAAATTGGCGAATGCAATTCGATCCACGTATCTGTTCGGTTCATTGCAAACACCAATGACGTCACAAAGTTATTAGCATAACAATAGAACGTCGATTTAATGTTGAATCATATTAAAATTTTCTATATTATTTATGATGGAATATTTTTCATCATTCAGTTTGAGCTGTGAAATTCTTATACTTGATTCAAAATGTATTTGTTTGAAAAAAAGACAAGATTGACAAAACTAGAGAAGATTTTTTGTCACTAAGCAATTTAATGGACACGGCATCCATTTACATCATCATCATCATTATCAGCCGGAATTTGTCCACTGCTGGACGTAGGCCTCCCCCATCGATTGCCATAATGCCCAGTCCTGTGCCGCCCGCATCCATCTACATATTACTTGTTACTAATATAATAAATGCGAATGTTAAGATGGATGGATGTTTCAAGGTATTTCCGAAACGGCGGTACGGATCTTGATGAAATTTGGCACAAATGTAGAACATAGTTAGTCTGGAAGAACACATAAGCTATTTACTAAGCTTTTTTTTGAATTCCGCACAGACGGTGTCGCAGGTAAAAGCTAGTCAAATATATTTCTGAAATTTTATTACTTTTATTCAAAACTAGCTTTTACAGGCGACTCCGACCGCGCGGAATAAAAAAAATGCACACAAGATAAAAAAAGTTCCTATGGCCGTCTCCTAGTTCTAAGCTACCTCCCCATAAATTTTCAGCTAAATCAATTCGACCGTTCTTGAGTTATAAATAGTGTAACTAACACGACTTTCTTTTATATATATAGATAGATATACGACTCTACATTCGTACGTTTACAAGCCGTTCTTACAACCACTGAGTCAGCTGGCAGTCGATTCAATGCCAAGTTCACTAACAAAATCGTGATCTATGCGTTAGAATGCCGGTCCCTTGAACTTGCCAATGTACAGTCGTGCACGATTTCACTTCCGTGATTAATTAATTTATTTATCTATAATTTTATATTGTAACACTTTATTTTGTGTTAATATAACCTTGCGCTTTAGTTGTAATGTTTAATTTAAGAAGTACTTACGCCTTTACACATTTTACAATATTATGTATCAATAAGTTAGGCCTCCTGCATTGGTCAAGGTTGCGGGTGTGCACTGGATGTGAGCGGCACAGGACCGGGCATTGTGGCAATCGATAGAAGAGGCCTACGTTCAGCAGTGGACGAACCTAGGCTGATTATGACGTATCAATTATTGCTTGTTCTACGTCTACACTTTAGTACGTGAATATAAGTTTTTTTTTTAATAAGACGTTGTTAAAGATGCAAGTAACTTGAATAAATACTTACTATTGTATTCATAATTGTTCAGAAAATGTCTGAATTTATTTACAGGATCCATGTCAATAAAGATGACAAAAAAAAGTTAATCTTACTAATATGTATGTATGGATGGATGGATGTTTGTTAGAAGGTCCAACGCAGTCGCAAGGCAGAACGGTCCAACGGATCTTGATGAAATTTGGCTTATATATTTTTTAATTCCGACATAAAAATTACTTTGTCGTTTGCCAGATGAAAGATAGTATAGGTACAATGTAGAGACGGTCAAATAAAAAGTAGCTTAGTAGAAAATACACAAGCGACCGGTTCGCAGTCTGTTTCCATAGCAACCAGTCGACAGTCCAGTCTATTTTTAACTGCAGCTACAATCACTAGTGGACATTTTCTTAAAGCTGTTGGAGTTATTACAACATACGTTTTTAGCAAATTGTTACATTTCATATTACAAATGTGACAGAATATATAAATAAATGGCGGAATTTGTATGACATTTGCAACAGAATCTAGAATAAGGCGTATGCTTCTAACTCAGTTTTTTTTATTTAACGCGAACTAAATCATAAGTGATAATTATTAATGAACATCTTCTGTCATCTTCCTTTTAAATGCACTGAAAAGGTTAAGGCTAATTCTTGTAACATTTATCAATAAAATTATTTCCGATATGTTAGTACGTTTGACAAACGACGTCAATCACACAATACAATATGCAACAGTATAAACATCTAAAAGTATTTACACACAAGTTATATAAAAATTAGATGTAGCCCGCGAGCCTATGTGTTCTTCCAGACTATGTCCATCTGTGCTTAATGTCATCGAGATCCGCTAAACCGTTCCGGAGATACCTTCAAACAAACATCCATCCATCTAAACATTCGCATTTATATTAGTAAGATTGACATTTCCGAATTATATCCTTTTGACGGACAATTAGCGTGATCTTTTATATAACATAATTTATTTTATTACAAAAAAAATATATTACAGACAAACATAAAGTAAGTTAGGTTTTATAATTAAAAAATTAACAACCAAATACTGTTTAAAAAAAAAAAAAAAACTTTAACGTACTTGTTATGGCGTTGCATTAATTTTAGAATAATACTAGTTGTCGCCCGCGACTCTGTCCGCGCGCAGTTATAAAAACATAATAGGGGTATGAAAAATAGATGTTGGCCGATTCTTAGACCTGCTTAATATGCTCACAAAATTTCATGAGAATCGGTCAGGCCCTTTCGGAGGAGTTTAACCAAAAATACCGTGACACGAGAATTTTATATATAAGATGAAATCATGTGCATTTCACATGAGCGGCAGCTTTCTATGCATTAGTGTTTCGATATTTTGATTGACCGTAATATGTGAACCAACTAAGCTTTCGATGTTCGGATAAGTGGTGAAAGTTGGTGCTCCTTGAATCTCCATACATCAGTGAAAACTGATATATTAAAAGGTGAAATTTACAAGTAGATTTTAACTGAGGAGGCTAAATGAGAAGACTTTCGAGTTGTGATTCTTATAATGGCCGTCGCTAAAAAAATATGCTGAATCTTTGTGTGTTCACTTAGGAAGTAATTTTACTTTTAGTGGAATAATTGACATATTTTTTTAATAATTATTGATACTCATAAGAAGGTAAAATTAATGATTCAATGATGAATATGTAGTTATTGATAACCTATTTAATAAAAATGCGTAATTAAAAACAGCTGGTAAGCAATAAGTATAGTAAATTTTCTGTCTACAACAAAACATAACTGTCTAAATATTTTTGTACTTTACTTGACAAAAAAATACACAAAGCTTTTGTAAATTTATATAGCCACTAACAGTAGCCCGCGAATCTGTCTGCGCGGCTTTCAAAAAAGACTTTATTAGTAGCCTTTGTGTTCTTCCAGACTATGTTTTACAACTGTGCCAAATTTCATCAAGATCCGTTGAGCCGTTCTGGAGATACCTTCAAACAAGCAATAAGTAAAGTAAGTTTTCTGTCTACTACAAAACATAGCTGATTAAATATTTTGTTATTTACTTGACAAAAAAAAAACACAGAACTTTAGTAAATTTATATAGCCATAGAGTAGTGAATTAGTTATTAAAATTGGTTAGTTCCTTGAAAATATAAACATTTTATTGACCGAAAGATAAAGTGGACATCATTCTCGGAAGCATAAACAAGGTACAACACAGAGAGGCACACAGAGGCTTGTCTTTGTTTGAGTGTGACGTAAAAACTGTGACACGTCCGCCTTTCGCTCCGCAATGTTTTGCGACACTCGACATCAAGCCCACAACAATACAGCTCTTAAACTTAGGCAAAATATAACTATCCGCTACAAATAGTTGCGGTTAACGAAACTAGAAATCGAACCTTAAGTTGGATCCAAAAAAAAAACATTTTAATAACTTAGGTAATAAAATTACATTTAAGATTTTTGAGGATTAATTTATTCTTTATTTTTTACCAAATGTACTAGCAAACTATGAAATTAAAAAAAAAACTTTTGCCAATTTTAGACTCCATTTTCACTAGCGCGATTTTAGTTTTCCATTGCCGCGAATAATGGAAAAGTAGTTAAAGGCGCTCTAACCTATCGTCCTGAAAAACAAAACATTGCGTTGAAGTTTAATTAAAAAAAATACAAAATAAATACATAAATATTTTCGGTTTGTTTGCTATAAAAAGGCTATCATTGTTTGTTGAGTCACTGACATCCCAATTGAAGGGCATGAAAGTGAGAATAAAATTATAAACATATTCGGAGATTCTTCGCAAAGTCATAGTGCCATCTCATTGTAATGTAATCGTGGGTTTACATTGCGGCAACCGAGATAACAAGATGTTTTTGCATAGTTCATTTATCTTAATATATATAAATCTCGTGTCACAATGTTTGTCCTCAATGGACTCCTAAACCACTTAACCGATTATAATAAAATTTGCACACCATGTGCAGTTCGATCCAACTTGAGAGATAGGATAGTTTAAATCTCAAATTATATTCGCAATTTTAATTTATTGCTAATTATTTGTCTGTTATTATTTGACAGTCACAATTATCTGTTAACTCCAAATGATTCTAACAGATGTCGATACCTTTCGACTGGGTTGAGTAAGTAATCAATAGATGGCGCTGCTGTGGTAAATCTACGAACGTGTCATATAAGCTTATTAACTGCGCGCGGACGGAGTCGCGGGCGACAGCTAGTCCTTATATAATATTAAGAAAAGAAAAGAGTTGTTTGTTTGTTTGGTTGTATTGAATAGACTCCAAAACTACAGGAGCGATTTGGTAAGTTTTCACTCTTGGTGAGCTACTATCCTAGGGGGACATGCTAGATTTTTTTAATTTTCGCTCAGAATAAGTCGCGGGCAACTGCTATTAAACAAGTCTGAACTCCTAGTTCTTAAATGAGTTTTTATGTCACTATTTAATTGAAATAACATACGTATTCAGTCTAGAAACTTCTAAGTATTATTCTGTTAAACAGATCAACTGCTAAAATATGTTTAAGTACAAACAACACATTGGAGTCTTTAAAATATTATTTGTTTCTTATCATGTTGATTACTATAAAGGTTTAAAAATGAAATTACTTTTTAGATTACCTCGTTTCTGTATTTTTACGTTTGAAGTTAAAATTTTTGTAGATCATTTAACGTGACACATAAGTCGCTTTTTATTAAAATAATTATTAGAAGATAAAACAAAAATTGGAGGACGTAGAGATGTCTTTCTTTTCTCTCTTTTGTACCCCGGCCGTAATTAATTTGATTTATAGATAAATTCATCAAGAAACCCGGTAAAAACATCTTGAAAAATGTTTATGAAACATTTGGATCGACCTATTATTTGACGATATAATGATGTAATGAAAAGCTCTTAATAAATCAATTGTACTCAAAAATAGCATTGAAGATAAATTCCCTTAAAATTTGCAAATGGTTCTGCACAGAATATTATAAAAACTGCCTTTTCTTACAACATATTTTTAATTTAGTAAGAGAGAGTTAATAGAAAGTTACAAAAGAAAATATTTCTTTGTAAAAGTTGTGTAATAAAAATCTAATGTCGATCAAATCATTCGGAAATAACTCGATCGTAGATTCTGAAGTACGTCCCGGACAGAACAATTTGTATATTAAAAAACAAAAAAAGAGTATAACATTCCGAGGATGAATGCCTAATTACCCGCCTTAATTAGTAGGATAAAAATTTTGCTGTCAAAGTAAAAAGTTGACTGATCTTTCTGCAGAAAAGATTCAGAAAAATTAAACCAACAGACATAGTTACAAAGTAGGTGTTAAATTATTTAGAAAGGGCAAAAATTCAAGGTTCTAACGTCACAATTAGCCGAGGGAACCCAAATAGCCTAAACAAGAAAACGTACAGCCAATGAGCGGGCTAAAAGCAAAAAAAACACAATCAGAGGCTAAAAGCAATCATGTAAAATTATTACCATTTTAAATACCATTTTAAAATTTATTTCCGTGTGACACACGAACCGATTCATTAAATTATATATTTTTTTTCGAACTCAGTTTAATAATTTTTCACAATAGATTTTTAATGACGATATTACATCATAATTTATTTATAATAATTTATTATGTACATAATTTAAGTGTACAATAGTTATTGAATGATTGGGTTTAACAAGAAATTGCCAAATGACATATAAAATCGACTTTGAAGGTTCGTACACTTGTATAAATTGAAAACAGCAGCATTTCGGCCATAATAATTTATTCTTTGTTAAAATCCTTATAATAAACTTCAATCAAACCTTTATATCTACTACATCTCATTGTTAACACTTCCCGCGCAATTCTCTTACTATTTTTCACCTATCTTTTTCTTAATATAAAAGGGCAAAGGTCTTGGTGGCCAGTATGCCACCTCTTTGACAGAATGTTTAATTCTGCACTCAAAGCACTTCAGTCCATAACTTTGCCGTCTTTTTCGCCACCTTTCACCATAAAAAAATATGCGCAATTCTTAAGTCTTTCACTAATTAAAAAAAGATAAACTTTCCTTTAGCTATAAATTTATGCCGATCCTAGTAAAAGGCTATCAACAGCAACCAGCTAAGGTTAAGTTAATTTTCCAATATAAAAGAATAATATCCGTGAGAAAATTCACAGTGACATCAATAAATCATGAAATTATTTCATGTCATCAACAGACGATTAGTGCGTAGTCCCACTAGGCACGACTCTGACCATACTTTATTCTCAAAGGTTTGTTTCAAAATACGACTGGTTTCCGAGAACTCCATGCTGTTATATTTCTTAAACTTGTGAACCTTCAACTTTATTTCCTCGCACCACAAACCGCGGTCGGATCCTGTAAGGATGCCAGAACCTCTTTGGTAATCTCTGGTCTGTTAAAAAGGTGTCTGCTCGACCAGAGTCGTACGACTAGCCTCTAAGTGGAAATTCCATCTTACAGATTAATATTATAAATAATTTATAAAGTTATCTTGTTTTGCGCAGTATTTAATAAAACAATAGCTATCAATTTACATTGTGCAATGATGTAGCGTGATACTTAAATTACTGGTAGTAATTATATCTTTGTTACAACTTGGACTCGCCTTTTTACGAGGGAACGTGACCCGTTGTTTTAGTTGAGCGTCGTTATACGAAAATGTAAAGTAAAATTTCATCATCTTCTTGCCCTTTTTCCTAAGGGGAGTTGGCATAATATGTACTATGCTTCCATACATCTCTATCAATTGTCATATCTCAATAGACTCTCGTCTTACGCATATCCTCTAACACATTATCCGTCCATACTCTCTTCGTTCTTCCTTTCCTTTGTTTTATCCATTTTACGTTCAAATCTCATTACTCTCTCCTTTATGTAATTTTGTCCATACTAGGATATAAATTTTATTTGTTTTTATTTTAATAATAGCATTATTTTGTACGAGAACTCTTTATTTATTGTACATATTTATCAGACAAAGAAAGTAAAGAATTTACAATTAATGGGCCTTTGTTCGTACATACTGTTTATTAGTATGGAAGCTATACTGTCCAGAGAAATTATTGAAACTGTCTCGAAATAAGAATCATATTTTAAATTAAACGAAAATTATTAAAAGTAAATAACTAAAGTAATGAAATTGATATGGTAACAAATGTAGTCGAAGACTGAAGAAAATATGGATGAATATAAAAGGGAAGATGCATAAGGAAGGAATTAATTCAGATAGAAATGTATGGAAGAGTAGAATGCTGACACTACGTAGGAAGAATATCATGAAGATGACGAACAAAGGAATGTTCTAGATTATAAATAACAATGATACCCTCATTGTTTTGTATCTATTTCTAGACAAGTTTTATCATAATGTAAAAATAAACATATTAACAATGTTAATTATAACATTTTTCCGATTTTAGCGTTCCTTGAACAGATTGGAAAAGCGTTGATAAATAACAATAAAATACACAAAGAACAAAAGATACTGGCTGACTAAGATTTATAAAGCATAAACGAATTCAAACGCACCTGAAAATAATTACGTATTGGTGGCTGTGAAATCTCTTATCCAGAAATATAAAGAAGTCTGTAAAGCAATCAATACTGGGCCATCGTTTGACTAGTCTTTTCTAATTTAGAATAGCCTCAATACCTCAGTGGGGACGTTTGTGAGCTATCCACAAGATAAACCTAATCTTAGTCCTCTTTCCCTTCCCACCCTTTTCTTATATGACAAGGATGGGAAGGGGAAGTGGATTTGTTGGAGTAGGAGATGCATAGGAATGGGAAATTATCTCATTTTGTGCGTCTCTTTCTCCGTTGATGAAACGTAGGCAACGCATCTGCAATTGCGGATGTCTATGGGCGGTGATCGCTTCGTTATTTCGGCGAATTCAGGTGGCCGCTCGCTCGTTTGCAAACTTATGATATTAAAAAAAAAAAACAATATCCCGTTGCATTGACAAATAATTCTGTTCTGTTAATATCCAAATTATTAAGAAAATCTTTAATACAGATAAGGAACCCAGTATCCTTATTTCATTTGTTATGGTCTATGTCACCTTCAGCCCCCACTGTCTATGTTCACCTCGTTCCTATTGCCGCCATAACATAATTATAATATTATTATAATTGCAATAGATCTACATGACAAATTACTATCATTATATAGTTAGACAGACTCATTTGGCGCTGTTATTGCTATTTGTATCAGAAACTTCGGTACTTTAATTTTTGCCTAATGAGCTTGTTAAGTTTGTTGTTTTGCAGCCATACTTGTAGATCTGTGAGAGATAGTAGGTTAAAATTTAAAGCCTAACGAGAACAGTATTTCATTCACACGAGTATAATTGTTGTCGAAATTATTCAAGAAGATAAACTGCAAACAGTCCCGACATCCTAAATTTGCAAATTGATGTGAATAAAAACATGAAATGGTAATTTATTCATACCTAAAGAAACGTTATGACAAATTATGTCAGGACGGCAACTATCATGATTCTTTCTCGTAAAATTTATGAAATAAAGGTGGGTATAGACTAGAGTATTTACTTGTAACAAAACAACGAGCCGCTCTATGATATGTTGTTATGTATCACACTTTCACGAACCAGACGTGCTTTGGAAACTATGCTTTTACCTGTATCATATCATTCGTTAAAACGTTACATTACATAGAAATGCTTGAGAAAATGCTCTAGTGTATATTCACCTTAAAGTGGGTGATCTTTTTTTATCGAGTTGTCATTTGTTTTGCATTTACAGCTGGCCTTGAAGAGTTACTTACAGCTTCACCGGGCTTGAGGTGGCCTGGCGCAGGTTATGCTTAGCTTAAATCACGTTTAAGTGTAACTAGGCTCGAGGACTGCCTCAGGATCCTCGCTTCGGGCTATTACTTCGTTATTATTACTGGATTGAGAGGCCTCCGAGCTCTTAGGTCGCTTCGGTGGACGCACCTGGGATACTCTTTTTTTAAGAGCATTATAAATATGAGTGCGTAATGAAGTATGAATGGATTGTGTGAAGGAAGATATTTGTAAAATAATAGTCAAATATGATGCTATATGGAAGAATAGTTCACAAACAGGCAAAAGGGCAGGAAGATCTGGTAATGTTCCTTATTTTAGCAAATATAATTAAAGACAACATTTTCTATTAATTTTGAATGAAGTGTTTATTTGAAGTCCCCGTTAGCGCCGGCTTGGCCCGTCACATGGGAAGTGGTAACTATTTATGTATGATATATATTTAGCGGCTCAATGCGACGGTCTGTTTCATTGACGAGATTCAGAGGTCATGCGACTTCGCGAATGTTCTACCTCATAGATGACTTGATTGCATCATAATTAATGTAGTAAAGTTACAGCAGCACAGATACATTACGGTGTGTTATATTAATGTTTAAGTTCCGGAAAAAATTTAAAATTCCCGAAGGATAGGTTTTTTTATATACTTTTGTTTGTTTAATCAATGGAATAATTGGTTATAGGTAATGCTACATTAAAAAAAAAAACTTGAGAAGTAGCGCTCATTCGTCGTTAACATACTTACTCTAGCAAAAAGTGTCGTGACAACTTTTCGTAAGAATTTTTTCCGTCTAGCCCCCTTTCACAACGCGCGATAAGGAACTTCGTTCCAATAAATCCCATTTTGGCTACCAGCATACTCGATACAGAAATTGAATTTCAGTACTCATGTCCTATGTCTAACCACGCTATCAAGTTATTGTTAATTTATTTAATTATACAGTTACATAAATTAGATGTTTATGTAAATTACATTAAAACCGGTCAACGACAGTTTACGTTTTCCTACATGACACACCCACCGACTATACAGTCGTCACGAAACATGCCTCCACAAAGGAAGTCGTGAAGAAATGTAAATTTATAATTACGACTATATTTGTTTGGAAGTAGGTCAGCAGAGACGCTGCGTTAGTACAGATATTTTGGCGCAAAATAAACAAATAATAGAATATATTCGTTTCTACAGAGTTGATAAAAAATATACGTTTAATCGTTTGTGTTTGCGACGAATCTCCATTTGCGAGACGCTTACAAACATATTCTTGTCCCTCTCATTAAAAAAAACAGACATAAATACGTTCAGGGGGCCTACCACAAATATTTCGATAATATATACAGGTCAAAGTTTGTATGAGATTTGTTGGTGTACTTTACGCCCGGTAGCTGTACAATTTTTTATACATATTTTATTGATAACGTTACAAAAATGTACTTACAAATATTCGTACTAGGACCTAAGGTATTGGTACTGAATAGTATCAATATTTTGGAGATAATAAAATTTTATCAAAACAGATTCAGACTTATTTGTTGTCGCTTACAAGACTAAAAACAAGTATAAGTTTGTGATATAAAAAAACAAAATATTTATTTTAATTAAATAACTGTTAAATACACTCAGAGTTAAATAAAATATATTTATTAAGAACATAATTTATTAAGGGTACAAAATCAGTTTACATTTTTATACACGAGTAAACTAAGAAAAAGTTCAACACAAAGCTTCAACTGAAATTAAAAGCGTAAACTGACCTGTTTTATAATTGACAGACAGGCAGACAGACAGACACATTTCTCATACATTGATATCACGCACTATACTTTAAAAAGATACAACGTCAGCCCGTGGCTCCGTCCAACACAGAGAATTCGAGAAGTCGAGTGATAGCTCGCAGGTAGTGAAGGGAACACTACGTAATTATCGATAGAAAATGAAAGGTATTGCAGCGGCCGCTGAAAAATTTGGGCTGTAATACGCTTGGCTCTAGTGATGTGGAACTTTATCGATCGTGAACTTATGGAAGCTATCGACAATTTTATTTTGAGTTGATCACTAAAATGAACAGAGCTTTTAAAAAAGAGAACTATTGAGGGAAAATATTCACTTAAACTTATGAAGAAATTATAAAATCCGAATTAAAAGCTTTATAATATTTTATAAGCAGAATGAGCGTATCGAGAAACTGGTCTATCTCAACTAATCTAGAACTGGTAGAATTTTTCTAATTTTTAACTTTTTTATCACTCAATTTTGCTGAAAATATCATATTTTGGCCAATGACATATAAGTGTAATTTAAAGAGATTTTTATCGAAATAGCTACTACAGGCACATCACTAGTTCATTACGCAAGTGCGGCGACTTTCGTTACGCGCCGGGGCAATGTGTTTGTTTGGGTACTGAGCGACCTTCGACTCTTTTCACATTCGAGATCCATCTACACTGGTGATACCATACATACTACACCATGATCCAGCTTCACTTGAACCAATGTCGCAATGTTTTAATGAATTGCAGAAAATTAGTAAATTTTGTTTTTGCGAGCGCATGGAAAGATTTTTTTGTATTCTGAAGGCGATTAAATATTATTTTAATTATATATTAATGTTTAAAATGACAATTTTAATGTTAACCTTAAAATGATCGAGGTTGTTAAAAAAATTAACTTGTCACTACATTAAAATACGTAAATTAAAAACCAATTTTGTAGATAAACAAATAGATGTTAAGTAGATTATAATAATAAGTCGTCTTAATTAGTTAAAAAGAAATTGGGTTAAGATTTGACACTTCATCAAAATACAACAAGCTAACCTTGTAAAGGCGGTGATAAAATTTTATTAATTCTTTCCAAGTTACAACTGTACAATTGCTTACCATTTTTTAAAACGATTACATATTTATTTTATATTCATGTCGAACGTCGTTACAATGTTGCGTCAGTGAACTTTTTTTTTTTAAACATTAAGAATGTAAAAAGACATGGAAATTTCATAACAACTGAATTCGACTCACATTTGAAGTGCGTATCGATTAATTCACTTTAATCGATGTTTTTAAGCAGGTCACATCACTATGAAGCTAAAACTGATAGTTGAAATTTAAGGTTATACCCAGAGCTGGGCATTAACTCGTTAATCCGTTAATCGTTAATTAACGAAGTTAACATTTTGCTTAACGGATTAACTTTTAAGTTAACTTCAAAAAGTGTTAACGCTTTTGTTAACTTCCGTTAAACTCAACTTCCGTTAATTAAGTCCGTTAATCGTTAAATTAGAAACTTGGAGACGTGCTGTCATTTTGTTTAAATTACGTGCCACGCCTCGCTCGTAAGTTCAGCCATGTTGGGCGACTGTCGGCGACTCGAATGGTGAACGAACGAGTTGATAATAATTGTTATATGTGAAGTTCGCGTGCAAGTGTATGCATCAGAGCGTCCGAGAAAGACGTGAACAACAGGACAAAATAAAAAGAAGGTTCGAAATAGTATATTTCATTACGAGTATATAAAAGCACGTGTATGTAATAGCCCACATTCCGAACGCTCTTCGCCCCTGCAATACGCCACTTTTTGAGCAACTGTATTAAAAACACTTTTTTACTCATGCTTTTTCTTTAGCTTTTCCAATCTCGTGCGTTCTCTTTCCCAACTGTCAAAATAATGTCTCTTAAAAAGAAAAAACCAACCACGTAGTTTTTACAAAAAAAAAAATCATTGAAGTTATTATGATTCATGCAAATATTTCTAAAAAGTAGCTCCTAGTTTGTTACAATATCAGATTTAATGATTTGATTCAATGAATTAGGTTAGGTTTATTTCATCCCATTAAATTTCATTTTCATTTCATATCAATAAAAATCTACTCGGCTGGCTGGGCATCAAGGCTGTTTGGGCATAGTTCCCTTGGCCAACCCAGAATGGGTGAAGAAAACAAAAAAAAAAAATCTGTTTGTATTCTTTTACAGTTGGCGCCATTTTCCAAACATTTTAGTTAGTTGAGTTTATTGTGTTTTTATTATTATATGAAGTTACTTCATTTTTTCGCAACTGTATTAAAAATAGTTGTTTAATACACGTGCGGAATTGTCATTACAAATTGTTCTTACTGTCAACCCTCACCTTCGGCTGCACCTCGGCTCGGGTAGACATTTGTCGGACCTCTTTGCAATGACAGGCTTACAGCACTCGTAATGAAATATACTATAATGCATTCATACTTGTCTCTAATACTAATGTGTTATAGAATGTATAGTCAAAATAATATTTTAAACAAGTGTCGCCACAATAAGTGTGAAATTAGAATGTATAGTTTTAGTATGGTTAACTGTTAACGTTAACTTTAACTTGCGTTAAATTTTCGAGAATTTAACGCTTTAACGATTAACGAAGTTAATTTTTTAATTAACGAATTAACGATTAACGAAGTTAACTTTTTGATTAACTGTGCCCACCTGTGGTTATACCTTAATGTTCATATTTCACTTTAGTATAACAAGATATTTTCCTACAATTAACAACATCAATATTGTTCTCTTTTCGCTAACATTGACTTTGGTCCGACAGTTGGCAGGTCGCCACAAAGCGCGTGTTAACGAAGTATTTGGTGACGTCACAGATGTACGCCCCATCGTATATTTAGTACACTAATACACGATTTAGGAAAATTTCCATTCATAATTATTTGTTTGTAAGCAATTCCTCTTATATTCGCGTTTTTTTTGCCAGTTTTAAAGCTAGTTGGCCGCATTTAGACAGACATGTGAGTTGATATTAACCCCGAACCGCTGTATACAGATCTTAGAATAACGGTCACATATAACACACCGCTACAACAAACTCGTTCGTTTCTCGACCGTATAGACATTTTTATCTGATAAATGATTTATTCGTAACTAGCTGTCGCCCGCGACTCCGTCCACGCGCAGTTAAAAAAAACTTAATAGCGGTATGAATTTTTTCTCGCCTTTTAAACCTTCCCTAGACCTCCACGAACATTTCAAGACTAAGATAAGATAAATCTGTTCAGCCGTTCTCGAGTGTGAGTTTAGTGAGACTAACGAACAGCAATTCATTATCATATATTATATATATATATATATATATAGATTAGCTTCGTTGTAAAGTAACATAGTGACTATCATCCATATATTCAAACTCTTCCATCTTACTTCTTACTAATATTATAAATGCGATTGTTTGGATGGATGTTTGTTTGAAGGTATCTCCAGAACGACTCAACGGATCTTGATGAAATTTGGCATAGATGTAGATCATAGTCTGGAAGAACACATAAGATACTTATAACGTTTTTTTTAACTGCGCGGGAATGGAGTCGCGAGCGATAGCTAGTTTAATATAAGTAAAATTAGGTGGATATTTAATATTACTCAATTTTATCAACAAATGTAGTTCAGAGTATAGTTCCAAACGCCTAGTTACAAAGATGCCATTTTAGGTTATAAAAACAGTCACGAATTATTTGAAGATGAATTAAGATATATGTAATTTTGCAAATTACGTTATGTGGTAACTTTACATTATCCATTCGAAACGATTCTGTCAGAAACGATACGAAGTCGGTCAAATGATGAAATAACCATTTCACTTTGATTGCCAAAAATAATTGTTTTATCTTGAGATCATATTTTTAAGAAATTTTGGAGTTCAAAATGATATATGGATATTATTATTATTACCCGTGGACTATATATTTGTCAGTGGAGTAAAAATTAATGGCACAAATTATGTCACTGTCAAATCAACACAAAAACTTTGGTAACAATATAATAATGTACATAAAGTGCAAATGACTCGCTTCGTGTTCATTTGACCTAATTTAGCAGCAGATGTTAATTTGTTATGATAAAATGTATAACATTTTATATATACATATCTAATATATAAAATTCTCGTGTCACAGTTTCCGTTCCCGTACTCCTCCGAAACGGCTTGACCGATTCTCATGAAATTTTGTGAGCATATTCAGTAGGTCTGAGAATCGGCCAACATCTATTTTTCATAACCCCCCCCCCATTTAGTTTTTTTTTAACTGCGCGCGGACGGAGTCGCGGGCGACAGCTAGTTAGTATATAATAGTTATATTCTAAACTAACTGAAACCCAATTTATGACATTTTTAATTAACATTTTTAATCCAATTGTTTTAAAAATCGCAGTACTCGTAAACCGTGATCTATCGTAGATCTTTTTTTAATATCAAAATGAGGGAAATGAGCAAATCGTCATCTGGATTCGCCGAAATAGCGGGCGACCGTTGCCCATAGACATCCGCAAATGCAGATGCGTTGCCTACCTTTAATCAACGGAGAAGGTGACGCACAGAAAGAGGATATTTCTCTACTTATGCGTTCCTTCCTCCGCCAAATCCATTTATATTCCCATCCCTTCGTAATAATAAAGGATGGGAAGGGAAAGAGGACTAAAATTAGGTCTCCTGCACCACGCTCACCAGACGAAATGCGAAATTTCTTCTACTTAACACCTGTCTTAATGTTAGTATATCTAATTTAGTACTACACAAAGTAATCAATCTTTGGATATATATTAAGGATTGATTATTGGATTGTAAGAAAGTACGTCTATTTCATAATCATAGTAAAATGTTCAATATTTATACGCTAGCTTATTATTTAAATACTTGTCTTGCAGAGATCTTTAAGTATACATCTTATAATAGACTGAGGACATCTGGTATTTACATTCAATGTTATAATACTTAAGATATTAATATATTAATATTTGTTGTAGAAGTTATAATCTAATGATAACATTTGATTGTAATAGACATCAGGGTTTTGCTGAGTCAGCTCTTTAAAGGTGAAACAAGGTCATAAAATCTTCCGCATTTAATTGGTTGATTTAGTATAGTATTAGAATATGTACTAAGTACTACAAATGCATAAGTTTTAGACATCTTATTACTATAAGTTTTCATTGAGTAATAACTTTATTCTCTCGTTTTCTTTGTATTGAACAGAGACGTTTAAATGACGTGACGTTTAGTTTGTTCCTTGTGCGTTTTGTATTCTTTGTGTGGTAATAAATGTTTTTTCTTTCTATCTGTCTTTAATGCAAGTGTTTTTTGATAGAGGAATTTCACGATGAATCATTCTGATTTTTTAATAATTAGTTAAATAAAGCTAATAAATTCGACAGAGTTATCAATGCACTGGTCACATATGGTACGAGTCGTTCCCTACTCCCCTCATCTGCGTATTGTCTGCTTATGTATCTAATTAGAATAAACTCAAACAAAATTATTTAAATAATAGCTGTCGCCTGTGACTCCGTCCTCGTGGAATTAAAAAACTTAATAAGTAGCCTAGTTGTCCTTCCAGACTATGTTCCACATCGGTGTCAAATTTCAATAAGATCCGTCGTGTCGTTCCGGAGATACCTTCAAACAAATATCCATCTATCTAAACATTCGCATTTATAATATTTGTAAGATTAGGCATTCGAAAGAATAAGTTGTTGGCAGATTATTTGTAGTTACGTTTTGCGGGAAAATTTACTTTCCTTCCGATATATCATTATTAATGGATCAATATTTTTATAGGAATCAAAGACAATTTGTAAACAAAGAAATCAAAACATCCGGCATTCTGTTAAAATATCAGGAATCATTTTCACCGGCATTTATCTTATTTACTTTTTTGAATAGCAAAATAGCAAATAGAAGATTCATTGCAAACAACAAAAATTAAGGTAAAAAAATGTTTTTATATACTAGAACATTTAAAAATTTCCTATTCAGATGGCATATTCTTATAAAGCTCATTCCGACTACGATCTAAAATCTTCTCTATCTTATTTTATACCAATAGATTTTCTTAGAAGGACTTTGGAAATCTTTATTCAGATATCATAAAAAAAACAACTGGAGATAACCTAAAAAGTCTGGAATGAAAATGATTATTAAATAGTAGTTTCTGAAACATTAAAATATTATGTCGTAACTAAAGGTACATGTAACACATAATTGAAAGTAAAAAAACGCGATATTAAGTCAGTTGTAGGTTATCGTGTTGGTACACTTAATTTATCAAACACTAGCAGTTGCCTGTGACTTCGTCCACGACGACTTAATAGGTGTATGAAAAATAGTAGACAATTCTCAGACCTACTGAATATGAATACAAAATTTCATAAAAAACGGTGAAACTGTTTTGTAGGAATATGGTAAATAACATTGTGACACTAGAATTTAATCAGATTTTATTAGATTGCTTTATTGTTACTATTCTAAAGTAACAGAATATTTGTCCGTCAACATTTTAATAATATTCATATCTTAATCAACAGTTTTGGTATTAATTTAGAATAGCGTATAGTTTGATTTAAATTAGTTAATACTTGCAGACCTAAACACAATTAACAGATAACTGTTTATATAAAGAACAATTTTTTATAACATGTGATACGCCACGCTGTAACAAAATAATAATTAGTGACATATTTATTTGATTATCAAAATTCTTATAATGCGTACGTTATTGTTGTTAAATTAAATTAAATCTAAAAAAGGTTTTATATGAATATCTTCAATGTTTGAAGAAGTATATTTTAAATTTTTTATGTTAAAAATTTGTAGTTTTATTTGTGAAAATGTCGAGAAAATCGAAATGGATAACACCATTCGTAAAGCAGGTAATCTTTGTTTCTATAATTTTAACCTTAGAAGACATTGGTAGCGTTTAAGTTAATCTTTGGTCAGTGTTTCCGTCTAAGTACGATGTTGGTGTGTGCAATTAATAAAGAGCGTACAATCTTGCACTACTAAACATCAGGTAGGATCGTGGTCAAGTAGTTTTGTATTATAAAAAAAATATTTTTAACATCTACATCTCAAACAACTGAGTTAAATGCAGAATGGCAGATATAACATACTTGAACTTTGTTTTCATTCTAGTGTGTTGATAACGTACACAAACAATGTGATTTAAGTAATTAAACTATAACATCTACATATAATAAAAATATATATATTTTTTAGTTTTAACTGAAAGAATTACATTTTTACTTTCAATAAAACTGAACAGTTGAAACTGTACAGTTAAAACTGAAATTGTGTAGCGGGCTTAAGTAATTATTTGGACTGAAAACTTTTTTAAATACACCAAACATTTCTATTGTGATTACCTAATTTTATTATCTCAGTATATTTGTGAAATTTGTAATAACTGTTTGATAACTTCTGTGCTCGCAAAGATAAGAATATTATATTCTAAAATATCTCATAATAAGAAAAAAATAAAGCTGAAAAGGATGGTAAGGTGAAGTGGATTTGACAGGGTAAAGAATGTAAAGAAAAGTGAAAAACCCTTGTTCTTTAATTAGTATATGTATGCTCTCGTGGTCGCTCGCTTCTTTTGCCATCTTGTACTATAAAAACGAAATCTTTCTTTCGCCTCAGTCCTTCGTAACATCGGGTGTGACATTGAACCTGGCCGGGCATGGCATCTGTAATGGATTCGCAGCCATCCTGCTTCCACAGCTTCAAACACCAGATTCCACTATACCTATTGACGATTCCTCAGGCTCCTGGATTGGTAAATATATTATATTAATCTTATCAACAAGGCAACCAACAAAATCTTAAAGTATAATTTCTTTCTTCCAGTTTCCGTCAGTGGTTTTGCTCTAGTCGTTGGCAATTTCATGATTCCTGTGATTATGGGAAAATACGGCAGAAGAATTGCCAGTATGGTGAGCCTCATTCCCATGTTATTAGGCTGGATAGGTATTATCTTAGCCACTAACATACCCATGCTTATTATATCAAGGTTACTTCAAGGTCTATCAATGGGAATGGGAACTACATTGGGACCAGTACTGATTGGGGAATACACAAGTCCGAAGAACCGAGGTGCTTTCTTAACCATCATATCTGTGATGATCTCCGTCGGTGTACTCATTGTACACACCTTAGGGTCCTACTTACATTGGCAAACGACGGCGGTCTACTGCGCATTTATAACAATAGCTGATTTGATAATAGTGCTATTATCACCCGAATCACCGAGCTGGCTAGCTGATAGGGGTAAATACGATGAAAGTAAGAAAGTATTCAGATGGCTACGAGGTGACGGTGAAGAAAATGAATTAGAAAGAATGATAACAGTAAGATTAGATGAAGAAACAAATATTGGAGTAAAGGAGACAAAATCAGTATTGACAACATTGAAAAATCGGAAAGTGTATTTAAAATCTTTGTTTAAAAGGAAAGAGTTTTATAAGCCGATAATTATAATGATTCATATTTATACACTATCTCAATGGGCTGGTGTAAACATTTTGATAACTTATACAGTGGATTTACTAGACAGGGTCATTGGAAAAGATGTAGATTTAGCATTAGTAATAATAACTTTAGATTCCCAAAGAATAATTTCTAATATTATAGGTGTTTATTTTATAAAGAAAATGAGGCGAAGATTTATGTTATTAGTGACAGGATTTCTTGCTGTCATCGCAATGTTGGCCACAGCATTGTACTCGTATTTGAAACAGGAGGATCTGCTTCTGTATGATCATCCTCTGATAGGAATTTTATTACTACATTTTCATATGCTGACTGTAGGTTTAGGTAGTTTACCTATATGTTATATAATAGCTGGGGAATTATTCCCTTTGGAATTTAGAAGCATGGCCGGTGGTATCAGTGTTTTATTCCATTCGACAAGTTTCTTTATAATTGTGAAAACTGTGCCATTTCTATTTAAAAATATTGGATTGCATGGTGCTTATTGTTTGTATACATTCGTAGTTAGTTATTGTTTGCTAATATCATGGTGGCTTTTACCTGAAACCAAGGATAAGACTCTTCAAGAGATCGAAGATGAGTTTAGAGGTACATCTGATACTGGAAAGACAATAGAATTATTGTCAATGGATATAGCGTAAAGAAATAACAATGTAGTGAGAATGAATGTGGATGGTCTACAAAAGTTGAAGACCAAAGAAAAGATGGATGGATTTTGTGAAAGAGAAATGGATAAGAAGGGAGCGAATTCAGATATGACGGCTGATAGAGATAAATGCAATAGTAAATGCTGTGCTGAACCTCTATAGGAAAAAGAACAGACTGATCGTGATGAAATCTATATCTTGAAATAATATGACATATTTGTATTAAGAATCTTACTAATATTATAAATGCGAAAGTTTAGATGTTTGATGTATGTTTGTTAGAAGGTATTTCCAGAATGGCTCAATGGATATCAACAAAATTTGACTTGGATGTAGAACATAGTCTGAAAGAACACAAAGGCTACTAATTAAGTTTTTTTGAATACCTCACTGATGATTGATCTTTACTTTAAGGTTTTTAATTACACTTTTTGGGTCCACTAATTATACAAAATTGTTTGCTATATAGTTTAAATAACTTGATGTTCTTTTACCACTTTTGTACAGCGAACATATATCTATTTTTGTAAAGATGAAAAATGAGTAAACAAAACACAAAAGCCCATAGATGATGTAGAAACAAGTGTACTGTTGTTTATATAGCGTAGGTTTTCATTGTTGTTGAACGATTTTTTTCAAAGAGAATTGTAGGAATGTCTTTGTAATTGAAAAGATCATTACTTTTATATCTTTAAGTATAATGTAATTCTACAAGTTTGCTAGTGTAATGCTGTGTGGCGGAATAAACTTACCGTGGGTTTCGGAAGCCAAAGTCTGTGTATAAAACATATCGTTTGTCATCTTATCTATATGTATATATATAAAAGAAAGTTGTGTTAGTTACACCATTTATAACTCAAGAACGGCTGAATCGATTTGACTGAAAATTGGTGGGCAGGTAGCTTAGGACCAGGAAAAGGACATAGGATAATTTTTACCCCGTTTTCTATTTTTTATTCCGCGCGGACGGAGTCGCGGGTAAAAGTTAGTATTTATATAAAAGAAAGTCGTGTTAGTTACACTATTTATAACACAAGATCGGTCGAACTGATTTAGCTGAAAATTGATGGGGAGGTAGCTTAGAACTACGAGACGGACATAGAAACTTTTTTATCTTGTGTGCATTTTTTTTATACCGCGCGCACGGAGTCGCGGGTAAAAGCTAGTATTTGATAAAACAGACATAAAGATATGTTTTAAACGGAGATTTTGGTCTCGGAAACCCACGGTAAGTATTACAATGTAAATATAATTCATTTAGCCTTTTCAGTGATTAATTTGTTTTTAATTTTATTTCATTATACTTTAGTTATGGTTAATACACGTTCATGAATTTTTTTTTCGTCATTCCTTAATCTCTTTTTGTTAATTAAACCTTTTTATAGTTTTAAATGTTAATTCATTTCAAAGTTATACATAACAGTGATAAAATTCTTTAAGTGATACCTAAAAAAAATTTTACTTTGAAGTTGTTGGAACCCGACGTATTAATGTTTTTTTTTAAGTAAAAATGAATCAGTTACATTGAAAATGTCTTAAAGACCGATCTTTCGAGTAAGTTATTTCTTTTATTATATAATTTAATTTTATACTTTTTACATATTTATTTTTATTGCTCATAATTTTTGTTTATCGATAAACATGAACGAAAATTTTCACAGGGAATTCCATGGACACGAAAGCACAGAGTGATCGACATACTTCAGTCATGAGTGATTTACGGTCATTGGCGACTCCCTTCGCAAGACAGGTTTCATTTCATTTATATTTATATAATCCCTCCCTGTTCCCTTACTGTGTAGTGTATTTGTAAAATTTACACGACCTCCGGATCGCAAACTCATCAGACAAAACGCGAATTGCTTCCACTTTAAATATGGCGCGAATGTGGGTGTCTGTCGGAGTCGTCCCAGTTGAACTTTTACCGCCAGGTTGATGGAATACTCAAGAAGAACGGTATTAAGAGCACCCAAAATCGACATGCATGTATGGAGAGGTATATCAGGACCACACCAAATGGAGGTCCTTGATCTTTGCCTACCTCTCTGGGTTACGGGCGTGAGTTATGTTGTTCTTTTGTTTTCATGGTGCTCTTTCCCCTTTAAAAAAACTTGTTTACAGTGTTTCGCGATACTCGGCGTATCTCTCGGCATGACGTCTACCAGTCAAGTAATGTCATTCAGCTCCGTTCTGCTGCCGCAACTGAGGTCAGCACAGGATGTTGACGATGAAACTGCTTCGTGGATAGGTGAGACATCTTGTGATATCTATCTTAGGTCTTGAGCAATTTGGACTCACTCTATAATGAGTGATCTACGAACGAACTAGTTGAATTACATCATGGATTAATTTAGACATGAGGTTGATTCATTTTTAAACGTAATAATAATGATAATCGACACGATATAATTTACACAAGTGTAGCATGACGAGGTGGCCGAGTGGTTAAGGCGTTGGACTGCTAATCCAATGTGCTCTGCACGCGTGGGTTCGAATCCCATCCTCGTCGATTATTTTATTTTTAATTGAAATACGAAGTTAACGTTATTTGAGGTACAAGAATTTATATTAGACTAGTACTGATTATTAACATGGAAGTAATTGTGTTTCCAGCCTCAATCACGGGCATATCTTTCTTCTTTGGCTTGATGATGACACCAACTTTGATGGGTAGATACGGCCGCAGAACTATTACACTACTGACCTCTGGCATACTTACTGCCACTTGGTGCAGTTTACTGCTCACTACTAATGTAACTGTCATCCTATTGGTGAGATTCATTCAGGGATTCTGCTTAGGATTCGCCGCCATCATAGTTCCTGTCCTGATCGGGGAATATTCCAGCCCGAAGTACAGAGGGGCGTTCTTAACCACCATGTCACTGGCTATATCTTTAGGGGTGCTGTGCAATCATACGGTCGGTGCGTTTTATTCCTGGCAAACTGCTGCTCTAGTCTGCTGTTTGACAGCCCTGGTGAATACAATCGTAGCAATATTATCTCCGGAATCACCTAGTTATTTAGCATCATGTGGGAAGTATGAAGATTGTAGACGCGCATTTCGCTGGCTGCGATACCCTGAAGAAGAAGAGGAGCTGGAGAAGATGATCAGAACCCACATGGTGGAACTCGAAGGAAAAGTATCCAAGACTTTTATTGCCAATTTGCAGCATAAGATTGTAAACTTTTTCGTGATTTGGAAGAAAAAAGAATTCTACAAACCTATTATTATAATTTTTCACTTGCACATTATAAACGAGTGGTCTGGAGCGACCACTTTCGATGCGTACACTTCGGATATATTTCACAGACTAGTCGGTCAAGACATTGACGTATCTTTAATGATAATCTCCACAGACATCCTTAGAACTGTATCAAGTTTTTGCACAGTTCTGTTGATAAGGAAATTCCTAAGAAGGTTGATGCTTTTGATAACGATTTCTAGCAATATACTCTCTTATATCACTATAATAATCTATTCGTATGCAAAAACACATCAGCTGATTAAAGATTACAAGTGGATAGGAGTATTTCTTATACATATTCACGTTTTCACGTTTTCTGTAGGCAATTTGTGTGTGCCAAATATCCTCGCTGGGGAAATATTTGCGTTTGAATACCGAGGTATGTCAAACATGTTGGCCCAAATGTTTTTCTGTCTAAATTATATTGCAAGCACAAAAACAGCGCTACACATGTTGAAAAATTTCAACTTGCATGGTATGTTTGGATTATATGTGTCAATGGTGGCATATGGATTGTTGGTGACATGGTTCATATTACCTGAGACCAAGGATAAAACACTACAAGACATCGAAGATGAGTTCCATGGAAGACCACGAGAAACACAAGAAGTGGAGATTTTAAATAGGCTTTTTGTATCGAAATAAATGTAAAACAAAATTGTTATAATATTTAAGATTCTTATAAAAAATATATTGTTATGTTTGTCTATTTGTTTCCTCTGAAATATAACCACAATTACTTGTCTCAGTGATTGAACACATAATTTTATTGCAAATTTTATTTTTAATTGAGGTACTACTTTAAACAATGACAATTTAAAGCTCCAATATTTTCTTAAATTTAAGATTTTTTTTATTGTAGAAGATAGAATTAAAATAAAAGGCTTTGAGTAGTTACGTAAGCACATGTTGTATTTTATTTATATTTATCTAATTAAAAGTTGTTGTTCTCTCGTCAGTTGCTTCTCAAAAAATAAAATGTTTCTAAAATTTTTTAGTAATATACATGAATGTCACAGTCTTTTGAATGTATACGAGGTAGTATCGGTAATCAATAGAAAAACGTATTTCTAACATTTAAAATTGTTAAGTAGCAAAATTTAGCACTCATTCGCACGAGCGTTTTTTTTAACGCCGCTACAAAACTCGGCATTGATGAAACTTGAGCGACGAACGTTTAAAATATCTTGTGCGTTTAGCAGCGCTCAAAATGCAATAAATACGCGATAAAACAGTATCGCGTTTTAAAAGCGCTGCCGTAAAATATACATATAAATAGATTTGTTCTATTTGAACGCTTTTTTAACGTGCGATTAAAAAGCGCCCGTGCGAACAACGTCTTAAAGTTACAATAATATGAACTTTACGTTTACAATACCAAGTAATTCAATAACTAATTTCTTGTAAGAACATAGAAAATATTATAAAGTAAAATGGCTAGTGACCTATGTTGTAAAAAATAGTAACTTTTAACTGAAATCGCTATTTAAATACGACTTTAAGAATAACTATAATTACTTCATTAAGTAAATGCAACCTTTCATTGTCATCATTTCATCCAGATCTAGCTTTTTCACTTTCATCTTCTTGTTTCAAACTCACTGCAGCTTCAATATCCTGTATTCGTGTCACGTCACCTCGCAGTTCATTTTCTATTTCTTGTAAAGTCTTCCCGCTCGTCTCCGGTAGAATGAACCAGAGCATTATAAATAAATAAATTAATACCGCGGCATATATCGCATATGTACCTGACAAATTTATACTATCAACTAACAATGGAAACGTTTGTAAAACTAAAAACATAACTCCACTTAGAAAAACAACACCTATACTAGATATTATGCTTCTAAATTCTAAAGGTATCAATTCTCCTGATATCACAGTAGGCATCGGAACCATTCCTAAACCTATACAGAAAAACTGTAACACTATTAATAAACCAGGAATCCATTCAGCATCGTAATATAATAAATTATTCGATTTAGCGTACATATAACTTGCAATTGCCACGTGTGCTAAAGTACACAAACCACCAGTCGAAAACAATATAGTACGTCTTTTAAATTTGTTTATTATAAAAACTGCAGCTATGTTCACACATAATCTTAATGAATCTAACGCTACCATCCAAGCGTGAGCGTTAGCTGTTGGACCCATCATAAGTCTTATAATTTGAACTGAAAAAGCCGGTAAAGTTGAATTGCCACACGCTTGTATCATCACAGAACAGTGTGATACGACAATTAAAGGCATATAAAACTCCCTTCTGTTAATAACTGCGCCTAATTTCTTGATACAATTAACTTGCGGTCCATTCTCTTCTCGTTCTTTCTTCTTCCTTAACTTTATTTGGGATTCTATTAATTCTTCTAATTCTTTTTCTTCTTCGTCTCCTCTCAGCCAACGGAACGCTTTCTGACACTCTTCATATTTTCCTTTAACTGCCAACCAACTCGGGGATTCGGGTAAATAAAATGCCATGACAAGACTTAAAAAGGCGATAACACCACAAACGATACTCATCCTTTGCCAACTTAATAAAGAACCAATGAAATGTATCAGAAATATTCCAAATCCTTGCGCTAAAGAAACAGTTGTGAGAAATCCGCCGCGGTATTTAGGACTCGCGTATTCGCCGATGAGGACTGAACGTAGCGGCAAGATTGCGCCCGCGGACAGACCTTGCAGAACTCTGGCGAATAACACCATCTGGAAAATAAACATTTCGTTTGTTATAGGCATTTTATTTTTAAATTATTTTCTAACGCGCCTAAAGAAGTTTAAGTTTCAAATGAGTGAATAAATGATGAAGTTAGGAAGAAGGGTGAGGTAGCGTAAGTGTTCCTCATATTAAATATTCCTACTTACATAGACGTCAGTAGCCATAGCAAGGACAAACCAGCTGATGACAGCCGGTATACTGGCACAGATGTGTGCCATTCTCCTCCCGAACCGTTCCATGATGCTGGGAGTCACGAAGTTCCCGAGCAGGGTCGTGATACTTATAATTGAGGCTGAAATCAAGTAATACCAACTGTTATCACACTCGGGTTCTTACATCCTCGAATTAAAGTTTGTATCATTAAACAATTTTGAAGAGGGTTACGACAATGTCAAAATCTTGGCATAATTTTTTTTATTCAATATTTTAGGTTGTTTAACGATTTTTTTTTAAAATTCTAAATCCAATTACTACTGATTGAATATTAGTAATCTATATATATAAAAGAAAGTTGTGTTAGTTACACCATTTATAACTCAAGAACGGCTGAATCGATTTGACTGAAAATTGGTGGGCAGGTAGCTTAGAACCAGGAAACGGACATAGGATCATTTTAACCCCGTTTTCTATTTTTTTTTCCGCTATCTTTTCAGCTATCTTCTCGTCATAATTGGGCGAGCTGTTTCCGAGATTATACAAAAGCAGGTCTTGCAGATAGACAGATAGACGAAAAATTTAAACGACTTGATTTTCGTTATAAGAGACCCAAATACGTAAACTACGCAAGTTATGAAAAAAAAAAAACTCGATGTAACATAAACACATTTTATTTTGTATAGATTTATGTGGGAATGGAAAATAAGATGAAACGGAAGTGTAAGCGAGAGAGTGTGTGTGCGAGACGAATGAGGGGCAGAGTTAAAGGATAACGCGCCAAGGATGTAAAGAGCAAACGACGTGTAAGTTATCGATACATTCCACTACTACAATTTATCGTTCGGGATTGCGAGATGTCCCTGGTTCATATCCTGGACGAGCACCTAAAATTGTAGTAGTGGGATGTATCGATAATCAAGTGACACGCTCACACACCCTCTCGCTTACACTTCCGTTTCGTTCCATTCCACACAAATAATTTAATCATCTTACTTTCCATTCACACATTTATTAATATCATCTGCTTATGAAAAACGGCGGTTCAGTTGAAGAGGCCTTATCAAATGGCACGTTTTATCATTGCAATTTCTCTGATAACCTCATTCCAATCTAATTCTTCTAATGATATTAGCAAATTCAAATGTAAAGATAATCAAGACTTTAACACATATAACAATAAGAGATATATACCTTTTTAATATATTATTCTTACTTTGACTTTCTTTCTTCACAAACTTTTAAGTACTTTCTAGGCGTAGATTTTTCACACTATATCTACATCAGGATCGGCAGTAACAATGTAATTTTGTTGTTATTTTCTAGGTTATATTATTAATATGTAAATCTAGAGTGGAGATTCACAATAGGTACAAAAATATATGTACAAATTACCGATCCATGAGGCGCTGACTTTGGTGAGTGGTATCTCTGAGTGCGGTTGCTGTAATGCGGGCAAGAGGACACCGGGTAGGCCAAACACGAACCCGATGTTACAGATTATGTTACAACCAACCGCGCCCGTCACAATGCACTGAAAACAAATCAATTGAAAGCCTTCATTATTAAGGTTACATCAACAATTTAAATTACTTTCAAGAACAGTAAAGTGGAAGCAATTCCGCGTTTCGTTTGATGAGTGTTCGTGCCGGAGGCCTATTTTAAAGAGTGGGAAGGGAAAGGGGTCTTCTTTAAAATGGATGGATGTTTGTTAGAAGGTATCTCCAGAACGGTTCAACGAACCTCGATGAAATTTGGCATACATATCGAACATAGTCTGGAAGAACACATAGGCTACTTATCATTTTTTTTAATTCCGCGCAGAAGGTGTCGCGGGCGATAGCTAGTTTTATTATATTTGTAGGTAACCTAACATAACGTAATGTAAGTACGTAGCGAAAGTAGTTATAGATTGTAATAACACAAATGGGGAAAGAAGCAATCTAAGAAGTAGGAAATAAAGAAAAAACCTATTAGGTAATGCAATGGCTCCAGCTTAGAGATGCCGAGGAACAATATTATAGGATTACATTATACAGAAAAGTAAAAAAACCTAAACAAAACATAGGTAATAAAGAAAATGTGTTCTGAGATAGGCATTCTGGAAGTCCTTTATTCATTACACAAAAAAACCTGTTTAACCTCGATTACAAGGCGATCTATCCGTAAAAAAGTTAAACGTGTAATATTGATGAGCTAAAAATACAAGTTTACGAAATAGCAAAAAAAAAAGTTAATTTGGTTGATTTGCGTTATTTGTTAGACGAGCCGTCAGTCATAAAGTACAATTTAAAACTCTACACGGTTATCTTACTAACATAAACGCGAATGTTTGGATGAATGGATGGATGTATGTTTGTTAGTGGGGATATATACATATATACATAGATATAGAACATAGTCTGGAAGAACGCGTAGATTACTAACTAATCCTTTTTTTTCCTAACTTCGCGCGGACGGAGTCGCGGGCAACAGCTAATTAACAATCTTACTAATACATATTTTAAATGCGAATGTTTAGATGGATGTATGTTTGTTTGAAGATATCTCCGGAACGGCTTTATGGATCTTGATGAAATTTCGGACAGATGTAGAACATAGTCTGAAAGAACAATTCATACGTTATTAAGTTTTTTTTTTTAATTTAGCGAGGACGAAGTCGCAGGCGACATCTAGTTGACAATAAATTATAAGATTTTTAAATGAATGCGGATGTAATTATTTCAATAACCAATTAATTTATCGAATTCGGTAAAAACTTAAAAAACATATGCCTTTTTTAACCGACTTTTTAATTACTTTAAACGTGGGGTTTCCTGAGATCTAAATCTCTGTTAAAAACATAACATATTGTTATATTTGTTTTATCCAAGATAATGACAGAGATGAGCATATGTTTCTGATTTATAGGAAAACTAGCTGTCGCCCGCGAATCCGTCTGCGCGGAATTGGTTTACTTCACACATATACGATGTTTTCCTTCCGTAAGAACGTCGGATAAAGGTACATATGTAAATCGAAAAACATATTAGTACATAGCGAGAATCGAACCAATGCCCTGCAGATTATAAGTCAAGCTCTTAACCACGAGCCATCGACACTCATATGTCTTGCTTAAATACCTACTATTTTTAGCCGACTTCAAAGAGAAGGAGGTTATCAATTCGACTGTTTTTTTATGTGTGTTACCGCGATGCTCGGCCCCTGATTTTGATAAAAATTATTTTAATCGAAAGGAAGTGCTTGCAGATGGCTTGGGATGGGCATTTTTTTTTTTTACATATCTAGAAGACTAGTAGTTTTTAATTTAGCTTCAAAATGTGTTGCGAAAATTAGGGACATTTTTGCTTTCAGCGCTTACGTAGACCTATATAAAAATGATGTATGGACGAATTGTAGCTCTTTAAATGTGCTAAATAAGTCGGCGATAGCATATATCTATCTACACTCATCAGGCTGTGCGCGGAATTACTTTCACTTGACGCCTGTCTACTTTGTGGTCGTGGTACTTCACCATTCGCGTAACAGATGGTGCTGGCGTCTACCACTATTAAAACCTGCACATATCTGCGAAGACATTCAAAGATATGTATGAAGTCAACTAACCCAAGCTGGGCCAGCGTAGTTGACTAGTCTCTCATAATTTAGGATTAGTCTCTACCTTCATGGGAGACATGAACTGATACTGTAACTGACAAGGTTTACAGGCGATCGATAACATATTGAACAGATATGATTAAGGTCATTGCTGTTCGTAATACAAACAAAAATGTAGGTCGAGTTTTATAACGACTTATTTATAGTCTATGTTGTCTCAAATTGGGTTCTCGCTGCCGAAATATATGTAAAAAATATCTTATTATTACCATTTTGTTATACACAACTAGTCGTACGCGACTTCGTCTGCGCGGAATTAAAAAAATCTAGTAATAAATAATGTCTTTGTCACTCGAAGACAGTGCAGCTTCCTAACAGTGAAAGACAACGGTTCAGTAGTTTCGGAGCGTATTTAATGCAAATAAACAATAATTCAATTTTTTTCTCTAATTATAATATTAGTATAGATGAGTGATGGAATTAGCAAAAAATTTTATTGTACTAAACATGGCAATGTTTTTATGCTGGCAACTTTGTAGTCGTTTACTGTACTCTCTCTCTTTGATACCGCAAATAAATGAGTGTACCTCATTTATACCGAGGCCATTAATTAACAGTTAAACCACAAAATACAGACCACTACCATAGTTTTGCCACATGGTCCTTCGAGCCGGATCTGAACCAGCGACCTATGGATATAAGCTACGTAAATGTTTTTATAAAAGTACTAGCTATCGCCTACGACTCCGGTCACACGTAATTAAAAAAAACTTTAGGTATAATTATGTGTTTTTCCAGACTGTTCTACATCCAAATTTTTTCAAGATCCGTTGAACCGTTCCTGATATACCTTCTAACAAACGTACATGCATTCATCAAAACATTCGCATTTATAATATTAATAAGATTAAATCAAAGGTTACGTCAATAGATTAGCAGTAAGATGGGTATTTGCAAGTACGTGAGTTTCAAGGTAATGACGTAATTGGTCAAATAATAATCGGTCGGTGACCGGCATGTAGGCCGTCAGTGAAACTGTACTTTGTCACAATTCGCACAGTGTTTGTAACTACAAGTTTGCACTAAATTTTTATACACTTACGATACAGTTAGTACAAAACAATTGAGTTCAGAAGTGCACTTTTCAATTATTTTCATTCGTAACACAACAAGTCTTTTAAACCTACACTGAGGGTTTACTACCAATTAACTTTGAGTGAGGTAGTGATTTAATAACATTACAACCATGCTAATATTATAAATTGCGAATGTTAAATTGATGGATGTTTCTTATATGTTATCTACAAAACGGCTAAATGGATCTCGCTGTAATTTTACATAGTCTGGAAGAACATAGGTTACTAATAGTGTTTTTTTAATTCCGCGTAGACGTTATTATTTATAATATAACGAGTCATCTCACATAAATTATTGTCATCCCATCTTATTCCCTTTGAGAAAATAGAGATGACAATTTGTATTTAATTCAAGTGTTTCTTCAATGAAAACTGACGATTAATTTTCATAGTGCCTTTATTCTTGTGAATAAAAATTGTTGTGTTAAATTTTCAAACAGCATAAAGAATTAATAAAAAAAACGAATAAATTAAAATAAAATAAAAATTCATATGAAAATGTTAATGTTAATCTAAATTAAAGTAAAAACTTCTATTTTATTTATTTATTTCTATACTTGTATACTATTTCGTATTTCTGTAGGAAAAACATGTAATTTTATGAAAATTATATAATATTTTACTGATCTTGTAGTTGTAATAAATAAGACTTACTTGGATAACCAGATTACACTATCTTATAAGTTGGGTATCGCAATTATATTATCGTAAAAGATGAATTATAACATTTATAGTTATAACTAGCTGTTTGAAAAAAAAAAAACTTAATTACTAGTCTATGTGTTCTTTCAGACTATGTCCTACATCTATGTAAAATTATAGCAAGATATGTTGAGCCGTTCTGGATAGGGTTGCCAGGTCGCCAAACCTACTAGCCGGACAGACCAGCCAGTTTGGCCGGACATTTGGGTAGAAAGGTCGGACACTCTATATTATTTAGGATTTTGTCTCAGTATTAATAGGTACACTCTCGTTTGGGAAATGTAAAAAAGCCTAACAAATGCCGGAAAACCGTTTTTGCCGGACACGCAATCAAAAAGCCTACCTATGTCCGGCTACCTCAAACAAATATCCATAAACCTAAACATTGGCCTTTTTAGCCGACTTCAAAAAGAAGGAGGTTATCAATTCGACTGAATTTTTTTTTTATGTGTGTTATTAATATATTAGTAAGATTGAATCGTGTTGAAGACTAGGATGTGCTTTAAGCTAGAAATAATACGTCTACCAATAATTGCAAATAGAAAAGAAGTCGCAAAACAAAATCCCCTCATAACAGAAAATGGATTTATATAATTTGCTATTTATTGTTTTAAAAAAACATTTAAACTGTTAAATTTTCTTTCATTTTTTTGTGTTCCTTCATTTTCTACATTTTTAAAAGGTATTGGTATATTTAAATGAGTTTCCAGTCTACTATTTCTTTTGTTAAAATCATTCATAAACATTTTTAGACCGATTAGTAAATAAAAACCAAATATAATGAAGCTAAGTACCGATAAGAAGTAAGGATATTTTCTTATAAGTTTATCGACGAAACTAAAAACAATGTTTTAGTGCCAGATATAATTAATATATGCTACACTAGCTGTCGCCCGAGGCTCCGTCCGCGAGGAATTAAAAAAAAACTTAAACTTAGCCTATGTGTTCTTCCAGACTATGCTATATATTCTTTCATCTAGATCCGTTGAGTCGTTCCGGAGATACCTTAAAACAAACATCCATCTATCCATCTAAACATTCGCATTTATAATATCGGTAAGATATAGTAAGGAAAAATATAAAAAATCAATGTATAAATAAATAATTGTTTCGTGAAGACTTTTTCAAATTCATGAAATAAATTAAACACACACTTACTTGTTTCACGAAAGGCGTTAATTTTGTTTTAGCCATTTCACATTGCACATAATTACTTCACCGCTTTTTAACAACTATGCATTACTTGTACATTTGTATTTAAAACTAAACGTAAATTTAAAACAAACTCGACATACGCTAACGCGTTCAACTAACCGGGCGACTCACACTATAGTACTAACAAACCACGGCAGATTGCGTGCCAAAATAGTGATGTTCCTAATATGTCGATACACTCAAATCTGTAATACGCGCTGGATAGGTTTTTGCTTGGAAATTACAGTACTTGCTTTTGTTCCGATTTAAACGCGCCTGTTGGTATTAATGACAGTTAAATATATCTCTATTTTTAGTTGCAATTTTTGGCACCGCTACTATCGGCGCCAATGTCGGGGATATCAAATAGGCATAATACAACGGCCGACTTTCAAAGTTATAGTATAGCAGGTGACGATAACACAATTGTAATTGTATTTACTAGTTCAGTGAGAAATATTAGTTGCGATAAAATTCTTGAAACACCTATTAAATTTATATTATTATTATGTATGATCGAAATTGGCGCAGTAAAAATCGTTATTCGACAAGCAAAGAAAAGAACCGATAAACATCCCTACGCGTACTAAAATTACGAAACAATGAACCATCGTCAAGGTCAGGTTTACTTCGTTTTAAAATAGATGGCGATTGCGTTAATAATTTTTTACATGCACAAATGTTTAAGAAATTTGCCTATATTATATAAGAAATATATAAAGATATGGTTAACAAAGTGTCTAGTTAGTATGATAGGACAATTTAGTTATGTTATCTATGGATTAGAAACTAAATGTTTATTACACCAAGTTATAACACTTGTGTTTAACAAGTTGATTCTTAAATAAATATTCAGTTAACATTCTTTCAATTAAATTATAAAACAGTGTATGCGTAGTTAAGTAAGTACCATTCTGTTTTATACCTTTAAAAATACTATAGTACTAAATGCTTAATCATTTTTAACCGTAGCTTTCTGAGGCAAAAATCTCCGTTAAATTTTTTTTTCTCTTAATATATGTTATAAAGAGATTTTCGTCACAGAAAAAATCAAGGAGCGTCGATGGCAGAATTGTTAAAATTAGTGTGAGAAATTTGGTGTACTTTACGCCCGATAGGGGCGCTGCACAAATTTTAGTACAAACCTTGTTGGTGATTGTCACAAATATACGTGCTACAGTTTCGATCCCCGTCATGTACCAATGTCTTTTTCGACTTTCAAATTTATACACATTTATCCGACGTTCTTACGATGAAGAAAAACATCGTGATGCAACTAAATTCGAAGATGTTTTTTAAAGAAAACTAATCCACACTGAGCCAGCGTGTTTGACTAAGGCCTAGACCCCCTTAGACCACCAAGTTGGGTAGGCTTAAAGCTCCTTTATGAGTAGTGATGCAACGGATGTCTGTTTCCGTTTCCGCAAGTGCGGAAGTTCCGCGTGCTTTTCAACATCCGTTTCTGTTTCTGTTTCCGCAACTTTTATAACGGAGATAAAACGGAACTTTACGACGGCTGAGAGATCCAAATGCGCGGCGCGAGACGGGCAGTCCGTGCGCGGCCTTTCGGCACTTGTCGCATTTGTTTGTTTACGTACTATTTTGTGAATTTAAGCGCGTAATATTTTCTGCTGCTGTTTGAAACAATCAGTTTCTCTTGCTGGAGTAAACTGTCTAGTTGTTGTCCATATAAATATTTAACAACTGGCAAAATGTGACTATTTCATACTTACGAGTTATTAAATGTACTTTTGAATAAGTGATAACCATGTAATATATCATCATCATTATATAGTTAGAAATATATTTGTCGTTTGTCAACACGAATGGTTTGGCGAACTTTAATTTGTAAATAGTGTAATTTTGTTTCCTGAAAATAAATTAAAAAAATACGCGTATTTTAACTTATTGCAGCGCAGTAAAAATACATACATTGAAGGCTAAAGGACACCGACATCCAATGCCTTAATAAATTAAAAACGAATACAAACTGTTTTTACCGAAAAAAATATTTTTGTAAATATGTTTTTTTTATTATTTACACTTCTGTTTCCGCATCCGTTTCCGTTTCCGTTTCTGCTAAAATTTATTTTTGACATTTGTTTCCGTTTCTGGTTCCGGTAAGACACTTCCGTTGCATCACTATTTATGAGGACATACTTATATGAGTTAACGACAACTACTTATATTATCTTACTAATATTATAAATGCGAATGTTTAGATGGATGGATGTTTGAAGGTATCTCCAGAACGGCTCAACTGACCTCGATAAAATTTAGCACAGAGGTAGAACTTAGTCTGGAAGAACACATATTCATTAAGTTTTTAATTCCGCACGGCGGCAGTCGCGGACGACAGCTAGTATATCAATAAACATGACATTATTGTTAATAATATCTCGGCGTCAATAACTGATAGAGAATTAAAGGTCATATTAATAACATAGCATATTTTTTATTAAAGAATAAACACTTTTACTACTAGGTTTTTGTACTTACGAACGTCTACAAATTCGTAAATTGCATTTCTAGTATTTTTTTTTCTAGTTTATTTTCTATAAATCGCCATGGTGTCACAAGATAATAAATAAAACACAATTTTGTAAGAATACTTATATGTTTAATTTTTTTATATTATAAGTTGGAAAATGAGCGCGCGGCAACCTAATTTCGCCAAAATAGAGATGCGACCGCTGCTCATGGACATTGCAGATGCATTGCCTACCTCTAATCTATGGAGGTGGAGACGCACAGGAAGAGAATATTTTCCCATCCTATGCATCTCCTCTGCCGTCATATCCACTTCGTCTTCCCATCCCTTCATTATAAGAAAGGGTTGGGAAGGGAAAGAGGACGATACGCGGTATGGCTTCCCCCTTGACGCCTGTTTTCTGTACTTAGGCGGTTATGGTATTTCACCTGGCGAGGCCCATTCGTGCAACACGTGTACTTGTTGCTGACGTTTGTAACTTAAATAAATATTAATAAGCCTAATTTTTTATCACAAATTACTTATTTTATAAGACTCCTATCATTTTCAATCACAGATTGATAAATTATCTTTGTTCTTGTCCAACTTTATTCTAATTTTGATAAAATAAACTGTTACAAGGTCTTTTATTTCTATATTTTTATTATTTAAAACGTGTATACAGAACTTTGTATACATTTGTAAAAAAAATATTAACATTTCTTGTTCCATTTGGTAGTTTTTGACTAGTCTTCGTTTAATAAAAAACCCGATTCCCTTATCTTTTTTTTACCGTGGATTTTTGAGACGAAAATCTCTGTATAAAACATATTGCCATCACTATTATTATCTTGGTAAAATAGAGATACCAATGTGTTTTAAATGGAGATTTTGAACTCAGAAATGCACGATTAGGCGAACAATTAAATAGCTAAACCGGGGAGAGAGGCGCTGCTATCGCGGTTGATTCTGTCGGATTATATGTATATAAAACCTACTTAGACATAAAACAAAAAAAAATTGTTTTGACGTTGACAGGGGGCGCTAGTGAGCTGTCATAATTTAGTTTGACTTCTGCTCACTCGTTTCCGGTTCCGATAGCTTTTAAGATCTATAATTTACATTTTTGATTCTACATCGCAGTCATTCATTTTGAGTTTATCGGTGTGAGAGAACTTCAACAATTTCTCACTGGCCACGTTCATTTTAGCCTCTTCTTTTGTTTTATGTTCATCTCTGTATCTACCATAGATAAAGTATTCCTCAATCTCTTGCAATGTTCTATCTTTTGTCTCTGGTAAAATAAAATACAAGATTACTAAAGCTAAACCCATTACTGATCCGAAAACAGCGAATGTCCCATAAACTTTAATACTTTCTAACAAATGCGGTGTAACTTGCAATCCAATAAGGACTGCAAGGGATAATACTAGACCTGAAATAGCTGTGCCCGCGTCCCTGTGTGCAAGGGGCCAAACCTCACCACACAAAGCTAAAGGTATAGCTGTACAACCTAAATTAACCGACACAAAATATATCACAAACAAAACTACAGGAATTATAGAATTACCACTCGATATTACGTTCTTTGATTCAAGATAGAGATACGCACAAACGGAAAATAATACGAATAGAGCGGAAAAACCAGATGTAAATAATAGTGTACGACGTTTGTAGATTTTAACGAGGACAGATGAAAAAGTAGCGCTGCCTGTTATAATTATATCAATACCCAGAGTATAATAGAACGATTGAGATGTATCGCCGGTCACTTCTGAAATGATCTGTGACGCGTACGCCGGAAAAATATGACGACCACAAGCTTCGATCAAAATTCCACTAACGATTATTATTTTCAACGGTTTAATGAAGTCGCTCTTTGTAAATTTTAACAAGACTTGTATTAATTGGCTTTTCACTGTCATCTTTTTAGTAGTCACTGGCTTCTCTTTCTGGGCTTGTATTAGTTCGTGTAATTCTTTTCGTGATTCTTCGCTGTTTCCCCTCAGCCATTTGAACGCCTTTTCACTGCTTTCGTATTTCTTTTTTGATGCCAACCAAGCTGGACTTTCAGGCCAAGTGCAAATTATAGCCAACGAAATGGAATACGGGACCATGGTCATAAGTGCTACAATTCTCCAATGATAAAACGTTCCTAAAATATGCATAACCAAACCACCTAAGCAGACGCTGGCAGTTTTTAAATTCAAGAAAGTTCCTCTATTGTTAGGTGAAGTGTATTCCCCTATAACTACAGCTCCTAAAGAAACAGTCGCACCTGCAGTGAATCCACCCAGAACTCTGCCGACCGCTAATGTTGTCACATCGTTAGCAAAATATAAGATCAGCCATCCTATAAGGCCAGGTATTAACACAATAGCATGTGCCTGTTTCCGTCCTCTCCAATTCATCAGAAATGCAGATATAAAGAAACCTGGTATTCCAGCTATTCCGACGCACGAAGCTGAAAATAAAACATAATACTTTATCAATTATTTTTCTTAGCTTTTATAAATAAAAGCATTAATTTACGAGTCATTAAAACCTAATAAAAGGTTTCCTATTCCATCATGGTAATCGGTATCCAATAAACAATTAACAACAAAAATAGAGGGACGTTATTTTCATTGTTTTAAGTCCCTTTTATTGTTGCACAAAACAACGCAGATTTTACAAACATTTCTCAGTACTTACCCAACCATGAAGCAGTGTTGAGATCTATTTGAATATCGGAGTCTGGAGCTCGCAGGGCCGGCAGCAGACTACTGGTGTAACTCAGCAGCATGCCTTGCGCGAACATGTTTAACAGAACTGCTGATACTGTCCATGTCTGGAACAGATGACAATAAAATACCCTTTGTACTCGTCTACGTTACCTCTTTGTCTCGTAAGATGAGTTAGCGGCTTTCTCATGGAGTATAAAACTTTTCTTTACTCTGGAGAAATACCTATACAGTCTTTGGTTTCCTAAGTTGGGTTTAAGATATCTTATACATCCACGGAATATAACAGTAGCCATGGTGTAGTCTTCGTCTTCTTGAAACTTTTCACTCGCAATTCCGGTGAAATTAAACAAAATTTTTTGCAGATAAAGTAAGTCTAAGCCTTTTAATATTAAAACACGTTCCTTTATATTACCCCTTAAAATATTATTTAAATTTAAATTGATCAATGAATGTTTGGTTCTACTATTTTTGCACTCCCCGGAAACAATTTTACAGTCATCTGAACTAGTGTGGGTATAGTAACTTTAAAATCCTCTTTAATAAAAAATTAACCTACCTGTTTGAGAACTGGCAACATTTTTCACAATAAGCTCACACCTCGAATGTTAGAAGAAAACTGCTCTTCGACGCAGTCGGAACATTTTGAAGATAGCAAAATATCGGATTAGTTGGTTTATTAGTACATCTTGTTAAGGCTTACCTTATCTTTTGTGTATTTGTGTATCGACATATATAATAATCTTTTATATTAATTGAGAACGTGTGACATTGCATTGTTTTATCCACGTAAAGTATGAATGGTATAGGAAGGGAGAAGAAAGAATGAACTATGTGAAAGAGGATATACGTAGGTTGAGAGTGAAGTCAGATATAATGACTCAAAGAGAAATATGGAAGAGTACATACTTAGCTGACGTTCCCCCAGGTCAATGACCAGGGAAAGGGACAGGATAGATAATCATGAGAAATGTTTTTCTCCAATAAATTAGGTAAAGAATCCTCGTATGTGAAAGACCATAGTCTTAATTTTTTACATCATTAGGTAGCAAACGAACAAGCTGTCACCTAAATTCGCCGCAATTTGCAGATGCATTGCCTACCTTTTATCAGCAAAGGAAGGCACAAAAAGAGAATATTTTCCCTTTCTATGCATCCCATCCTCCTTCAAGTCTACTTCCTCGTCCCACCCTTTCCTAATAAGAAAAGAGTGGGAAGAGAAAGAAGAGTGAAATTAGGCCACGTACACATATCAAACGAAATGCGGAATTGCTTCCACTTGTCGTCTGTTTTCTGTGTAGTCGTGGTATTATTTCGTATACACCTGTCGAGCCGCCAATTTGTGCAACAGATGTTGTTGTTGCTGTCCTTTACTCTTAAAAAGCCTATCTTGTTTTGTCTATGTCGTCTTTGTTAGTGTTTATTATTGACAGTAAAGTTCAGTTTTGTTTTCAAAAATAAAATATTAAAAAAACGTAATAAGAGATGTTCTCTTATTACGTTTTTTTAATATTTTTAAACATACTTAAATCCTTTAAATATTTATTGTGTTCCGGAACAAACTTATCATCTCTGCTTGCCTTTAAAATTTAAATGATTAAATTGCTTAAATATATCTGAGGGAATACTTGCGTTAGAATAACTTATCGTTGGTTTCCGAAACCAAAATCCTTACATAAAGCATATTGTTATCTCGGTTTTCTCAAAGATGATAAGATGGTCTCAGAAACCCATAGATGAATAACGTTGTAAGACCCATAAATGTTATCAAAATGATATAATATGACAGAGATTTCGCAATGCGTAGGTTTTTTTATAAAATAACGCTCCAAATTAAGCTTATTATGACTCAAATATTAACGTAATTAAATGAAATCCTAGTTGGTGGCTTTATAAATGATTGTATACTTGCACTAAAACTATATTAGATTTTTCAATTATATTTAAGTATTATCATACTTTATATTCGTTAAGAGCGTCGGTGGCGCAAAGATTAAACTTTAATCTGCATGTTCAGGTTCGATTCCATCCATACACCAATGTGTTTTTCAATTTCAGAATTTTATATTGTGACTTCTTACATTTATTTTACGATCTTACGGCGAACGAAAACATCTTGATGCTTACTAAGAAATTTAGAGATGAGTTACATATTCAACTCAATTGTTTTTTAAATTACGACCAGTGGAACTGCAGCTTAACTATAATTCATGATGAATATAATATCTTGACTTTTAACTATGGATTTTGGTTGCTATAAATGTAATTAATTCCGGATAATTACATAATTTTATTAGTATTTTTACGTATAAAGCACGTGTCAATAGTTGGCTGTGTTATGTATCACGAGATTATTATATACTTATTTTATTTTGGCAAATTTGCCAAAGAGTTATTTAATGATTTTGATTCATCATGTCCCTGGCATTATCCGAGTCACATTGGGTTGGCACGTTTCGTTCTTTAAGCCTTAATGTTTTGTTAAGGCCGGCCGCCTGCCTGTCGTCAACCCTTTTTTTTTCCAGAAGTGAATGTGTTATACATACTCCGCGAGGAGGATGCGGTAGTGACGTGGGATTCTTTCCCCGATAGTGAGCATACCCACTTAACCCCTCTGTTCCTACGCATGGTGACGAGACCACGAGCACACTTGCGCTTTCGTCCGCGCTTTTGCTTTTCGTCAACCCTACTTGGGAGTTAAATAATAAAAAAAAATATATCGATAAAAACTAAATTGTTACAGTTAGATTCTTCTAAAATACATCGATTTAAATTAAATGATGAGATAATAAGAAAAACTTCGATTATAAAATTTAAATATATTTAATAATAATAATTAATAAACATTTTTTAATCAAATTGGATTATTTTATACTTACATTTAATTTATTCCAAACCTTTATAATATTAATTAAATACTTTTTTTTTCATTATAATAATAATATCCTCGGTTAAATTAAATTCAAATTATAAAATAATTTCTCAGTGTATAAAATATATCACAAAATACCCTGAATAAATATAGTAACAGAATTTCTCTCTGACATTATCTTCGTTTTTGATCAATGTGTAATCAGAATATATGATTTCTATTGAAAGTTCATTAAAACATATAAATATTGTTTTATATTTACACTAAATATATGTAAAATTTAAAAACTATCTTCTTCTTTAACGTAACGCTCACTGCTGGGCATATGCCTTTCTCAAAGATCTCCACAATGATCTGTCCTTTGTAACCCGCATCCAAGATACTCCCGCTACCTTGACCAGATCATAGGTCCATCTTGCGGGAGACCAGCTCACACTGCGTCGACCTGTCTGTGGTCACCATTCCAGTACTGTGCATGAATTATTAAAAATATCTACATTATTATTATTGTCACAGATTACTCGTAGTTTTTTGTTCGAAAATCTATTTGTACAATTAAAAATGGCTTAAGTACCGTCTTAATTTTCAGCCTGAGTTTTATGTTTATATACAAAATATTCTGAGTATATTAACAAAATATGCCAATGAGTATATTAAAAGCTTGGTCAATAGAATTTTTTGTGGCAAATTGCTTTCTTACGCATCTTCCTAACGTTTACGGACTTTAATCTCGATCTCTTTCACCTTGCTTTATTTCAAGATTATGGTCAAAATTTTAGTGTTAATATTACTTAATATATAGGTGATATCAATCTCTTAAATTATTTACGATTACATAACAATAGTTCATTAAATATATTTAAATCACTGGACTACTACATCTTCTGTCTTTGTTCATATATTTCAAAGAAGTCAGCGACTGTGTTGACTTCAGTTCTTCCGGAGACATTGGTCTTCCTCTGAACTCATCTTCTATTTCTTGTAGCGTCCGGTCTTTCGTCTCCGGTAGGAACCACCAGGCTATCACCAAGCAGTATCCAACCACTACGGCGTAAATAAGATACGCTCCATGTATACCAAAGTTTTTGAATAGATAAGGAACAGTCTTCACTGTGATGAAGAGATTTGATGAAAGGAATAAAACACTGAAGCCACCCGCAAGACTTCTAAATTCTAAAGGAAATAGCTCTCCTGCTATGATAAAGGGAAGAGGCACTGTTCCTGTTGCGATCGTAAACATATGTATATGTATTAACAAGATACCAATAAAGGGATGATCGTAGGGCAACATATTGTGACCTTTGGCGTAAGTATACCCAGCGGTAGCAATGAACGCGAACAGATTCAATCCAACAGTAATAAACAACATCGTTCTTCTTCTGATCTTTTTGATTACGTACACAGCAACGCTATTGGAGATAATCCTTTGAGCATCCAGAGTTATAACCAGTAAGGAGATGTTTGCATCACTCCCAATGACATGAGAGAAAATATCTAGCGTGTAAGCCGCCAAAATGTTGGCTCCAGCCCATTGTCCTAGCGTGTAAATGTGGATCATGATAAATATAGGTTTATAAAACTCCTTCTTCCTAACCGTAGTATTGATGTAAGTAATTTGGGTCTTTATTTTTGAAGTGAAAGATTGTGAAATGTTAGCGTCAGCTTTAGATTCTCTGACGATGATGCTAGTTTCAATCATCCTCCGTAATTCTTCATCTTCACTTTCTCCTCTTAACCATCTAAAGACTTTCTCACTGTCCTCGTATCGTCCTTGATCGGCAAGCCAGCTCGGGGACTCGGGGGAGTAAATAACGATTAGTAAATCCACGAAGACTATAAATGCACAAACCAGTGCTGCTGTCTGCCATGCTAAGTAAGATCCTAAAGTGTGGACGACGAGGACTCCAGTGGCTATAGTCAATGAAATGGTGGTTAAAAATGCACCTCTGTTACTGGGACTGGTGTACTCCCCTATGAGGACGGGCCCAAGGGTCGCACTCATGCCCATCGCGATGCCCTGGAGGAACCTGGCGATGAGGAGCACGGTGATGTTAGTTGCGGTGATGATGCAAAACCAGCCCACGATCATTGGCACGATGCTCACGAGGTTGGCCGTTCTCCTGCCGTACTTGGCCATTATTGTGGGGACTATGAAGTTACCGGCCACCAATGCGAAGCCCAGAATGGAGGCTGGAATTTTTTTTAATGATTAAATAAATTAAACGTATAGATCTGTGCGTAAATTAGCGCCAAGTAACTCAAAACATTCAAAAAGGATTTTTTAATATGATTTGGGAAGTTATTAGTTTATTTCGCACAAAATAATTAAGTACAAATCTATTAGTTATTTATAATTTGTAAAAATAGACAATTTTAAAAATGTTAAGCGTTAGAATGTTTTGTAAATAAAATGAAAATATCGCAAAATTTTGTCAAATACTTGTCAAAATTAGACATTTACCCAAGATCATACTAAGAAAAAGAAGACCGTTGTCTCTGTCTACCTCTCTTTTAAAAGCGTCAGTTATTTTGTCGTTTTTTATACATACCTATCCATGAGCCCGCGGTGTCATCAATGGGTATGATGGAGTCGGGCCGACGCAGCTGCGGTAGCAGGATGGCCGCGAAGCCCATCACCAACCCATGACTTGCCATATTCAGTGACACGCCAAGCGTCACGAAACACTGCAATATCAAACATAGAAGACGTTATTTAAAAAGATGACAAGTTTTCTTTGGAATAAAGCTCGTTTTACTGTGAACAGTGTGTTTTCACTGTCAAAAAAAACTGTACAAAAACATAGTGTTTTTTCTCTCATCCTCATTTAATTAACGGAGACAGCAATATGTTTTTTGCACATGTTTCCACAATGAAAACTCATGGTAATGTCAGATATGTGCAGTTTGCATCACGATGTTTTCCTTCACCGTAACAACGTCGGATAATTTATATGTTACAATAAACCGAAATATTTTGGGCCTATTTGATTTTCGCCGTTTTAGTGCTGACGGTTGCAGTTGGTAGCGGTGGTGAGGATTCAAACTAATAATAGTGATTGAGTTAACTGTCAGGACCTTCAACAGGCACACAAGCTGTCATTTCAATGCAATGACCTATCTATTTATGGAAATGAGTGTTGTTGGTCTAACCGTTGGTTTCTGAGACCAACATTTCTGTATAAAACACAACGGCGTCCCTTTCACAAAACAGAGATAACAATATGTTTTAAACGGGGATTTTGATCTGAGAAACCCACAGTAAATTCGTAATCGTTACTGTAATTTACTGCCATAAATACAAAGATAATATTTATGCATTAATTTATTTACATTCATGTAAATTGTGAAAAATATAGAATAAATTTCTATTTTTCGGATATTTCTGTTAAGGTACAAGTTTCAGAATTCACTAACAAATAAATTCATTTATTAACAGACGTATTTGGCTATAATAAACGTTGTGTAACCTTGTAATAAAACATCTAATGACTTCGAAGCGGATGTAAAAATATAAAAAACATATAGTATTGTATCACAAGAAACAATACACGTGTACATACTAACGACATATGTGCGTGCCGCTAACAAGTACTATGTCGATTACTGGCCATCGTATAACATAAACATAGTTATATGACCACTTGAAGATAACATAAAAAATAAATTTCCGAAGAACATATCAATTATGGAATAATAAAAAAAAGAGTTTTAATTATGTTTTATTTTTATAATTTGATACAGATTATATTGTTTTACGGCCAGTATTCATGTTTTAGGAAAAAATCACAAACTTATTATTTTATAGTCTATGAAATATTTAACTAAATAATTCAATGTTACCAAAATAAACAAAAAATTGTGACTGAAAAACTTCCGTATGTCAAGTGTCTAAAGTATTGTATCACTATCTTATCATATAATCAAATGATTTACATGTGATCCTATTAAAATATCAAATGTCTTACGTCTATACTAGATATGATTAGGGTTGTCAACTATCAAGAAATGTAGATTAGAACAGTAGCTACGAAAAACGTACTAGCGACTTCACAACTCATAGGATTCCTAGATTAACCTAGATCCTAGTCCTAGATGATGAATAAAAACTAGGGTTAAACTTTAGATTACGTACGGTCAAGTCGGCGGCTGCAACTTTTATGGTGAACAGAGTTATATCTAAGGACTTACTAACCAAATTTAAAAGTTTCGGAAACTCGTAGATTTTTAGTTATGGAATAAATAAAATCGTATTTTAGGTTAGGTTTTCCCATAGCGTCGGAGACGTTGCAAATTACTCTTGTTAGGGAACCAAATTCTGCCCATTTATTTCTTATGGTTGTTTAAAATATTAAAAAAAATATTTGGTTTAAAAATCTATAATCGAATTAAATAGAGTATTTTTTAAAATTTACTGGAGTATAATACATGAAGTGAGACTGTATAAGATAAAGCCTTAGGCGATTTAAAAAAAAACTGTCAAAGTTACATCAAAAGTAGTGAAAAATCTAACCTAAAATACGATTTTATTTATTCAATAACTAAAAATCTACGAGTTTCCGTAACTTTTAACTTTGGCTAGTAAGACCTTAGATATAGCTCTGTCTGCCATAAAAATTGCAGCCGCCAACTTGCTGGTACGTAATCTAAAGTTTAGCCGAAACCAGACATATGACAACCAGTAGCCCGAATGCTGTATGCAAACTTAAGGAATTCGGAACAGCACGAACGAAGGCAACCTTAGTTATGACTCAAAATGTCAGATAGTGATGGAAATTCGTCAAATAATTCTGATGCAGATTAAAACGACCTCGTCTTTTCTTTATCCGATAATAAATCACACGTAAAATGTTTTACATTGAAAAAAAAAAAGTTATCAATTTGCACGTAGTGATATTTTTTTACGCGTAGGTAAGTGGCATATATCTTATACAATAGTTATAACAGTTGAAGAAAGCGGAAAATAACAAATTCTTGTTGATTTAGATCAACACGTTATAGTTTTGTTTTTATTACTTTGATCGGAAATGATTAAATATTAAATAAATTATTTATTAGACGCTGAATTTCTTTGAAAAAATGGTTAGAAATTAAATGTATTTGTAAACAGAAGTAGAATAGGATAATTTTAACATTTTGGACATTTTGAATGGTTTATAATTAAAGGAAGAATTAATTTAACATTTACAAAGATTTAACTTAGTTTTATTATTTATAAACGGTACTTTTAACAGCCGTAATCATGACATGGAGTAGTTCTGCTGTATTACAACACAAGCTTTAAACTTTTGATTGTTACTTGAAAACGACAATTGAAGTAATCAAAAACAATTGTAATCAAAGAAACCGCATTGATTAAAGGAATGAGTTCTTAAATGTTCTAATTATTGATACATCATACATTTAATAAAACATAATCTAAACAAGGGCGTTGCCAGGCTAGATTTTGGGGGGCAGGTAGGGTTTTTTTTTATTCCGAAGGTAATGTTTATTAGCTAAGGAAATTGAAGAAACTGGCAAATAGTTTTGAAGTTATCTATATGGATTGTAAATGTCTTTATATTTCGAAGTAATTTATATATATACTACCTGTCGCCCGCGACTCCGTCCGTGCGCAATTAAAAAAGACTTAATAGGGGTATGAAAAATAGATGTTGGCCGATTCTCAGACCTACTGAATATGCTCACAAAATTTCATGAGAATCGGTCAAGCCATTTCGGAGGAGTATGGCAACGAAAACTGTGACAGGAGAATTTTATATATTAGATATATATAATATTTTTCAATTTCCTGGGAGGAGGAAGGGGATATCTCTATTTTCCATATAAATTATGGCGTGACTATTACTTTTAAAACTTCAATATGAAGTATGTATAATCCATGCGAAAGCGTTGATAACTTAATGGAAATTGAACATTTAATTGATTTACTCTGATTGCATCTAATTGATTGGTTCTTTATCGTGAAGTTATGATAGTGATAAAACATCAGTACATCTTTACTACACTTTGGTTAATTTTTAAATATAGTATATTACTTTTTGTAACAATAATTTTAATAAAATATCTCACAAACATCGCTTTTAATCCTGATAATGTACACATCGACGCTGGAAAGCGTAAACGCTGTAACCCCGAAAGTATGAACTTTACAGGAGAGCCAAAAAATGATAACTAGTGAGCTGATACGCCTACAAGCATGCGGTATTTAGCAATGTTGTGTAGTTTGTGCTAACCTATAATAAAATCATTATCGTTTGATAATGGTTGAAATTATTAACGTGTGAAAAACATATTCGCGATTTCAAGGGTTACAGCGTTTATGCTTTCCAGCGTCGATATAGTACTTAAGTGTATAATAAAAATGTCACCAATCGTCCGATGAATGAACTATTCTTTTATGATAGTTCATTCGCCAATGTATACTATTTAGTGCCCATTTTAAAATGCAAATGAAAATTAATCTTTTACTTAGTTAAAGAAAAAAAAAACATTTATTACCAAACAAAGGTGGCATATATTAAGGTGAAAAACGAGCCTGGTCACCTAAATCTGCTGCCCATATACATCCGCAATTACAGATGCGTTGCCTACCTTTAATCGACAGAGGAGGGGATGAATAGAAAGAGGATATGTCCTCTTCCTATGCGTCCCTCCTCCGTCAAATCGACTTCCCCTTCCTATCCTTTCCTTATAAGAAATGGGTGGGAAGGGAACGTGGACCAAAATTAGGCTCCGGACGTGGTATTTCACAGGGCGAGGCACATTCGTGCACCCAACAAATATTGTTGCGGAAAATACCACTATAAAAATGTAGCAAAAGGAAGCCAGTTAAGTATTTACGAAGTATGAAGCATGAAGTCGTCATTTCTAACCCACTTTCTGGCCCTTTTTTTGTATTAGAAAAAAATTTATAAAATATGTAACATTTTTTAGAACGAGTGATATTTTTTGATAATTTTTTTTATACTTTTTTTCTTTTACAATTTGTACTAGTTTCGTGAGTTCTTTGACTTTTAAATCATTAACACATAGGAATAAGTAATTAATATTCTTTAATTGTATTTCCTGTGATATATTTATACAATTTAATAATAATTATGATTTAAATACCTGTTTTTTGAACGGCGTTATCCATGTTTTCTTCCCCATTATAGAATTCACACCAACACTTTACCACACATTGAATCGAATGAAAGAAATCTTACATAATTTTATTGAAAGATGATAAAATTCATATTGATATCAATATTATCAATAATACATCGATAGTACTGCAGTTAGACTTATTTAACTGTTTATATCAGCACAATAGATTCGCGACAAAACTACAGACTGACCCCACACGATGGCCACTGGCCAATACCTGCGAGTACTACTCCACCTAGTGACAACACTTTTAACATTTGCAAGGACTTGTACTTGAATGATTTAAATAATTACTTTTTTTTTAATGCTTTTGCCAATAAGACTTACTTCGTTCAAGAAAAGAGTATGTCCTCTTGTTAGTCTGAAATTCCTAAAAAATTTTTATCGCATTTGAGTATACTTACTCTTTGGTAGAGCCTATCTAAAATGTTACTAATTTCATGAACCCTGCAACATTTCTTCTTCACATCTTAAAACCTTCTTCTTTCATCATCACACACTCTCCGGTAATTATTTAGACCTGTTTGGGAATATATGGCCTTTACCCTGGCAATTTTCAATTCCTCTGGAGTTACACAGGTATTGCTTCTATCTAAATAATTTTAAAATGTGATTGTTTATCTAATTACCTACCGGATAGTATTCACTATTGCTGGCAAAAGACGCACTGGACGAAGAAAGTGGAGGAATATTGCCAGCGTGGAACATTTATTTCGCTTGGCACAAGACTGGCAAAAGTTCACTGAGCTGACGACCAACCTCCTTTAATGGAGAGGCACCTAGAGAGAGAGAGAGAGAGAGATGGTATTCACTAATATTTTAAATAACATTAGGACTTTATCTCGTTGCATTGGTTACCCTATTTTCCCAGTACACGTAGAGACGTTGCCAATTGTGACGTATGCAGTTTCAGGTTCATATTTTGTTTACTTAGTGTTCATTGTTTGGTCAGCAGTTTTTTTATTCATTTATTACTATATATAGACAATCAAAATATATGCAAAATATATCACAATATATAAGATTTTTTTTTCAAAATAATTCGTCGGTGATGGTATTTCACTCAATCATTAATTAATTATTTTAACGAATAGTTAAATTTGACAGTTGAATCTGGATAAGAGAGTAAAAGAGACTGTGATTTTGCCAGCTTAAAGGTTCTTTTACTGTCATCCGTCAGGACCGTACGAAGACTAGCTTACAGAGGTTGTTCACTTATCTAGGTTTTTTTGTAACTGTAACAACAAAAGACATCTACAGATAGTTCTGTACTCTTTTTTGCATATATACCTTATTTAAAATAACAATAGTGAATTTTAACAATATACAATAATTCTTTATTTGTAATTATCTAGGTTTGACTGTACCTACTTGGTATTTTATTACGTTTGTTTTTAGGGAAGTCTATTTCTCAAATAAGTAACGTACAAAAATGTAATTAACCTCGATATAAAGTTCATATCAATTGTCGACAAAACTTGTTACGAAATGCCATTCGCCGAATGTAAGCATTTTTTGTGACTTAACTTTTTGCAGAACTGAAAGCGGTCAATGTTTTTAGAATGGTGTCGTACAATCTTGTAATCATACTTCTTACTAATATTTTAAATGTGAATGTTTATAGAACATGGATGGATGGATGTTTGTTTGAATATCTTCAGAACGGGTCAACGGATTTTGCTGAAATTTGGCACAGATGTAATATATAGTCTGGAAGAACACATAGGCTACTTATTAAGTATTTATTAATGCTGAACGAACAGAGCCGCGGGCGAAAGCTAGTATGTTATAAATGCGAATTTAGATAGATGGATATTAATGTTTGTATGAAGGTATCTACAGAATTAACGGATCTCGATGACATTTGGTATAAATATAGAGCAGTCTGAAAGAACACATAGGCTTCTTTTTAAGTTTATTTTTTATTAATTCTACGCGGACAGAGTCGCGGGCGACTGTTATCTATATATATATATATATATATATATAAGAAAGTGGTGTTAGTTACACTATTTATAACTCAAGATCCGGTCGAACTGATTTAGCTGAAAATTGATGGGGAGGTAGCTTAGAACTAGGAGACGGACATAGGAACTTTTTTATCTTGTGTGCATTTTTTTTATTCCGCGCGGACAGAGTCGCGGGTAAAAGCTAGTTTTTAATATAATAATGTTTTCAAATCGTTTACTTTTTGTTTCGGTTCCAAGAGAAATATTTATCTCGGATATTCCGAATTATAGTTTTTTTTGTTCTTAAAAAATAAAATACAGGAAAAAATACAGGTGATGGTGATTTTGGTACAAAAAAAAACAACAAACAAGTCACATTACAACTTAATTTTATTTCTTGCATTCGTCTAAATAAAGAACAATCACAATACAAAATATACACCCTGTTTATTGAATCTGAAGCGATTTATGCAAATTATACAAAAAAAAACAACATAAGGGTGAGAACACATCACAGCGAACGATGTCAAAAAAAAAATGTACTTATCACCTACATTATTATTATCCCTAACTTATATTAAATACAAAGTAACAAAAAAAAAAATTGCGCGTATAAAAAAGAAAACAATTCTTACAAATTTCACAGCAAAGATATTAAGATGTTTTCACAACATCTAGAAAACTAAAATCCTGGATCAACAGGATTATTTTTCTGGAAATTATACTAAAAAAAATCTATCCAGAGACACGTGCCTGCCGTGTCTTCATATATTGAATGCATTGTTGAAAAAATACTCATAAAACATTGAAAAAAACGTACAGTTTTTTAATATAAACTGACAGTACAACTAACTTTTCAATATATACTATTTAATTTAGATTTTTCCTACAAAAATAACCTATTTGTATTAAATATTGATGCCTTGAGTAATCTGCGTACATTATGCTTACGATTTTCTTACATACAATAATAAAAAAACATACTCTCACCAAACATAAATCAAAACTGAACTGAATTAAAAAAATCCATAGTCAGAGTCCATTGAGATGTTAATTGTAAAAAAAAATCAACACAAACAATCCCAAAAAAAAAAACAGTTTTTTCAAACATTCGTCAAAATAACTTTAATGTGGTCTCACCCTAATCGGAAAAAATTACCAAAAAAAAAATCGCGGATTCAGTTTTCTGCGTTATTTACATCAACAAAAAAATAATAACAGTACTAAAAAAAAAAACTTAAAAACTACAAAAGAAACTAAAGCGAAACATATATTTGTCCTCTTTCATATTTACATTATATATTCGGAGGTGGGTTTTCTATGAAAATACATAATTTTTTTATATGTCTTTTTTTAATTTTTTTTGTATATATTTTATCTAATAAAAATGCCAAATAAATCTTCACTAACGTTTATGCCTAGCTTTTATATTAAATCTTAATTCAGATCTCTCAATTAATTACATTAATTACAAGCCACAAAAACTTGCAAAAATTTTTTCAAAATAAACATACATAAAATAAATATAGTTGCCAAGAACTTGTCAAGATAATAAATATAAAAAAAATTGTGAGGCAAAATTTATAAAAAAAAAATTGTGTGTTATAAATTTAAATTATAATTTGAAAAATTTAATTTACAATTTGAAAAATTATAAATTAAATGATATTTATAATTTAATTTATAATTTTTCAAGTTATAAATAAAAATTTATAACTTTTCAAATTATAAACAGAATTATTAATTATATAAGATTTCGTGGTAAAAAATTTGGACGAAATAGGTCTTAAAGTTTTAAAGGTTTATTTTTTTCCCGTACATCTGTTATAGTACATTTCAGTACCATTTTGATCAAAATAGTGCATAATTCAAACTACATTATTTTAATATAAAAGAATAAGTTATTTAATTGCTTAGTTAATTCCAATGGAATAATATTTAAGGGTCATTTCCATTAATTTCCACACAAAAATCTATATAATTTGTTCAATTTTATATGTGAGAAAGTTTTTTAAAGTGAAATAGAAGCGAAGATTCGACAGTACCACAGCACACATTGGTCCTTGTGATAAATACATATATAAAATATAAATTCTAAGGTCCGTGTGTTCAGCTAGACACAAATACTATGTTAAACTATGTTACCACTACTTTAATATATCATTTTGTGTAATTTCAGGATCTTGCCGAGACGTTGTTTGGCCGTTTTCATACCTTTTTTCAGTCTTATATCTGAAAAAAAAATGTAACATACGAGAATTATTAAAAATCATAAGACAATTCGTTATTTCGATATCTTACAAATATTATAAATGCGAATATTTGGATGGATGGATGGATGTTTGTTTGAAGGTATCTACGGAACAGTTCAACAGATCTTGCTGAAATTTGGCATAGATGTAGAACATAGTGGAAGAACACATAGGCTTATTATTAAGTTCTTTTTTTAATGCCATTCGAACAGATTCGCGGGCGATATCTATTTTTATTTAAATATTATAATTGAAATATTCACGCTTCATTAACAAGATGAGGTTAGCAAAGTTTGAACTAAAATATAATTCCAATAATAGCATTGATCGTCTTTAGTCATTAATTAAATGTATTTTAAAACATTACCAGTGGAAACATACGTTATATGACACTTGTTGACTATGAGTTAAGGTGTATTTCCACTGTTAGCTATGAGATGTATGTATATAAGAGATTACCTGCACACTTCTTGTTAGCTGGAGGCTGTACTCCAGCACTCGGCGGTGGTCGTTTGCTCTTAGACGCCAACACAGCGCGTTTTGCATTCTGAAATAAATATAAATCATCTAATATACTGTAATTTCATTGTATTTCAATTTCTCATCTATATATAAATTAAAAACTGGATCGTCTGTTTGTAATATGAAGATTAAAATTAATATTACATAAATATATTTTTGTCTGTCTTTTCTTTGAAACGGCTAAACATATTAACAGCACTTTGACTTCCAAGTTGATGTATACAAGAAGTAACATAATTTCTTTAATTCCGAGCTGACAAAATCACAGGCAAAAAACAAATCGAATCACTAAATATCTTTCATATCAAATATAATAAATAAAACATTTTTTTTATATTACTAGGTGGAAAACGAGCAAGTGGCCACATGAATTCGCCGAAATGGCGAAGCGACCGCTGCCCATAGACATTCACAATCGCAGATGCGTTGCCTACCCTCAATCGACGAAGGAGACGCACAAAAAGAGAATATTTAACCTTCCTATGCATCTCCTCCATCAAATCCACCTCTCCTTCACATTCTTTCCTTATAAGAAAAGGGGTGGGAAGGGAAAGAAGACTAAAATTAGTCCTCAGTCACCACACTCATCAGACTGTACTTGGAATTACTTCCACTTGAGGTCTGTCTTCTGTAAGGTCGTGGTATTTCACTGAGCGAGGACAATTCCTGCAACTGATGTTGTTGACGTCTATAGTCCAGTCGCTGAGCACGAAGAATTTCGTACATTAAACTGTCATTACCTGTCTCTGTCACTCCCGCGTAATTACAATGAGTCTCGCTCGCACAAATACAATGGTTGCCGTCTTCAGGGATTGTAAACCTTTTACTGGAGACCATAAAGTTTGTTCTTGTTTGCATAATGCGGTTTTGATTGGCCTTGAGTCACGACATAAAGTCCTCGGTTTGCTTGACCTTGACTTTACTTGTAATATAAAATCTAAATAAATAATTTATATTATAATAATAACTATATTTCATAAGTTGGTAAATTCTTTTTCTCCTTCAAATAATTCATGTAAACCGCACTAAATACAAAAATGTTTGTGACCACTGTCAGTAGGTAAAGAGGTCATTGTACGAAATTCTTCGTGCTCCGCGACTGGACTTTACCACTGTTTAAACATACCTGTAGTGGTGTGTGCGAGTGCGCATGTGAGTGGGGGTGGGGGTGTGGGTGGGGGTGTCTGTGCGCTGCAGCGAGCAATGCTGCACGTACACACTCACGACGTACAGCAGGTCGTGCAGGACCACGTGTGCGTGGTGTCACACGACCTACACGAGCACGTGGTGACCACGCCTCATCTCTGAAAACCATTATTAAAGTAGTGTCATCATGTCATCCTTATTAAAGGGAAGTAATAAATTATTATAACTTGTTTAGAATCAAAAAGGTACATAAGTTCTTATCATAATTAGGCTATTTAAGTTCCCGATATTCTAGACAAGATTCTAGAATATCGGGATTAATCGTGGTAAGAATACTGTTTCTTACGAACAGTATATTAGTGAAAAAAAATACAGTCGAATTGATAAGTTCCTTCTTTTTGAAGTCGGCTTCATCAAGTCCGAATCCATGCAAAATTATACTATTAAATTTGACACCGGTGGCTCAGGGGTTAAACACTTGACTTGTAATCTAAAGGTCCTGGGTTTGAATCCCGTCATGTTCTAATGTGTTATTCTATTTACAAATGTATATTTATCCGACATTACGATGAAGGAAAATATTGTGATGCTGCACATATCTGAGAAGATATTCAATGATATGTGTGAAGTCAACCCGCACTTGACCAGTGTTGACTATGTCCTAGTCACCCTTAACTTGGGGCATATTCTAGGAGATTTTAACTTTAAAACGTTGTACTTTATTAAATCTATATATATAAAAGAAAGTGGTGTTAGTTACACTATTTATAACTCAAGATCGGTCGAACTGATTTAGCTGAAAATTAATGGGGAGGTAGCTTAGAACTAGGAGACGGACATAGGAACTTTTTTTTATCTTGTGTGCATTTTTTTATTCCACGCGGACAGAGTCGCGGGTAAAAAAGCTAGTGATAAATATTTTCCTTGTCACACTCACTTGTCAGTCCTTGTCTTGCTGTCATTTCTGTTCCTTGAATGTCTGCGGCGACGTGATGAAGTCCACTCCTCATCCTCATCAGAGCTCATCTCTAACGATGGATACACTGAAAAAAAAAACCATTTTAATACAAAATTTAAATAAATAATCCATTTACAAAATCATAATTATTTTATTTATCATCCATCCATCCATTCAGCCTCGTTACGCCCACTGCTGGGCATAGGCCTCCCCCCAAAGATCGCCACAGTGATTGGTCCTATTATATTAAGAGCTAATTAAACAAAGTAAATGTATGAATGGGGAAGACACGAGAAAAGTGTGTCAAAACTAAATAGAGGTCTCTGTCTACCCCTTTTATGATAGTGAGTTATGTTATCTAATCATCAACTCACTATATCTCATATCCAATGAAAGGCTCAGAACCTACCCTTTTTTTTTTTTTTTTTATGAGGGGAAAATGCAGTTACGCACCCCTGCGCCAGGAAGTGCAATGGCGCAGGGAGTGTGGGACTCGCCTAAAGACGTTCGGCCATACCCACTAAAACCCCTCGGGCCCTCCACGTCGCCTTGCGGCTGGGACACGGGAACACTCGCGCAATCTTCCGCGACCCAGCCGGCGACCGTCCGCTACCGCAGACACACTTCCTCACGGGGGCAGGGAGTACCCCCCACAACGCGCGTCATAAGGCGCACCCATAACGCCGGGAGCGCCTGGCACCTAAAAAGGTATGCGGCGGACGATGGGGCAATGGGCCGTCCATCGCCCGGAGCTCTCCGCTAAGGAGGTAGACGGCGGGTGTGCGCCTGCCGCCTGCGTCCATCGCGACGTCGGCGAAGAGGGTCCGCGGCTGCGTCCTCCTCTCGCCGTCGTTCTGCCGCCTCCTTCAGCGCCATCACCTCCTCGCAAAAGGAGGCGACAGCGTTCCAGGAACTCTCACTACCCACCATCGCGTTGACGACAGCGGGCAGCGAGAGGTCCCTCCCTATTTCTGCCGCGAGTGCGGCGCGCTGGTCCGACCAGTGCCCACAGAACTCCAGCGTGTGCTGGGCCGTGTCCTCAGCATGGCCACACTCGTGGCACCTCGCACTGGGCTCTCGCCGCGCAATCCGGCACAGATACGCCCCGAAACAACCGTGCCCCGAGAGTACCTGCACCAGACGGAACGTGAGAGCCCCGTGCTTCCGACCCATCCAGAGCTCGAGGACGGGCCGGATCGCCTCAATTGTGCGTTGGCCTACAGACGCCGTGAGCAGCCGCTCCCGCCAGACAGCAATGAGCTGCGCCTCCGCCGCCCGCCGCCACGCACCCTCCTCGACCGCGGAAGGAGGCTCTCCCCGGGATCGGGCTTCCGCCCTCCGCCAGTAGGCGCCGGAGAGCACCTCCGCGACGAGGTCCCATGGCGGCGTCCCCGCCAACACACAGGCCGCGTCGCACGACACTGTGCGATATCCACGGGTCACTCTAATCGCCATGACCCTTTGCGGCTTGCGCAGCAGGGCCCGAGTCCGGGCGGTCAGAGTGTCTGCCCAGATGGGCGCACCGTACAGCGCCATGGATCGCACGACGCCTGTGTACAGGCGACGACACCGCGAGCCCGGGCCGCCAAGGTTCGGCAGGAGCCGGCTAAGGCCGCCGGCCGCCCCCAGGAGCTTCGGTACCAGTCGCCGGAAGTGCTCTTCAAATTTCCATCGGCTGTCAAGGACAAGTCCAAGGTACTTCATCGCACCTCCGACGCCGATGAAAGTCCCGCCCACCATAATCGCGGACTGGGTCGGAGGTGCTCGTCGAGGCCCGTAAAAATACATGGCCTCAGACTTGTGCAATGCAACCTCCAAACCCAGACGGCGGATTCTGGACACCATAATGGCCAAGCCAGCCGTAGCCCTGCATCGGGCCTCCCTGTGAGTGCTGCCCCGCGCCGTCACCAAGGTGTCGTCTGCGTAACACACGACTTCAACGCCACCCGGGAGGGGCAGGCGCAGCACCCAGTCGTACCCGATGTTCCATAGGAGCGGCCCGAGAACCGACCCCTGCGGAACACCACAAGACGTTGCCCGCTGCGACCAGCCGACGCTGGTTGGGTACGCGACCGAGCGTTCGGAGAGGTAGGCCGCGACGATCCTCCGAAGGTACGGCGGGAAACCGTGGTATCCCAGCGCCTCCCTGATGGTTTCCCAGGGCAAGGTGTTGAAGGCGTTGGAGATGTCCAAAGACACCACCAATAGCACTTCGCCCCGGGACTCCGCATCTTCCGCAAGGTCCCTCACCCGCGCTATGGCGTCCAGGGTCCAGAACCTACCCTAAGTTAAGGGTAATTAGGGCATAGTCAACGCTAGTCAAGTGCGGGTTGACTTCACACATATCATTGAATTTCTTATCAGATATGTGCAGCATTACAGATGTTATCTTTCATCGTAAGAAAGTCAGATAAATGTACATATGTCAATAGAAAAACACATTGGTAAATGGCGGGATTGGATCCTAGGACCTGCAGATTGCAAGTTAAATGTAACTCCTGAGCTACTGACGCTCTTAGATTAATTAAAATCGATTTAAATAATAAAAAAAAAAATGCAAAAATACTTTATTACGTTTAAATTCTGGATTTTTCCAGTTAATTCTAGATATAACCGGTTTCAACTAACCATACTCCTCATCCCGGTGCACCTCCTTGATGACGTCCTCCTCGTCAACAAAGTCCTCGTCAGCGCTGGCAGGTGTCGGCTTGCGCAAGCGCTTGCTGCCAGTAGGTGTGCCACTGTTGTCACACATATTGATTTTAAAGTAAAATATTATACGAAATATTAGTCTTTCAATTTAACTTTAATAGAAAGAAAACTGTCAAATTGTTGATATTCAGTTCGATAAGTCTAGTTTATGTTACATAGCTTTTGCCCACGACTCTGTCCTCATGTACTTAAAAAAAAGTAGCCTATGTGTTCCTTCAGATTATGTTCTACATCTGTGCCAAATTTAATCAAAATTCGTTGAGCCTTTCCTGAGATACCTTCAAACATCCATCCATTCATCTAAACAGGCATTTATATTAATTTATAAGTATACTATCTTGTACCGCGACTCCGTCTGCGCGGAATAAAAAAAATGCAAACAAGATAAAAAAGTTCCTATGTCCGTCTCCTAGTTCTAAGCTACATGCCCACAAATTTTCAGTCAAATCGATTCAGCCGTTCTTGAGTTATAAATAGTGTAACTAACACGACTTTCTTTTATATATATAGATATCCATCTTGTAATAATGTATAGTATGTTAGTACCTGTCGAGCCTGCTGGCGGTGTCTGCGGGCGCGCCTGTGTGCGGGGTGTCGCTGGCCAGGCCGAAGGTACGCGCTGGCGCAGCATACCGCTCACTTATACTCAGCATGCCCGCCACTGCTGCATCCTCGCTATACATAACACACTTAATTAAAAAAATCATATGACTACGTCTATGGCACTCTTTTTTTATTACAAACGAGCAAACAGCCACATGAATTCGCCGAAATGGCGAAGCGACCGCTGCCCATAGACATTCACAATCGCAGATGCGTTGCCTAACCTTCCTATGCATCTCCTCCATCAAATCCACCTCTCCTTCCCATTCTTTCCTTATAAGAAAAGGGATGGGAAGGGAAAGAGGACTAAAATTAAGTCTCCAACACCACACTCATCAGACTGTAGTTGGAATTACTTCCACTTGAGGCCTGTCTTCTGTAAGGTCGTGGTATTGCAGAGGTCAGCTCTACTGTTGTATATGTATTGAATGGTAACACTCACGTGGTGTTGCCAGGCTCCTCAGCCAACACTGATGCTTGTATGAGAGATTCGATACCATTTGTAGGCACCGGCCGAGACCCACGATACCCGCCGCTATTGCTAACTGAAAAAAAACATAACACCAACTTTATTATATACATATATAATTAAATAACAAGCTGTAATAATCTTACTAATATTATAAATGCGTGTTTAGATGGATGGATGTTTGAAGGTATTTCCTGAACGACTCAACGGATCTTGATGAAATTTGTCCCAGACGAAGAACATAATCTGGAAGAACACATAGTCTACTTAGTATTTTTTTTAAACTGCGAAGACGGTATTGCGGGCTACAGCTACTATACTATTTATTAATTATACACCGTTAAACTTATTTGACCCGGTAAACCCAGGGTATAATTACATTGGCACGTTAACGCTTCCTGTCAGTGTCAATTATAGACCAACAAAGCTATCTAAACCGGTGAATATAAATTATGACAGCTCAATAGGGCCCCCCAGTCAATTTAAAAAATGTCACAAGATCCTCATTGAGCTGTAATAGCATTGTTGGCTAAGTTTATCGCAGTATAACTATGTCGAGTCCCACCTGGTACAGTATGTTGTGTAGGGGGTCGGTGCTTGGGGGGCGGCTTACGTCGCCGGGGGGCGGGAGTGTCGTCAATGAAGAGGTCACCGTCCTCGTAGTCGTAAGTGCTGGAGACGCGCCGGCGCACCGCGCGCTCAGACCTCCGCACACTGGGGGTCCCAGCTGGTACTGAGCTGATCTCGGCTTTGGGGGTTTCTGTCACCTGGAACATATTAAACAAATATATCAAATTATAGCAAAGTTTTGTTTGTCGTTTGTGAATTTTGTACATTTAAAAGTCTGTCTAATTGATACTCTTTTTTAAAATCTAATTTTTATTGAATAATTAATGAACATTAACAGCATTTCCACTGGTACTATCGCAGCTATACAAAAGAAGTCTTTCCCACTTAGATGCTTTGTGAAAAAAGGTTTTAAATGTCAACTTACATAAGTATTGGCGGCGTATTGGTGCGCGATGGCGGCGTCGTACGAGGGTAGAGGTGTGGTGGTGTGGTGCACCTGGCTCTGGTACGCAATCTGCTCCGCCGGCACCGCTGTGTATGTGGTTGTCTGAAACATAGTCAGAAGTAAATAAATATATAGATTACAGAAAAACAAAACTTTCTAGAATATTGACTCTATTAAACTCTTATGGATTCAAAAATTATAAATTTTTTTAATGGAAGAAACATAATCCATTGTAATTATTTTCATATAAATGTATGTTTTTTCTTAAACATATACATAAATATTTCAGTTAACAGTGGTAGTAGACGTCAGCAACAACATCAGTTGCAGGAATTGTCCTCGCTCAGTGAAATACCACGACCTTACAGAAGACAGGCTTCAAGTGGAAGTCATTCCACGTACAGTCTGATGAGTGTAGTGCCTTCCCACCCCTTTTCTTATAAGGAAAGGATGGGAATGGGAGATGGATTTGATGAAGGAGGTAATGCATAGGAAGGTTAAATATTCTCTTTATGTGCGTCTCCTACTTCGTCGATTGAGTGTAGGCAACTGCTAATTGTGAATGTCTATGGGCAGCGGTCGCTTCGCCATTTCGGCGATTTCATATGGCTGTTTGCTTGTAATATAAAAAAAAATCTTCAACAAATCTAGCATTCTTTTTCTTTTATAAACAAGTACGTACTTGGTGTACTGGTACGGCAACAGTCTCGTCGTACCGATGATACTCTGTGGCGTAAGGCAACTCCGCCTGGTACGCGAATTCCGGCTGATAGGAACCGGGCTTCGCCCCCTCAGAGTATTGGTAGTCTTGCTGGATGTCTTCCGCAGAGTACATACCTTAAACACACAATTAAAGCCATAAAAAACCATTTTCAGAAAAAATTATAACATTATCTATCCATACTATCTATCCAAAAATATCCATCCATATCCAAAAAATATCATATAGGGTGCTATGTTTGAAATTTGACTTTCTTATATCCAATTTTGGTATTGAATCGGAAGATATTTTGATATATTTTGAAATTACACAAAAAAAAAATGTCTTACCTGGGCCATAATTTAAATCCTGTCCCTCAATCCTGATGTTAGTCTGTAGATTTTCATTAGTGAACAGCAGTTGTTCTTCATGATAATCACCTATATCCTTCTTCGATATAGTCCATTGCTGGAGTGGCTTCAGAGTGGTACGGTCTGATCGGATTAGGTGAGATTTGAGGATGGAGTGCTCCGGCAGAGTGTACGGAGGGGGAGCCTCCTCACGTGATGATGAAGGGGAATTACTGCTGAAGAAGATTTTAACTGTAATTTCTAACACATCCAGAGACTTCTCAGATATAAAGGTACAATTGAAACTCCACATCTCGAATATCAAGAGAGATGTAAAAAACTTCGACTTACATTAAAGGTCATTAAGACCATTATTTTTTTTTACTTACTACTACTTAAATAGTCTATTTTTTTAAATACTAGCTACTGAGTTTAAATATGTACTAAAATGTCTATGCATGTAAATTAAATAACTACATAATTAAATATAGTATTTGAGGATTGATTTTTGAAGGGAATGGCATTTATTTCAACTTACTGAGGTTTCCGACTTAACAAGATTCGAGATACAAAGAATCCACTATATGTGGTCTATATTTAACGATAATGAATAATATAACAACTAAATATAACATTTAAGATTATAATGTCTGTATCTCTGATATTCAACCGGACGTCCACTCATTTATATATATCCATTGATTATTTCAAATATAATTTCTAATTTCAAAGGTCCTTTTATGTTGTTACAACCCCTTCCCACTATTTTCCTATTAGGAAAGAATGGGAAGGGGAAATAGGGACACATAGAAAGGGGAAATATCCTCTTACTGGGCATCCCCTTCTCCGTTGATTAAAGGTAGGCAACGCATCTGCATTTGCGGATGTCTATGGGCAACACTTCGCTATTTCGGCGAATTCAGGTGCTTGTTTACCACCGTTTGATATTAAAAAAAAAGATTTTCATAAGAAAAATTCGTAGATTACTCACCTTATTTTAACTTTTAAAATTTTCTTATCTATCCTCTCCACATATCCATTGCCATCTTGATAACTATGTTCTTCATAATTCTGATAAGTGTATTTCTCTGGTATTTCCTTATTTTCTATTATATATTTAGCTTCAGGTAAACTATTATATTTTACATCTGTTACAAATCTCTCTTCAAACACTACTTCTTTATTATCTACATAAAATTTATCTGCGTAAACTTTTTCATCTGTGTATTCTCCATTCTGTCCCATATGCATTATTGGTTTAGGTAACGTTAATTTTAGAGATTTCTTCTGTGTTTGTTGTTTTTTTGCATTTTTATTTGGTGAATTACTTTTAGGTTTAAAATCCTGGAATGTGATAAAATGAAACTGTAATCAAACGTTACAAAAAAAATTTATGTCAGTTTATAATATAACAGACATAGTTAAATAACAAACGTGTTAATTTTACCTTAACTTAATATTTTTTTTACCTTATCTTTGTTGGCGTTCATTGTCCTCTTCTCTAAAGTTCTGAGTTCTTTAGAAAGTTCTCGAACAAGTTGTCCAGAGTTGAGGCACTTAGGTACATTATCCCGTTTTGCAGCATCCGTCTGTTACATTACAAATATCTTTTGTAGCCTCTTTCATAATTAGAATGATTATATTCAAGAACATATTAAGAAAAAAATTTAGAACATAAGTTATTATTTGCATGCATTAAAAATTTGATCTAAAAAACGACTAAACAACCACAAAAACACAAAAAATGTTGCTTTAAAAGCAAAAAGAGGTTCATTAAAGAATATTTTAGTATAGAACGGAATTTATGTAAGCGAAGAAATCAAAATATATATAAGAGATTACATACCGCTTTCAAGGTATGCCATTCTTTGAGAGCTGCGGCGAGTATTCGTGCGCCTCGCAACAGCAGTGCTGGGGGCGGAGCACCCGGCCCTGAGCCTGCGGAGAACCCCAGCTCACTTGGAGTGAACTCCTCGTCCTGAAAAGGAGTACAACTAAGTAACTAGTTACAAATTAAAACTAGAACTTTGTTAACAAGCAGCAAGATGGCGCTTGATATTATTTTTGCAATTTTCTCAACAGTTTTTTATGACATTTCTTAGTGAAAAGTTGTCAAATGTTATGCTTGTAGTTATTTATAACTATATCATAGAAACCAAGAAAGACTGAAATCAAAGACTTCTATTTTTAGACCACTAAAATTTTCAGGTTAGTCCTTCTATTTGCTATGCAAAATATTATTCGCATTAAAAAAAATAATCACACAATTATTTCTGACAGTACATATAACAAAAAGTTGACATTAAAGTGTTATATTTTTAACAGGGTAAATACAAAAACATCTACCCCTTTCGTTTTTGGTGTCAGGGAAGAAATCTAAAGATACCCTGCCTTTAGGTGGAAAGACAGGGTTATGTGGGATTCGACCCACTAAAACTCCCTCGGTGGCCAAACTCAAGTGCAAAAGAAGAGGATTCCGGGATCTCCAAGGAACACACCGGAACCCTCAACACTTTTTTCCCCAGGAGAGAATTCTTCCTGTGGCTCCACACTATAACGGTAACATAGGACCATTCTATGTTACCATCTTCCCGGGATCTATTACATTGGCAATCAGGGCCCCCACCATGATCGCTCACGACCCAAAACATCTATTACCTATAGGATTAAATTTCAGGTTGAATAGACAAACCTAAATTTCTCTGTAAAACTGTTATATAAGGGGGGGGGGGGGTTTATTAAATAATAATATAATGAAGATGATACCAGTGACTCCTCGTTATGTCGTCTGAGCAGCGTCAGGAAGTGTGCAGCAGCGTACCAGTGCATGGTCTCAAAGAGTGGATACCGCAATGTGGTTGGAGTCTCCGCACGTCTCTCCAGCTCGTACGATCTGCAACAAAGCGGTCTCTCTACACCACTCTCGATCGAGTAGATCCTGAAAAAGAATTAAATTATACACATTTTATATTATTATTATAATTCTATACATCATAAAAGTTAGAAAACAAAAAAAAAATTGAAAACACAAAAAATAAAAGCACCAAAAAAACCAACATGCATGAGTTTTTTTTTATTTTTTGTTATTAATGTGAGTAAAAAACTATTTCTAAAAAAACATTAATCCAAAAGATAGAAGTTATATAATTATATTAACTAATACTACACAAAAAAAACCAATATTTTCAAAAGAAAGGAAATATACAAAATATAACTATTTAATAAATAATTATTTAAAAAAAAGATATTAAATTTAACTAATTTAATTCATTTATATTCATCTAAAATCTTAGAAAAACACTGTTCACTCTATAAGTTATATAAGAGATAGAAATAGAGATAGAAGGAGAGAGAGTGAGAGTCGACTCACTGCAGCTGCATCTCCACAGCATAAGAATGTAGGAAGTTCCCTCCGAAGACCAGAGAGTCACAAGGAGTGAGCACAGCATGTATCCAACCAGCCGGGATGAAGAGTGTCTCTCCGGGACAAACTTCTGCTGTACCGTACCATTCTACCTAGAAATTTTACATCATACAGCTGTTGATAAACCTAAAGAATAAAATAAATTGCATTTTTATTTCACTTTAAGTTAAAAGACTTACTGCATCACCAAAGAATCTCTCATTTTGCTGATTGTTTGGTGTCCATTGTTGGTACAGAGCCAGGTTTGTTGACGTCGGAGGTATCAAATAGAATATCTATGAAACAAAAAAAATATTTTTTAATACAAATATACCAACAATATAGCAAATAACAATGATTTTTTTTAATTCCAACTCTTCATTTGGGTACTCACAGTCCTTTAGAATAAAATCTTACTAATATTATAAATTCAAGTGTTTAAATGGATGGATGTATGGATGTTTATTAGAAGGTATCTGCAGACCCCCTAAACGGATCTAGTTGAAATTTAGCATAAGTGTGGAACAAAATTTGCAAGAATATAATGTTTTTCTTAATTTTGTGCAAACAAGTAGCGGACAACAGCTACTTTGACTAAAAACTTAGAAATCTAATATTTGACTAATTTAATAAAACAAGTAAACAACTCGAATGAGTTTTTCCACACCTTACGTCCATGAAGCACATGATACCAGACGCTGGTACCACCAAAATCAATGTGGAAATCTGTATAGGAGCCCGCAGCGGACATGAGACAGTACTTCTGCACGCAGGGCTTCGGTGGCCGATCAGATGTAGGCCAGACTCGCTCCGCCCAGTCTAACGTGCGAGCTATAGAAGGTGGTTCCACTAAGGGAGCCATACTGGAAGAGAAATTAAGGGGGGCTAAAGTAAAATATTGATTGTATTTATCACCAAAGGGGTGGGGGTCAAAAAAAACATGACTAATGGACGACCCTTTGTCTGTGTTCATTCCGAGCTATTGTATTGTTAGGACTGTTGAGGGTAGCCACACAAAAGGTTTATAAGGAAGTATGCGCTGCTGCTCGAGGCAGTCTCTTTCCATCCGTCATTGTGGAACGTCTGACATTTTTGTTTATTTACGTTCTGTTTGAGTTTATACTACAGCGAGGATTATTATGAAGTAGAGTTAAATTCACTATTTCGCTGTTAGTTTAATTCTTTTAAAATACTTTTGCATCAAATATCTTATAGTATAAATATCTAGACCATTTAAGAGTGAAGTGTTGATAAATTCCTATTGATTTCAGAGTGATAAAAGGTCAAAGTTGGGGTTACTGTATTTTTTTTTTTAATTATACATCTTTATATTCCCATTACATGAAGCAAACAAATTGAACTGACTTCTTGAATTAAAAAAAAAAGGAATTTAAGACATTATTTATATCAAGAAACAATATAATGTAATTAAAAAAATACCCACTTGGTTTCGGAAAACTCTAAACTGAGAACATTGAGTACTTTCTCATCCCGATGTTCGGGGGGACTTTCAAAGTAATCCACAAAGTCTCCCAGGGGCATGCGCATTGTACTTTGTTTTCTAACATCAATTACCTCCACCTGTAAAAATAAATATATTTACATCAAGTCCACAACAGAGGGGTAGTCTAGAGAGGAGGAGGTCTTTTATATCACAACAAAAAATCTAGAGTTTTGAAGAGACAAATACATGTATAAACTGTTATGTCCCACCAAAAATATTGAAATCAATTAAAATCTATTTAAAGTAAATTCTGTGGCTTAAAGGGCCAGTAACCAGGCCATAAAATATGTTTAAAATAATATTAAAATCTATTCCATCAAAAATTTCTTTTTCCTACCCTGTGTAATACAGTAAAAAACATTATGACAATCAATATTAACCATAAAATTATTAAAGTTTAAAAATTAATTATTTATTACCTCTAATTGTGCACCACAAAACCTGAGCACCGATCTTACTGTGAATGTTGCGGGGTTGGGCACTTTGATATCCAAACCCTCAGGTGTATGGAATATCACTGGCCGTGTGAAACCTGTCAACCAAAATTAGGGTAAAACATATATTTTAAAGATAAAAGGAATAAATCAAATAAAAGAAAAAAAAAGTATGTTTATCTTAGCAAAATTTTGCTCTTACAGCCTTTGTCAGTTCACTCCTGGACATAGATCTTCTGTAATACTTTCCACATTAGGAATGCATTCCCTCATTAATTGAATAAATTTTTATTCTATATGCTTTTGCAAGATATGATGGTTTCAGCAAGATTCTTGTACACACAACACTAGATTCTTAAACATTCTTACCATTATCTTTGATGAATTCCTCTGTGAACTGGTGTCCCCTCATGCGCTGCAGTGCGGCAGGTGCGGGGCGGAGAGGCCTTGCGGCCAGTGCCCGCACCCATGCCGGAGACCCAACCTGCGAAGGTCGGGTCTCCGCACCCAACTCATATCGGTCCGCTCTGTGGTTGTTTGTTGGGATCTTTACTGAAATTTATTTTTCATATATTCTACAACTACAAGGCCATTTTTTAAACAAACATCATTAATTATATAAAAAAATAAAATTACATCTTTTTATATAAAAAGTATCAATTTTGCAGATCATATATCTATAAATATAACATTACAGTTAAACCTTGATTGTTTACATATTGGTTAAATAGGGTGAATAGAAACCAAACATCAAAAGCCTTTTTACATTGTAATATGCAAACAACTTTAATAACAAATAATTGTAGTAAATAAATGAAAAATCATTAAATATCCTGGTATTCATTTGTGTCTACTCATCTTGTGATTTGTATACTTAAAATTCTAATAAAAAAAATAACAAAGTTTCTTACCCTCTATGGTATAAATGCATTAAAATCAATTTTCTTCACATTGAATTGGATTTATGTTATTTAATGTGAGATGAAATTGTTAATTTTATACAATTTTATCAAAAACAAGGAAAGGAACCATTTAAGACTTGATAAAAAATAATATTAAACATATTGTGACAAAATTGCTCAGTAAAATGAGTAACATAAGCTATATTAATCTTACAATGTAATTTCTCAGTTATTTAGTTATTAATAAAATAATGCATTGAGGAAAATACTTTTCTGCTATCCCTTAAGCTTGTGCTTTTATTTTATAAGAAGTGTAAACTGTGAATTAATGTTTACAATATAAGTGATAAGAATAACCATTGACATATCCAATAATTAACCTCTCATGGAAGGAATGTTGATATGTACTATCTTTGTATACATCAGTTAAATTATTTAGCCATTAATCAAGATTGTAAAGTAAACGTTATCCTAAATGCATCATTAAGAATATCAGATGAAATGTGTAAAAAAATGTTTACTTACACACAGAGGGTCCATATGTCTGGGCGCATTTTGGACAATGATACTTGTCTATATCGTCCGAATGATATATCTTTACGTCCACACAACTGAAATTAAATATTCATAAACTTAGTATCAACTGTGTTAAATTGAACCCATGTATGAGTAATATTTCGATTAAAGTTAATATATAATTAGAAAATAAAATATTTATTTGTTTTTTACAAAATAATTCAGTGAAGCGCAATTGGAATATATCAAAAGGTATCTCTAAAAACTATTAAGACAAAATAAAAATAAGCCCTTTGTAAAATCCATGGTGACCACACATGTAAACAAAAAAATAAAACATTAAAACTCAAATTACACTGATGTGATATAACAAATTGCCCATTCCGGCAATATATTAATAGCGTATATTATGTTATAGTAAATAAATAATAATAAATTCCACTAAAACAATCACGACTGATATGATGGCCGAACAGCAAGGTGTCTGTTATGTTGAAACCACTATTTCTCACATACAACGAGAGTTTAACTGAAAACTTAATATCGTTACGATATTACCTTCCATGAAACCACTCGCGGCAACAATCACATTCTATCATAAACTGTCCAATGTTATACGGCTGACCACACAAACAATAGGTTTCCTTCGATGACGCCATTTTAATGGCGAATAGACAAACTTGTGTTTTCTTCTCCACGTCGCTTTGGGGTTACCAATACAAAAAATTAATGATAATTGCTAACTATAGACAACAAAATTGTGACGATTTCCGGCAACATAAAATTGTGCAACACCTCAGATGAAGAATTATATAGATATGGCATGCGCGTTCACCCGTAAGGGACAGATAGAGAGTACTATAGACTATACCTATATGTAAGTAAAAGGATTGGGGTTACCAGTTATTTGTTTTGTCCCGAAAATGAATAATTACGATATAATTTAATATAGACCAATTTATATATTCCCAATTAAATTGTAATTAATAAACGTAATAAATAAAAAAAACAATGCGTAATTTTTGTTTATGTGACTAAGATTAAGTAAACAGATTTTTTTAGTAATACTAGTCAGGTCATAAATTCTGTCACATGTTTAATATAAAATAATTGAAACAAGTTTATTCATTATGTGACCATTTATATACCAAAATGAACTTAACAAAACATAGATTCTTATGACACTAAAGTTTATTCAAAATGACATCCGTGATTTTGAATACAGGCCTTCAATCTGCTCGGCCAGTCGTCTATCACAGCACGAACGAGGTCCATGTCAATATCGGCGGCTGCCTTAATCAAGGATGTCTTGAGTGACTCCAAAAAAAGAATTTCCCGATATTTTTTTCCCGCGTACCGCTTCAACAAAGCGCGGCATCTCTTCAGTCTTAGGTCCATTAGACGAGCATTCAAACGATGTCCTATTTTTCTTCGATATGCACGAAGCCCTAAGTCTTCATAAAAAGCTACAAAAAACATACCAATATTATAGTCATATAATTTTAAATTACTCTGTATATCATTACAGTGAACACTACATGTAAAACTACTTAATATTAAACTATTTTGATTGTAATTTCTAAGAAACAAAATTTACATGGGACAAATTAAAAAGCATACTCTTTAAAATCAACGGGATAAGAAAGTATCAAATATTTAAAAACACAGCATATACCAGAATTAAAAACTTTTGAAATCTGTTGAAAATAGTATAAAAAATGTGAATTGTTTCATTTATTTACATTACACATACTATAATTTATTTCCCCTAAATTCAGGGTAATTTTTACAACAAGATGGTGGTATTATTTTTACGGGTAATAACCAACCAATTTGAAAAGAAGTTTAATATGGCCGCTTGTTTCCCAGATCTACAGTATATTATTTGACACAAATGACATCTGCGTTTGGGCGCATAATGTTCGAAAAATACTATTTTATTTTAGCTAATTTTACCCGTATTTTAACATATTAGTTATTTCAAAGACTGTAAAAAACAACTAGTTTGTATTTTCTTCCTTATTTTGTATGAATACATGTGAATAAGTGCGTAGTTTCAGTACTTACGATTGAAAGGTTATGTTTTTCTCTTTTCGCTGACTACGGCTTTTACAACCAACAATACAGCAGTATACCATGTTTTATGCACTTGATCTCACTAAAACTGTAATATCAAAATATTTTTGCACAATTACAGCCACTAAGTACTCACAATTTTCGAAAAATAGCACGAATGTCAAACTTTATTAGGGACAACCTAGGTTGTTTGTAGGGGACAACCTTTGTTCCAAACAAACTCCAAAGCCTGGTACGCAGAAAGAGACAGAAGATAGTTATCCCTGTCTTTGTCACGTCACAGGAATTAGGTATAACTGTATCTCTCTCACTCACGGTATTATTATTACCGTGTCATAGACTTGTGCAACACGTCTTGTGAAAAGTAGGTCGATGCACCAAAGAGTACAAAACGCACGGACTATGTATTTTACTTAGTCTTTTGTTAGATGGTAAATTTGGTATAAAAGGAAGTTAGAATAAATTCTAACTCAATAATCATTCCTTTGTAACTCACGATTGAGCTAAGAATAAAATTTTATTAAAATATTGTATTAAGCGAGATACGCCTGTGAATATTTTTTACTACATTTTCAGTATAATTTGGTTGCTATTCTGGTTTGTAAGTGTTTCTGTTACCTGTTTCTCGGCGGAATTTCCAAACCAATACGATTTTGGGTCCTTCAAGAAGCGAGCATACCATTTCCTTAAAGGCCGGTAAAGCATCTGCAGTTCCTCTGGTGTTGCGGATGTCCATGGGTGTTGTTGATCACCTCCGCTCGTTTAACCCTTGTCTTATATAAAAAAAAAACGAATATAAAAAATAATCGACACTTACATTAATTATGACATGGAAGACACTATTTATTTTTGTGGTTGGTAAATTCCGAACTAGAACAATAATTCAAACACCTATATATTCCTTCGTTAAAATCCATCCAATCAATTGGGTTTTATTTCGTAACTACAATAATCGTTAACCGAACCATGTCGAGGTATAAACAGCTAGTCCATTGTAATCTAAAAGTTAAATGAACTTTAAAACTCAATACTTCCTGGTTAGTTTTTGTATTTCGATTCTTTTTAATAAATGTAATTCCGGAAAATTTGAACATTACTACAAAGGATTGTGTTTTTTATAGTAAGTGCGATTTGGTCAATTGGTTGGTATTGAACACAATTAAATCTCAATTAGGTACGCAAGAATAAAAAGCAATTCGCGCGTGAACGAACACTTCAATGATTTGATTCAGTAGCTTTATTAGTAATTTTATTGGAATTTTATTAATATAACAGCCGCATGGATCTCCCTAAAATTTTGTATAGATGTAGAACATAGTCTAGAAGAACACATAGACAACTAATTAAGTTTTTTTTTAATTCCGCGCGGATAGAGTCGCTGGTGATAGCTAGTAAAATTATATAAAACATTTTAGGTTAAACATTCTTCTAGTATGTCACGAGATGGCACTGTTCTCATACTTTATAATTTGCGAGCAAAATGGTGTAAAACTTTTTAAAATAAATAAATTTATCTAACACTTATTAGAAATACAAATATTAGTCTGTTTATTTGCGTGCATAAAGTATTCATCATTGTTTTACTTCTAATTTAGAATAACTAACAACAAAAATAACGTTAAAAATAAACATGTTGAAATCATGTCTCTGGATTATCTCGAATTTTCTTATAATTACTGATATCATTTAAACAGCTCAAGAATCTCTAAAAGCAGACAAGACAACTGTCATCTATTGAACTTGCATTGCTGTAAGCATTAAAATGCTTTACGTAATTTCCTGGTTATTTTTTTCTAAATAAAAACTTATTTTTTATACTCTGTCAATTTAGTTTATATGAACAATAATTATAATTTAATAACGAATAAAACCATTATTCGCACGTTTTATTGAATACTTAAAGTTATGTTTGGACATTTACAGAATTAAAAAAGATTTGTATAGACTTTGAAGAAAAATAAATCATGCGGTCATTAATTGCAATTATTGGCTTCCATTGTTGTATGAATTTAATTATTCTAGGTCAAGTTCGAACAGTTCCAGTTCCCACATAACTAGCTAGCTTTTATATTTAAATCAAAATAGACTTTTGAATTAGCTGAATATGACTGAATTGTAGAAAAAAATTATAACTACAAATTGTGTTCACTTAACTGGAACATCGAGTCACGATATTTTTTGTAAAAAAATGTAGTGTGCTAAAATATTGTGTAATAACTTACTTGTTTTATATTAACACTCACGGCTGTAATTCAAAGGGGTAGACAGAAATTAAGAATTTTAATTTAAAGTGATTGTTACGAAAATAAGAGCGTTGTTAATTAACCTTCACTCGATTGCAACATGTTGAATATGGTATTTAAATGGAATTTATGAAGGAATGAAATCAAAATATTCGTAGCAATTAACACTCAAATTACGTAGGAAGACTTTGTCAAAATAACTTCTCCAATAATTATTTACGTCATCAAACAATTTTTAAAATAACTAGAAATTATACACAAGTTTGATTACTTTAAAGTTATTATTATTCCGAGACGAAATGTTAAGAAATTAAGACCAACTCTTTAATATCTTAACGACTAAAGTACAGATAAGTTACAATAGTCTAACAAAGAATATAAAAATCCTGGCATGGGAGCGCTTCAGTCGGCTTCTTTATTACATCACTTTTAATGTACGCGAAGTAATTAGCTCCATGTTTTTCAGCAACTTGATGAAAATTTTCATATTTATCCACGACCATTAAGAAGTTAGGTGAGACGTGAAGTTTCGTCTGATAGATGTAGATAAGTAGGCCTAATTTTAGTACTCTACCTTCCTACCCTTTTATTATAAGGAAAAGATGGGAAAAAGAATTGAATTTGACGCATTGGGAGTTGAAATATTCACTTTCTATACGTCCTTGCCTCTTTCTATCAAATGCAATTTAAGTGGATAAATATACTTATCGTCAGGCTATTCCTTAGACCTTCTATTTAATTCTGGGAAACGTATTATATAGTAGAGTTAGCCATCTTACGTTAATTACCCATCTAATCTTTTATTTACCAACTGTCTGACTGCAAAAACTTTTCATTTGTTACAATGTAAATACAACCTTGTTGTAATATAATTAACAGTGATTTTTATCTGGCAGTATCTGCTAGTGCTAAAATCGCAAATCATAAAGGTTATGTCACACGCTCAGCATTGTGCAAAACAGCGCCGTCTTGCACAACGTGTGACGACAACAAACAGACCCATCGTGATATTGCATGTGGTTATGTAGTGATGGTTGTTGATCGTTTATTCGGTTATCGACAGGAAAAGAACAAGTTTGACTTTTTCTATGACATCAAAATTACCCGGCTGATTTATCGTGGGTTTCAGAGACTAAAAATTTTGTATATAATATATTGTCATCCCTGTCATTATCTTTGACAAAACACGAATAACAATTGTTTTAAACGGAGACTTTTTGTTTGTGTTTTGGAAATTTGTTTTCTAGCCTAAACGGCTAAAGCGATATTAACGAATAGGGTGTCCTTCGTTTAAATAAGTATGATTTAATAACTAACGTGGTTCTGTAACTTTGAAATTGTACAAAAAAATCTACCTGCTAAATTGTCTTGTCCTACATGGGATCGTCATTCCAAAACCTCTTCTATCCTTTATCCTTTTCTAAGAACAGTTTGTTGTAACTAAAAGAAAAAAAAACTGTAAGCGATTTGAGAGCCTCTACCTTTTCGAAATCGATTAAAAAGGATAGATTGGATAGAGAAGAATAGGATTTCATCAAATTTCTCTTATTTCTTATTTAAAATATTATTGATTACTAGCTGTCGCCCGCGACTCCGTCCGCGCGCAGTTAAAAAAAAAACTAAATGGGTTATGAAAAATAGATGTTGGCCGATTCTCAGACCTACTGAATATGCTCACAAAATTTCATGAGAATCGGTCAAGCCGTTTTGGAGGAGTACGGTGACAAAACTGTGACACGAGAATTTTATATATTAGAAGATATTTTAGTGTATATGTAATTCATGAAAGAAACATACGTAACGCATACGACACTAGTGGCAGAGATTTCGCAAGTCCGATGCATCGAGTGGCCAGTCATTCGCCGTCGCGGGAGAAATCGACCGTCGACACTTTCCCCGCACTAGTGCACGTTTTAAAAAAAATAATAATATAGATAAAAAATTACTTCCGCGTTCGTGTGTTTACAGTTTTTTTATGTTCACGAATTTGTCAAATTGATTAAAAAATGTAAATTGTTTTTTTTTTTGGATTATTGGTGTCATATTTGGTGAGTTTATGTCATATTATGTCTATTATGAATTATACATACATATGATATTTATTAATTTAGAAGACAATTTATACAAACTTTTAAAAGCCGCATGCGCAAGCGCATAAAAAGACTACTGTTGTTTTTGTTTAAAATATTATAATTACTCTAATACTGGAATAGGAGTCTCATAATCAATATTCAAGGTCGTTAGTGACCTTCGCCGTGACCCATTATAAACCAAGAAAACTTCAAATAGTCATAAATTTTGATTTCTTAAACAATCAGAATACATTCCCACAAGTAAAATAAAATAAAACTAAAAACTGCTCTGTGGTCTCTATTACAAATACAAAACAAAAATATAATAATATGAGCTGCAAGCTCAGCCAGTATACCAGTATACCAGCTCCTCATAGCATAGCTAGAGCTCATTTCCATCCCGTACACCTAATTGTTTTGAATTTAATTAAAATTACAAATTATTGTTTCTCCCTTTTTAGTTAATTAATATTAACTGTGCCCGAAATTAAACTGTGACATTTATGGTTCAATGTCAGACTTTCTTTTAAAATTAACTATTGGGGACAAGGGCGAAGGAAGCCTGAGTACAGTAATCGTCCTTTAGTTCACCATTTTAATGATTATGAATGAAAATCTTTTTATTTAATCATTAAAGAGTTGACTATTGTATTAAATCACGTGGTAGCTCATTTCTAAACACATAGTCTACGTATTGATGTTCTACATCTTTACCAAATATTACCAAGATCCGTTGAACCGTTCTAGAGATACCTTCAAACAAACATCCATCTAAACATTCGAATTTATAATATTAGTAAGATTATAACCTTAACTTATAAACACTTATTAAACAAAAGAAATAACCCTGGTTTTTCTGAAGCAAAGATCCCCATTTAAAACATGTCGTCTCGGTTTTGTCAAACATAATGGCAGGGACAATAATATGTTTTATACAGATATTTTGGTCTCAGAAACCAACAGTAAGAAATGCATTTTATTCATTATGTAACAACCGCAATATTTATTTTTAAAATGACAACATCTGTATTGTTTTGGCGGATTATTGTGACAATAGTGTATGCTCAAAGGCGGGTGTAATCTCACAATGTTGTTTGTACACATCATTGATGCTGTTCATTACAAAAATAAAATAAATAATTGATATAAAAAAATAAAACGACCTTCATAGATAAACTTATATTTTAAAGATAATAAATCCAATTTCCTATAATTCAGAGTTCGTTGAACCTGAGATAATTTATCCACACAGTACCACACCTTCTCGGAAGCACTTCCGATGCATAGCTCACAGTCCTTGACAGTTAATTCACTGTCTGTTATCATATGATGGGATGAATAATAATAACACCCTGTATATATACATACATATATCATCTCAAAAAAGGTAATCGTTAAGTACACTTTATAAAAGACTTAATCATCGTAAAATTACTCGTGTTTTATTTATATAAATACGTGTAAGTTATTACAAATTAACAGTTAATATTATAAAGTTATCAGTCGCCCGCGATTCCGTCAGTGAAAAATTAATTAAAAAATAAACTTAATAAGTAGCCCATGTGTTCTTCCAGATTATGTTCTACATCTATGCCAAATTACATCAAGATCCGTAGAGCCGTTCCGGAGATATCTTCAAACAAACATTCATCCATCCAAATATTCGCATTTATAATTTCAATAAGATTGACCAGAAATTTAATAATTAGTTAAATTGAACGATAAAGTAAACTGAAACTATAGACTTTGTACGACATCTTTTGGATAGATTGGATAAACAAAATTTTCCTACTTAACTATTATTAATGCTCTACTTTAGTAAAAAGTTGAAAGTAACATAAAAAATAATTAACGCTACAGCTGACCTCACTATTAAATAACAAGAAAATTATGCATTAATTATGGCCTTCAATTATTATATAACGAAAACTCAGAACACGTTGTTTTAACAACTATATAAACGCTTTACCCCTTTCAATTGATAATACTTACTTGAGTTGCAATTTTTTCGTAATATACTTTTTCTTAATGAAATTGTTAATTCTATCTGTTCTGTTCTGTCTATGGTTTTTATTTATTTAATACGAATAATATTGACATTGTTTTCATAGATCTAGAGTTGAAATAAACTGTAGTTTATTGTTATAGTTTTCTGAAATCTTAGCGGCTCTTAACCTCACGTGAGTCGCTTCGCAATTTTAGGGTTAGTGAGGTGTAAAGATGGGTATAGACTAGAGCATTTACTTGTAACAAAACAACGAGCCGCTCTATGATATGTTGTTGTGTATCACCCTTTCACGAACCAGACGTGCTTTAGAAACTATGCTTTTACCTGTATCATATCATTCGTTAAAACGTTACATTACATAGAAATGCTTGAGAAAATGCTCTAGTGTATATTCACCTTAACGGAATAGGGGGAGGGAACTGCGCAGCGCGCACCGTGAGCGGCTAAGATTTTTGAAAAGAGTTATAAACAACGCGTGCTGGAATGTTGTAAGGCAATGACCATAATATATACATTGTGCAGAATTTCTATTTTAAAATATAAAATCAGCGAATTTGAAGTTACACGCGTCACGTTGTTTTAGGTGAATGTCCTATATTTGGTAGTCGTTAAATGAAATACAAATAAAAAAACGTCTAAACGTGCTCTGTTCATATTACATATAAATCAGCTATTTTCCTAATTGTTTACGTTATATTTATATGACACGAGTTATATTGATATCTTTCTAAATTTATATTAACTTTTACATGCAGTCAATAAACACATATGTTATTAACAAAAGACTTCAACGCATGTTAATATGAAACAAATTGATTTTCTAATCCTTACTAATCTTATAAATGCGAAAGTAACTCTGTCTGTCTGTCTCGCTTTCACACCAAAATCACCGTACCAATTTAAATGAAATTTAGTACACAGATAGTTTACAGTCTAAGAAAGGAGATAGGCTACTTATTAAGTTTTCTTTTTAGTTCCGCACGAACGAAATCGTGGGCGAAAGCTAGTTCAAAATGAAACGATTCAATTGTTTTTACACTTTGATTGTAATTTTGATAAAATCGACTATGAATAAGATTTAATGATAAAAAATGATGCGCATTAATGATTCATAATTACTGTAATTATCATTAATTAATAACGAGCAAGTTATTAAGAAGTGACGACTTATGTCCTTCAGAAGTACTGCTAACTGACATTTGCATGTTGCAAGATATCATTTTACATATAAAACGAGCAATCTCATAAGAAACATGGTAATTTTGTGATTAGAAAAAGGTAACCTTTAAATCCTCACCCTCCTTTGTTCCGTCAATTTCTTGGATCCTTAGTACTATTATACCAAGTTAAATTTGTATACAAAATCATCATCATCAACCTGCCCTTATCCCTATGGAGGGTCGGCACAGTATGTACTACTCCTCCATACATCTCTATCAGCCGTCATATCTGAATTTACCCCCTTCTTACGCATATCCTCTTTCACACAATCCATCCATACTTTCTTTGGTCTTCCTCTACCTTTATAGCCATCCACATTCAATCTCATTACTTTTTTATTTATATGATTATCATCCCTCCGCATAACATGTCCAAACCACGCTAACCTTCTGCTCCTCAATTTCTCGATAACTGGCGCTACTTTCATATTGTATACAAAATAATTTACAGAATACGCCCATTGATAACGCCAAATGTAATGTAAAAATAGGTAACATTAATAAATGGTTTGTATTACTCTTTTATTTTTTTACAGTATTTGTTTTAATTTTAACCAATTTTTTATTCAAATAACTACTCAAAGGGCATAGCAAGGATATTCATAGCTCGTTTTTGTAACGCCATCTGTCGTACGTAAAGCGTAACAACAAATCACTACAAATATCAAATCGGCAAATGACGTTACGAAGGCGCGTATTTCAATTATTCGTGGCTAGACCCACTTCACATTGCTTAAAGTGACCATATTAGACACATTTTAAGCATTTGCTATCATGACTGGATATAAACCATCATTTTATTTGTTAACTAGCTGTCGCCCGTGGTCCTGTCCGCGCGTTATTGAAAAAAACTTAATACATAGCCTATGTGTTCTTCAAGACTATGTTCTACATCTGTGTCTTTCAGCAAGTCCCCTTGAGCCGTTCCTGAGATAGCTTCTTACAAACATCCATCCATCCAAACATTCGCATTTATAATATTAGTAAGATAAGAAGTAAGATAGCATATTTAAAAAAAATAATCTTAAATTACTTCTAAAAATAGTGGAAAGTGGAAGCTATTAAATATGAGATTCACGGAATATGGTTACAATTTATAAAATACAATAATATGGGTAGTAGTTGCTATATAAAAAAATGATAAATATAACAAAGTATACAACACTTGAATAGACAAGTAACATTAATACAAAGCGCAAAGTTGTTTGTATTACATAACAATAACATTTTCACCGCACCGGTGCCGTCACCAGACGATCACATGTGAGTCAACTCGTTCTTAATTAAATGTCTCACGAAAGTTTTTTTATATTATACGGTGGTAAACGAGCAAGCGGCCACATGAATTCGCCGAAGTGGCGAAGTGTCGTGAACTACATTTCTCTGTATGCTGTAGTCACGAATTGTCTACTGTGAATATACGTACCTACACACGCATGTGCACACGTATCTGAATCGAAGTACCTACGTACTTCGTCGATCTAACTCTAAATCGGGCTGCACCCGTCACTTAATCGAGATACCTACGTATCCCGTCGATAATAACTCTAAATCGGAATGCATCCATCACTGAATCGAGATACCTACGCATCTCGTCGATCTCTATGTAAGATGAACATTCTCAAGCAGGGGTTTAAAACCCCGCCAATCTCTGTCTAAAATGAACATCCTAAAGCAAGGGTTTTAAACCTCGCACATGTCTAAGATAAACATCTTAGAGCAAGGGTTTTACAACCCCACAATGTCCTCCAGCACCCCTTACAGCCATCCCTGTCCACACGGTCTGAATAACTCTGATTAATATGAACAAACAACTCACCGCAGTGATACTTACACGACGCAGTAACATCGCATATAAACTGTACTTCTGATATTAATGGCAATTGTTTAATCGCTTACCAACTGGTTTTCTGAATCATAGCTTACCAACTGTAACTCTGAATCAAAACTGAATTTCAATCTCTGTGTGCCCTTTTATATTATTCAGCCAAAGTGAGTAAAACATTACCCTCCACAAATGAAAATATTCTGAAGTTGACAGGAGCAAAATGTTGCTAGTTCAAATACTTAGTTTTTTACCGAACTAATTCGCGTGCGTTCGCGACACTCCCGCCACTAGGCAAGGGACAACAACATGAATTAATGTTAAAGCGTAATAAAACAATGTTTACAATCACAGGAGTTTCTTACTGACTTTCTAATTTGACTACTAACTTTGTTCATCAAGAACCAATTCTATTAAAATGCTTACACAACAGCTCACCCTCATGGCTGTTGTGAAATTAATTCCACTAAAAATGTCCATACAACAGCACACTATGTCTTGAATTAACCAACACTTGTCAAGATTTGAACTTTGAATTCTTGTCTAACATTTTTGAACATACAAATATTCAACATTATTGTTCTGACATCTTAATGGATTTACTAGATTTTACATTTGTGTTAAATCTACTGGCCTGGCAAACATGCTTTTCAATATCAACATAAAGTAGCAAATGATAAAGAAACAAAATTCTAGAAATAAACATATTTCTTGAAAGCATCTTGATAGTCATAATAATGGCAAGGTTATCCCTGAAACCCTGTTATCAAGCAACCAATATTATGGGTACTGGCAACAAGTGTAACAACATAAATAATTATGTAAATCTTGATATTTATTCTCCAGTGCAAGGTGTGCAAATGCACATTAAATGTAATATAAACTACATTCTATAACCACACAGTTGACTTAACAACAGATTGATATAAAGCAGTACAAATTACCAAAGAATGTAATTTTGTCTGATGATAATTTCAATGTACCTGAAAAGCTTTCATTACTTATAGGAGCTGATGTATATTTTACCATACTTTTGAATGGTAATATTAAATTGTATAATGGCCCTGTCTTACAAAATACACTCTTGGATATGTGGTGGGAGACACTGTCTCTAATAACTCATCAAGTAAAATGAAGTTCAAGTGTCAAATTTTGCTATTTGTAATCCTGAAAAACTAGAAAACATTTCAATTACAATTTTATTGCTAATATATAAATTACATGTCATACAAGTAAAAGCTATAATATCTATTATACAACAGTTTTGGTTGAATGAAAAAGTGCCAGAGGTATCAATGTGTAATCTGGAATAAATACCAACAAAAGATATTTCTTTTAAACACAAACTAAAACATCATCATTAGGTGACTATACTCATTACACATGTACATTAAACTGTGACCTGTATCTTTACAAATTGGTTAAAGATATTCATTTGTACTTTAAGGCTATGATTTCCTAATAAGTAGTTATAGGTTTAAAATGGATTGAGCTCACCATGTTTCCTGTGTTATAGTCATCGTCTGATAGTCATCAACATGATTTCTGGTTTCCTGCTTATTAAGAAGACTTACATGACAGGAGCATCGTTTCAAGTTCAGTTGCTATTTACTCACAATTCTTCAACCAAAGGTATTTCCTTGGAGTCGCTCAACATCTTTAAACATGTCTCTCATGTTTAGGGGTAACTAAAACCTGTACAACTGAGTTGAATATTACAACAATGCCAATCTTAAGGAAACAACTATATTAGATTGAGATAGAACCCACAAGGTCCTCCCCATTTCTGATTTACAATGAAATTCCAGAAGTATTCAAAAAATACAATCTGACAGCGGAACATCTTTAACAACTTCACAAAATTTTACACAAAAGCACATCTTCTTGGCTTATTAAACTAATTCTAAAATTGTCATATAGTAGCACATCTACATGATTGTTGGAAGGTCTGTTCCTTGGTCCTGTTTGGTCTGTCTGTTCTGAAATTGTTCATATGAAAGGTCACCTATATGACTGTTAACTGTCTATACAATGGCACACCTACATGGCTGTTAACTGTCTGTCTAACAGCACATCTACATGGCTGATAACTGTCCATCCAACAGTACACTTACATGGTTGTTGTGACATTAAATTAAAACAATATCAAGGATAACCAACTCTGTTAATGATTATTTCAAACTGATTGAATTGATATCTGTAAATTAAAACAATATAATAGATAGCTAACTCTGTAAATGATTATATCAAACTGATTTAATTGACATCTGTTCCTGGGTTCCATCTGAAAGATATCCGGCGCACCTCCACCATGTCGTGAACTACATTTCTCTGTATGCTGTAGTCACGAATTGTCTACTGTGAATATACGTACCTACACACGCATGTGCACACGTATCTGAATCGAAGTACCTACGTACTTCGTCGATCTAACTCTAAATCGGGCTGCACCCGTCACTTAATCGAGATACCTACGTATCCCGTCGATAATAACTCTAAATCGGAATGCATCCATCACTGAATCGAGATACCTACGCATCTCGTCGATCTCTATGTAAGATGAACATTCTCAAGCAGGGGTTTAAAACCCCGCCAATCTCTGTCTAAAATGAACATCCTAAAGCAAGGGTTTTAAACCTCGCACATGTCTAAGATAAACATCTTAGAGCAAGGGTTTTACAACCCCACAATGTCCTCCAGCACCCCTTACAGCCATCCCTGTCCACACGGTCTGAATAACTCTGATTAATATGAACAAACAACTCACCGCAGTGATACTTACACGACGCAGTAACATCGCATATAAACTGTACTTCTGATATTAATGGCAATTGTTTAATCGCTTACCAACTGGTTTTCTGAATCATAGCTTACCAACTGTAACTCTGAATCAAAACTGAATTTCAATCTCTGTGTGCCCTTTTATATTATTCAGCCAAAGTGAGTAAAACATTACCCTCCACAAATGAAAATATTCTGAAGTTGACAGGAGCAAAATGTTGCTAGTTCAAATACTTAGTTTTTTACCGAACTAATTCGCGTGCGTTCGCGACACGAAGCGACGGCTGCATATAGACATCCGCAATTGCAGATGCATTGCCTACCCTCAATCGACGAAGACGGAGACGCATAAAAAGAGAATATTTAACCTTCCTATGCATCTCCTCCATCAAATCCACTTCTCCTTACCATCCTTTCCTTATAAGTAAAGGGTGGGAAGGGAAAGAGGACTAAAATTAGTAGGCCTCCGGTAGTTTAAAAACATTTTTAACCATATTTTTCCATTGTTATTTTGCGCTGCGATACAAAGATTAAGAACAATTATATAATCAAGTACATCAAGATTATATTTAACTGTGTTAAAATGTTTTGTCACAGGTTTTCCACAATATAAGCCAACTATTACTTTTAACATTTTACATTTAGAACTCAAAATTAAATCAACATTTTTTTTTGGTCGTTGTATACTGAGCATTGACGTAATTACGTTTTAAAAATAGTGAAAAATTAAATGCATAATGAAGTAAAATGTGACTGGACAAGAATTATTCAATGTAACCAAGTAAAGATGACGTTTTGACATATTACTTATAGTTTTACAATTTACCTGTTTACAACAATAAAAGAAGTATTTTCCAAAAATAGACTTAATTAAATGGCATTTTGATTATAAATATTATTTAAGACATAATGGAACGTAAATTCAATATAATTTAAATGTTAGAAAAGACTATGAAGATAAAAAATTGGAAGAACGCTTGAAATGTTAATTCCAAGAAAATGCCCGAATTAAGCACTAAAGCCTAACCACGAGATTATATGGAGTGTGTAAAGCTATTATGTATCAAGCCACAAAATGTGCGTAATTGAACTTTGAATGCAGTTTAGTTACAAATTTCATAAAGAACACGGCCGTATTATTAAAAAATACGGTCTACTATAATTTTTTTTATAATTTGATGGTTACATTATTGCTTAATTCACAATCAAACTATTGTGTTTAGCGTTTATGTGTTATGCTGCATAAAAGGATGAAAAAAAAAAGATTTTTGTCAGTTGATCAGAGTCAGAGCGCTTGACTCTTGATCCAAAGGTCGTGGGTTTGTTCCCCGTGAGGGGTCACTTTGTGTGTTGATTTTAGACAAAGCATCTGCATTTTCCGATGTCTATGGCCAACGGTCGCTCGCTATTTCGACGTATCCAGGTGACCGTTTGCTCGTTTGCCACCTTTTGATACAAAAAAAAATTGCAAACGCTCGGTTCAATTATTATTTTACCGTCCCTTAATCGATACCGTCCGTTGATCAAATCGTTTAGTGTGGTAACACCCTTATTTATTATTTTATTTTCAAACTGGTAATGTTTCTCTGTAAAATATTACTTAAATTGGCTGCTCGTGATATCTTGTTTCCTTTTTAGTATTCTAATATTACTTATATTAATAAAACTAAATTAATAAAACTTGATTTTAAAGGATTGTTTTTTTTAGGCAACAACAACTCCTAAATACATACTTTATTCATAACGAATGTTACTTACTTCATAAATTTCTTAAAATCTAAACATGGATTTAATTTAAATATAATACATAAAAACTAAAATATGTCATTAAAAGGTGTCCCTTTAGGCAAGGTTCCGAAGATACTGGTAGCGTTCCCCCTTTGAATGGCTAGACTAATTCTTTGTCCGAGGTAGCTGCCAGCTCTTCGGTCTCCTGTGATGTCGACTAACCTTTTTGCTGTTTCCTTAAAAAGCCTGTTTCATAAATTCATAATATGTTTGATACACTTTTTCTAAATGTAAGCTCAACTCTAAATTAATCATTCATATATCAAGCCGCTTTAAGACATTTTTGCTAAACTCGTGGAATATAGTCCGAAAGACATAGGCTACTAATTAAGTTTTTTTTAATTCTGCGCGGACGGAGTCACTGCACACTGCCACTACATACAGCTAGTGTCTAAATACACATCGAGGGGTGAAAGGCTATTTGTTTTAAGCGACATTTTTTGCGATATTGACTTATATATATATATATTCGGAATCAGGGAATTTTTCTGATTCTGAATTATATATATAAGTCAATATCGCAAAAAATGTCGCTTAAAACAAATAGCCTTTCACTCCTCGACATGACATTATAAAATCTGGGGAATAAACATTTTGGAAAATAATAAAACTAAATCTACGAATTTCTAAAGCGTCATCTTAAGCCGGGGTTACAAGGATTGTGGCGTTGGCGCCCGGGTTTTATGGGCGCCAGCCACTAATTACTACTTTTACGGGAAGCAGACTGACAAGTTAACACGCTTTCTTAAACCTCAACAAAATACGATGGTAAAAACAACTAAACGTTGTATTGAAACATGAAAGCTAACAGTACTATATTTTGTAAGGAACTAGGAAGAAAATAAAAGTTAATTACATTAGTAGGAATTTACTTACTATATTTTAATATTACGTGTACTAATGCAATGTTCTTATTACTTTTGATTTATTTCCTCGTTCGTTTTATTAACCCGCGCTTTTTAGATCGGCCATTTTGTTTTCAAGGTCAACACGGAGGGATATAACAATGTCGTCTGTACGTATTAGGTTTAGTCTGTGCCTGACGTCCGTTTAGTGGTTGACAGAAAATGGGAAATTGTGCCCTTAAATAACTAATTCAAATAAGTGATTATATTTTGTAGAAGTGCTATTTTATATGGTAATTTTTTAAATTTAAATGTTTATTCAAATCCTTATCTAAAATAAATATTTAATCGAATAATTATAAATAATAATATTCACCCCTATTAAAAACATGACAGAAATAAAGTTAAAGTAGGTAATGATAAAGAAAAAAATAGTGCGTTCTGAGTTTTTTCATGACACAAATTTATATTTTTTAATTAATTCTGGAATATTATTGATTTGGTAATACAAAGAACAAGTAATTAAGTTATTGTTAAATGATTTTGTCTTTTATAGTTATCTTGACTGAAATAATAAAGACAATTATTTCATTTTAATTCGAATAATTTCTACACAAAATTAATTAAATAATTGTAACATATTCCTAGTTGTTAAAACTGATATCTAAATACATATCAGTTGCATTTTCGAAGGCCTGAAAGTTTGAACGTAAGATAGAAATCAATAACCTTGATCGTTATTGAATAATTAAGTGTAATAACTTCCTACTTTACTATTGTACTCATGTATTTATTTCCCCCCATAGAATTGTGTGGTGGAAAAGTGGAACTATTGTATATAACGGTGAGTTTCCACCGCAGAAACATCTGTATAAAACATATTGCTGTTTAGGTTTTTTGAGGAGGATGATATGATGTTTTTGCAAGTAGAAATTCAACTTTGACGCGTCGTTTCTATCATATTGATTTCTTTAAAGTCAGTTTTTTAGATTTCAATTAATTTTATGTTGTATTCTGTGACCTTGATAATAGTTGGTTATTCGTAATAAACAATGCAAATATTGCATGCACGTGATATGTACCAAATATATATTTTTTTGTTGTTACATACAAACATTTAATTTTACTAATTGTATATATAGATTAAGTTTTTCGAGTAAAACAAATTTTGAGAACTATTTTAGTTAAATTTTATCTTAGTACGAGAAAATTTCCTATAATATGTCAGAAGACGACGAATATATACTAATACTAGCTGTCGCCCGCAACTCCGTCCGCGCGCAGTTAAAAAAAAACTAAATGGGGAGTGTATGGGCTATTTTTCATACCCATTTAGTTTTTTTTTTAACTGCTCGCGGACGGAGTCGCGGGCGTCAGCTAGTCAGATTATAAACAGACTAGATTTCATTGTTTGTTTGTTTGCATTGAATTAACTCAGAAACTACTGAACTGATTTGTAAAATTCTTACACTTTTAGATAACTTCACTATATCCAGACGATAGGCTATAATTATTACTACGTTTTTTATATTTCGTACGGATGATGTCTGTTGGTTATGTATATTTGCGGTTCGTCGTGTTTGTCTTCATGTGCAAATACGCCATTAAACAAGTTTCGCGGTTTAGCGAAATTTCTCCTCCGGTAGTAGTGGACAAAACTGTTCATAATGTTTGACAGTTGGTAGATTTTTAGCACAGTATAATATATGTAGATTTTACGTAACTAAGTCTACTTACTTATTTAAACACAATATTGAATATTGACTTTCTGGACAACTTGATTCGATATATTTGTTCTGCCTCAAAGTCATTTATGTAAAATCAATAGAAGGGGAATTTCGAACCAAACAATATGCTAAAAAAACTCTACAACTGGTAGAATTTTGGTTGTCTACTTTAAGGCCCTTCTACACAAGGCGACGCAGGTTGCGCGCGCTCCGTACAAACAACGTCGAATCGTCGACGCGCATCGTTATTCGTTCAGTTCAACTGTATAGATTTGCTTCACCATCTTGACAAATAAGTTTCGAACAAACTAGCTTTGGTGTTACGAGATAGAAATGTCAGCGACAAGAATCGAGATGTGTGGAAAATGTACATTGCTTGTGTACAAAGTGCCTTATAGGTACTTTGTAACAGATTGCGGTACCGGCGATTATGTGAGATTACTTAAAAAAAATATGCTTGTAATGTCTGCTCTATAACTAGTGTCTTTTAATATAATATTTAAATTTATTTGTTCTGTCCCTAACTTACCTCACCTACGCTGTCAAATACAATAAGCATTTTATAAATACGATTGAAAATCAATATTGGGGGGTACAGACAAATACATATATTTAGTTAGTTAAAATTTAGATTAAGGAATCTAATACTACAAATATATCTTTGTTGAAACGTTACATGACCATTTCATAACGTTCATAAATAATTTCATACAGGTTCATAGGAAAGTAAGACGACCTCGTATTGTACAGTGCTCCATTTAGTTATTCCACGTCAGTCCACCCTTCGTTACCATTCAGTACGGCGTATACAATGCATGTTGAAACTTGTTCGTGCACTGTATCTTTTTAATTCACTTCTCTAATATTTGCAATAACTATAATAACATGACGAGTTTGTCTGAATAAATTAACCGGTGGTTATTAACAAAAAATGCAATCTTTAGATGAAAATATTAAAAGAAACTTGTTTTTAGCTTTTATACTTAGTAACAGTCTAAGTAGCTGATTATGTAGATAAAAAACTAGAAAAATAATAAGAGCCCGATGCAAAATAGTTCGTCAAGTGTGAAATTTATTCTGTGAGATTTTTTCTAACGTCATTATTTTCGTATATCTATGTAATTTTTTATTATTATCATTTTTTTAATTTGCTTTCCATATTTTACGCTTTGCACTTCTTTCCATACTAGACGAACTTTTTTTTGCATCGGGGCTCGTAATAGTTGTATCAATGTTTCTAAATGCAATTATTTGATGATTCTAGGTGCAGCACTACATGAAGGGCCAACGAAATGAAGCCTTTCATTAAACAGGTAAGCAATGCAGGTTTTTTTTTTATATTATAAGGTGGCAAACGAGCAAACGGCCGCCTTGATTTTGACGCAATAGCGAGGCGACCGTCGCCCATAGACATCCGCAAATTCAGATGCGTTACCTACCTTTAATTAACGGAGAAGGGGACGCACAGAAAGAGGATATCTCTTCTTCCTATGCGTCCCCTCTTCCGCCAAATCCATTTCCCCTTCCCATCCTTTTCTCTATAGGAAAGAATGGGAAGGGAAAGAGGACAAAAATTAGGCCTCCGGTACCACACTCATCAGACGAAACGCGGAATTGCTTCCACTTCACGACTGTCTTCTGTGTGGTCGTGGTATTGCACCGGTTGACCCGGCCAATTCGTGCACCCAACAAATAATGTTATTGCGGGATCTACCACTGTTTAAGATTCTTGACTACATTTATCTCACATGTGCCTAAAGTACGAGTGCTATGGCATTTAATATGAATATATTAACTCTGCCCTGAGGGTCTAGTACGAAAATTTGCGAGAAAGTATTAGTAAAGTCATTCACAAAACATGTCAAAACTAAAATGAGATTTAATGTTCGTAAGAAACGGGATTCTTACCACGATTAGGCTGTTACGAACATTATATTAGTAAAAACCACGAAAGTTTAAAGTTATATATAAAATGAGATTTGTCGTTGTACTGTACACCCCATACAAGTCTCATGCAAATTTTGTCGATGATGTTATGAAAACGCATGTCGCAAAGACTCATAATAGACCCTCTGATTTCACTTTTTTGTCTTTCAAATATTTCTTCACACTAGCTCTGAAAAGGTTTATGAGCGAACTATAGGTCAAAAGGGATATTTGTATTTGCAGGCGTTCGTGGTATCCGGCGCGGCGCTGAACATCGTAGGTCACGGTTGCGCCCACGGCTTCCCTGCCGTACTGTTCGCACAGCTGAAGGCTGACGGCGGACCAGTCACACTCACCGACCATGACACCTCCTGGATAGGTGAGCTGCGTCTTCTTGAATTGATACTAAACTCTTGGTACTGTCAAAGAAAGAAGCTTCTGTAATCTGTTAATAGTGTCTTCTTTTACTGGCCATAAATTTCACGATGTGCTTTTCCTCAATACGCGGACTTATAAGTACTAATGGTTGCTCATTATTCGTAATTCGAAAAATTCGTAACCTTTTTTTTAAATAAACTTTATGTAATCACTTATTTCACGTTCAACAGTCCATGCAATTTCCTTAAAAAGGGTACATACAGAGTTTTGGTTTCACTTGTTAATGATCTATGAAATATGTACCTACAAGTTCTTTTGTTTCTGTTATTAGTAACTAGTGTAATGGACCATTGTAACGAAGGTTATTATTGTTTGGTGAAGGTTGTTTAGTATATTACTTATTTAATAATAATAAATTGTTTCTTAATTTCAGCGTCCGTTGTGGGTGTGATGGGCATCGTTGGCAACTTCATATCTCCAATCCTGATGACGAAGTTTGGACGACAGAAGGCTCACCTCATCAGTACCGTGCCGGCCCTCCTCGGCTGGATTGTCTTCGTCATCGGCAATACTGTATCAGCTTTCATTCTTGCCAGACTGTTACATGGCCTTGCATTAGGCTTACGAACACCATTAGCTGCTATATTAGTAGCCGAATACACAGAGCCGAAGTATAGAGGAGCATTCCTTGGAACTTTTGCAATATCTTTAGGCCTAGGAATTTTATTATCCCACGTCTGGGGTGCACATTTAACATGGAAAATTACGGCTGTAGTTTGCTCTATGTTCCCATTAATAGCAATGACTATAATAAGTCTCTCACCAGAATCTTCGAGCTGGTTAGTATCGAAAGGAAAGTTCGATGAAGCTAGGAAAGCATTCGTTTGGGTTCGAGGCAACGGAGAAGCGGAGAAACAGGAATTGGAAGCATTAATCAAAGCTCAGGAAAGAGAGCAAATATTGGAACATAATACAATTAAAGTTATCAAGAAGTTTAGATGGAAAAATATAATGAAGTCAATTATAAATACTCTGAAGACAGTGTTGAAGATATTTAAGAAGAAAGAATTTTATAAGCCCTCTATTATAGCTATATGTATGTTAATAGTGTTTGAATTTGGTGGAGCGCACATGGTGCCCGCGTACGGAAACTTGATCCTTCAGGCGGTACTGGATAAGAAAGACTTGAGTGACGTCACATGGCAGTTTACTGTGATAGATTTGTTAAGAACAATATGTGCGTTATTAGCTATATTCTTACTGAAGACCTTTAGACGTAGGACGATATTGTTTTCAAGTGGTGTTATGACTGTATTGTCTTTGAGTGCTGTATCAATCTTTATGTATTTAAGAAATGCGGGCGTTTTCGCTGAAGGTTGGATGTTGGACGTGGTCCCGATGGGTCTGATGATTTTGTATACATTGTCATTCTGTTTAGGATTAGTTCCTTTAAATTGGGTGATATGTGGAGAAGTGTTTCCATTAGCATATAGAAGTCTGGGATCAACTTTGTCTACGTCATTTTTGACACCATCTTTTGTCGTATCTATGAAGACTGCGCCACATTTGTATACTTCTATAGGTGTGGAGGGAGCCTTTTTAGTATATTCGGCAACTCTGACAGTCTGTTTGTTGATAATGTACGCATTGTTGCCGGAAACAAAGGATCGTACATTGCAGGACATTGAAGAAAGTTTCAAAGGTAAAAAGAGTGGTGATGTCGAAACTCAACTAAGTCTTATTGTTAAGGAAAATGTAACAAATTGAGTTACTTTAGAAGTATTATTTTTAGTGAGAGTAGTTAAGTATACAAATATGTTTAAATTTAAATTATACTTAAGAATGTACAAAGAAAAAATAAATGATTTTATAGTTTTTAATTTCATTTTTATTCTTTAAACATTTAATAGACACATCAATAATTTATACCGCAAGTAGAGCATGTAACATTTTGCTATCTATCACACAATAACAAAATGAAGTAGCTAATAAAAACCAATTACTAAAGTAAAATAATTTTTACATGTAAAAGCAAACTTTACATAAGGTGGCAAACGAGCGAGAAGTCGCCTGAATTTGCCGAAATGGCGTCGCGAATGTTACCCATAGACAACCGCAATTGCAGATGGGTTGCCTACCTTTAATCGATGGAGGAGGAGACGGACAGAAAGATATTATTTCTTATATGTTCCGTCAAATTAACTTCCCCTTCCACGAAGGAAAGAGTACTATAATTATGACTCTGGGACACAGTTCCGGAAATTAGGAATTACTTCCACATCAGGCTTTTTTTTTTTTTTTATACAAGGAGGAATGCTTAATGCATACTCCGTGCCTCGGGGAAGACACGCGAGTTATGTGAGATTCTCTCCCCGAATGGGAGCATACCCACTAAACCTCCTTGTTCCCTCATGGCCATACTGTGGGGCGCCACGGGATCGCGTGAGCTTGCCACCGCGACGCCCCACTGACCGCCCCGGGTGGGCCCTCTCTGCGCCCCCAAAGGGGCGCTGCGCCCTTAGACGCTCCTCAAGACGACACCGTGCAATGCAGGTTCGGAATCCCCGCCTCCCCCGCTGGTGCCGCCAGGGTTTATAGAGACCCACCTCTTGGCCCCCGTCTTGATCAAGACAGGGGCCCGCGGTCCCGGTGAAGATGTTGAGCCACCGGGATTACGCGCTGGGACGCAGGATCACACGCCATCGAGTGACAGCTCTGTAAGCAGAGTGTCACCGAGGTCGTGCTCCCACGTCCCGACCGGCGGCCACGACCCAATGGGTCGCGCCCCCTCCACTAGGCTTACCTTCCCCTTTCGCTGCCCTGAAAAGGGGCAGCTACTCGGTTTGGGTTCACCCTTCCTCGTTGCTGCGGACCCACAAGTGGGCCCGCACCCTAACCTAACTAACCTAGCTTAATCTAGCCTATTCTACCTAACCTATAGGTTCGCCCTCCCCTTTCGCTGTGGTCATTCCAGCTACTCAGTTCGGGCTAGCCTAAAAGGCGCTCGCCATATGGCGAGGCGCCGCCCTCGTTAACCTAACTAAACCTAGCTTACTCTAACTAACCTCTAAAGGCGCTCGCCTAATGGCGAGACGCCGCCCTCGGTGGCGAGCCCACAAGTGGGCCCGCTGGGGGGCTGTGGCCGGCGCGGTGAGCCGGCAACCCCGGTTGCCTGTGTATACATATGTGTACATATATATACACACGGCTGTCGGCAAGCGGGGCAACCGGCCCAGCCACCAACCCCAACCCCTCATCCTAACCTAACTAACCTAAGTTATCCTAGCTAACCTACCAGTGTTTGGTTCGCGGGGCCGAAGCCCTACCCCGGCACAAGGCCGGAGCGTTCCCCTATCCACCACCCGGGGACGCGCCACGTCGGAGTTCACCTCTCCGCCCACTCGGACAACCGAGCAGGTCCGTGGTTCCACATCACGCCTGTCTTTTGTGTCGTCAAGGTATTGCACCGGGCGAGTCGACCCATTCGTGCAATGGATATTGTTGCTGGAGTCTACTACTGTTAAAAAACTAAATCTGAAAATCCTACTCACATAAATTTTGAAGAAAACAATACGTTTGATTGCATGTCCAACTTCAACGGTGACAGTTCTTCAGTATTTTTTAAGTATGGCAACATTTGTATAACATGAAATTACGTAGCTTAAAAAAGTATCATTTAAGTCACCCTTGTTCTGACTTTAATGAGTTCCACTGTAAATAGACATTTATGGTTAAGATATTGCAACCTTTTGAATTCAACATTTGTTAGTGCAATTATACGAGTATGAAGTTTTTTAAATGAGTATAATCTTGAACTGATGACGTATTCATACCTTTTACTTGAATAGTTGGAACATTTCTATTTAAACAAATGAAAATAATTTCGATTCAGTAAAAGTTTCTGAAATCTAAATGGGTATAAAAATTGACATTTCTCTATTGACAACAAAAATAGATAGATAACAATTGGTTAGTGTTACTGTTAAAAAAAAACTTAATAAGTAGCCTATGTGTTCTTCCAGACTGTTCTCCATCTGTGATAAATTTAATCATAATCCGTTAAGCCGTTCCAGAGATACCTTCGAACAAATAAACATCCATCTATCCATCTAAACATTTACCTATATAATATTAGTAAGATATATAAATGAAATCATAAGAAATATTAATAAGAAAAACTTTATTTAAAAATAGATTTTAATCAAGAGCGAAGTTGATATCACTGAGTTTTTCATTAGTATTTCTATTTCTGTAAGTTTTTTACTTTGTTATTATAAAGCGAGAAATTAGATTTCAATTTTTTATTTTTAACATTAAAATATATATTTAACGTGCTTTTCCACCACAGACATAACTGGACACAAAACAGGCTATAAAAAAGTAAAAATATTATAGTTTATTTTAATAAAATATGTTACAGATATGATAAAAAAACAACAATAATCTTACTAATATTATAAATGATAATGTTTAGATGTATGGACGGATGTTTGTTCGATAGTATCTCCAGAAGGGCTTAACGGATCTTGGTGAAATTCTGTGTAGATGTAGAAAATAGCCTTTAAGAACAAATAGGCTATTTATTAAGTCTTTTTTTAATTCCGCGCGTACGGAGTCACAGGCAAAATCTAGTTTTTAAATAAATTAAGACATGAAAAAAAATCGTACAAAACTTTCAATAACCACTAATCGATCAAAACACACTAATCTAGAGCGTTCAGTGACGTCACGCTATAGATGGCGCCATTGTCATTCTTGGTATTTTCATAGTTCAAACTTCTTTCTGTACCACAATTTTATAAATTGGCCCACCTATACATACAGAGATACAATTCTACTCTACAACTCCACGTGAAGATGCCATGCTAGGTATTGTATTTTCGCGTAACCTTGAAATAAATTTTTGAAAACCCATAAAATACAATTAAATTATTTTTTTTAAATATCATGTTTTAAAAAAATCATACATTGTTTTATAGAATTATAAATTTTTAAATTTTATTTCAAAATTTATAAAATATATAACCGCAACACTCAAAGTATAATTAAGGAGCGCAGGAACAAGAAGAACCTATAAATGACATTGTAGTCTTTTTTTTTAAGTGTAAAAATATGGCCAAGTTCATGTTACACAACCAATTGACATCATAGAAAAAAATTAAAAATGTGGTTATCGGCTTTTTGTTCCGACGCTCTTCAATTGGTCTACCAAGGAAATCCCCCACTACTTTAGTGAGAGTATCCAGCACCAAGGAATTGTTTAAGTTATTAATTGAAGCAGTCTTTTTAAAATTATAAAATGTTATTTGTATTTTGAGTTCGGTATTTCAAGTTACATGTCCGCTAAGTCAAAGCTGTACGTGCCCAAGTGGCGGCCGTCGACCGTAGCCTTCCTTCAAATACTACGGCTGTTGTAAGAATACAATAATACCTACTAAAATACTCACGACAAGAATAACTTCATCGTAACTTAGCTTCCAGTTCAATTTTAAATTCGGCTCTTTTCATTTTTACTGTTAAACATAACACGATATATAGCCTAAGTTACTCTTTCATATTAGAGCTTTTTGTAACTGAAAGAATTTTTACAATCAGTTAAGTAACAGTAATCACTATTAGTTTTTAAGTTTACAAAAAAATTAATAAAACATATTAAATTTGTTTACTTAGATTTGTACTTATCTTAGTTGCCATTTTAAGAACGTTAATAACGAAAAATTGTTCCCAAAGTCACAAAGCACAAAAAAGTTAATTTCAGGACTAAAGGTGCTGTTTCACCCGAAGTTAAAAAAGCACAAGTAATAATTTTACTAAAAAAAACGAGTTACTACATTATACATAGGGTCTACACAAGTATTAACATTATTTAAAAATTGTGTTGTGTAGAAAAATCAGCAATGCAGAAAGGAAAGTGTTTCAACCTCAAAGCGCATACCGCAGCTCTCGAGAACTACTTATAATGTTGATAGATCGTTCAGTTCGATATGCTGCGGATTAGTGTGGACCAATCAATAGAAAATATAACACGACTTTAATATAAATGAGGAAGACAGAGAAACCTTACTTTTAATTATTTTAACAATGTTTAAATAAGAGCGTCAGTGGCTCAGGTGTTGAGCACTTGACTTGCAATCTGCAGGTCCTAGGTTCGAATCCCGTCATGTACCAATGTGTTTTTCGATTTACATATGTACATTTATCTGATGTTTGTACGGTGAAGGAAAACATCGTGATACAACCTGCACATATGTTTGAATACCAGGGAGAAAAATACCGCCACCCATTACGTTCCGTCTCCTGAAATGGCGAAAAGTGGATTGCGGAGGTTCGTTTGGCCACACCAAATGAAGGTCCGTGATATCTGCCTACCCCTCTGTGTTACAGGCGTGAGTTGGGTGTGTTAAAATAAGTTATTCTTTCAAAGACATTTATACGATTATGACTACAAATATACTTTACGTCGTAAGACGTTCGCATTGTTACACCTTTATACTACGCGAAGTATACCAGTCTCAGTAGACTCCCGAAACAGGTTTCAATAATAGTAAGAATTTTATAATTTATTTTCATTCTTTAAAACTAGGAAACAGCAAAAAATAATATACTGGAAAACAACTAGTTTAGTTTTGTTATTGTTAAACTTTAAGTAAAAATAGTCACAAAGTAAAAATGACACAGATTTAATATATGAGGTAATCATTAAATTCTAAACTTATATTGGTCAGGTGAAAAATTCCTAATACTCCAGTCTTGAAAAACAGGTCAAATATATGTAGGTTATAGATTTCAATCGAGGACTCAACATCATAATACGTATATCGCAATTGATCCGCCACATTTTATTTTAATGCTTATATACCTAGTCTACAATTTCACGCATGCGTCAAACTTTTTAACTGTAAATTTTTTAGCGGCGTTATCATTGTTTCCCGCGCATTCGTACCGCGCTGTCAAAAAGCGCGCGCTTTAATGCAAAAACTTCCCGCGAACTATGATGAAATATTAAAAAAGCAATGTGTGAAGCAAATTAAATATAAGTTTTGAAATTAATCTGTTAAATTATATTGTAAATTTTAAAATATAAAACATGCAATAAAATTGCTTTAGTTAAAATGTGAATTAGTTTTTGTTTTACTGACCGAAAAATAAATACAAGATGGCCGTCGAGAAGTTTCTGTGGGCATCCACCGTCCTCCTACGACTTATGCTAGTTGCTACAGACCTCTGTTATACCCAGTGAGTGTTACAATATTGAAATAAAATAACTTATTATTAAAAGAAGAGTTCCTAGAATATTAAGATAAAAACAAAATAAAAATGAAACTTATCAAACAGCCGTATTTTAGATATCTCTATTTAATTACTTTGATATCATAAAAATAAATTTAAAATTGCTAAATACTTACCGCAGTCTATCATCGTAGTAATAAACAACTGTTATACAGAACTGAAATTTTTAATAGCAAATTTTCGTTCTAGCAACATAGGTCGTAGTTTCGAATCTATTTGTACTATTGCCTAAAGTCTTAGATAAGTAATTGTTCTAACTACATTTTCCTAAACTCTTCCATTCCATTATCTAATTAATATTTTAAAAGTAAATAGCAGGGAAATTCGAAAGAGTATTTTTAGAACTTGCGATAGAAGAGAGTAGAAGTATTTTCGTTCAAATCTTACAGTAGTCTAGATAACTAAAATTGTAATTTGGTTGCAAATCTGTAAAAATGTGTACATTATATTCATTTATCCATATGGCAGATTAAGTCTACGTTATTTATACTATCTACAAGGCTACGGCTTTTACCTACTAAACTAAAATAGACAGTCCTTAAATACTTAGTTACGTGTTAAATGCCGTTGTTCCTACTTGTTTCAAATACCTTACTAGCAAAAAGAATTAAATTATTTAAACTTTATTGAGACATTATAATAAATTAATTAAGAGCGGCTAAACTCACGTATGATCTTCCGACGACGGCACCGACTAGTTTCGGTACCGTCGGGTGTCCGTCTTCGACAGTGCGAGACGCAACGCACCCGCGAAGACTAAAAACACTCGCCGTGAATATGGACCCCTATTGGTCCGAAACTAGTCGGTGCCGTCACCGGAAAATAATTGCATTGCATTAAATTATTGCATGTAACAGACATCGTACAGTTTGAATTAATGAACTATTCAATATGTAAGGACGTTGAGTCTCAGAAGTGTAATTAAGTTTAATAATTAAAAAGAGGTTAATTAATTAAGCTTTAATTAAATAAATTGCTATTTTATCGATCTAACTATTCATGTTAGGTAATATTTAGGATATATACTAGGTATTGGTAATTATATTTGTAAGAACAGTTATGTAAGAAGCGAGAGAGTTGAGCGACGACAGCTCAAAAAGTAAATCTGTGATTTCTGCCTACCATTATGAGTTAAGGGGTTGAGTTCTATATTGTAATATCTACCAAACACTCTTTTTTATATATGCTTTTTTTTATTACTATCAAAGTGACAAACTATTCTAACTTTAAATCTGTTTTAGTCCGTGTTCTCGATTTATATCATAGTTTGTTGGTATTATGACTTAGTCGCTTGGAACTTGCGTAGAAGCTATCAAGCGGACAGACTACTTTATAGCTCAAATAACATGTGATGTTATATAACTACTGAGTTGTAATTTGTTGAATGTTAAAAGTTTATTTTAAGACATTACCGTTTGATTGTCAAATAGATTACTATGTGTAAACAGTTTCGTATAAACGACAAGATTTTTTACGACTATCTATAGTAATCCATTTGTCGAAACCGACCTTCATTCATAATCAAAGATTTCTTTAATTTCTGTTTTAAATTAGTTTTATGAAATTCTGATTCAGTTCACTTTATATAATAATGGAAGATGCTTAGGAAAATAAAATATTTATATATAAGCTATGCATAGCTATGTATAATTTTTATATAAGCATTTCTAGCTGATACTTCGCTAAATGCAAATCATTAAACTTCGTGAAAACGTCCACTTTACGCTTGCGGTCAAGATTGAATAAATTAAGTCATAGATACTGAAGATACGACTCTTCTTCTTGGTCATAAAGAAAGATTAATTTTTAATATAACTTAAGTTCTCAATAGGAATTAAATAATTAGTAATGGAAATAAAATTAAACCTGAACGTTTAAAACGAACACTATTTTTAGCCGACTTCAAAAAGAAGGAGGTTATCAATTCGACTGTATTTTTTTTCTATGTGTGTTACCGCGAAACTCCGCTCCTGGTGGACCGATTTTGATAAAAATTATTTTAATCGAAAGGAAGTGCTTGCAGATGGGTCCCATTTTTTTTTTAAATAACTAGAAGACTAGTAAATTTTACAATAATCATCTTCTCTATCAATTAAAGGTAGACAACGTAACTGCAGTTATTAGGGATGACTTCGCTATTTTAGCGAAATTTTTCTACCAATGGTAGAGTCTGCAACAACAATATCTATTGTAAGAATGGACCGGCTTCACCAGTGAAATTCCAAGACCCCACAAAGACAAGCGTCATGTGGAAGTCAATGCATATTGTGTCTGATGAGTGAGCGTGCTGGAGGACAAATTTTAGTCCTCGTCCCCTTTTCACCCTTATAAGGAAAGGATTGGAAGGGGAAGTTGATTTGGCGAAGGAAAGACAAATAGGAACAGGAAATATCCTATTTCTGTTTATTAAAAACTAGCTTTTATCCGCGACTCCGTCCGCGCGGAATAAAAAATAGAAAACGGGGTAAAAATTATCCTATGTCCTTTTCCTGGTTCTAAGCTACCTGCCCACCAATTTTCAGTCAAATCGATTCAGCCGTTCTTGAGTTATAAATGGTGTAACTAACACGACTTTCTTTTATATATATAGATAGATAGGCAACACATCTGCACATGCGAATGTCTATGGACAGCGGCCATTTTTATATTTTGGCGAATTAAGATGGCCGCTCGTTCGTTTGTCACCTGATACAATAAAACAAAACACTTGTTCGAAACAAATGCAAAGTTTTTTTGTTATGTAAAGGTAACTAATTTTATGAAAACTGAAATTTTATCACTTAATGATGATCTCAAATGAGGCACTGTTTGCAAATTTCTACATTTAATATGTCGAAATGTCAATTGAAACTGAGATTTAGGGCAACCTCATTGAAGCAGATAATCTGTTAAATATCAATTTTATTGATTGAATATTTTGAGCGGCTTACGCTCAAACTTTGTGAACTAGATAAAAATGCTGCGTTACATAAAGACGGATTTAAAAAATTCATTGTTAGTTTTTACCAACGGAAATTAATAATCTTCGTGGTTTGAAAAGTTTAAACTTTATGAAGTTAAATCGTTATTGTGTTTTCACTATTCTTATAATTAGGAAAGTCGGGTAGCTTAATTTTTAATTCATATTTTTTAATTAAAAGTGTGATTGCAAAACGATATTCATTTTAAATTCTTTAAAGCAGGTTGTATATTTTTGGACTTCACTTTATTCTATATACTATATTTCGTTATTTTAAAAACTTGTATTTGATAATGTTGTCGTTTCTCTGCGACCTATTTAATTAAAAAAATCTGTTGACATTTTAAAATTGTAATACCTCAAAGCGCTCGGCAGTTTTATTGCTTGTTGCAAACTCGCAGGCGCACGCGACCTGGTTTTTACTAAAAAACAGTTTTGATCTATAAATCAACTATATTTAGATATTAATCGTTCTAAACATAGCTCATTTTTTACCACACTTTGAGAATATTTTACGTTTTTATTGAATAAGACAAACGTTTTATTTTAACGTTTTAAATTTAATTATAACTTTGTTATACAATTCTAAGTAGGTAAGCGTTACAAACTACAAAATCAGTTCTCCATAATGTTCTTGATCAGATAGTCGTCAATCGAATTTTTCTTGCTATTAAACGTACATTTTTGTTTTTAATACACTATGAATACAATCTTTCCCATTTACGTTAAAATTTCCGTCCGCAGTTTGTCTGAGAGAGGTTGCATTCAGTGGTCTGTGCCAATAATTTAAAAAATTGCATCTCCCTTTGTACAATTTCTTTTGTATGTTTAACAATAAAAATATTTATCTGTTCATACATTTAAATACCTGACACGACCTACATTTATATAGTTAACTGACAACCGCGACTTCGTCTACGTAAAGGATTAATTATAAATGTGAAAGTTTTGATGGATGCATGTATGTTTGTTAGAAGGAATCTCCACAACGGCTGAACGGATCTTGATGAAATTTGGCACAGATGTAGAACATAGTCTGGCAGAACACATAGCTCATAGGCTAATATTTAAGTCTTTTTTTTTAATTCAGTCGACATCTAATCTAAATCTAAAAATAAAAATCCAGTAGTTAATTTTGCTGAACGTTTTGTTAACATGATCTTTAAAATTCCTATTTTAGAAGTTTAATGGATAAATTTTTAAGAGTTTATATATATTTTCAGTTCTAACAGCCTTGTAAAATGTTCTGTGGAAAGGTTCCTATGTAAATTAACATTAAAACAATACGAAAAAAGCTAAATTTAAAGATAAAAGTCTAAAAAATAGATTGTAATTTTACCACATACTGAAGCAAATCAATAAAATTCAAATGTCAACGTAATATACAAAAAAAATCTTTAATCTAAAATCGACATGTATACACTTCAATTATACGGATCTTCCGTAGATTCCGGATTCCGGTTTTGTTTTCGTGCGCCGGAGAATTAATTCCCAAAGATTTTAATGATGCCGCTTCTATTTATCTCGACGTTCATCAATTAAACAGAATATCTTGGTTTTATAAAAAATGTGTTCCTGTAAAATAGAAATCTTTGTATTATCCAAGAAAAAATAAAAAGTATACTGTAAATAGTTTTGACTTAAATACTGACAATATTCAAGAAAGATTAGTAAAAGAAAATTTAAAAACGATATCTGGGTTATTTTTAAACTTTATTCGTGAAAGGATGTCCATTTTATATTTAATGAAAAGATAACGTGAAGCATAAAAACAAAAAAATATGAAAACATGTCAAGACGTCTATTCGCAAACTGGCCATCTACCTGCAGCATGGCAGACGAACAAACTGATGAATAATGCTTAACCCCATAAAACGTCTCTCGACATATTTCTAAGATAGGTAACAATAGTTACTGCTATTAAGGACAAAAAAGACGTCAGAATTAAAATAAAATCTTTCTTTCAGGGCTACACTATTGACATTCCAAGACCTCCTGCCTGAAGACCCCAAGTTATATGACAAAATGCGACCACCAAAGAAAAATGATCAACCGACGATTGTTAATTTTCATGTCACTGTTATGGGCTTGGATTCCATCGATGAGAATTCAATGGTATGTATATTGTTTTTTTTATAATTTACATCAATTATATAAGTAGGTCGTAATAGTATTGAAGGTCTAAGAATGTTTTTAAATAATAAAAGTTGATGTAACTTACAAAATTAAATAAATGTACTTATTAATCGTATTACTAAGTTTATTTTGTCAACCCGAGTGACAGGGCGAGTGACAACCAGAATGAAACTGTCACACACGCAAGACATAGAAATACACATTACATACACAGTTATTGAAAAACACATAAGTAACTAGAAAAGAGGTATCAGTTTTTTCAAATATCTTGGCGGCTCAAGGTCAACGGCGCGTTGTACAGTACCTTCCCCCTGCATCCCGCTATGCACCGCTACAACAAAAATTGTTTTCTGCGCAGTGACTCGCGCGAAGTTAAGAGCCTGTAAGATATCTGAAAACAGTTATAGTTTTGTCAATCGTTATACATACTGTTTTACGATGTTTTCACTCACGAAACGCACGTATAAAAACATATTGTAGTCTTTGTTATTTTCAAAGAGGAAGAAAGAGAAACAATATGTTTTAGTTGAAATTTTTCGGCTTTGGAAAGTTTCGAATACAAGAGTACGAGTTGGGTACAATGGATGTAAATTCTTCTTTTCTGTCGTTTAATTAGTTACATTTGGAACGAAGTTCCTTATCGCGCGTTGTGAAAGGGGGCTAGACGGAAAAAATTCTTACGAAAAGTTGTCACGACACTTTTTGCTATAGTAAGTATGTTAACGACGAATGAGCGCTACTTCACCATGGCAACGACGTGACAATATATAACGAAAATTCATAGAAATAAAATGTACTTCTTGTGAAGACTTAAGTTTTTTATTCATAGAATAAACATTGGTTCCTTCACTAATCGAAAGGAACTTCGCTCCATCCGGGTGTCCCTTGACACCTCTCAAGTTTTTTTTCTATCATTTTATATCAGTATTAAAATTCAGTTCGGAGGCTACTTCTATTAAAAATGAAATTCGTTAAAATACTTTTTTTTTTTGAGTTTAGAAACACGGTACATGGGCACCGTTTGGTAAGCCTTTCGTGTATTCAGTGAGTGTTAAAAATTTCGTTTTTAATTAGACTAGTATTTTCGAGAATGTTCGATGTTGGCCGCACTATATTATTGACTCGAAATATACAATCTAATCTTGAAATAATATTTGATTTTAATTTAAACTATTCTTTTTTTTTAATTGTCATTAATTAAGTGACATAAAAGGGATTCTAAATTTCGAATATAAGCCACGCTATTTACAATACTTTATATTTACTTTAATTTAAATAAATATGTTTTCAATTCGTCGTAAGTATAAAATTATGTAATCAGATTACTTAATTAAAAAAATTCCTCACTGGACGAGGTGGCCGAGTGGTTAAGGCGTTGGACTGCTAATCCAATGTGCTCTGCACGCGTGGGTTCGAATCCCATCCTCGTCGTTACTTTTTGTTGTCCTGTTATTTCCAATTTTTTAAGAAAGATTTTTAATAAAAAATTGACAATAAAAAAACAAAACTACTAATGTCTAACTATGTAGTCTTGTTAAATAAATCTGTGAATATTTTAGGTAAGATTCTTTTTTTTGTACAGACATATGCGGCTGACATTTTCTTCGCCCAAACATGGAAGGACTTCAGACTAAGACTACCAGAAAACATGACTTCGGAATATAGGTGATTATTTTTAATTTTATTTATTTATTTCGTGTAACATTGGGTAATACATATTGGAAAAAATGGTAATGTTTGATTTTAGTAGAAGATAGTTTCTTAGGTCATAGACAACACTAATGAGAAAGTAATAACTTGTATCAACTTATATTAGAGTAGTTAAGAAATTATATAAAATCTAAATTGAGTGGAATAAATACAGGTGATGTTTAACTTTAAAATGGTATAAAAATCACCTAATTTTTCTTCAGGCTCCTAGATCTCGATTGGCTAAAGCACATGTGGCGTCCAGATTCCTTCTTCAAGAACGCAAAGTCTGTGACCTTTCAGACGATGACGATCCCCAACCACTACGTATGGCTGTACAAGGATAAGACTATATTATACATGGTGAAGTTGACATTGAAACTCTCCTGTGCCATGAACTTCCTCATCTACCCTCACGACACTCAGGAGTGCAAGCTGCAGATGGAGAGCTGTGAGTACATTCGAATTATAATACCTCAAAAAACTTCAATAACATCAACAAATTCACAAAACAAACGTCGGATTTTGAACAAATCAAATTTGATCGTTTATTTTTTGGCATTCGAAATTTAAAATAAAACGTTCGAAATTCAAACTTGGAAATCTCGTCTTCTTTCTGTTTGTCTGTTCAGTTAAAATTGTCAGTTAGGACCGATTGTTTTTCGCGGGCTTTATGTCGGGTTTACAAGTCGCGTGATTCTGAATATGCACCTAACATTGTGAAAACAGTTTTTGACGGATAAAGATCTATCTGTGGAGTCCGCCACGAAAGTGTAACTTTGAGAAGTTAAATTGGTGCAGTCGGATCTGCTCTGCGTCCATAAAATAGTAACGTATTACTAGAATTCATTATTATGAGTATATTATGAAGGCATAAGTACATGTATTTCGAAGTTACATAACGACCTTATGTTTTCACGTAACAAGACGTTTCGATCTCTTGACGTGTTGGTACGACTTTACACGGCTGACGATAAAAGCGTCCCGGTGGAGCACCCTACAGCCTCGTTATACATTCAGTGGCGAGTGGTCGCTCTTCAGACGCGCCGGCAACCACTTCATGATGCGGATTTAATTATAATCGCCGAATACACTGTTAGAACTGAGACAAGTGATGATCAATCTAAAAGGAAAGGATCTCCAACTAATTGGGGCTTACAAGATCCCAATTTGTCGCCCTTTGATCTTTTGTTTGTTTATAATTAGACAACCGAAAATACGAGACTTCCTTCTGATGTCTTAAGAGACATACCTGTTACCTTTAGAACTTTGAAGTGAGTTTACGGAATTGAATTTTTTTATATCTGTGTGCCTACCTTCAGAAAATACAGAATACTTGAATATTTGCATAGAAAATGTCAAGATACAAACAATAACAGTTAAGTACACGCAAGGATCCTGGGTAAAATTCTTACTACTTCTGTGATTGACGTCAGTGGTTTTTTATGCAAATGCGTTGCCTATCTTTCATCGACGGAGGAAGAGACACACAGAAAGAGGATATTTGTCTATGCGCTAAATACACTTCCTCTTTCCATCATTTCCTTTTAAGAAAAGGGTGGGAAGAGACTCTAAAATTAGGTCTCCGGCGAGCACACTCATTAGACGATACGCGGAAATGCTTCCACTTCACGCCTGTCTTCTGTGCGTTCGTGGTATTTTACAAGTCCAGCTGCTCCATTCGTACAACCAACAAGTATTGTTGCGGGCTCTTCTATGCAAGTCAACAGCTTTTGCATTAAACGTAAATCTTGTGTTTTTAAGACGTAATTACAAGATCGTTTCCATATCTGAATGTTATATGGGAAACTTTTTTAAACTACTTATTAATTTGTTGTTAAATAATTATAATACAGTGTAATGATATAAGTTAGGAGGCCGCATCATCGGACAACCTGCTTATCGACGCTTGACCTAATTCTGTCTCGTCCAATGCCGATGTAGATGTGAAGGTGGAAGTGACACCATTTTAATGAGAAAGTTTCACATAGAGATAGTGATTTTTTATTTACCAAAAGAAATCAGATTTTTTTCAATAGGTACCTAATACTTAGTTACATGACTAACTTAACTAGTTATTACTTTTTTCTTATTAAATCATATTTATGCAAAAAAAATAAACCTTACGCATATTTCATCGGTGTCTGACTACGATTTCTTCGATTTCCCAATGCCGTTCCAAAATCTTGCATAGTAATAATGTTAAAATTTGATAAATAATTTTGGGTAAAGAAAATCTTTAATTGTAGCTATATTTATGCCATCAAAGGTTTATTTATAAACAAGTAAGTAATCGGTCTGACCATCAACAAATGCGGGAGCACTCGAAAACGTAGGTAAAGTTATCGGCGATACAGAAAATTGTCGGATGGGGAGAGAAAGTGGGCCGAGCGATTCGAGTGCCCTCCAGGCCCCTCATGGCCCCTCACGGCCCCTCGGGGCCCCCTGGAGTCAGCGCGATTCTATCACGTCACGAGAGGGCGCGATCGGTGTCGACAGAGATGTAAGCACGGAGCCATAAATAGGCTGCCGCGGCTCTTGACGTCTTATTTCGGATAAGATTCTATAAGGTTAGAGTCGAGTGGGTCGGGTTGGCTTTCGATGCTTTACCACTTCACGACCGCTTGTTTGGCTGTTTGGAGATCGTTAAGATAAAAATGTTATTTTTAGATTAAACAAATTTGAAAGAAAGTAACTTGCTTCGACTTTACGATAAAAAAATTGTTAGAAAAGATTTTTGCTTTATACTAGTTTAACAAACATGTTAAGACACGAGTAAGTCTCTTCTCTATTTTTTTAAGCGGAGAAGAAGAGTATTCTAGGAAGGTTTACCTCTTTTTACAATATTCTTCTCTACTTGGAGGATTCAGATTTTCATTCAGAAAAACCCTAGAATTATATTTTAATTTTAAAAATCAAAACAAAGTTATAAAGCTTAGGTATAACGCGTTGAGGTCAAATGGCAGCTGAAACTAAGCATAATTATTAAGTTAAAAGCTTAAAGGAAATCAGGGCGCAGTTGAGTCGTTAAGTGAGAGCTAAGCATGCCCTAATTAGAGGTTGGCCGTGCGACTGAGCGCACCGCCAACACTCCACAGCTTACTTCTATATTAAATAAAATTTATTTAACTTATTAACTATATGTTACGATATTTAAGTGAGCTATACTGCAATTAAGTTACGACTAAGTTATAAGCTATCCATAGCGCGTAACTCTCCAGGGATTTTACATTTTTAGTATATAAGTTAAATTTATTATGTAACATGTTCACTTGGAATTATTACTTCTTATTATTTTATGACTTTGGTTTTTAATTTTAATTGCACTGCGCCTTTCGACGTTTATAATTACTACTAGCAGTCGCCCGTGACTCCGCCCGCGCGAAACACTTAATAAGTAGCCTATGTGTTCTTCCAAACAATGTTCTACATCTGTGCCAAATTTCATCAAGATCCTTCTAACAATGAGATACTTGATGAGATGATGGAGATTACCTTCTAACAAACATCCATCCATCCATCTAAATTTTCGCATTTATAATATCAATAAGATTTGAAATTTTTCTAGTTACAAGTCTTTATTTATCAACTAGCTGTCACCTGCGACTAGTTGTTGTGTAACCTTCCCTTTTTCTTCCTTCATACAGATCTACAGCATCTTCCACGCTGTCAGAATGAAACAGACTTCAATTCATTTACGGAATCACATCGATGCAACTTAACGCGTGAACTCTTGCTTGTAATATTACAGTATCGCACACGACAGACGACCTGATCTTCCAGTGGGATCCTGACGTGCCGCTGGTTGTGGATGAGAACATAGAACTGCCACAACTCGAGCTGGTGCAGAACAGGACTGCCGATTGCACGCAAGTCTACTCGACTGGTAAGTGTAGTTGTTCTTCACAAATAATATCTACAAAGATAAAGTTACGAATTTTTTTTATTTTTACTGAAATGTGCTACAAGTAAAACATTAAAGTGGGAGGGAAAAAATGCCTTTTGCTGACTATAGATGTCAGCATGATCAAGAGTGACTATGTCACTAAATATACCACAGATATATAAAAAACAATTTATTTTATATACTGTGGAACAGTCATATCAACGGCTTTTGTCAAATTTCACCCTGAAAATAAAAAAAACGTAATTTTTTAAAGTTCATAAGTTATTTATAACAAAAAAAAGTTTTTTTCCTGCTGCGAACGCACTTCACATTCAAAGCACTTTATAAATTCTTATATAGTCGCAAACGAAGACATTTTTCTGAACCGCTAGAATGACGTATAAAAACTTTGATAAAAATTTCTGAGTTTCATTCAGTTTCTCTTACCATGAATACTGATTAAGACACTGCTTCCCTTCCCAATCTTTTCTTATAGAGGAAAGGATGGGAAGGGGAAGTGGATTTGACGGAGGAGGTAACGCATCTGCAATTGCGGATGTCTATGAGCAGCGGTCGCTTCGCTATTTAGGCGACCTCTTGCTCGTTTAACACCTTATAATATATAAAAAAATAGTTTTGAATACGGTTAAATTATCAATCAAATTCTTACCTCAAATGGTATTAAATTGAATGCCATACAACAAACATATTAGCTAATAAATATAGCGTATTAAATATACTTATTAAGAAATTGGTTTACACTTTACTATTTTGAAAGGTAACTAAAAAAAATCTCAAAGACAGTAATGTAGACTGGAAAGTCCCCATGGAAAATATCACAACAGTTTTGAATGACACAGTTTCTGTTACAGACTGTATTAGATCCAAAACAAACCTTGATAAAGTTAAAATAACAACAGATTGCAAATTTCATTGACGTAGAAACACTAATTATCTGACATAGATTATCTTGTACTCATTTTTAATTAGTAATAAAATAATTAATTACACGTTATCTTAATAAGAATAATTAAAACATTATCGATTCTGTTAATCATTTTATTTGGCACAAGGAATGAATTTAGATGTCCTAGAAACAAGTAGGTATATTGATTATGAATCTGAATTACACCTTGGGCTTCTACTTGCAAAATACGCTTCCAAAAATATACCGTTTCATCTAAATATTATAAAAACGATTTGTTGTACACAGACTTGCTTAAACGGTGACTTCTATTTTCGTACTGTTTGTAGTAAAAAGTTCTGTTAAGCTTTTTGGCTCATAAAGTGTCATAAATATGCCTAATTCCCATTAAATTGTGACTTTAAAATTCAATCCAATCGAAAAAAAAACAGATTTTCAGTAAAAATTAATGTTCTAAATTCGTCTATAAACCGTGAATTTCTAATTACTCATTGCATCAAAATGAAAAGATAAAAAAAAATCAACGGAATCTAGAAACTTTTTCTTTTTGAAATGCTTTTAATTCGTTGAAACTGGTATTGAGGACAACGTTGCAATGTTGTCATTAAAAAAAACCTTTAATCCGTTATACGCGGCTTAAACTCATAAAAGGATAAGCTATGTGTATACAATTGCTTTTAATTAGATGGCAACACTGTAAAACACGTTTGACGCGCATGGAAATGTTTAACACGAACTTTTTTTATTCAAACAGAAATGTTTTTTATGATGGTATCCATCCACCTATAACGTGGTTGCATATCCTAGTGACTAGTTTATTCAGTATACTCGTAAAAAGGTGTCATTATTCGATTAGCAATAACAACTTTTAATTGTTTTTTATTATGTTACTAGCTGTGCCCGCGACTTCGTCCGCCTGAAATACTATCTTCGGGTAGCATTTATTCGCGTTAAAAGTAGCCTATGTCCTTTCTCAGGGTCTTGACTATCTGTGTACCAAATACCATTTAAATCGGTTCAGTAGTTTTGCCGTGAAAGCGAGACAGACAGACAGAGTTACTTTCGCATTTATAATATTAAGTAAGGATTGAAGAAAAAAATAAAACGGCAACTTCAAAATTCAAACGCCATAGCTTTTTTTTTTCATTGCTAAATCTTTTTTTTATGTTTTTCAGTATTTGTTTTTGTATGAAGAAAGTGTGATTACAGTTTGTTTAGTTTAAATTAATTAAAATAGTTAACTTAACTAAATTCTTAGTTTTTGAACGTGACAATAGATGGCGCGATTATTATCTATCAGGTCTTCAGGCAGTCGAAGTTTAGTGTACATACACCACTTTTACAAAAAAAAAAAAACTTTTTAATCTGTATTTTCTAAAAGAATGACAGTTTTGTCCAAGTTTTCTTTACTGGATATGTACGTTATGTATTTTGTTATTATTTACAGGCAACTTCACGTGTCTGGAAGTTATCTTCAAGCTGAAGCGTCGCCTCGGTTACCATCTGTTCAACACGTACATACCCACCTGTCTCATTGTCATCATGTCCGTGAGTGAACTAAATGTTCTCCATAAAACAACAATAAAAACAGTCTAAGCTCATAAGATCCACGCTATCTGTAAGTAAGTTATCATAAGTAGGATTTGAAGGTTCAAGAAGATTCTAAACCAGATAGAAAGGGTTCATTATTGAATTATGTTCTTCCCGCTTTTTTCAAGATGCCTCTCCAGTAATGAAGATTCAACGAACTTTTGTCTTGTGCCAAATAAAATAGTGCGTGTTAAGTACTTTTGCACGAATGGGCCGGCTGCAATACCACGACCACACAAAAGACAGGCGTGAAGTGGTAGTAATTCTGCATTCGTCTGATGAGTGTGCATTCCGGAGACCTTAATTTTAGTCCCCTTTATCTACCCACCCTTTCCTTATCAGAAAGGATGTGAAGGGAAAGTCGATTTGATAGAAGAAGGGGCGTAAAAGAAGGGGAAATATTATCTTTCTGTGGATTTCCTCCTCCGTCGATTAAAGGTAGACAACACATCTGCAATGTCTATGGTCAGATATCAGTTGGCTATTTGGCAAATTCAGGTACTTCAATGAAAAATACTGATTAATTTCAGTATTTTTCATTTGTTCTTCGTCTCTGTGTTGGCAGTGGGTGTCGTTCTGGATCAAACCGGACGCGGCGCCAGCGCGAGTAACACTTGGCGTGACCTCACTTCTGACGCTATCCACACAGCACGCCAAGTCGCAGGCGCAGCTGCCGCCCGTCTCCTACCTCAAGGCTGTCGATGCATTTATGTCTGTCTGTACCGTGTAAGTAGAAACAAAAAAATAAATAGGATCGAACTACAAGCACTAGCTTTGGAAAAAAAAATTATAGAATAACCCACCGGGAGCGATGTCACATATCACATACATGGTTCGGGTACCAAATAAAAAGTGAATTTGAGAAACTACGAGTATTAAGTCGTTCCGAAAGTCATTTCGTTTTTCTCGACTTAGGATTCGTGTATTTTCGACGAAGATGCACTACGTACGTCCTGGAAGGTCGGTTGGAACTGATAAAGGCATTATTAATAAATATAGAAAATAAAAACAAACATGGAAATTAACATAGAAATAAACGTAAAAAATAGAAATAAAAACGAAATGACTTTCCGAACAACCCAATAATTACTAATAAACAGTTAACACTCACGTCAGATTTTCCGGTAATAGCCGCGACTAGTAAATTACTTAGTTCATAATAATGTTTTACGTAAATTTAAATAATTGTTGTACAATTAAATTATTCAAACTTTGGTGAGACATTATCATTAACTTATATAGAAAACGTCTAAAACACTCACGTACATGTCCGGTGTCGGCACCGACTAGTTTCGAGCCCATCGGCAGCCCTTCATTAGGGTGAGTGGGACTAATATTAATACCAGCTCCTATATAAGTTCATTGTTGTACATGCTTTACTACTGCAGGAGCCTTGATTAACCATAGTGGTGTTCTGCGTTACAGATTCGTGTTCATGGCGCTTATGGAGTACTGTCTTGTCAATATAATCTTAGATGACGGCGGTCGGAAGCCCAAGGTATTATTTTTTAAAAACATACGTTCAATAAGTTACAAAATAAAACAGCAACACAAAATGACGCTGTTAGCTTTGATATGTTTGAAACTTTTTAAATCAAATATGTTTAAAAAAATTGTATTTGAAATTGTTATTAATTAAAATAATATTTCTACTTTTTACTTCTGTTTCCAGGAGCCAGCTGAAGCCGCTAAAGCCAGGCTGCGAGCAATCAGCATTGACCGTTTTTCTAGAGTCTTCTTTCCTCTTCTGTTCTCTGTTCTCAACGCCACCTATTGGATACAATTCGCGCAGTACATCTAACTGCCATCTAGTTATTCATAAAATTAACCTGTTAACAAAACAGGCTGAAACAATATTTAAATTTTAACTCTTCCAGTCTCGAGTTAGTAAAATCACAACTATAAGATTTATTAAACTTTAATTGACTTCGAATGTGACATTTAATTTGTTAGTAGACTCAAAAACTATTTTATGGACTTAAGTATTCAATTTTGGTAGGTACAGTTTCAATTTATTTCTTATTCTGTTCTGCTTTAACTCATGTAAAAAATTTTAATTTCTAAAAAATATAACAGGATGTTTATGGGATCAATAAAGATTCTTATCACTCATATTATTATTCATATAAAGTCATTAGTTCTAAATAGCAAGATGTAAAAAATAAGTAAAATGTAGATGTAGATATCCCAATAAATATAAAACATCTAATAAAAAATTATAATAGTGAAATTCTAAATTATAAAGCACGCATTTTTTTCCACACTGGTACAATTTTTTTTTTATCTGTAACATTGCAACAATGAAACTAAAATGTCATTATTTTCGTCACTAATTAATAGACATTTGCAAAATAAACAGATTTTTTAATGAAACAAATTATAACAGAAAATTTTAAAGTAATTAAATTACATTAACTAGTCTTTTAATTAATTATTACACGGTACCTCATTTACCTATAGATATGTATTAACCTTTAGATGGTGTGTATTTCATAAAAGTTTGACGTTTAATTGACAATTCACATTCCTAAAATTTTCTGGTCTATGGTCTCCGCATCGCTTTTTTTATTGTCCTTGTATACTCTGGATTAGGTATATGTAGATTATTAATCTATGACAATTTCGTTAATGCTATTTTTTTTAAAAAACTAAATTAGGATTCTAAATAATTAAATGAAATGTTAAATCGTAGTAAATAAAAACAATGATATTTGTAATTTAATTTAATGAAACTCGAGTGTTAGTTATCGTTCACTTCTGAAAGAAGGGTAAGCAGTTATAAAACAATGACAAACATATTAGTAAAGTTGTTATGACAAAATGTCACTATTGTTTTGTGATTAAAATATATATTGAGTTGTTTTTGAAATCGTGTTTTATTTACTAAATCCTTATTTTTCCATATATCTTACTAATATTATAAATGTGAAAGTTTAAATGAATGGATGGATGTTGGTTTGAATGTATAAAATTATATCTCAAAAACGGCTGCATGAATCTCGCTGAAATTTCGCAGAGATGTAGAACATAGTCTGGAAGAACACATAGACTTATTTTTTTTTAATTCTACGCGGACGGAGTCGCGAGCGACAACTACGAGTAAACGAGTACGAGTTGTCAAAACTGTAGATATAAAACTGCGAGATATTTTCAGAAATTTTATTAACTTTAGTTAGGGTTCAGTTCATCATCATCAGCCTTTGTTATTTGTTATGGTAAGTCGACATAATATTTTCAACCTGTCAGAGTAGGCCGCGGTTGAATAAAAGCCCAGGACGCTGGAAATAGGCGCCACAGGTCTGCAAAGTCTTTCTCTGTGAAACTGTGTAATCTGACATAACCCTCTTATCCCTCCTTCTTAAGGCGTAGTAAAGAAAGGGGGTACCAGTAGAGTTAAAACCGTTACTGCCCATGCGTATTTTCCGATTATTAAAAAAAAATCAATCAATAAGAAATTATTATTAATAATATATAATAGAATATTACAATAATAATTTATAATAGAATATTACATCTTTATTTATAAAGTGTGAGTAACATAACATTCAAATAACAAAATTAATATCTGGAACCTTAAAATGGTAAAGAAAGCGATTACTTTTTGACAAAAAAACCGAGCAACGAATGATACTAAAAAAAGAATTGACACACAAAAACTTTGATCGCGCCACATTTTTATAAAAAAAAAACTTTCAGACTAGAGAACGGCCGACAAGGTTATATTTAATTGATGTTAAAAATGTTAGTAATGTACATACCTATATCATTTAATACCTAACAATACGTAAATTGGAAGTGATTAGATAAATATAATTAAGTTTTACACGGATTAAAACATTGGTCGTATCAGAAAGTTTGTTATTCTACTTTATCTGTGCGTAGAAAGTGACATGTAAGCTAATTATTAAAGGAATGAAAAGATACTTTTAACTTTGTTTTTTCTAAGAAAATGAAATTGATGATTTTCATTTGGTATGACATTGGATTTAAATTTGTGCACAAAATGGCAACCTATACATGCTGCAAATACAAATACAAATACAAATATACTTTATTGTGCACTATCATGGAGTTACAAAAAAGAAAGTACAACAGGATTTTCACAAAAGGCGGTCTTATCGCTAAGCAGCGATCTCTGCCAGACAACCTTTGGGTAGAAATTAAGCTAAGTAAACCAAATCGGTAGGGTGCACACGAACAATGATAAGAAATAAAAATAAAAACAATAGAAACATTAATAATAGAAAATAAAATAATACAATATTTCAGCAATATATAGCCAAATTAGAGCTGCAGATAGTGATCTTTGACATGTTTTTTAAACGATTCAATGCTGCATTAAATTTTTAGTAGCCAATTTGTGTTCGATATTCGTTTATAAGTGGCAAATAAATTTAAACCTTTGTCTGTATTCGACTAGAAGTCTTTATTGTATCTTGCAACCTTGTAATAGAGAACATCTCACAAAAACTGAAACGAATCAATCGCGTTCACTTACTTTATTTCTAGTGCGTTTATTTTTGACTTTTCTATTACAATTGTTAATTGCGTACAAATTCAAGGGCACGATAACTTTACAACGCAATTAGATATAAAACTTAGGTCACAATTTTTTTTTACTTATTTTATCTGCGCTATAACTTTGGGTTAGTGGGAATTTTGAGTTTGACATTGACGTTTTCAAATTATAGTGTGAAATAAGCTTCTAATTTATTTGTCATTCGCTAAAGATGAACGGATACAAGTCACCTGATTTAGTTTTTTGTAAAAAAAAGAAAAACCAGTACCGTTTTTTTTTTGCTGCCAGTGTTCGTGTCTACATTTGTTAAATGTGGACAATCTACAATGTGTATCAAGTGTAAATAGAGAAACGATGCAGTCATAGATATGTATATTGTATTTCTAATGCAATAAATAAATTTGAATTATAAAACGCGGCAACACCGTAACTGCGACCTTAACCTTACACCGTGAACTTGACAGTCCCTCGAGTACTGACAAATAAATGAAAATCGGTTATACTATGGCTCGCTCTAAACTAGCTTAATATTACTGCAGGTAACAAGTCTTAGAGCAGAGATAATGATAAAAAGTGTATATACATATGAGTATCGGTGACTCGTGGCTTAAGCACTTGACTTGCAATCTGCAGATCTTGGGTTCGAATCCCGCCATGTACCAATGTTTTTCGATTTACATATACATATGTACATTTATCCGATGTTCGTACGGTGAAGGAAAACATCATGATGCAACCCACACATATTTGTAAATTCCCTGGCGAAAAAGACGGCGAAGCGGCTCTCCGCCCGTCACGTCCCGTCTCTCGAAATGGTGAAAAGTAGATTGTGGAGGTCCGTGATCTCTGCCTACCCCTTTGGGTCTACAGGCGTAAGTTGTGTTGGAATACATATGTAGATATTTTAAATCTACTAATATTATAAAGAGGAAGGATATTATTTGTTTTAAATAGGCTCAGAGACCATTTTTAAAAATTCTTTCCCTGTTGAGAAGCTATACTATACCAGGATGAATCCCGGCTTTTTTATTCATATATTTATTAAAAAGGCTATTGCATGTTCGCCAAACACGATCAGATCAATAAATGAGCCGTTTATTTTGAAAGTGACCTAACTCCGTTTTTCAATTTTTTGCCGCTTGCCATGGTTACATGTACAACTTCATGTTATTTATCAGTGAAGCACTTCAGATTGCTTATATTCAGAGAAAGTACGATACATTTTTTACACATAAGTTTTCCGAATTAATTGAATAACTGAGCCGTGTAGTTTGAAAGTGGCCCAACTCCACTTATAGTTACATCAAGTTATTGTTTCATGCATCTTAAAACATATAAAAAAATTAAGAAGTGAGAAACACATCATAGCTTACAGTGACATGTGCACCGGGCAAAATAGAAACATTAAAGTAGCTTTAATGTGGTTGAAAATTGTCCAAGCTTTGGATAATAATGTAGAAATTATAGATCATAATTTTTTAATATCAGGACATTCGTTTTTACCAATTGATAGAGATTTTGTCGTGGTAGAAATGGCATTAAAAAAATTATTTACTGTACGTTCCCCAAGATTATTACGAGATTATTAAAAATTGTCGGAAGGGTAATAATTTTATTCTAAATGAAATGAGACAGGAAGATTTTGTATCGACAAAATTATTAGAAGACGCAATTTTTAAAAGAGTAAAAAATTCTGATGGAAAATCAGTAAACTGGTTAAAAATATGTTGGATGCGTTTTATCAGAAATGAACCATATAATATTTTTATAAGACATCCATGAATGAAAATGAAAATTTTAAAGTTCAGAATTTATTACCACGTCGGGGTAGTCTAGTATATTAAATTATGTTGAATGGACTTGGGCACCTTCAAATTTTATAATGAATCTGGCTGTTAATTTTGAAAGTGGCCCAACTCCATTCTTGATAAGAAAACGCACGTTATTTACTTAATAATTGCCACTATTTTAACAGGAACTTTAAATTTAACATCCTTAGATACGCTTAAGCAGTATGACTCCTTAGTATCTTATACGTATATTTTTAAATTCATTGAAACGCAAAACTTTCAATATCTCGATTTGAAGATAAATGGAGTTAGGCCACTTTCAAAATAAGCGGCTCAAATAACAAACAGATAATAAAACCAGAGGAACATACAGTCCAAAAATCGAGTCCCGAAAAATGTCTACATCATGATGATCATTGAATAGAAATCATCATCGCGATGTTAATTAACTTCGGCAAGTAATACAGGGACAGTCAAGACACCTTTGCATGATTTTATATGAAAGCATTAGGTCTGGCTATATTTATAACTATATCATCTCAAGATACTCTATATAAGTACAAGTATACATATCTCTATATATATACAAGATTTTATCATTTTTTGCTCGTCACTAGGAAATTAATCCAAACACTACGAGAAAATTTACTTACTTTACGTGTAAGAATATTTAACACTATTAAATCCAATTTATCATTAGAAATAAGAAAAGATATTTATACGTTTTCATGTATTAGATACTTCTTTTAAATAAAATGATGAACTATGTAATAAGTTTAAAAAAAACAATGCACGTTTTGATAAATTATATTTCGTATTGTACGCTCACAATACAAAAATAAGCGGGAAAATTGTATCTAACTTTTGTTCATGGTTGACAATACGCGTTCGAAATTCAAATGTAAACAGAATGACTACATACTAATCTCACTAACAATGGATTCAATATCTTTTGTTTCTAAACTTTGAAACTACATGACGGACTAGTAATGGAAATCCGCAACGAAACGAAGACATTACGCACTCCACGAATTAACACAGTTATTTAAATTAATAAAACAAATAATTTATTGCAAAAAAAAAATTCGTACACAAAATAAACCTATCAAAAGTTAAAAATTCAAGTCATATGATCTTTTTTCCCAATTACATACTGATAAAAAACTTTATCAAAACAAACATGTGTCATGACAAATCACAAAAACAAATCTAATGCGGAACGAAACGTAAATCAGAATATGTTTTAGTCGCGTTCAGAATGTGTTAGCGACGACGTGTTAATGACCATTCATGGCAGTTGAAGACTTCGACTCACTATAGTTTTATTAAAAAATGGTGTATAAAATCAAACGATTTACAAGACTTTTATAGATATAAGTTCTAGTTCATGGCCAAATTTGACATTGCGGTGTGAACTTTGAATGCACGACGAACTGTCACAATCGGCGCGACCGAGACAAGCCACAAGTGTCAGTTGGCCACCGGTTGGCAATTTATTTGAACGTGTGTTAGTGTTTCCTGCTGGCGCGCAAGCAATTTGCATGGAATCGCATTTATTCAATTAAACATTATCTTGTTACACGCACTGGACTGTGAATGGGGGATGGGTCCACGTACATATACATCGTGCCTTTAACCGCTTATTGACTAAGAAATCAAAGTGTCGACGTCCTTTTTCACATTGTTTTGAGTTACGAACTTTGTTTTTTTTTTCGTGTTAGAGGTGCAAAACCCGTTAACATGAAGGAACATCCGAATAAAGAAGAAACATCTGACGATGAAGCAGGTCTTGGATACCAGAATACATTGGTAAGCCATTTAAGTAACAGTACTTTCTATTTTCTAGAAAAGTTAGTGCTTGCGTTCGTGCAATTCTATTTCGCTTTGTTATGAATCGTGGAAGTATGATTGTGAATTGCAGAAATGTTTTGCAATTTATTACATAAATATATTACCGCGTGTAATAAGTTCTGGAAACTTATTAATGTCTAAATGTATTCTCGTAATATATTATTCTACTATTTTTGAATATTAAGTGATTTTTTACAGAATACTTATAGCAGGAAGTGTGTTTTACAAACACGAGAAATTATATCAACTTAAAAAATACCAATTTTATTGAATTGTTATATGTCGCGTATACAAAGATAATAAAAATAATTGACTAAATTCTAAAACAATATCATTCATTTATTAATTTAAAATTAAACTCTATCTTCCATTCAATGTCATTCATTAGAAATATAAACCTCATTTATTAACTGACCATGGCCTTATACTTGTGAAGAATAACTTTTAATCTATAATCATAAAAATCATTTATTTACATATTTTTATATAACACCTTTATTAAAAAAATAGATAAAAAACTTCCGCAGCCAGAATGAAACCTGATAAATAGATTTAAAAAAACTTAATTTTATACATGATCTAACAATGTAATAATTATTATATCACTAGCTTTTGCCCACGATTTCGTACTTGTGGAATTAAAAAAAAGTTACTTCTTGTCTATGGGTTCTTCCAGACTATGTTCTATATCATTACCAAATTTTATTGAGATCCGTAAAGCCGTTTTAGACATACATAATAAAAACATCCATCCATCCAAGCTTTTACATTTACTATATTACATTACTATATTACATATCATAATTTTATACATAATCTTATATTTATTATGGTAACCCAGGATTGATTTTCACATAATATTACTGACATTTGTATTTGCAAGTTAATTTTTTTCATTAGAGACATTTAAAATGAATAACCACAAGTCTTTAATGATTAAGTCAAGGTTTATGTATAAAATTAGTAAAGAAACATTGCATTATTTAGTGCAGGTTTTACAAACTTTAATGTTATACTGATCCTTTTTAAGTTTCTGCACGGCTTCTTGTCTTTGAATTGATTAGTATTTCAATGTAACAATAATATCTGCAAATTTTAGAAATGCTCTGTATCTCCAAAGTTAAAAATATTTTAAGAAAAAGTCCATTGAAAAATGTCTAAGTACTTTAGGACTATATTATTAATAACTGCGATGGCAGAATAGTTATTTAACTGATATTATGAAAACAACATATTGGATATTTAAAATGATCCTATATATATCTTATATATAAAATTCTTGAGTCATAATATTAGTTACCGATTTCTATAAAATTTTATGTGCATTTTCAGTAGGTCTGAGAATCAGCTACTATCTATTTTTCATACCCCATTAAGTTTTTTTTAATTGCGCGCGAACGGAGTCGCGGGCGACAGCTAGTTTCTATCTAAATATTTAAAACAAAACGATAACAAGAAATATTCATTTAAATTATGAATGAGGAAAAATCTTAAATATCTTTTATTACAATCCAACACACTATTTTAGCTTCTAATTTACAAATGGATTGTTTGAGTAATATTTAAATAGATAGACTACTGATTGAGATAGAAGACTGATGTCTAGTAATAAATAAGATTGAAAAGTGTGTCATACCGTTGGTTTCTGAGACCTAAATCTCTGTATTAAACATATTGTCATCCCTGTCACTGTCTTACAAAAGAGATAGACAGAGATAACAATATGTTTTAAATGGAGATATTGGCCTCAGAAGCCCACTGTTAATGTACCAAGTGGAAAGGCATTGTGTTATTTTTGTACTGATGACTGTCGGATTTCATCAATTGTGTTAATTGTCTTGAACATGTCCCAGCTTCTTCTTATTGTATTGAATGGTTTAAATCAATTCTTAAATAAGACCAGGAAAACTGATATTATTGTTTGAGTCATTGTAACATGATTCAAACTTTAAACAATATTTGTATTCAAAGATTCAAACTTTATGGCTTATGGTAAGCATCAAGGGGACGTCGCATAAACCAAATGGCCATTTAAAATTGACAGTTGCCTATAGATGTGTAAATTAAGTTAAAAGATTGAAACCTACTTTTACGTTTCCATCCTTTACGTTTTATTAAAGGCTGAAAAATGGAATAGGACTAGAATTTGGTTGGTAAGTGCCAGGTGTGTCCCGCCTTCGCATCCCTATATATCCTGCCGATACATAATTGCGTTCTCTGTTCTCGTGTGAAATTACAAGACGACATAAAGTTTGAATATCATTGTACTATCTTGTAGAGTTTATGTAACCATACGAGTTAGAATTTCCCTTCACACTGTTAACTAAGACGTATGTATATAAAAGGAAGAGGGGACAAGACTTAAGTCAGCCGACCTTGATGGCCTGTCAAGATAAATTAATAAAAATCTTTACAGTCTTATTTTTAAAACCTTTGAAGTTAAAATGAGCATTTGTGTTAGTTAACGTTATTTGTAACGTTAAAGATAAAATTACGATTTGAAAAGAAAAAAAAACAAAAAAACCCATCTGCAAGCACTTCCTTTCGATTAAAATATTTTTTATCAAGATCGGACCACCAGGGGCGGAGTTTCGCGGTAACACTCATAAAAAAAACAGTCGAATTGATAACCTCCTTCTTTTTGAATTTGAAATAAAAATAGGGACTTTCCTTTTTAGCCGAAAAAGGAAAGTCACTATTTTTATTTGCTTCATAAATAAAATCCTTATTTGCCGCCAATATTGCATATTTATCTCATCACAGAAGAAATATACTTCTTAATATATATAGTAGTTCAAAAGCACAGTTTTAACGATAGTTTGCGAATGCAGATTTAAATTTCAAAATATCTGCGTCTAAAACTAGTTTTATGTTAATTAGGTCTTTAGATTAATTAACAAACACCTGATAAATGATATTATCTTTGAGTTAAGATTAACGAGAGTAGGTCAGTCTGTCCATTGAAATGTATGACAAATTTCCTTAACATAATATTTGCAGCTATACCTGTAATTACGATAACTAGTCAAAGAAAATGTTGTAAACTGGTATTAGTGTACTTACCTAACATTAAAACTTTAATCCTAGAATTAGCTAATGATTTTATGATAGAAGCCTCGTCTTATGATGTTTATATTTACAATAACAAAATTAAAATTTCAAATAGAATAAAAGGATTGACGATTTATTTTAAAACTAGCTGTCGCCCGTGACACCGTCCGCGCGGAATTAAAAAACTTAATAGAGACTATGATCGACATCTGTGCCAAATTTCATCGAGATCCCTCTTGAGCTGTTCTGGAGATAACTTCAAACATCCATCCATCCATCTATCCATCTATCCATACACTCGCATTTATAATATTAGTAAGACAAGTATACATTTGTAATAAATCTTTGTCAATGTTGGAATCTTTAGCCATGATTAGCATACGCTTTGCTTTGTTGAAAATTACCTGACGTGCTCGTAGTCAGGGTTGGATTTGGGCCATTAAAATAGGCCCTCAACTGTAGGTCTCTGTGCCCTTCCTGTTTTAATGTTTCTGCTATTCCATCTCTGTTAAAATATGTTTAATGAAAATGTATATTTAATATTTGACGTTAATTAAATAATTGCTATCATACTTCTTACTAATATTATAAATGCGAATGTTTAGATGGATGTTTGTTTGAAGTTATCTCCAGAACGGCTCAACGGACCTTGATGAAATTTAGCACAGATGTAGAACATAGTCTGGAAGAACATATAGGCTATTTATTAAGTTTTTTTTTTATAATTCTGCGCAGACGAAGTCGCGGGCGACAGCTAGTATTTAATAACATAGAGTTGCTTTTATACACAAAGGCGCCGGTGTAAAGAATATACTTGGGATTCTGATGCTCCGGTTCAATTATATTATATTCTCAATATGACTGTTATTTTGACAGTGGTAGATCCCGCAACCACAATATTTGTTGGGTCCACGAATGGGCCTCGACCGGTGAAATACCACGACCACACAGAAAAAAGACGTCAAGTAGAAGTAATTCCGCGTTTCTTCTGATGAGTACGGTGCCGGAGGCCTAATTTTATTCCATGTTCCCTTCCCACCCTTTTCTTATAAGGAAAGGATGGGATGAGGAAGTGGATTAGACGTAGGAAGGGACGCATCGGAGAAAAGAGGAATATCATATATCTGTGTATCCCCTCCTCTGTCGATTAAAGATAGGCAACGCATCTGCAATTGCAGATGTCTATGAGCTGCGGTCGCTTTGCTAAACGGATTAAGGTGACCGTTTGCTCGTTTGCCACCTTATGATATATAAAAAAATTGCTTGCAAAACATTTCGCTACGTCTGTAAGAAGAAAAGGTTACGAATCTGTGTTCTAGAATATTCAATAGGGTGACGTATGGCTAAAAAGTAGTAGGTTCTATGCGACAGTTTTATGTTAGTAGATCTAATCACAAAAAAAAGTATTTTATCGCTAACATGACAGAGTGGGAGGGAATTAATAGCTAGAGATAAGAGGATTTTGCTAAGTCTGAACATTTTATGCGATAATAGAGTGGAATCAGTGTAAGCTTTACCTACGAGTATATCTTACTAATATTATAAACGTGAATGTTTGGATGGACGTTTGTTTGTTTGAAGGTATCTCCAGAACGGCTTAACGGATCTCGATGAAATTTGGTATAGTTGTAGATGATAGTGTGGAAGAACACATAGGCTACTTATTATGTTCTTTTTTAATTCCACGCCGACGGAGTCGCGGGCGATTGCTAATAGTTTTTAAATTGGAAATAATTTTGATATAAATTAAATACAGTACATAGTTTCTTGAATTGAGTTGATTATTATTTAAAATGTAATTAACCATCTGACACAAAATAATCACAGGTGGGCACAGTTAATCGAAAAGTTAACTTCGTTAATCGTTAATTCGTTAATTAAAAATTTAACTTCGTTAATCGTTAAAGCGTTAAATTCTCCAAAATTTAACGCAAGTTAAAGTTAATCGTTAACAGTTAACCATACCAAAATTATACATACTAATTTCACACTTATGTGGCGGCACTTTTTTAAAATAGTAATTTGACTATACATTTATAGAATGTACACATAAGTTTTAGAGACAAGTAGGAATGCATTATAGTATATTTCATTACGAGTGCGGAAAGCCTGTCATTTCAAAGAGTTCCGACAAATGTGTACCCGAGCCGAGGCGCAGCCGAAGGTGAGGGTTGACAGTTGGAACAAGTTGTAATGACAGTTTCACACGTGTACTAAACAAATATTTTTGATACGCGAAAAAATGAAGCAATTTATAGTATAATAAAACTCAACTAACTAAAATGTTTGGAAAATGGCGCCAACCGTAAAAGAATACGAACAGAGATTTTTTTGTTTTCTTCACCCATTCTGGGTAGGCAAAGGGAACTATGCCCAAACAGCCAAGTCTTCAGTAGATTATTTTTATTGATATGAAATTAAATTTAATGAGATGAAATAAAATGAAACCTAACCTAATTCATTGAATCAAATCATTAAATCTGATATTGTAACAAATTAGGAGCTTCTTTTTAGAAATATTTGCATGAAACATAAAACTTCAATGATTTTTTTTTGTAAAAACTTCGTGGTGGTTTTTCTTTTTAACAGACATTATTTTGAGAGTTAGGAAAGAGAACGCACGAGTTTGGAAAAGCTAAAGAAAAAGCACGAGTGAAAAAGTGTTTTAATACAGTTGTTCAAAAAGTGGCGTATTGCAGGGACGAAGAGCGTTTGGAATGTGGGCTATTGCATACTCGTGCTTTTATATACTCGTAATGAAATATACTATTTCGAACCTTCTTTTGAATTTGTCCTGTTGGTCACGTCTTTCCCGGACGCTTTGATGCATCACACTTGCACGCAAACTTCACATATATCAATTATCAACTCGGTCGTTCACTATTCGAGTCGCCGACAGTCGCCCAACATAGCTGAACTTACGAGCGTGATTTAAACAAAATGACAGCACGTCTCCAAGTTTCTAATTTAACGATTAACGGACTTTTATTAACGGAAGTTGAGTTTAACGGAAGTTAACAAAAGCGTTAACACTTTTTGAAGTTAACTTAAAAGTTAATCCGTTAAGCAAAATGTTAACTTCGTTAATTAACGATTAACGGATTAACGAGTTAATGCCCAGCTCTGAAAATAATCTAATACTTAATTAACTCTCTATTATTTAAATGACCGTATTTAGAAGGAAGTGATAACACTCAATTAAACGGTAAAGTAACTTTTGGGAAACATATTAATTGACTTCAACTCATCAATGTATACATCTATGCTTGTATATTGTTTATTAACAAGATGTTTTATTAAACAGAACAAGTAGATAATTAAAATAACCAACGTCCACTGGTGGTAACCAGATATTACCCACCGGTAATAAACATAACTAGGAATGGTAATAAATAATTACTAGTATACGGGGAACGCAGGATGTTGTCAAAATTGTAAATACCATCTGGAACTATGAGTAGGGAAATTTTACTCCGGAACAAATATAGTTCGTTCTTGGACTATTTAATTGTAAAAAATATAACTGATTCTTTCGTCTTTACTTTCCCAAACAAAATTAATGATAATCACTTTACGTATATAACAGAAGACAAACAAACAAATGCACATCTATATATATAAAAGAAAGTTGTGTTAGTTACACCATTTATAACTCAAGAACGGCTGAATCGATTTGACTGAAAATTGGTGGGCAGGCAGCTTAGAACCAGGAATAGGACATAGGATAATTTTTACCCCGTTTTCTTTTTTTTTTTTTATTCTGCGCGGACGGAGTCGCGGGAAAAAGCTAGTAATGTATATTTATATAATTCATACTTCTTTATACAATTTTATCGACATAATAGACTCAATAATATTTCAACATCTTACATTATGCATCTAAGGAAAAAAAAAACGAAAAAAAATTAAAATCGTAGTGGGACAATACCAGCCGCAAATGCATACAGAACCGCAATTCTTCAAATTTAGAAATCAATTCTAACCACTTTGATGACTCCATTGTTTTCTCTGTCCTTCATTTTGATTTTTAATAGATCTATTGTATATTCAATATTATATCAAACGTCTAGCCTTGAGATTTCTATCATAGTGCCTAGGTAGAAAGTACAATGACCTTAGGCTACAAACTCGAAGTGTACGATATTCTACTGAGATCAGTATGATAACAGTTTAACATTAAGTTTGTTGAGATAATATTTGTTTATGTCAATCAAAGTTGACATCATGAAAGTAAATTATAAAACACAGCGAAGTTCGTTCTGATTTGATAAAAGTAAAGAAACAATTGGATCTAATGTCAGACGGTCCCTCACAATCAGTAATCAAAAAGGTTTAGGATACGTTTCTTTCTGTGCGTCTCCTCCTTCGATTAAAGGTAGGCAACGTATCTGCAATTGTGGACGTTTATGAGCAGCTTCGCCATTTCGACGAATTCAGTTGACTGCTGCTGCTGCGTCGTTTAATGTAAAAAAAACGTTATAGGTTATTTTACAAAAAAAAAAATGTGTCTTGAACAGCGAGTACATGTCGAAAACAAATGAAAACTACATGCACACAATTTGTCGCTACGTATTGATTTCGACTCATCAGAAATTTCGCCTACGTCTTTTGTTGAAATGTTTATCTTACTAATATTATAAACTAGCTTTTACCCGCGACTCCGTCCGCGCGGAATAAAAAATAGAAAACGGGGTAAAAATTATCCTATGTCCGTTTTCTGGTTCTAAGCTACCTGCCCACCAATTTTCAGTCAAATCGATTCAGCCGTTCTTGAGTTATAAATAGTGTAACTAACACGACTTTCTTTTATATATATAGATGTGAATGTTTGGATGGATGTATGTTTGTTTGAAGGTATCTTCAGAACGGCTGCATGCATCTCGCTGATTTGGCATAGATGTAGAACACATAAGCTACCAATTAACTATGTTTTTTAATTCCGCGCGGATAGAGTCGCGGGTTACAGCTAGTAATTCCTAAAATCGCCCTTAAATGTAAAAGCTACTAAAATTTTAATATGTAATAATTTAAATGTCACAAGTTGTATTGCATAAATGTATTATCAATTTTTATCAGTGACGCAAAGCACATGACCGCTATCTAAGAAGGAATTCGGCGTTAGATTACAGCTGTTCTTATCAGATTATCTGCAGCTATCGAAAGTCAATGTCGCACGCCTTGACACTAACATTTCCTTTACACTTACCGTCGGTTTCTAATGTCGAAATTTTATATAAAATATATCGTCATCCCTGTCACTTATCTTTCACAAAACAGAGATAACATGTTTTAAAGGGGGTTTTTGGTCTCAGAAACCCACGGCTAGTGTTTGTTAAGGAAAATTTTCACATTTGTATTTTGAAGGTTAACATTAGTAATTGATCAGATCACATTACCGTTTCATATTCTATAATCTATGGTGCCATTACAGTAAATTATTTAACCGAGAAGAAAAATCTAAAACTAATTTTTTACATTTAAAAATTATGCGCGTGTGTAGAATACCAAGCGAAAACGCAGGCACAAGCTAGTTCTAGGCCCTTTTTCCACTTATAATTCATAATACCTATTCCCTTGGTAGTGGAAAAAGGTTCTTATTCGGTGAAATTTTCTTACGATTTTTGTCATAATCTTGGTTGTAAATTTTCCGACTTGCAGACAGATAACACGTTCCTAAGTACGAAATCATCCTGAATAAATTTATTGCCACTCAATAAAATAAAGTAATAATCCATTTACAATAATTTCTCTATGTCCGCGCATAACGCTCTATAATTTATGAGGACCATAAACGTATTAAACGAGTTACGTAATACGCAAGTATTTGTCATTAGAGTGACTAATACTATGAGAATAAATAAGTCTAGCTTGATTGATAATAATTGGACGTCAGATGCCCTTTTTTCTAGACTAGAATAATAGCAAGGATCTGCCTAGGTATTCTAATTGTGGGACAAAAAATAAATCTGAAGGATCTTTAATTATTTTTACGTGAATTTCCTCTAGCTAAATGTAGCTGCAAGGATGAGGCGGGGAGGGTTATAAAGGATCTCCAAGTCTTTTGGATCAAAGTGGAGTGAGACCGGTGGAGACTCTTTTTGTCCTTGGTCAAATCTATGGCATCTGCTTATCCTTATGGCTTACAACCGTAAGTGGGCTAAAGACACACAGTACTGAGAATTTATTTTACATAACAATCTCCTATAATAAATAAGCTTGTCAATTAGTATATAACAGCCAATTACAATACAAAACAATGTAATGTCGTTATATTAAATTAGTTCCATCAAGTAAATTATGTAAAGTAAAACCGATCGATTTTCTATACCATGTTTAATGCTAGTAAAACTCCTAATAGGGGTTCATTTAAAGTCGTACAACTAGGAAACCGGTATGAATGGTTTAATTTAAATTTTAATGTGATAAACACTGGTCCCCAATGTTAAATAATCTAATATATAAAATTCTCGTGTCACAGTTTTCGTCACCGTACTCCTCCGAAACGGCTTGACCGATTCTCATGAAATTTTGTCAGCATATTCAGTAGGTCTGAGAATCGGACAACATCTATTTTTCATATCCCTATTAAGTTTTTTTTAACTGCGCGCGGACGAAGTCGCGGGCGATAGCTAGTTTTATATAATAATATAATTATATAGTAACAGGGAAAGGACAATAGAAACGTGTATAATGTATATACCAGGATCATGTTTACTTTTAAATCAATAATCTCTACCTACCCTTTTGGATATGGTCATTCGTTAATTTTAGATATATAGTCGAACTACTGGATTAGTGAGACACCTAAATAAGCGAGAGTCATTGTTCAGTCCCGACGAAAGATATCCATAAGCGGGAAATATAGGTTAGACCAGTGTTTCCCAACCTTTTTGGATCCATGTCCCATTTTTCAGGATGAACATGACTATTGCCCTCTTATAAATTTTGTTTAGAAATAAATTTCTCTCGAGGCCTAAATTTACAATGTTAAAGAAATAATTAAATACTACTTTTGGCTGACTAGATCAATTTTATATAAAACTAGCTGTCGCCCACGACTCCGTCCGCGAGCAGTTAAAAATGGGGGGGGGGGGTATGAAAAATAGATGTTGGCCGATTCTCATACATTCCGGATAAGCACAAAAAATTTCATCAAAATCGGTCAAGCCGTTTCGGAGGAGTATGGCAACGAAAACTGTGACACGAGAATTTTATATATTAGATTTTTAAACACGAAAACATATACGAGTATAAATAGTTTAAATGCAACGGATTTTTATTTTTATGTACTTTTTAGCACTGGCTATCATTGTAAGGATGTAGCCTTAAGTTTTTAAATCTTCGAATTGCCCCTCTCTAAATCCAAATGTACCCCAGATGGGGCGTTAAAATATCACGATCCTTTAGACTCTCGCTTATACAGGTTTGACTGTTTTGTTGTGTGATAATGACGGTAATCTATGAAGTAATTGAGACTAGAGTACTATAATGTGTACCACTTATCTACTAATATTACAACAAGTACATAATATTTAACCAAACGTCCTCCAAATATTACTTAACATTATACTTATCACTCTTACAAAATCTAACCGTAGTATTCTACTGTCGTGACATTTGTATTAATGCTTATTGTTGTCTCTATTTCGTCAAACATAATGTAAGGGATGGCAATTTGTATATATACAAGTTTTAGTGCGGTGGAGTTTTACTATAATGTTTTGACTTTACAAACATTTAGCACAATCAATAATTTAAACAAGTTGGCAGTAGATCTTCATGTCTCGTTACAATTTTATACTAAGTTACATGAATACTTGTTGTGCTTAAGGAACTATAGTATGGTAGATTTAAGACCACCGTATCATATGAGAAAAACTTAGTCCAGATGTACGAAATCTTATTAATATTATAAATGCGAATGTTTTGATGAATTGTAAAAGGTATATGCCGAACTCGATGAAATTTGGAATAGATGTAAAACATAGAATGAAGGAATACATAGGCTACTAATTTATTCTTTAAATCTGCGTGGACGGACTCGCGGGCGACGGCTAGTGTACAAAATAAAATCGAACATAACATTTTTTAAAGAATATTTCTCTTCGGACAAGACCTAAATAATTGTATTTTATCAATAAAAAATATAAATAATATAGTCAAAAAAAATACTTCAATTTCAGTTAACGTCGAATTACGTACGGTTTTGTTTAATAATTTCTCTCAACCGATATACGATCTGTGTTCAACAAACAATCACAATTGCGCAATTCAGACGTCGACCTGCGATAACCGTATTACGCAACCGTAGAAAATTATACGTGCAATCACATTCCTGTGAAGAAACAAGATTAACTTCGATTAAGGATTGATGCTTGTTAACTATCTGTAAGGTAGTTTACCTAACGGCCGAGTGGCTGAAGCCGAAGACTGTCCCAGGTATTGCTGAAATTATGACGTAGAGGGTCTCCAGGCTGAAGTGACGCTTGACAACGTAAGGTTGAGGTTCTTATTGTCAGCAAGACTCAGGTCAATGCCCCACACTAGTTAGTTAAAATCATGTTTGATATAAAAGACTCGAGGTTTCTACGAATTTGCGCTTAGATTATTTTTTCTCGTAGTGTTAATAAAAAAGAACCGCCTAAGAACTTTAAACAATAGCGTTTTGCGCGGTAGCTTATCTCATGCCTGGTATTATGCGTTCGCTAGATTAAAGTGCACGATTGTTTTTTTCTTGTAAATTCATCAATATTAATTTGACTTAAAATATAGGTGAATGTATTTGATTTTGGAGCTTTCGACTCTAATTTAATTTAAACTTTTACAGTGTTAGTCAATGCATACTTTCATTCAACTCTAAAAATCAACTCTTACATCTTACGTATCAAAATCATTCAAGAATCGCAAACACATTACCGGGTAATCATATCAATATATAAACAGGAAATGACAGTATGTCCGCGTGCGTGAGAAGTCGTTATCAGCTGATTCACAATAATAAATGTTTATATTTATTTAATACGGCAGTAGTATGGGTTGAAAGCAGATTACATTTATTTTGAAACATCAATAAATCTCCTTTCTTTGTACAAAAATACATAATATTAAGAAGACAAAAACAAAGAAAAGAGCTTGATATTCTTTCAGATGTGAACGGTTAATTACTTTAATCATGTTGAAGGTTAATATAAATATGTGTGATTTAATATATTCGGCTTAAAACATGCACTCTTATCTAGCGTGCGTAGTTTACAAAGTAAACATGTGACGTTAAATACAATATTCGCGGTCTGGGATTAGTCGTTTTGGATTAACTTCGTAAGACTTGAGTTTCGTGTTGCGGTTAAACTATGAAGTGGCATTTTACATAATTCCCACATAAACCATGTAACTCGGAAAACCATATTTCCTTTAATGTCAAGGGATGGTTTATCCATTGAAACAAAATATGTATATATGTGTGTGTGTGTGTGCTTAGTTTGAACACAAATAGTACAGTTTACAACTACACTATTTTATATTGTTTTCTCTCATTTCTTACAATGAAAATGTGATGACAACATGTTTTTGTACAAATTTCACAGCACTAGAATCACCGTTATCTTAGAAAAAACAACGATATCTGACATTTGAATAAAAAATATCCATCCATATTGGAACGAAGTTCCTTATCGCGCGTTGTGAAAGGGGGCTAGACGGAAAAAATTCTTACGAAAAGTTGTCACGACACTTTTTGCTATAGTAAGTATGTTAACGACGAATGAGCGCTACTTCACCATGGCAACGACGTGACAATATATAACGAAAATTCGTAGAAATAAAATGTACTTCTTGTGAAGACTTAAGTTTTTTACTAATAGAATAAACATTGGTTCCTTCACTAATTAATCGAAAGGAACTTCGTTCCATCCGGGTGTCCCTTGACACCTCTCAAGTTTTTTTTTATATCAAAAGATGACGAGCAAACAGCTGCCTAAATTCGACGAAATAACAAAGCGAGCGCTGCCACTAAACATCCGCAATTTCAGATGCGTTGTCTATCTCTAATCAACGGAGGAGGGAGCGCAGAGAAAGTGAATATTTCTCATTCTTATGCTTTCCCTCTTCCTTCAAATCCACTTCCCCTTTTCATCATTTCCTTATAAGCAAAAGAGGGGAAGGGTAAGAGTACTAAAATTAAGCCTTCATATTTGTTAGAAGGTATCTTCAGAACGACTCCATGAATCTCATTTGGTATTGATGTAGAGCACAATTTGGAACAACACATGCTTCTAGAAATGTGTAACGGTTCCGTGGTTAACGCTTAGTTAATTACTCGATAACTCAACAATGATTTTTATAGACATCTTTTTAAAAGCCATAGATATAGAACATAGTATCGAGTACCAAATGAGATACTTTCCAATTTTTTTTAATTCTGCGCAGACGAAGTCGCGAGCAAATTCTAGTAACATTATAAAAAGGAAAGATTTGTGTTTTTGTATATAACGGATAAACTCAAAAACTACTGGACCGATTTCAAAATTGTCGCCATTAGAAAACTACATTATGAATCAGTAACATAGGCTATTTTAATTATTTATAATTCTCCGCGTACGAAGTCACGGGGAAAAAGTAGTGTACCAATAATGTCACAAAACTCTGTGTTATGTTTTTTAGAAGCATCAAATCGAATAAATCTTTAGGCAATTAACGAAATGTCTATTTGTTGTGAACTGGTTGCAGCATCTTTATTTAGTGCATACAATGCTATGTATATACATTTGTTATGTATATGTCAATATGTACATAACTCTCTCGGATGTCTGATACCTCAGTAATTATATATTTTTATCTTACGTATGAAAATTAGTTTCTTACAGTACTGCAATGTAGGCGCTTGCCTGTGAGAAATATATACATTTTTATATGTAAAAGTTATAAAATATATTTGTGATTTTGTCTGTGGTTTGATAATTTAAAGATTTTTATCAAGTGCTTAACAAGTCTTAATTTATCTTTATGTGATTTTTAAACTGTAAGTAACATTTAAAAAAATTAATCCTCATCCGAAACAATATTACAGAAGTAACAACAGTAAGCAAATTAGGACTTCAGTGGGACCTAGCATGAATAATTGTGACAATCGCTTTCGTACCATCATTGTCAATTGTGTCAAAATTAGTATAAAATTTATGTACTTAAGCTCGATGACAATGACTGTCGCAAATATTCATGATTGCGCTCCAAAAACTTATTTACAAAAGAAAATTTTTAAACTTTTATCTATAGCCAGTACTTATAATATTATGACTAGATTTAAAACCCCTCTTCTAGAAACAAGAAATAGCTAATACGTGCAAAATTAGAAAGGTCACCGCGTAAACATCTTATTGCGAAATTTCGCTAGATAAGTACAAATATTATTACTGTTCTACATAATAATTGAATTATTTAATATACTTTTTCCTAAAATTTAAACAATGTAAAAAATAATATTTATATTTATGTTCCTGTTTCATTATCTTACTAATATTATAAATGCGAAAGTTTAGATGGATGTTTGTTTGAAGTTATCTCCGGAACAGCTCAACTGATCTTGATGAAATTTGGCACAGATGTAAAACATAGTCTGGAAGAACATATAGGCTACTTATTATTTTTTTTTTAATTACGCACAGACGACAGCTAATTAAGTCATATATTTTATGGAATACTCGTTTTGACCTTGGGATTTCTATATAACTTTCAAATCTAAACATATAGAAGTCATCAGCGACTTGAAGCCATATGGCTATGTTTATCTACCTTCCAAGAAGCTGACATAATAAAGAATTGTGTCAGTGCATTGGGGAGAGATGACGCGTGTCCACTGTAACACACGACACGATGACAAATGCGGAAATTGAGTTAAAAAAAATTATTTACATTTTTTAATTGTTGCCTGAGACGATATTCCATCAATCTGTTTTAATTTTTGTATTTAAATGTTACGCATAAAACAAAGGTTGCGATTTAATTTTTTTTCTCATAAAATATTTAAAAAAATGGCTGTCATTTTAATTAATTTGATAAAATCGAAATGATGCTTAAAACTAAATCGATACTTACTTTATAAAAATAGTCTCTTCCTTTAGATTATCTGTTACATCTTAACGTATATGTAGGAAACAATGAATTTGTTCAAGGAGGCGTGAAACAATAAATCAAATACAAACTGCAAGGCAACTTTATAATTATTATACTCACAAGGGACGCGTAGAACAATATCTCAACGTAGAAACTGCACGATTTGTATAAAACTTTGTTAACGTAAGTTTCCACCGGAGAAACATATTGTTTGGGTAGTGGAAATACGTTCATCATCTCCATGACCTTGTCTCATGTAGCATCAGGTTTCCGTCCTCCAAATCAATCTGTCTGCTGTCAACTTTGTCACCCCCTTCTTGATCATGTCACCTTTCACGCGATCCAATCATCTCTTCCTAGGTCTACTTCTACCGGTGTACCTCCACAGTCATACTTAACGTTCTCTTTGCCACATGCGATTCTTCCCTCCTCATAACATGTCCATACCACGATAACCTTTTACTTCTCAAATTTTCTACTACCGGTGCTATTACGTTGTAATAGAAATTTTATTGGGGTTTATGGCGCCGTAAAGTACTGGAATGGCGGCCACGTACAGGTCGACGCAGTGTGGGCAGGCCTCCCGCACGATGAACCGATGATCTGGTCAAGGTTGCGGGAATATCCTGGATGCAGGTTGTACAGGACCGATCATTGCGGCGATCTTTGGGGGAGGCCTATGCCCAGCAGTGGGCGTTACGACGCCGAATGGACGGATAGATGGATGATTAATTTTATTCGTATTAGAATCTAACTCTGTCCTCTATATGTCTGTTAAATAGTTAACTTTTTTAAATAAATCAGTTTTTTTTGTGTGTTAAATTTAGATTTCGAGAATCTAGATTTTTACTAATATTAAAAAGAGGTTAGGTTTTATTGTTTGCGTTCGAGAAAAAATCTTTCACTGTTAATAAACTACACTATCCCCGGCTGCTATAGGTTAAATTTATTACTAGATATTTTTTAAATTACTGCTATTTTTAATATAAATGATAATTAAAATGTTTTTTTAAATGTATTTTTATAAATAACTTAAAAAGTAGATCAAATCGTTAAGAATCAATTGGGTCGAGTGGTCAATAACAGCTGATATCTGCAATTAATTTTATTATTTATACATATGTCTTTAATATACAATCGTTTTATCTTAAGTTGTTTGTTGTTTATACATAGAGTGGGTCGTTGATACGTGGTCTAATAAATTATAGGTTCAGAATATAAACACAATCGTGCCAGTGGCCTGGACCATGCATAGGAGAAACAGAGGGATTTAGTGGGTATGCTTCCCATCCGGAAGGGAACCCTACATTACTATTGCGTGGAGTATGCATAAAGCATTCCTCTCTGGAAAAAAAGGTTCAGAATATAAAAGTAGTTATATTTTTATACTGAACTTTTCTTTTATTTTTTCAGAAAAAATCTTTTTTTTTTTTCAAAATGTGATGTCAAAAAACTAGACCAATTAATTTAAATTTCAAAGCCAAATAAACTATTTTAACTGATTGCAATTCCATAGCCATCTCTTTCCATTGATGATTTAGGGTCCTTTCACACAGACCGGGGCGAAGAGCAGAGTAGGTAGACTTTTATAGCACATAAAAATTTATCAACAGCAAGTTTACCAAAACTTGAAAAATAAAAATGAACCATGTTTCAATAGTATAAAGCTCAATTTTATTCGCGATGGCATCTAGTAATAAATATAGCCTATGTCAACCGGGGATAATGTAGCTTCCCAACAGTGAAAAAAAAATCAAATCGATTCATTAGCTTCGGAGTTTAGCCAATACAATCAAATCTTTTTTCTTTATAATATTAGTAAAGATAAAAATCTACTCTGCTCTCCGGTCAGGGTAAGTTTTATAAAGGAGAATAATAGAGAGGACACTTTGTTTTTGTTCGAATGTTTCCACAATGGAATCCAACTGTTATATTTAATCTATCCCTCGATAGCACTTCATTAACAAGTCGTCTTAAGATAAACTCATATTGAAGTGGTTTTATCTAAGTTGTTGTGAGTCAAGGATCATAGCTAAATTAAAGCTATTCTAAATTTTAATATTTTATTGATCCTCCACTCACGGATATTACACATACTTTTGTCAAATTATTGAAATATAAGGGAATAAGGTATTCTTAAATTTTATAGGTAACTTAGCGGTCGCCTGCGACTACGTCAGTGCAAAAAAAAATAGTCCCATAAAGTCCCGTCAATATAAGTCCAGCCATTACACGGATCAAACGCGGCCTTGCGGGCGGACATACAGACAATTTTTTTTTTTTATTATTACATATACACACTCCACATTTACTAATATGTATAAATGTGAAAAGTTTTTTTAAATTCAGCCTTCTTGAATTTTAGTTCGTTGACATAAAACCCAATAACGTTAACCCAAAATTGAAGAATTTTATCTAAACGACATTTTAAACGTTACGTAATTTAAAATGGATGTTAATTGATGTCATTAACATTTAAGCTACCTGTCAACGTTTCCGGACTCAAATTAAGACTGTCGAAGTGATAATTATAGAAAACAAATCATTTAATCAAAGCAGGAGACATTCAATTGCACTCAGAATAGTTAAATAGTTAGTGCGGGAGTATCTTAAGTATAGTATGGAATCTACTAAAAATGAAATATAAGTAATAAACTAGTATAATTTTGTAAAAGAAAACTGAATTTAATTAATTATCGTACCGTATCCGACAGTGGATATGGTGTGCATGCTCACGGCCGCCGCACAACGCCTGCGCCGGCCGCGGCTAATTATCTGCAAATTGATGCTTCAAGACCATAGTAGAATGGGGTAGACGGATATCACAAAAATCTTAGATTCCGGAACCGTCGAGCATGTATGCTTTTTGTTTGTGTGTTTTATTTATTTCTTTTATGCGTGTAAAAAAAGCAGTGTGCTAGATTGAAAGAAAAAGCGATAGAAACGCTAGATTATCAGATGATGGAAATGATTTTTAGAAAATCTATTATGTCTGCCTACCTCTCAAAGTTACGTGCGTGATTTTTAGTTTCTATTAGCTGTGCCGGCAACTTCGTCCGCGTGAAATACTGTCATCGGGTAGCATTTTAATGATGTAGGCTAATTATTTTACTTGAATTATAAAAACATACAACATATTAAACTTACAAAACATTCATAAAAACTTCACATATTCCCATACAAACTTTCATCACCTATTTAATCCCTTTTGTTATTTTGCATCTTTGTGAGTAAAACTTTTACGAACTTTGAATACCATATTTATTTATATCAAACTAGCTTTTACCCGCGACTCCGCCCGCGCGGAATAAAAAAAAAAAAAAAAAACGGGGTAAAAATTATCCTATGTCCTATTCCTGGTTCTAAGCTACATGCCCACCAATTTTCAGTTAAATCGATTCGGCCGTTCTTGAGTTATAAATAGTGTAACTAACACGACTTTCTTTTATATATATAAGATTAACAGCCTAAACAATAAGTTTCTAGCTACTAACTATAAATAATCCGATACTTCCATACAAATTTCCACCCCCACTATCAACTACTTTCTTCAAGATATAAACCTAAATGTCTTATAATTAATCCCTATATCTTAACCACATATCCATTGTAGCTTACGTGTGACGTTAGTTACCTAAATCCGCAAAAAATATGTTAATTCGATGAGCAATATCATATGAAATTATTTGTTTTGTAGAATTATTAAATTAGTACGTATGACGAAAATTAACGTTATTTCAGGCGATAATTTTTATGTGCAAAATCTTACATTTCGAGATTTGACTGTTAAATATTTTTAAAGTTATTCGCCTTTAGTGCAAGTTAGAAAACTCCATAATAAAATCAGAGTAACATAGACACACTTTAAGTGATACTAAATAAGGAATTAACATTAAATTTTCAAACATTTTAATGAATTTTGTCTACAAAAAGAAAGGTTAAAAAAGTTACCATTCCCTTCTGATCTCCTAACACCTCTTTTCACAACCAACTACACTCATCACTAAGTAAGTCGTGTAGTACATAGTACGAAATCAACACTAACAACTGTTTAAGTAAACTTTAAATGTATCTGATTGCGGCATTAACCATCTCACGTGGCCACAGCAAACAATTACTGAGTGTTTAGCGCTATGAATTTCGGTAAATGCATGTTATCACCGCTAGAGGACGCTCTAAATGCTAATACAAATTGTAATATACTAAGCTAATATCTACCTGTGGACTGAAAATTCATAAAGATAGGTTTACATTGATGAATAAGATTTTAACAAAATAAAACAGAATAAAAGATAACGGTGAATATAAAAATTTACATTGTACAGAATCTCTTTGTCTCAAATTTAAATTCTGACTTGATGTCTACGAGTTTAAAGGCTACATTATATTTTTTCACGGTTACTGTAGGATATATCTGAAACATACTTACGTTGTTAATTTCTTTATCAAATGATGTTGATGGATGGTGTCTCTGATGAGATATTATGATAAAATCTAGTTATTTTAAAACTAAATGAGTACTAAAATTAGAGTAAAATATCCCCAACATAACTTTGAGAAAAGCAAACGCCATTTTACGCACTATTATATGTTGTTTTGTTAAAATTTTGGCTCTACTGAGTGTATTCCTTTTTATTAACTAACTAGCTTTTACCCGCGACTCCGTCCGCGCGGAATAAAAAATAGAAAACGGGGTAAAAATTATCCTATGTCCCTTTCCTGGTTCTAAGCTACCTGCCCACCAATTTTCAGTCAAATCGATTCCGCCGTTCTTCAGTTATAAATAGTGTAACTAACACGACTTTCTTTTATATATATAAGATTACTTCAGAATATATTTACAGGACTTTATAAGTAAAGATGAAATGCTTTAATGTGACAAGGATGTGACAAGGATTCAATGTCACGGCGTCTTGTCATTTCCTGATTTAAAAAAACCGGAATTCATCACTCGAGTTAACGCGACTTGTAGCATTTTGTGATCAGATTAGAACCAACTGGGATATGAAATAATGTTATACTTAAGAATATGTCATCTGGTATATTTCTTTTCAAATATCTTGGCATTCCAAAGTCATCGGCCACTGCGCAGCGCCTCACGCAAAGTTAAAAGCCCAAATATCTGAAAATTACTATATATATAGTAGTTGACGCCCGCAACTTCGTCATGGTATTAATGAACACAGTTTAGTAGCCTGTGCGCTATTTCAGACTGAAATCTATATCTATTCTGAACTTTATCAAATACCGTTCAGTTGTTTTGGAGTTGTTAACAAATCCATCAAAACTTTCGCATATATTAATAAGATAGATTAAAAATATTGTTAAACAACGGCCACATACATATTACTAAGTTAACGCGAAGAACAAAGCATTTTAGGAGGAGAATAAATTTAGTATTTTTTTTTTTTTACATAAGATGGCAAACGAGCAAACGATCACCAGATACTGACCCATAGACATGCCCAATTGCAGATGCGTTGCCTACCTTTCATCAACGGAGAAGGGGACGCACAGAAAGAGAATATTTCCCCTTACTATGCGTCCCAATCCCCATCCCATTACAATCGTTTCTTTTATAAGAAAATGGTGGGAAGGGGAAGAGGACTGAAATTAGACCTCTTTCTTATACATGTTTGTTTAATATATTCTAAATAGGACATGTAATTTTCTCATACAATGAAACAATATATAATCATAAAACAAATTATACCATTACAATGCTTTAAGTTACAATTAAATTATAATGTAGATAATGGCAACAGACAAATATCACTTCTATTCCTAAACACATAAGGCATAGTTTCCATTAATATGTGAACATGACAAACTGCTTCAGTGTGAACTAGTCTCAAGTTTCAGGCGATCTCGACTAAATTACACATTACACAGTCAACCTGTACACCGTGATGCTACCGGTCCGGTAGTGATCCTATATGGTCCTAACATGACCGCACTAGACCAGTAAGACCAGTGGGTATAAAATGTAAAATTTTGAAAAGTGAATTTTTTAGTGTTGTGAATTTTTTTTAGATTCTGGAAAATATTAAATTAAAAAGTGTTTTGTCATTTACTTAGGAGATATAACAATAATAATTTATTTTCGAAAAGCGTTTTTTTTAAAGCTTGAGCCTTTTATGTTAAAGTATATCTGAACAAGTCTTAAATTGAATTTTTCCCCCAATTCACTGTAGTGTTAAAAAACGTAATGACGTTTAGATTTTTTTTTGTAAATTTTTAACATTTTTAATAAAAGGATAATAGATAAAATTACTTTTAATTGAGACAAATATTAGGATTAAGTTTTAAATAAAATCTGAAAGCCTAAAATCATGTTTAAATTTTTATTACATATCTCCTAAGTAACTAACACTGATAGTATTAAAATTCAGAGTTTAAAACCCCAAAGACAATCGATTTAAAAACGAATACAAACTATCCAATCACAGACAAAATTATTCCATAGTGTTTGTGTGAGATTAACGAATCTAAATCATGAAGTTTAAACGACAAACCTTGGTGTCAGGAGACACTTCAGAAGAAGAAATAGGACACAGCTATTTGGGAACTTTGGTAAGTGAAATCAGGAAAAAAGCCTTATACGACCATTTATAAAGTAACAGCTGAAGGATGTACTCAAGGGAACTTCCGAGATCCGTTTACTTGAGTTTTCATTACAGACACACTTGTTTTAAAACATTTTCATCTCCTTGAACAAAAAGAGACTACTTACTACCCTAATTTACCTAAATTTAATTACTTACCTTACTTACCTACTTTAATTATACCTAAATTTAATTATAGTAGCTTTTACCCGCGACTCCGTCTGCGCGGAATAAAAAAAATGCACACAAAATAAAAAAGTTCCTATGTCCGTCTATTAGTTCTAAGCTACCTCCCCATCAATTTTCAGCTAAATCAGTTCGACCGATCTTGAGTTATAAATAGTGTAACTAACACGACTTTCTTTTATATATATAAGATAAATTCGAATGTTTAGATGGATGGATCTATTAATACTTGTTTGAAGGTATCTCCAGAATGGCTCAACGGATCTTGATGAAAGGCATAGATGTAGAACATAGTATGGAAGAACACATACTAATTAAGGGAGCGAAAGCTAGTATGAAATTTAATAATAAAATTCGGTCGCAGATACTCGTTATCCTGTACGCTTATTCGGTGAAAAGTCGCCTTTTTAGGACTTAAGCTTAAATTAAAATTTTAAGACTTAAAATTATGTATACTTGAAAAAGGTAACTTTAATAAATAGATCTCTTATCATCGGGTTTTTAAAAGTAAAAAAAAACGTGTATAAAAATCAGACATGTTTTTACAGTCTAATAAATCTAACTACTTTACTGACAGGGGAATTTTTCTAAATACTTCCCCTACCATAGATAACATTTATTATTGAATAATTGGCCATAGATTACACAGGACAACAAAATCAAACTTTTTTTTTGTTGCATGAAGTTTTTCTACTGTTGTTTACTAATTTGGGTGCGCTGATTTCAAATCTACTCTCAGATTTTTTGTAGCAGCTCTAGTTAGTGAGATACAGGTACCGTCTTGAATTTACATAAGTAGTCGGTAGTTTCTATCAGTAGTGGTGTAACTTAACTAGTTCTTTTATAAATTTCATTATGTCTTCCTCAAGAAGGACGTGTTTAATAATCCTGATTGTTTTTGTGTTATTTGTGGAGAATATGTGTTCCAAAAATTTCATTTAAATGTGTCGGGCTTTGTGAAAAAGGCATACTTTGACTACTTTTGGTTTCCATTGCCGTCAAACGCTAAACTTTGGATACCAAGTTTGGTATGCAAAAGTTGTGTTGAATCTTTGCGACTACGGGCAAACAAAAAAAGATCCACTTTTAAGTACAAAGCTCCTATGATTTGGCGTGAACCATCCAACCATCGTGATGACTGTTATTTCTGTTTAACGAAAATCATAGGAATAAACCACAAAAATTGCTCTAAGTGGATATATCCAAACTTAAAATCTGCCATACGAACAGTCTTGAGTATTAGTGACACATCAACATCACAGTATGCATATAAAACTGGGGTTGATAAAACAGTTAGTAAAAGCTCTTAACAAAGATGGCGAATGTTTCAAATACATTGAAAAAGTGTTTCCAAAATTGAGTAGTGAGAAAATCAAAGGTGGTATTTTCGATGGCCCACAAATCAGGAAGTTGATAGATGATAAAAAAATTATCAACCATATGATAGCTGTCGAGAAATGTGCATGGGAAGAGTTTGCTTGTGTAGTGAGAATTTTTTTGGCCAATAGGAAGTATGACGGCTACATTCAGCACGTTGAACAGTTGCTGATACACTTCCAGCGGCTTGGATGCAACACTAGTATCAAGCTTCACTACTTTCACAGCCATCTTGACTATTTTCCTGAAAATCTCGGTGACCTGAGCGAGGAACAAGGAGAGCGCTTTTACCAGCATATTCGGAGAGATATCAGGGGTACTAGAATGAACATATGATGGCTGATTATTGTTGGAGCATTCAAAATAGTACTCATAATACATCTCACTCTAGAAAATCCAAAAAAAGGAAATTTTGTTCTGAATAAATAGATTTAATGAATTTTTTATACTTAAACTATGTGCATTTTCAATGAAAAACCCTGTCACTTCGTAACTCCAAAACTAGAGCTGCTTCATAAAAACGGCATATATTTTTGAAATCAGCGTGGAAAAACTATTCAGATTCATGTAAAAAATCTCATGCAACAGACATGCTGTAATCCAGTGTTATAAATATTTATGGATTACGAGTGTACTGACATCGCTTACGATGATTATGTTTCTAACATAGACGTGTAAAATTGTCTTTTAAATCATCACTTCAATGAATTACTTAGCTGTTGAATAAAGATTAGTAAATGTTGGTAATATCAGTAATAGAGGTGTGACAAAAATGTTCATTGTTTAAGCCACGTTGCCATAGCAACTGATATACGGACTCCTTTGAGGCATAAAAAATTAAACGATCAAAGGAATTCAAAAAAATGATTTGTCTGTTCCTTTTTTAAACAAATATCAGACAAAAGAATTGAAAATATAAAGTTTCGTGTTTAAACTTACTTAAAATTTTATAGTTCGAAGTTCAGCATTATATTTTAAATTACAGCATTTTATGTAACAGTAAGTGTTCACTGCTTAGTGTAAACACTAGTAAATTCAATGTGCCTGAAATCGTTCTTTGCGTTTTTTTTTTTAAAATAGGAGAATAAAGCGAGCAACGGATCGCCTAAAGTTATTATTTGCGTTTGCCACAAATTAGTATTTGAAAATGTAAACGCGTCAATTGTTTATCGTTTGTAAAATTTTTATAAAGTTACTAGCTTTTACCCGCGACTCCGTCCGCGCGGAAAAAAAATAGAAAACGGGGTAAAAATTATCCTATGTCCGTTTCCTGGTTCTAAGCTACCTCCCCACTAATTTTCAGTCAAATCTATTCAGCCGTTCTTGAGTTATAAATAGTGTAACTAACACGACTTTTTTATATATATATAGATAGATTTCGATATTGCGAGACAATGAGATAATAAAGTTTTATTTTGAATTACTATAGCAGTTGCACACAACTTCGCCCTCGCTAGAAAAATATAGTAATAAATATAGCCTATGTCACCATTAGATAGTGTTGCTTTTCGACAGTGCAAGTATTTTTCAAATCGGTTCTGTAGTTTCGGTGTCTATTCAATGCAAATAAACAAACAGTCATAGCTTTACTAGTGATGCAACGGAAGTGTCTTACCGGAACCAGAAACGGAAACAGATGTCAAAAATAAATTTTAGCAGAAACGGAAACGGAAGCGGAAACAGAAGTGTAAATAATAAAAAAACATATTTACAAAATTTTTTTTTTGGTAGGAACAGTTTGTATTCGTTTTTAATTTATTAAGGCATTGGACATCGGTGTCCTTTAGCCTTCAATATATATATTTTTACTGCGCTGCAATAAGTTAAAATACGTTTTTTTTTATTTATTTTCAGGAAACAAAATTACACTATTTACAAATTAATGTTCGCCAAACCACTCGTGTTGATAAACGACAAATATATTTCTTTATTAATACATTCACTGCTGACCACTCGGATCCGAGTGGGCAGAGCTATTAGTAGCGGCGCCTCCCCCTCGGATCCGAGCGAGGGGCCCGTTCACTTTGTAGTAGCCAGTAAGCCGCCGGTGTTTGAAGCAAGTCCATGTTGCTTTGTGTGGCCACTCTGGCAATATAGTCAACTAACGAAAAAGAGTATTAGTTTCATTCTTACAATGTTGTAGTTCGTACGGAGGCAAACATACAAATATCTTGTATCACATGAAACTAAGGCTGAACTTTATGTTATGTATGTATATTTTTTAAATATGTATGTCCTGTTTGTGTGTACGTGTGTGTGTATGCGTTTATGTTTATGTGTGTGTGTATATACGTGTGTGTATGTGTGGGTGTGTATGAAATGTTACAAGATCTTGAACCGAGAAGATAAAAGCTGGTTTTGATTAGTATCCTTACATGTTTTACTTAATATTCTGGAATTTGATGAAAAACTTGACTTTGTCAAAATCTTGTAACATATTAGTACACAGAAATGCAATCGTGGAACAAATATCTACATACGAGTATTAGTGAACTAAACCATTGCCATCTCTAGTGCTCAAAATGATGATCCCTAGCGCTCAAAATGATGATCCCTAGCGCTCAAATACAAAAAACATTATTAATTTATCTATATGTTCAAACACTCCCAGATATACTAAATAAAAATTCACCATAAAAAGTTTTGGCTCCCAGCTGTTACCTTTTTTTATTTTGTAAACAGTGAATGTGTTAAGTATCAAAAACACCAAATCTAGATTAGAAAAATATATAATTATTAGGCACTTGACTTGCAATCTGTAGGGCCTGGGTTCGAATCCCGCTATGTACCAATATGTTTTTCGATTTAGATATGTACATTTATCCGACGTTCCTACGGTGAAGGAAAACATAGTGATGCCGCCTGCATATATCTGAGAAAAAATTTAATGATATGTGTGAAGTCAACCCGCTCTGACAATGGCCTAGTCACCTCTAATTTGGGGTAGGCTCCGAGCCCCTCAGTGGGGATGTATAGTGAGCTGATGATAATAACGATCATGGTTATCACTTATTCAAAAGTACATTTAATAACTCGTAAGTATGAAATAGTCACATTTTGCCATATGTCAAATTTTGTATGGACAACAACTAGACAGTTTACTCCAGCAAGAGAAACTGATTGTTTCAAACAGCAGCAGAAAATATTACGCGCTTAAATTCACGAAAAAGTATGTAAACAAACAAATGCGACAAGTGCCGAAAGGCCGCGCACGGACTGCGCGTCTCGCGCCGCGCATTTGGATCTCTCAGCCGTCGTAAAGTTCCGTTTTATCTCCTTTATAAAAGTTGCGGAAACAGAAGCAGAAACGGATGTTGAAAAGCACGCGGAACTTCCGCACTTGCGGAAACGGAAACAGACATCCGTTGCATCACTAAGCTTTACTTCTTATAATAGCTGTCGCTCACGACTCCGTCCCTGCGGAAACGAAAAAAAACTTAATCATTTGCCTATGTGTTCTTACAGACCATATTCTACATCTATGCCAAATTTTATCAAGATCTGTTCAGCCGTTTCGCAGATATCTTCAAATTAACATCCATCCTTCCATCCATCTAAACATTCGCATTTATAATATTAGTAAGATTATGACTACGAGGTAACTGACGACGTTTTTTACACTTCGAATGTAATTTAAGATCCCTGGAATCGTTTCTTATCTAGAACATATTCCCATAGTATTTAGATAAACATTAGACGTAGCGGAATAATAGAACTACCTATAAAGATGTATTATCTAGACTTTATCTGCTGATACATCGTGGATACCAGTTTAATTTTATTTAATTTTATTTATAATATCTTTACGATATCATTTCATGATAAAAAAAAACAAATTTGGAATTTTAAACATATTAACTCTCCTTAATATTCCTTAATTGAAACACTGCGTGCTTTCAATTAAAGTTAACTTAACAAGTAATTATGTTCACTAAATGCTTTGATTCTCACACGCCCAATTTATATTCCGTGAATATAAAATTAGTAGTCTGTTAACGTTCAATTAGACTTTATCATTGAGCAAACTATCACGTGAGGTTCATCTCTACTTACATGTTAAATTTCACGGCCTTGCCGCCTCGTGGCGTCTACCATCGTTAGAACTTAAGTTACTATAATAGATTATTCCATCCATATGTACTACGAGTTATATCTCTTATTAAATATGAGATTATGTAATCTCTAAGATATAACTCTATTCGTTGTGACGAAAAGCAATTGAATAGTTCGTCTGTAGCCTCGCACCAATTAATGTCTATTTTCAAAAAAAGTTTCAGGAAGGAAATTAAGATGCTAGTTCAAAGTAAATAAAATAAACGAAGTGTAATTATGTATAATGGAAAATAATAAAAAAAAATTCACTTCTATTTTCCAATGTAAAGAAAGAAAATAATTATTGTATAGTTACTATTTTTATAGGAAAACTAACAATAGGAATTTAAAAAAAAAAATGTTTCTAAAATATTTTATTTAGTTGAAAAAAAAGTATAACCATTTGTACCAGACAACTCAGTAATATCAAAGTTGACGATCTATCGACATTTGTGTGAAATAAGGAAACACAGGCGTTGCGTGCGGACCACGACATTGCCACTTGACCCACCCACGACAAGCCTTAGCCCTGAATTATAGCCCTGCTTTGCTTGACCTCTCTACGACAGACGGTACTGTTAAATCAGAGGTCTATAAAGATGGTACCGGTTTTAGGTCCTGCTCACACCAGTTAAGACAAATCTAGTTAGAAATATAACTTAAATTCTTTAATCAACTTGATATTAAAAATATAAAACTGAGGCAAACTATGTTCTACTTCCATGTCAAATTTCATCCAGATCTGTTGAGCCGTTCTGGACATACCTTCTAACAAACATCCATCCATCGATCCAAATTTACGCATTTATAATACTAGTAAGATAATAAATTCTACCAAGAAAAGGTGGAAGAACCAAGTCTTAGTGCGAAGTTTACTGTGTCTTCAACCTTATGACATGTCCGTTGTTCTTTGATGACTAACATTTTGAATTAGATCAGGAAGTGAATCTTTAAGGGAAGTTGTGACACACTGAGAATTTATGCGCGAGGAAGACTCTTAAATAGCTCCAGTTTGAGAATTAATGCATTTTATTTTTGATAAAAAAAAACTGTAGGTTTATTTTTTAATTTTGAAGTGACTACGGTTACCAAACAACGCCAACTTTAAAAATGATGCTGTGTTTTGTCGGACATTATGTTGAACAAAGAAATCTTTCGCAAAACCGGACGTAATCTTTGAGTATAGCGTGCAGAATCCAGACACATCGCGTGCGGTCCTCAGTTCGAATCACTTGGTACTTAGCGATTATTTCCTATTTGTCTGTGTTCTGTAGACGACTGATTCTTATCAAACGAATACAGAATTGTTTGGCGTTATCTGATGTTGTTGATATGTAACTCTAGTTTGTATGTTTTTATTCTAATTATATAATATTATAGACATATAATTATCGTGTCACAATGTTAGTTACCACTCCTATGAAACGACTTCACCGATTTTTATGTAATTTTATTTGTGTATTTAATAAGTCTGAGAATCGGCTACTATCTATTTTTCATACCCCTAAATGATAAGGGTTGTCCACCCACTAACAATTTTTTTAATTTTTTGAAAAAATTAATAATTGTTGGATCAGCTAGTTTTTTTCAAAAAATTGATGGTTCCGTGCTGTATAGTTGGTTAATAATAATACAAAGATGAGTTTTACCAAAGAATTTCATGATATGTTTCTGCTGTGAAAACGCACTGTAGAATAAATCCTTTACTAAAATTAATTTCGTAATATAATGCCGTGAGAAATGTTAATTGTTCAAAAACTCAAGTGGAATAACATCTCAGGATAAAATAATTTCCCTATTTATGTGATCTACCATGTTTGAAGAACACTATGTTTAGCGCGTGACCGCGCGTCAGTTCCGGCAAACTATTTGACAACATTTGTTTAGCTTATTAACACCAGGTCTTTGACTTTATCACATTAACCCCTTGATATCCTTGGTGGTATAAAAGTATATGATGTTTTGCCAAATTCAAATACTCAGAATGTCAACGAAGGCCATTGGCTAAGAATTACCGTTACCATGGCAACCATCTATCTTCGCTGCTTGCAATTTTTGTATCTGTCTCACGTGACATTTTTTTTTCAATTTACTCACCCTGTAAGTTTAATGGCGTGAAAATATATAGCCTAAAACGTGTCGTAAGTATAGGAATACTTACGACACGTTTTAAAAAGTCCTTTTTTTATCACTAAAATATGCCGTGATTGCTACAATCCTGAGTTATAAAGAAGTGTGTATTTACTCTTTGTTATATTGGTATAGCTTTTAATGGGGAATAATATAAATAATATAAAGACATTTGAAGCAGTAAGTACTTCTACAATTGTGGCAATTGTTGAATTTACTTCATCAGGCGGTATTTCCTTTCCTCCCACGGCACGTCAGCCTACACCGTCATTTGTACGTGGACTCAGGTGTCAGCTGTGCGACTTGCGGGCTCCGGTGTACTGTACTTAGCTAAGCTAGTTAACGTCGTTTAGTTTGTAGGTCGACTTACATTATTATTAATGATTTCATCCTTAATGCTACAAATAAGTGGATTTGAAACTGTAGACAAATCTTTTATCCTTGTGTTCTCATAAAATATGTATACTCTTTTCATTTGAGCTGAAATGTTACTTTTTAACACGTTCACTGCTACCAACTCTCTCTGTTAGTACTGTTGAAAATTGTAAAAGCACTGAAGGTGTTAATGTTACCGTGGATTTACATTTACCAAATACTTGTAAAACAACATCTTGTTATTTCTTTCTTTTTTTTAATGAAAGTAGAGATAATAATATGTTTTTATACAAGTGTTTCAACAAAGATAATAAGATCATAATTACTAATTTAATTACCTAATCGTGGAATTCTGAGACCAAATTCCCCCATTAAGAATATACTAGTTATCTATGTTTTTCATATAATTTATACAGAGATTTTCGTCTCAGAAACCAACTTTAAATTAGCTCTAAATTTTAGTAGGACTATTTAAGAAGTTGGTTCACTAAACAAATATCAAGACGATAAAAAAATACCTACATAAGATCACTATTCTTATGCATTAAACACCTACTTATATCTAAGTTAGCTATGAACCCAGGTAAATACATTTCCGAGAATTGTCCACAAGTTTCAATCGATATGTTTTAACGTCATAAACAAAGTCTATATAATTATAAAACCTCATTATATCAATAATTGCATGGATCTCAGTATGTTGCAGTTCCTCACGACTTGAAAATGTATTTTAATCATCACGATACGGGGACGATACGACTTAATTATTTTAGTAAATATAAAAGTAAGAAACAACGTATAAGTTACACAATGTTGAAGACTATCTTACTAATATTATAAATGCGAATGTTTGTATGGATATTTGTTTGAAGGTATCTCCAGAACCGCTCAATGCATCTTGATGAAATTTGGTACAGATGTAGAACATAGTCTGGAAGAACACATAGGCTACTTATAAAGTTTTAATGCCGCGCGGACAGAGTCACGAGCGACAGATTGTAATAAATATAAAACAGTATTGTTTGACCTCAGCGCATTCCGAATTTGCATTTGTATAGATTTAGACCACATTTGCCTGGTAATGGGCTTCGTTAATGTATTATTCATACAGCTACCATAATATATAATTTATCCATCAGTTTGTTGCGAAAATATTTCACTAGATATTTTCCTCGTAAGCCAAGTTATTTTGACAGCTAAACTATCTGTCAAAAAGGCTTATGTACTTTATGAACATTGAATTCAATGACCGCTCTGTTATTTAAATCCAAAGATGGTGTCAATAGGTTATCGATTACCAGTATTTTAAATATGTTGATCATGTCTAAAAGAGCGAAGTAAACAAATAGGTTAAAGACTAAAGGCTCCTACGTAGACAATCTAAAGTTCTAAAGCCACAATTTTGCTATGAACAAAAAAAACATGAACACAAGGGTAATGTTCATTTTTTTATTAACTTGATTAACTTGATTGTATCTATATTTAAAAATGACGTTAGAAAGAAGAACATATACGTTTTTATTGAATTAATCACATTAATTTGTAAAGTTTTGCAAAATTTGCGTTTTAAACATACAATACGTTACGCTTTACTTACAAAATTGTAGTGAGCGTGGAAAATATTTGATGTAGTTTTTTTTATTTTCATCTATTTAACATTAAGAAAAATAGAGTTATATCAATAACTCAATCTTTATTAACTATATTTATAACGAATATCAACTTGTTATTCGTTAAATAAGATCAAAATTCATGTAATTAGAGCGTAAAATGTTTCGTCTTGTTTTCTTGGCCATAGTTAACTACAGTTATAATACAATTCGGTCGTCGACACAGAATAACAGGTTCAACACAAGAATAAATTAAATAAAATAGCCAACTAGCTATAAAAGATTATGTACAATTTTTTTTTAAAGTTAAATAAAAACGAAATGAAAATTATGTTGAGTGAAGAATTATATATCCATCCATTTGGTAGACATCGAGTTTATATTTTGATAAAGAGGTGGCATAATGTCTACTAATACCTTTGTCTTTTAATTAAGAAAAATATAGGTGAAAAATATAGAAGATAATTGCGCGGGAAGTCGGAGTGTTATCATCGAGGTGTAGAAGTGAATAGAGTTTGATTATAAATGTTACTAATATTATAAATGCGAATGTTTGGATGGATGGATGGATGTTTGTTTGAAGGTATCTCCAGAACGGGTCAAAAATCTCGATGAAATTTGGCTATATAGATGATAGTCTAGAAGAACACAGGCTACTTATTATGTTTTTTAATTCCACGCGGATGGAGTCGCGGGCGACAGCTAGTATGTAAATAGTTTTAAGGTTAGTATTTTAACAACGTAATAAATGCATTTTTGGATGCCGAGCTGGTGTTATCAATTTATACAGGTCATTTAGAGGCTTAATTCGATATGGCTGTTTATTTATCTATGCCGATGTTTTCCTTCTTTTCGCCGACAATAATATCATTGCTACGGGTAATGATAGGTCTAAGAAGAGATGATGAAATAATACTAATGACGAATCATCATCATCATCATCAACTTAGAGTAAGATAAATTCAGGGATATGACTGAGATGGAACTACAATTAACCATCAAATCAATTTCCCACTCTGAAAACTTCAGAGCGACATCTATATCTATATATATAAAAGAAAGTCGTGTTAGTTACACCATTTATAACCCAATAACGGCTGAATCGATTTGACTGAAAATTGGTGGGCAGGTAGCTTAGAACCAGGAAACGGACATAGGATAATTTTTACTCCGTTTTCTATTTTTTATTCCGCGCGGACGAAGTCGCTGGTAAAAGCTAGTCTATATATAAAAGAAAGTCGTGTTAGTTACACTATTTATAACTCAAGATCGGTCGAACTGATTTATCTGAAAATTGATGGGGAGGTTGCTTAGAACTAGGAGACGGACATAGGAACTTTTTTATCTTGTGTGCATTTTTTTTTATTCAGCGCGGACGGAGTCGCGGGTAAAAGCTAGTCTTAAATAAATCATAATATTTTCTTGTCGACATCCTCCGTATATGACAAGAATAATAACTCTGTCTGTCGTTCTGTATAACAATATACTATTTAAGGTCATTTTTGGTGTCAATACTGTATCAAAGGTCTCAGGAGTCAAACAATAGACTGGTGTCAAGGGGAAAAACTTTAACATATTTCCTGGAAAACTGCGCTGCGCTATGAATAAACCATAAAGGATAACGCTCACTGATAAAACAATGAAACGGAAAAAACTCAACGAATCCCTTAACATATATAGCTATGTTCAGACACCAACTGGGCGTAATACGCATTTAACTCATCATGAAAAATAATAGATTCAATGTTTTGATACAGGTGTTGTCAACCCTAGGTGCATTTACCTTGAGTTCTGATATTAGGATTAAGATGCGTCGTTATCACGCGCTGACCTTCATCTCGTGCTAACGCTACTGGCGAAACATTTGTCTGCAAACATTGACTTTTATTTAGCAAAGAGTATTTGAAATATAAGTGAATATAGCATAATTTGTTTACATCTTTCCCAAATTAGTTTATTAGTTTTACATAAAGGTTTTACATATTTATCTCGCGTTTACGTAACGTGAGGAAAATATGAAATGCAAAAAAAATACACAATTCTATATGTAAATACATCATCTTCAGGTATACATCTCCACCGAGGGGCTCAGTGCCTACCCTAAGTTAAGGGTGACTAGGCCTAGTACTTGGTGAACTTCACACATATAATTGAATTACTTCTCAAATATGTGCATTACGATGTTTTCCTTCACCGAAAGAACGTCGGATACATGGCGGGATTCGAACTCAGGACCTGCAGATTGCAAGTCAAGTGCTTAACCCCTGAGCCACCGACGTTCTAAATACACTTTATTGAAAATTTATTAACGTTTTTCAGTAACTAAGTCACGGTCAATATGACTCGTTTTTTTAAATTAATGTTAGATGATAAGACAAATGAAATAAATAACTGAAACGTTTTAAGGTTATTCCGAATTAAAATTATAGCTGACAAGACAAAGGTTTTTTTAAGGTAAATTAACATGTCACGTCTTAATTACTTCAAGACAAACGAATCTATAGAATTAACAAAGAAAATACGTCTTCATATCCAATTTTATCAAAATCGGAATTTCAGAAATTAAATCATGACTTTCATTTAGGATTTAACTTGTTTTAACACTTAAAATGTTACTAATATTATAAATGGGAATGTTTAGATGGATGGATGTTTGTTTGAAGGTATCTCCAGAACGGCTCAATGGATCTTGATGAAATTTAGCACAGATGTAGGACATAGTCTGTAAGAACACATAGGCTACTTAATAAGTTTTTTTTTTATTTCGTGCGGACGGAGTCGCGGGTGAGAGCTAGTGAGAAATAAATCCACGTAAAGTTAATATTTCGGTAAATAAGTAAATGTAATACATAATGTTTTTTTTGAAAACGCTTGATTTTTTTCTTAAAGAAATGTTGCGCTTCTACTTAATAAAGTAAATGTTAAAGTCTTCGTACACTTTAACAGGCTGCAATATTTCAATAAACATGGCATGTTTTAATAATTATAAAACAACGCAAAGATTTTATCTTTGTCCCGCACCGGTGCGGTGGGGGACAGATTTAAACGTTGGCCGCATCAAACCGGCCTTTACCAATTTACATCAAGTGCTGAGAATTTTATAGTGTTTGTTATATATTCTTATGAGTAAAAGAGACAACGATTTATTTGACAATTGTTTATGGTAAATTGTTAGTGGTATGACTTATGTAATTGTGAGCTAGTCATCTCTTTCGTTTTTATATATTACTAGCTGTCGCCCGCGACTCCGTCCGCGCGCAGTTAAAAAAAAAAGTTTTTTTTAACATAACCCCCCCCCATTTAGTAATGGGGGGGGTTATGAAAAATAGATGTTGGCCGATTCTCAGACCTACTGAATATGCTCACAAAATTTCATGAGAATCGGTCAAGCCGTTTCGGAGGAGTTCAAGTTCGAACCCCGTGACACGAGAATTTTATATATTAGATACAAATATACTTTATTGTGCACTATCATGGTGTTACAAAAAAAGAAAGTACATCAAGGTTTTCACAAAAGTCGCAGTCTTATCGCTAAGCTATCTCTGCTACACAAACTTTGAGTAGAAATTAAACTAAGTAAACCAAATCGGTAGAGTACACACGAACAGTGAAAAGAAATAAAAAAATAACAATAGAAATATTAATATAAAATAATACAATATTTCGGCAATTCTACTAAATATATACAAATATAATACCTTCATGAGAATGTTGATCATGTTATAGCCAAATTAGAGCTGCAGATAGTGATCTTTGACATGTTTTTAAACGATTCAATACTTTCATTGCATCGAATAGAGAAAGGTAAGAAGTTCCATAGATTCACAGCGTACACCGTGAACTGAAAACTGACGGTTAAAAAAAAGTTCTATGTATCTATGGCTAAGTATCTAGTACCTGTTATTGGTATGAAAAAAAAGTTAAAAATAATCGGTACTTTAATCGGAATGCCGGGCTACAGATTTATTGTTTTACAAAATTTAAACCTTATGTGTAATGATTTATTTCTCAAAGTATATGAATATTTCATGTATGTATTAAATTCAAAAACATTTGCATTCTTACTGTACAAATGAATGTCGGAATAACATCGCTAAATATAGTCGACTCCCACGCTTCTGCTATTTTAATTGCCCACGATAATTATTTTTAACTTCGAGTACGTGTTATTTAATATGAGACAATCTTGTCGATGACCTACATAAAGTATCAAGAATATGAAATCCTGCTCTGAATTAAAATTAACCTAAATTTTCTTTGGCAAAACAATACCTTGAATCTTGATGTTTAGTCTGTGTACTACAAAAAGATCTTTCCATAGAGATATAGATAAGTTCTTTAAATATCTTTCCCTTAGTAAGAATGCAAAGACTATCAGAATATCTCAGCAAACATTTGCTGTCTACTTACGTAGCCTCCTATAGCTTTATCTTGGTCAAACAGCTATGAGATTATGTTAAAATTGTGCACACATCTCAAGGGTGAATACCTGCTGTTAATTTTGGATTTAGATAGCTACTGGGTTTGTTTATCTTAATATTTCATTTATCTAAACGTACCAATTCAATATTGCCGTTTTCTGCCGCAATGCTAGAAAAAGATCCCACAATCTGTTATAGATAAACGACGCCTACTTTTTTATCTTGCAATTTTATCAACAGTATTTTGTTATTATTATTTTGCAGGCGCTGTTTAACTAAGGCTTAATGAAATAAATATTTTTTTTGTAAAAAAAAAAACATCGTATATTAGGTTAAAGGACGTCTCATATCTTTATTTTAATAATATTATTCGCCTCAACATTATTGTTACCTTAAATCCTTTATAAGTTACTAGCTTTTACCCGCGACTCCGTCCGCGCGGAATAAAAAATAGAAAACGGGGTAAAAATTATCCTATGTCCTTTTCCTGGTTCTAAGCTACCTGCCCACCAATTTTCAGTCAAATCGATTCAGCCGTTCTTGAGTTATAAATAGTGTAACTAACACGACTTTCTTTTATATATATAGATTTATTTGAAAGCGAAGACAAATGGAAAAGTGTTTTTCTATTTTCTGACTTTAAGGAATTATTTTCAGATGTATGGTCGCTACCAACGCGACCTCAGCGAAGCGGCCAGAGAGGAAGCGAGAAGACTAAGAAGATTAAGAAAAAGAAGAAGAAAAGATGACAAGTTGCGGCAGAAGGAACTGGAAGCAACAGGAAAGCACAGGCCCAGAGGAAAGGTGTTTAAAGTAGTAGGTGAGTATCTTTCCTATCTCTTATATATAAAATTCTCGTGTCACAATTTTCGTTCCCGTACTCCTCCGAAACGGCGTGACCGATTCTCATGAAATTTTGTGAGCATATTCAGTAGGTCTGAGAATCGGCCAACATCTATTTTTCATACCCCTATTAAGTCTTTTTTAACTGCGCGCGGACGGAGTCGCGTGCGACAGCTAGTGTTTATACCTATATAAGCTTACTTTATGTAGGTATTTGACATTTTAAATTGTTGCCCGAGACTCCGTCCGCCCGGGATTAGAAAAAATAAATTAGTAGCACTTCTTCCAGATTATGCGTAATTTCTAACAAACATCCAATTCAAATATTCGGATTTATAATATAAGTAAGTAAGATTTTATAGCGCGTAAATTTTACGTTGAGCCTGAAATAGAGTTGTAACTCGCAATATCCAGTAACAAACATTACAGTTTATGTAATAATTAAATTAAAAAAACGAACAGAAGGTCGCTTAGTGTTAAAACCTCTTTTTCACTGAACCTCTAGCCGCGCGTTACTAATGCTACCTAGTGGAAAAAGTAGTTTAACTCTTAAGTGATCTGATGTGAGACATCCGCGAGTTTTATTGTACTATTCCATTAGTAATAAATCAATGATATGAAGTGCGTTGCAGGTTATGTATGGAGGCATACATTCGCAAGGCTTGGCGAGGATTGGGTGTTCCTGGCATTGCTGGGCATCATCATGGCGGTCCTCAGCTTCGCCATGGACAGAGGCATCGCGGTCTGCAATAATGGTCAGTAGAATGTACAGATACAATAAGGAATCCTTAAGTTTGGCGTTAGATTTGATATAATTTATTTGTATCTCGACGCCGGAAAGCATAAACACTGTAACCCTTGAAATCGCGAATATGTTTTTCACACGTTAATAATTTCAACCATTATCAAACGATAATGATTCTATTATAGGTTAGCACAAACTACACAACATTGCTAAATACCGCATGCTTGTAGGCGTATCAGCTCACGAGTTATCATTTTTTTTGGCTCTCCTGTAAAGTTCATACTTTCGGGGTTACAGCGTTTACGCTTTCCAGCGTCGATATACTTGTTATAACTCTTTTCAAATGTCTTAGCGGCTCAAGGTTATCAGTGTGCAGTGCCTTCCTCTCGCATCCAGAGCTACGTCCCTCTACACTTAACTTAGTATTCTGCGCAGCGACTCGCGCGAAGTTAAGATCCGCCAAGATATCTGAAAGCATTTATACTCTCTTTTCATGCCTTAAGACTCCAAGCCGTTGCGAAATTTACATACATATAAACCCACATTCATAAACCTTACATACATCCAAAAACATTACCCTCTTGTTATTATGTGAGTTAAAAAAGTGGGTGCAATAGCTACATATGCGAAAATTTTACCCTTCTTTCAGTCGGTAATTTTTTTTTAAATTTATTTGTAACTACATTGTTATATTTTTTCATGCTGCTTTGCTTGCGAAGAGGTAATGTATTTTGACATACTATTGAGATGTATATTTAAAGACATGTAATGTTTATTTGTGTATTTACAGCCCGTATGTGGATGTACAGTGAATTAGCGACGTCTACGTTCAGTCAGTACGTAGCGTGGGTATCTTTGCCAGTCTGTTTGATCCTCTTCGCGTCGGGCTTCGTGCATATCGTCGCAGCGCAAAGCATCGGTCAGTTGCTATCATATAAACAAATTGTATTGTTGAAACCCTAGTTTAAACTTTGTTTTTGTATTATTTGAACAGTGGAAACTCTCACGGATACATAGCTGGAAACAATCTTATAGACTGCATATGAAACCAATAGGTTTAAGTGTTTAACGTACTGCATACAGCGGTTTGCTTGTCAACTGTTGATTGTTTTAAACCATTCCATAATGACTTGACGCCGTCCGTGTATGGCAACTCTAGATAACTAGGGCCATAGACGTAAATTACACCTTAACTAAGTTCTAAGTAATGTAAAGTAAGAATTATTGGGATACATTTAAAGAATTTAGTTATGCGTTGATTTCAGGTTCCGGTATCCCAGAGATGAAGACCATCCTCCGAGGAGTTCACCTGAAGGAGTATCTGACATTCAGAGCTCTCATCTCCAAGGTCATCGGTCTCACAGCCACCCTTGGATCCGGTCTACCGCTGGGTAAAGAGGTAAGGAATGGCTTATTATCCGTGACATTTAAAATTGTACAAATATTAATATACTAGCTGTCGTCCGCGACTCCGTCTGCGCGAAATTTAAAAAAAAAAACGTAATAAGTAGCCTATGTGTTCTTCCAGACTATGTTCTACATCTGTGCCAAATTTCATCAAGATCTGTTGAGCTATTTCGGATATACCTTCAAACAAACATCCATCCATCCATTCATCCATCCAAACAATCGCATTTATAATGTTAGTAAGATTAACAAAAATGTAACGACGAGGATGGGATTCGAACCCACGCGTGCAGAGCACATTGGATTAGCAGTCCAACGCCTTAACCACTCGGCCACCTCGTCTTGTACAAGTTACATCAAACATACATACAATTTGTATCAATTGTAATGCTCACAAATAACACACGTCTATAAATTATTCCGTTTTATGCAAATAACTGTTAATAGAATACATTTACCTTAAAAACATATGTAATTCTTTTACGGATTATCTTGATTACGTTTCATTTTATTTTATAACTTAATATATCTTGTCTTGTTGTGAACATTTACCCATTTGCAAAGAAAAAATGATAATTGCCCGAGGAGTTTGTAGTAATCTTGTCGAACTGGCCATCGAGAATATATGACATTTATATAGTCGTAAAATTTGATATATTCAACCTCTTTGATAGACAAGGAGTTTGTAAAGTAGAAAAAATTCGAACTGGTCACTGTGAATTAATATTTAAAAAAATAGTTTAGCGCGGGCATTTTAAATGAATGAAGAAATATTCTTTTAAAATCTATGAATAATTTTGTTAAAACAACACAGTTACGGCGGGTTCCGTTAATAACTAGGACAACAATTATCTGAAATTATTCTTCAGGGTCCATCAGTACACATCGCATCAATGGTGGCAACACTATTATCAAAGCTTGTGACAAAATTTCAAGGCATATACAGCAATGAGTCTCGTACTTCTGATATGTTGGCGGCAGCGTGCGCCGTCGGAGTGGCTTCTTGCTTCGCAGCACCAGTTGGAGGTTTTTATCTCTGTTTTCTTCAAAGATAATAAGCGAGCGGCCAATATAGTGCAGATGAAACAGAACTTTCTATTTCCAGGTGTACTCTTCTCTATAGAAGTAACGACAACTTATTTTGCGGTTCGGAATTATTGGCGTGGATTCTTCGCCGCTTGCTGTAGTGCTATTGTAAGTTTATTTTCTTCAATCTTAAGGCCTAATTTTAGTCCACGTTCCCTTCCCATTCTTTTCTTATAAGTAAAGGATAAGAAAAGGAAGTAGATTTGACAGAAGAGGTGACGCATAGGAAGAGGATATATCCTCTTTCTATGCATTTCATTTCTCTGTCGAATTAAAGGTAGGGAACGCATTTACAATTGCAGTTTCAAGTGACTGTTTTCTCGTTTGCCACCTTATGATATAAAAAAGTGTTATGTTCGTAACAGTTACCGAAAACTCAAAGATTTTGATCCTAGGATCGTTGTTATGGATCGTTTATTGGGTTTGAGGTATTTTCTATCTCGTGTACAGATGTTCCGTCTACTGTCGGTGTGGTCAGGTGCACTGCCGACAGTAAAGCCGCTGTTCCCCACCAACCTTCCCCAGGACTTCCCCTTCGACCCTCAGGAGTTTGCCGTCTTCGTACTGCTTGGGTGAGGAAATTTATATGAAGTACAAGTATGAAATAACATCATTTTACTTTTTTTTTAATTTTTTTTTAGTAAAAAAATAATCCACACGAATTATTTAACATGATTTATTACTAAATTATCCAAATATATTGTATAAAGAGAAAAAAAAATTATTCAAATCTCGTGTGTTTCACTCATTTAATACAAACTAATAGTAATATTTTGTATGTATGTATGTATATGGATGTTGCAGCATAGTTTGCGGTCTGCTGTCAGCGCTGTGGGTCTTCCTCCACCGGCAGTACGTACTCTTCATGAGGAACACAAAGACCCTCAGCAACTTCTTGCAGAAGAAGTACGTTATCTTTAACACATATACAAAATAATAAAAACAAATAAAAAATAATTTTCTTATATAAAGGGACAATTTCTTTCTTATAGTGGTTAAATATTCACTAAGGGAGGCATTTAATATAGACTTAATGTCACCCGCGACTCCGTCTGCGCGGAATTATAAAAAAAACTTAATAAATAGCCTACGTGTTCTTCCAGACTATGTTCTACATCTATTCTTGTTTCATCAAAATCCGTTGAACCGTCTAGAGATACCTTCTAATAAACATTCATCCATCTATCCATCCATCCATCCAACCATCAATCCATCCAACCATCCATCCATCCATCCATCCATCCATCCATCGATACATCCATCCATCCATCCATCCATCGATACATCCATCCATCCATCCATCCATCCATCCATCGATACATCCATCCATCCATACATCCATCCATCCATCCATCCATCCATACATCCATCCATACATCCATCGATACATCCATCCATCCATACATCCATCCATCCATCCAACCAACCAACCATCCATTCATCCGTACACCCAGCCAACTAACAATCAATCCATACATCCAACCATCTATCCATCCATACATCTTAACAAATTTATAATATTAGGGTTTAATAAGTTTATAATTTGCCTAGTGATATAACAAAACGGTGGAGTGACATAAGTGATGTGTTCCAGCCGCTTCATCTACCCTGGCGTGATGACTTTGGCTGTGATGTCTGTTCTGTTCCCGCCCGGCATCGGCAGGTTCATGGCCGCGGACCTCGGCAACCAGGAGCAGGTCTCATACATACATACATACATACATTATCCAAAAAAAAATAACTACATCCAATTATCTATTTTAGAAGTTAGTTGTTAATGTTAGAAGTCAGAATTTGAAATAAAACACAAGTCTAACTATAAATGAACTAGCTTTTGCCTACGACTCCGTCTGTACCTGTGTTCTTCCTGACTATGATCTACATCAGGGATTTCCTAAGTGGTCGATATCGAACTTAAAGCATTGTTAATTCTCACTCTGTCTTCTATTGACATAAGTCAGAATAAATAATAATAATTAATCTTAAAAATAGGTAATTTGGCAATGGGGGGTCTGTAGTAATAGTTCATTTTGGAAAAGGGGGTCACTTATTCATAATAGTTTGGGGGTCGCTAGTCTACATCTATCTCCAAATTTCAGACAGATTTAGAAGTACTAGAGATAACTTCAAACAAACATCCATCTAAACCAGTGATTGTCAAACTTATTTCTTTCACCGCCCCCTTTGAAAATTAATTATTTTTCAGCGACCCCATTTTTTATTCACCCCTAAAACTTAAAAACCACAATTTCATTACTTTAATTAATTTCAACGCCCCCCTCTAGGTTTCAAATGCCCCCAAGGGGGCGTTATCGCCCACTTTGGGATACTGATCTTAACATTCGCATTTATTATATTAATAAGATGTATTTGTGATTTTATCACACACTAAATGTACACTTAGGTGGGCAATTAACGACTGAGCGTAACTTCTCCAGGTGCTATCCCTGATGGCCAACTTCACATGGGCAGACGAGCTGACAGCGGAGCAGGCGGCGGTGGTGTCTCACTGGGAGACACCTGAAGTTGACCTCTTCGGATGTCTCTGTATCTACTTTGTTTCTATTGTAAGTAGTCAGAGGATTTGTCAGGGGAGGAGACACATGGGAAAAGAAAATCTCTTTTTATCCCTTCAATAGATTACAGGAAATGCATGGACAAATGTCTATGAGAAGTGGTAATTTCGCTATTTTTGCGAATTTAATTTGACACTGTTGTAATAAGTTGACATTATATATAACATATTTATTATATATTTGATTTGGGACGTCATTAATAGGAGTACTCTACTGTCCGACGTGCCAACTTAAGCGCTGGCTGATTAGATGTCTATGAGAAGTGGTAATTTCGCTATTTTGGCGAATTCAATTTGACACTTTTTGTTATAATAAGTTGACATTGTCAGATTTTGATTTGGCACGTCATTAATATGAGTACTCTACTGCCCGACGTGCCAACTTAAGCGCCTGCTGATTAGATCATTCGAAAGTACATTCCATTTCAAGTAAAATTTAATTTAAACAGTGTTATGACGTCATAGATGTCAAATGAAAAAATAGGGTCAGCAAAAAAGTTGTTTACTATAACTTTTTTTTTGTTGAAATCTGTAATTTTTTTTAACAATTCCATGTCATTGATTCTCAATAAATTTATGTAAAATCGAATAAATTTATTGAATAAATAGCTATTATATTAATATTTACATAGCTGATTGTATTGTAAATGAATAATTAATGACATTATTACATAAAAAAACAAACACACATAAGCACAAACACATACACACGTGCACACGCGCACACATACAAGCATACTGTATAAATAAATACCTATTTAAGACTTAAATTAAAAGAAGGCACTACCTCCTGTAATATAGGTCTCCCCTCCCACCTGCTACAGAAGGCAGAGTCCTAAGAAATAGTAATATTTTTGTGAATCAATAAAATTTATTTTATTTTATATATAACTTAGTAATTAACAAAGAATATTGCAAGAGATTAGAAAATAAAACATCTTTAAAACAATTTATATCTTATTGCATTATAATTCCCGGAGACCTAATTTTAGTCCTCTTTCCTATCCCACCCCTTTTCTTATAAGGAATGGGAAAGGGAGGTGGATTTGATGGAGGAGATGCATAGGAAGGTTAAATATTCTCTTTTTGTGCGTCTCCTCCTTCGTCTATTGAGGGTAGGCAACTGCTAATTGTGAATGTCTATGGTCAGCGGTCGCTTGGCCATTTCGGCGAAATCATGTGGCTGTTTGCTCGTTTGCCATCTTGTAAAATAAAAAAAAAATTGAATTTCAAATAAAGATAATCTATAATTCTTTACAGTTCTTCTTAAGTATGGTGTCGTGCACTTTACCCGTCCCGGCGGGTATATTCGTGCCCGCCTTCAAGATGGGTGCGGCATTGGGCAGACTGACGGGCGAAATAATGCACTACTTCTGTCCCTTGGGTGTTGCATACGGAGGACATATACAGAAGATATTACCCGGTAACTTTCAAATCTAGTTAGAGAATTAAATACGCTTCCCATTTAGATATATATTTTATTTTGAAGAAATGTTAAATTTTACAAATGGGTAGGAAATAAATTTCCTCGACTATGTCGTAAAATGCAGCGTAACAAAGTCTAAAGAATCCATTCAATTTTCAATTAATATTATTGAATTTATTATGTATAATCCAAAATGGCCGACGTTCATAAAACGGCGGATAACATACTTTTGTACAACCACTCCAATATGGGTAAAAATTAAATGACTTGACTTGTAGAATATTCTGAAATAGTCAAAATTAGGAATTTAGAGAAGTAGATTTTGGATTAGAAACAATTAGACATTTAAAAAGTAACCTAAAACTAAAAACTTTAAAGAAATATATGAAGTCTTTCGACTGTCATCAGGGTTATCAGACATCTTCTAACGGGCGTGGACTTGCGGGTATTACAATAAAATAACTGTTGTAACAATTATCACAATTAAAACTATCGATGATACAATTAATGTCATTACTAAAGTAATTTAGGATTGTTAAGATAGAATTGGATTTAAGTATAGTAACGTCCACCGAGCACGTGGTTGCGTGCGCACCTTATGACGATTCAAACCGAACTGACAGATTTGTCAAGATGGCCGCCCTACCAGTGCTCGGTGTTCGTTATGGGTATTGACAGCGCCAACATATATAACAATAATAAATAATAACTAAAATATATTATTAAAAATAGTCAATTTAGACAAATTTCCGAAGATTCAGACAACTTTCCCCATTTAAATAGCTAAAAAATTAAAATAGACTTTTAAAAAAACATTTCTTAGAGCTTTATTATAATTTTTTTTACTAAATAATAAATAATTTGTATGTATGTATGTATTGTAATTCAGTAAAAATATATTATCAGGTGGTTATGCGACTGTTGGTGCAGCAGCATTCACCGGAGCTGTCACACACACCGTCTCCACCATTGTCATTGTCAGCGAGATGACAGGACAGGTCATCTATTTTTATATCATCATCACCTCACTATACATCACCACTGAGGGGCTCAGAACCTACCCTAAGTTAAGGGTAACTAAGACATAGTCATCACTGGTCAAGTGCGGGTTGACTTCACACATATCATTGAATTTCTTCCAAACACATTGGTACATGGCTGGATTCGAACCCAGGACCTGCACATTGCAAGTCAAGTCTGATTTGATCTAGAATTCCCGTACAATAATCTAGGTTAAAAATTTTGCTTGAATACTAAAGTAAAAAGCATTATACATTTTGTCCCCTTTCTTTCCCAACATTTTCTTAGAAGGAAGTCATAAGAAGGGGAAGTGGATCTAATAGTGTAAGAGACATTGGAAAGTGATATATTCTATTTCAGATTATTGTTAAAGTCGCTTCGCCATTTAGGCGAATTCAATTTAAAAAAAAAACATGACAGGATTCGAACCCAGGACATGTAGATTGCAAGTCAAGTGCTTAACCCCTGAGCCATCGACATACTCTGTCACTGATCTAGAACTTTGTTTGAATACTAAAGTAAAAAGCGTTATACATCTTGTCCCCTTTTCTTTCCCAACATTTTCTTATAAGGATGTCATAAGAAGGGAAAGGGATCCTATTTCCGATTATTACTAAATTCGCTTCGCCATTTAGGCGAATTCAATTTAAAGAACACATAACAGGAATCGAACCTGAACATTGTAATAATAATAAAAATATACTTTAAATTAATTATTTATGTTCAGGTGACGCACATCTTACCAATGATGGCGGCTGTGTTAGCTGCTAACGCGACAGCATCACTGTTGCAGCCATCTTGCTTTGACAGTATCATACTTATCAAGAAATTACCTTATCTACCTGATCTACTGTCTTCTGCCAGCCGTGAGTCATTCACTCATTCAATTATTCAGTCGTTCACAGTTCATAAATTCACTCATCTATATATATAAAAGAAAGTCGTGTTAGTTACACCACTTATAACTCAAGAACGGCTGAATCGATTTGACTGAAAATTGGTGGGCAGATAGCTTAGAACCAGGAATAGGACATAGGATAATTTTTACCCCGTTTTCTATTATTTATTTTTTTTATTTCGCGCGGACGGAGTCGCGGGTAAAAGCTAGTTCAAAATATTAACAACATACACCAAAAAGTATATAATTTCAAAATTCGTTCATTTAAACAATCATTCACTCATTCAGTTATTTAATTATATAAATTTTTACATTAATAAGTTCGAAACATTTCTTTTTATAAAGTTATTTGCATAAAACGGAATAATTTATAGATGTGTGTTATTTGTGAGCATTACATTTGATACAAATTGTATGTATGTTTGATGTAACTTGTACAAGACGAGGTGGCCGAGTGGTTAAGGCGTTGGACTGCTAATCCAATGTGCTCTGCACGCGTGGGTTCGAATCCCATCCTCGTCGTTGCATTTTTGTTGAAAAATAAAAACTTGTTTCGAAAATTGAAAATTATATTACATTCCTAAAAGTCATTAAAAATATATTACTTATAAAAAAAATTAAAATGTTTTATGTAATTTTTCTCTTATATATTATTTGTTATATATATATAATGACATATGCAGGTATGTATGACATCTGTGTGGAAGACTTCATGGTGAGAGATGTCAAGTACATCTGGAACCGCATGACATTCCAGCAGCTCAAGGATATCCTCAAAGAGAACAAGGTAAAATTATTATGTTTAGAGAAAGAGATGATTCTTAACCATTACAGATTATATAGAACTAGTAATTTTAAGTTAATCAGTTAATTATTTTCGATTAATTATTATTCACGTGATTAATTAATTGATTAATTAACTATAATTAATTATTAGTTATATGTAATCTCCGATAGTCAACAACCATCTCTCTATCTTTAACAGTTCTTGTTCTATGTTAAATTAAATTATATTTATAATTAATTAAATTAATTAACTATAATTAATTACTAGTTATATGTAATCTCCGTTAGTAAACCACCCTATCTTTATCTCTAATAGTTTTTTTTGTATATTAAATTATATTAATTATTAGTTAAAATTAATTAACTGATTAATCAATAATTATTGTGTTATTTTTACAGACAATCAAGAGTTTCCCCCTCGTGGATAGTCCCACATCCATGGTGCTGCTGGGATCCATCCACCGCTGGGAGCTGGTGAAGGTGATAGAGAAGGCGGTGGGACGAGAGCGTCGTCTGCAGGTTGCTGCGCTGTGGCACAGAGAGGCAGAACTCAGGAGGAGGCATGAGGAAGCCAAGAAGGTCAGGCGACCCTCCAGGTTTGAGGTAAGTTTTCATTAAAATTCACTGCCCCCCCCCCCCCCCTTCTCCCTCAGCTGATCAGTCTATGGTAAATAAAAATTTAATGACCAGGTGACGCCGGCACCAGACATGCTGCAGGTGCCGGGCACCGGGATGACGCGAGGCACCTCCCTCACCACTAATGACCAGGGCGGATTGATACCCGGTAAGTGTTTTAACAGACCAATATTCATATTTTATTCACAAAAAAGCAAAAAAATACGTTTTTTTCGGGTAATCCTCGAAAAGCCTGGGCCAATTTTGACAGGATTTTCTCTGGAAGGTAGCTCATGTCCTCGGGCAAACTATAGGTTTTTTTTATTTAACTCTGCTCTGACGAAGTAAATAAGGAAAAAAGAACGCATACACTTTAAGTACTTTCTCGAAAGTCTTTTACTGATGCAAATAAAATTAGTATGATGTTGTGTATTATGACAAATTTACATCCAGCTCCAGGTCAGCTGTTCCGACCGAAGTCAATCCTGAAGAAGACGAACTCGTTCACATTGAGCCGTGGCCTCGTTGGTGGTGGCAACGCACCCCTCACACCACAACCCTCAGTCTACACCACTGTCACTGGCGCTGAGACCAGGTCGATATACCTTTAAACTAGTTAAAAAATCTGTACTGTGTAAAATAATCTTAAAAAGAAATACATTAATAATCAATCGTAATAAGACAAAAGAATTGTTTTTACAGAATCCGTGCAGCATTCGAGGCTATCTTCAAGAGATCCACATTGCTGCAGGATGTGGAGGGCGGGCTGCCAGACCAGCTCAGCCCCTCTCTACCTCGCAGCCCCTCCATCAACAAGAAAGTGCAACTGGTAACACATTCATATATAAAATTATTATCAAAATAACTCTACGGGTATTAAAAATATAGAGTGAAGCAGGTTGTGTATACATTATGATTACTTTTTAATTTAAAAGTCCAATTATTCAATGTTAAGCCTACTATTAACTAATAAAATTATTAACTAATTAATTAATAATTTAAGTTAATTATGTAACTATAATTATTAATTATACCTTTAATTAATAATCATTTTAACTATCACATGTAACATTATAATAAATTGTGTGCAGCCTCGAGAGCGTGTGTGCGACATGTCTCCAGAAGACCAGAAGGCGTGGGAACGACTGGAGATGGCAAAAGAGATTGACTTTGACCGCATGCTGCAGATCGCCAGAAAGAGAGACATGGTACGTCATCTAAATCATTTCTTAAGCCACATTTCCACTAAACAACAAACAACTGATATTAACGTGTTTTATTCCAGCATCCAGACGACCCAGAGTACGAAGATGAGCAGCTGTATATCTGCCACATTGACCCTGCGCCATTCCAGCTCGTAGAGAGGACTTCATTGCTTAAGGTAATACCTTGTATAGTGATATTTATTTTAATGTCAGCGATAAATTGTGCCAGAGGGTCGGTGGCTCAGAGGTTAAGCAGTTGAATTGCAATCTACAGGTCCTGGATTCGAATCTCGCCATGTACTAATATGTTTTCGATTTACATAAATAGATTTATCCGACGTTTTTATAGTAAAGGAATACATCCGTTTTAATATCACTAGAATTAAACTATTGATAGCAGAACTTAGTCAGGTAAGGAAAGATAGGTGTAATTGTTCATTATCTGAATATGTTGCAGGTCCACTCGTTATTTTCAACCCTGGGGGTGAGTCGCGCTTACGTCACAGCTATAGGACGGCTCATAGGTGTCGTCTCATTGAAAGAGGTGAGCGCTGAATGAATTAATTTATTGATTAATATTAATTAATCAAACCGTTAACTATTAATTAATCGGTTAATTAGTTGAATAATTTAAATTAATCTTCTAATTAACTATACAATATATTCCAGTTACGCAAAGCTATCGAGGACGTGAACTCCGGCGCGCTGACAGTGAGCAGCAGACCTTCTCCTCCCAGCACTCCACCTCCTCCTCTCATCAAGGTGCACAGCTCTGAGCCAGCACCACCCAGCGACAGCGAGACTGCCAAACTCACCACCAACTGACCTCATCCACCACCACCAGACAATGGTAACTTGTAACACATAAAACTAATATTATAGAACTTTTTTTATACAATAACTAACTGTAGACAGCGATTCCGTCTGTGCTGAATTAAAAAAAAAATCTATTCTTCTAGGTTATTATCCACATCTTTGATAAATTTCATCGAATTCCGTTTCATCTATCCATCCATCCATCCAAACATTTGCATTTATATTAGTAAAAGCAAATGAGTAAGCGATTACCTAATTTATTATTATTATTATAGATAACATTGCCGTCCTTTAATATACAGAGGAGGGGACGCACGGAAAGATATTTCCACTTCCTATGCATCTCCTCCATCAAATCCACCTCCCCTTCCCATCCTTTCCTTATAAGAAAAGGAGTGGGAAGGGAAAGAGGACTAAAATTGGTCCTCCATCACCACACTCATCAGACTGTAGTTGGAATTACTTCCACTTGAGGCCGTCTTCTGTGAGGTCGTGGTATTTCACCATTCATATAACAGATGTAGCTAACGTCTACTGCTGTTATCTTTTAAACGAAAAAAAATAATTAAGTAGACAGAAGAAAGAATAACAGAAGTAGAAAAGAAGGAAAGTTTAATCTATATCTGGTATATGTTTTTGTTTCAGATTTATACAAAAAAAAACATCGGATAGTTTAGTATCCGACTCATATTTGGTGCTTTACTATATTTTAGTCACAAATATTTTATATGTGATCCGTTTTTGTAATATATTTATTTATATACCTCAGTTAAATATTAATAAGTGAAAATGTCAGCAGCTCATTTTAAAAGTGTTATTGTATAAATTAATTAAAAACGGCTTAACTGACTGATTGTCTGACGGCACCGACTAGTTTCGGACCCGTTGGGAGTCTCAGTCAGGTCACTCAGTAGATCTGAAACTAGTCGGTGCCGTCACCAGACAATCAGTCAGTTAAGCCGTCCTTTAATTAATTTCTTATTATGTCTCATGAAAGTTTAAACAAATTAAGTTTTATATGTTCGAAAAAAATTTATACACAATACGCAAACGCTACTCTATTCATTCGGAATAACTTTTTTTTTTTAAAACATTTTTCGGTACATAAATTTGTACTAATAATAAATTAGAACGAAAAATAGTCAGAAACTTGAGATATATTTACATTTTTTTTGCGTTTACAATTTTTTTTCCATTTAAGAGATTTTTTTCTCAACACGTATTGGATTAAAATAGAATATTTTATAATAAATAAATAATTTTTATTATGCATTTTTTGGACCAAATAAAAAAATAAGCCTATATTCGATACCAAAATTTCTGCCACAATTAAGGCTTGTGATCAAAAAAAATCATTCCAAATTAATTTATATAATTTAATGTTTATTTATAATTAAGTTAAAAAATATTTCCTCTGTGCCATTGTAAGGCTAACTCTTTACTGTGACGGGATTATATCACTTAATGCATTTAAGTTTAAGCTCAAAATGGTACATCAACATCCGTCCTAATACAAAAAAAATCTATTAAAAAAAAGGTAAATTGTTAGCAGATGACAAAACCTCGTACATACATACATTTGGTGATTTTTTATATAAAAAACTGAAATTTGAATATTCAAAAATTGTTTCTAAAGTTAACAGAATTGAACTCAAATCAAAAAACTTACCTAACGAAATTAAATTCAATGGGTCCTATATATAAGGGGGGCAAGGTAAAAAATTGATGATTTTTTTTTCCTTTTTTTTGTGTTAAAAGCTACCTATTAGTTTAATTAACAACATGCACTAAATAAAATACACATTTACACGTGTATTTTTTTACTGAAGTAAAGGGGCTTATGTGTCCTATTGTCATATATGGTCGAAACTATGAGAGGCTTTTCTGAATTGTCAATTTGCACATAGACCTTTATTCGTAGGAGCCACCGAAATATGTACAATTTTTAAATTTACACAAAACTTTTGATTAATTTTGACGTCAGTATTTTTTTTTTAATAATTTCCATCTATTTCGTCTTTAAAAATAATCCCATTCTATTTTAGATCTTAAAGCTTAGACAATACGTAATAATTTAGATTGTACAATGATTGAGGTTTTGTAAAAATTTCGTACCTCTGACCTTACTAACTGGTTGTTTAGTGATAACAAAGTTGTGATAGTAAAAATATATACAATTTTTTATAATTAAATCAAATAATTAACCAAAAAAAAATTGTGATAAAATTTGGTCCTAAAATATTTGTTAAAATTACTAAGAGTAATAAAAAATCGTTTTCAAAATAATATAAAAAATGTTTTTTATTGCGACTTAAATAACAACGAATATTTTTTTTTTAATCGAATGGAATGCTTTTAGGATCTATAGAAAATTCTGGATCAATTTCCAAAGTTCTCTTTGTTGGAAGAATCTGTGACTTTTAAATAGCCTTTCACATGGTTTACCACGGTTATTAAAAAATGAAATAAAAAAAATGATATGCCACTTAATTTTAAACATAACTTATTGACAAATTATTCATAAAAATTGTAATTTATATAATTATTTCAAGTTAACTTTATATTTATCATACAGAATTGAAATAGACTACCTCAAGGTACTCAAATAGGATCCACCGTCTAGAAAAGGTTACGAAACTTATTTCCTCTGATCCAGGATTTTCTACTACTTGTAAAATAAATTGTTAATTTTAATTTATATTTAAGACAAAGAATATTGTTGTCATTTGAACGTTAGTTGCATTTTTATTGTGATCTGTTGCTTTTTAGTTAATAAATGATGTGTTGTGAGATTAATCTGATTTTTTTATTATAATAAAAAATCCTTGAACTTTACGATGCAAATACTGAGTAAAGAAGCTATTAAATTTGGTAAGAAAAGAAATAAAACACACGAGCGTTTTTTAATGCATTTAAATTCAGAGCTCCAGCTATAATACAATATTGCACGATAAAAAAAGCGTCAAGTTTTAAAAGCTACAAGCGATAGACTTGTAGGAGAAGTCACAGAACAGACGACTTTAGCGATGTCTTGTATAGGAGGCGAAGACCCACTTTGAATCACTGCACCAGCGGAGTAGTAGTAGTAAGTTTTAAAAGCGCTGCCATATGTCATAGAAAAGTACTTCTATTTGAACATTTGTGCGCGATAAAAAAAACGCTCGTGCAAATGAGAGTTTAAGCTTTTAAAATGTTGTTTTTTCCATATCAATTGGCATCGTAGAGTGTCGGTGGCTCATGGGTTAAGCACTTGACTTGCATTCTGCAGGTCCTGGGTTCGAATCCCGCCATGTACCAATGTGTTTTTCGATTTTCAATTTACATATGTACATTTGTCCGACGTTCTTACGATGAAGGAAAACATCGTGATGCAACCTGCACATATCTGAGAAGAAATTCAATGATATGTGTGAAGTCAACCCGCACTTGGCCAGCGTGGTTGACTATGGCCTAAACACCCCTAAGTTAGGGTAGGCTCCGAGCCCCTCGGTGGGGACGTATAGTGAGCTGATGATGATGATAATGATGAATTGGCATCTGATGGCTTTTTACTTTAAACATCAAGCTACTTTGAAGTACTAGACCAGTATAGATGTGTGAGTGGTTTTGGAAACGCCTAACATTTGTAGCCAAATTATAAAATAATTTAAATTTCGTCTGTGAGTTAATCAACTCTCCGTAGTATTCTTATGTCGAAGTATTAAAGGAAACAAAAACAAAATGATAACAATTTCTCAACCCTCATTTATTCTATCACTTATATCTATAATACTTTATAGAAATATTATATTCCAGTAACTAATATATCTAAGTCACAAAACCACAGGTCTTATTTAAGTACATAGACCAACTGGGAAATATCAATTAATTGTTTATTCGATATTCAATCTTATACTAAACAATATTAAAACCAAACAATATGTTTTACAATCACTTTTTTTAGTAAATATAATATTATCAAATTTTATTATTGGGATTACGAGTATTTTTGTATAAAAAAAATGTGAATTTTATCTTAGAAATGACAAAACCAACTTAACAGCGCTGTTGTTTCACTTTTCAAAAATACACGAAAATTTCAAGCTTCATAGACTTATTTGTCTGACAAATATCTTTACAGATGTCTGTAATATATAGTTTATATTACGCCAGTACAGTAGGACAGTAGCTCTCAAAATCAATGGCATACAACTGGTAAAATATAAACACTAACTGGAGCCAGTGATCTCGAATAGATCATACCATGCCAGCACTACTGACCTACTGTACTGGCATAATGTAAACATGGAATAATCGTAAGTTCACTTCCAACAGCGAATATGTAGTAAATAAATATTAATCCCTTTTATTTGCTTTCAAAATAGATAAATGATTGGTTGTAAAGGCAGTGAGAACTAAACGTATATAAAATATTGAAATAAAACCTTACCATATGTCACTAACAATGAGTGTTCCTTTCGCCTCTCAATTTTATCATCTCAAATATTATATTTAATTAATAAATATTTTGATAATTTATCATACTAACAGTTATTTCAATAACTTACAAAGTTAACTTCCTAAATGTTCCATAATGAAGGATAATAATTCAACTTATTCAACTTAAACAAAGTTGTGTTGTTTTACGGAACAATCTCAATAAAATAAAGATAGACATTGTCATTAAGACATCTATTAATTAACGTACTAATTAATAATTAGTTGCTTAAAACTTAATTATACACTGGTTAATTAATTATATAAAAAATTATGCAACACGATTAAAAAATAATTATCCTTCACTATAGATACATTTCAAAATTATTATTCGTTTTTATATACCTAATGTAAATAATAAAATAAATGCACTGGATCTTAAAATTACCAGATATATATAAATTAATCACTTTAAATATAACATAAAATAACACTGGCCTATAACAGTATCACAAGTAAAATTCAACTATTTATTATTAAAAGTTGCCATCATTTATTTAAGTAGTTTAAAAGTTAAGATGTTTTTTAACAAAATTATTTAAAAGTTAGGTAAAACTTTTATCCTTAAATCTTTTACTACATTTTTCATAACTAAAAAGTTTTTAATAAAATTTTAAATCTATAAGAATAATTTTATCCAAAAAAATGTGGCAACATTATTAACTAAAACATTTAGACGACAAAACACATACAAAAATAAGACTATCACAACAATAAGTTGCCAATTAGCTAATAATAAATTAAAATACACGGCACAACATAAAACCACAGAACTTCGTGAATCCATAGAACTACATGCAGCCACAGGACTCTACCACCATATTTGGTAACGTCTTTTGTGTGACCGTATTGTTTGAATCCATGTACAGCAGCTGAAGAGAGCTGAATGTGGTCGGAGCGCAGCACGGCTTGAACTCCGCTTTCCTATCGTTGGATACCGAGTAGAAATATTTCTGCAAAGGTATATATTATGTTAAAAACTATTTTAAAGTGTACAAATCTGCCAGAAAAAAAGGATCAAAGATCCAAAGAGAAATCTCAACAATGAATATTATGTAATTCAATAAAGAAACTTATTTAAAATAGAAGGGATTCGAGAAATCTAATAAATGGACTAACAGTCATCAATAAACCTGGAACTTACCCTAATAATATTATGATGGTAGCTGTCAGCTTGCGAGACCGCTGATATAGGTGCGCAAGATCCCTTACAGAAGTAGGCGTGGTACCCGGCAGGGCGTATGATCCAGTCGTCCCAGCCGAGCTCGCGGAAGCTGACGTAGAGAGGCTCGCGGCAGCACTCGCTGGTGGTAGCCCCACACTCTAGTGTGCGGCCCCGGCGCCGTTTGCCCGCGTACTTTGTGTATAGTACTAGGAAAGGACGATGCTTCTCATGGAAGGAGAGAGGCGCCCGACGTAGCTGTTGGGAATAATTGATCTTTTAAACACATTGTTATATCTTTCATTTGTTTAGGTTTTACATATTTAAGTTAACTATCAAATGATTTTGGGATAGGAAATCAGCACTATACGATTGTTCAAGCAATATTCAACCCACCTGACAAGTCCTGCAGGCGACGTGCAGTGTGTGCAGACGCTCCATGCCCTCGAGCCAGACGCGCACGGCCCACGCCAGCTCGACGCGCACCCAGCCCTCCCCTACGTCCGTCTCCTTGATGGCGATGGGTTTAGTCTTCTTGAACTGCTGCTGACTGTCCCAGTGCGCCGCTTCTGAGATCACGAACGTCTGGTTGTACTCGTCCAGAGGGTCGCGCTCCTGGAATATAAATGGGTTTCTTTTAATCAATGAGTAATGTTAAAAGTCGTTGTAGGTAACTCAACTAAAATTGATGATCTGCAGATCAGCTCACGTGTGAAGCAGATCAGTGAACCGATTCGACTTGCTGGCTGGCTCGCACGGTTATAGTACAACACATTGAGCCGTGAGCTACCAATTTAATGGTTGAGTAACAGCTCAACGGTTCAAGAATATGTGAGCTGAACTTTTGAGCCGGTGCAGAGCTAATTTACATAAGTCTAGTAATAAAGGTAGAGGAAGGCCGAATGGATGGATTTTGTAATAAGGATATGCGTTTTTCCTCTCTTGAGTGAATTTTAGATATGACATCTGAATAGGCATATGGAAGAGTAATGCTGTCCCTGCGTAAGACAGAGGGCAGGGAGATGATCATAATTATAAATTACATAAACCGTATTAGTCTACTGACATATAAGGTATATTACCTTGTAAAACCATAGCTCGACAACAGTGACCTCTTCCGGTTCGACGTCAGGCGGCAGTTCGAACTGTAGACAGATGAAGGGGTACCGGCCCGTCGTCAAACACTCTCCTGCAATAACAGAATGGTAGAGTTAATATATGTTATGTAATATGTAAGTTCGGAACCTTGCCTAAAGGGACTCCTTTTAATGATATATTTTAGCTTTTATATTATATTTAAGATAGTTTATTTTTAAACATTCTTTGTAACTAAATGGGTTCTGTGTGACTCTAGTTAAAACGAAGTTCTTATTTGATGTTATCAAACAATAACATAGCAAGGGCATGCCTTGACCAAGAGGGGTCGGCAATAATCACGGATCCTTAAATGGCACTATCAATGACACATTTGGATTAATCCAATACTGTAATATCAACAAAAATCTATAACCCAAGACTTGAGAGACAAGGAGATCGGGGGAAGGGGGTACATAAGTAAGGAGGGGGCGGGGCGGTAGCACCGCGGCGGCGGCTGATGCGCTATCGACGGCTCGGCCTTTAGGGTCATTCCTTGCTCCAATTAGCCGCGGTCACTTGCTCAACCAGACAGCCACAACTTAACTCTCTCTCAATTTAAGAAAATTTGTCCTATTTTACGTTTTTAATGATCCGACATAGTAACCTATCAGTTGCGCTTTGTTTACAATGTATTTAAATTATCGTACAATTATGAAAATTACACAATTTTCATTCATAACTCAGGTGTTCCATGTGATGTGATAACATGTTATCACATACGTGCATTGATTATATACTATCTCAGCCTGATAACATGATCATGCAGTCACTAATCTTGTCATCTATACAATTAATAAGGTTGTATGTATTTTATATACGAGTAATATCAAGAAAATCTTATTTTTTACAATAGCAAAAGATAACAAAAGAGAGTTACTTGAATTCGACAAAAATAACAAATTGACCGTTGCCCATAGACATCTCCATTTGCGAAATACATTGTCTACCTTTACAGTGTAGGGGACGCACTGAAAGATAATATAAAAAATCTATTTTTAAAATGTTTCCCCGTCTATCTATCCTCAAGTCTTGTTGCGCAGTGGAATTTCACGGATGATTCAACTCTATATTATATTATTATTAATTAGTGTAGCGCTTCCCTTCTACAATAAATTCAATTCAATTCAATTTCCAAGCAGTGGTTTTTAGGTGTGCCAACTGGGCACTGATTGTTTCGCCAGTGTCTTCTACAATAAAACGGGAAAGAAATTACATTGGCGGGAAAACAATGACATCTGTCATACACAAGTTTTTTTAATCTAACCTAGATGTTTGTGGTACTCCATCTTTAATAACATCGTTATCGTTACTACACGTGTATTATAAATATCTTCACAAATGTAACATATAGCTAAATTACTAGCTGTCGCCGGCGACTCCGTCCGCGCGCAGTTAAAAAAAAATGGGGGGGGGGTTGTGAAAAATAGATGTTGGCCGATTCTCAGACCTACTGAATATGCTCACAAAATTTCATGAGAATCGGTCAAGCCGTTTCGGAGGAGTACGGGAACGAACATTGTGACACGAGAATTTTGTATATAAGATATATATCACAAATCTAGAATTGCGTTGTAAACAATATAATGTTGTTAAATAAAGAAGTTTTTTAAGCGTAAAACGGAATTCAATGACCTGTGCTATAGATTAATTTATCAAGATGACCTTTTTTTTCGTGTTTCCCTCTCGTGAGCTGCGGGAGGGGCCGCGTTATCAGCCACTCGGGCGCCGCATGATTCATGCGTGATAATACCAGATTTTGGTCCATGACCCGCAAGCAAGGGTCAGGACTATCTTTTCATTATCTTTACCTTAAGATAGGTTTTTAACGAGCACTAGAGTTATATTATCAAAGCATTGTTTAAGTGTAGATTTCTCATATGAAATGTAAGGTTGTCCTTTCGAGATAATTAAGCAACTGAGCCTCCAAAAATGGAATATATACAGCTATCGATCCGTTAAAATGAAAATTATTTTTGAATCTGTACTTTTTTAACGAGATAGAAGTCATAATAGATAACATGTATATTCATAATGTAAAGGCTTTATAAATTATATGTATAAAGTTTTGGTTTTGTTTATTATGCTATGTAAGAACCCAAAAAAAAAATGCGCAATTTATATTTCGTTTCCAGCAACCACAGGCATTAATAAAGTTTTTAAAATAATTAAATAACACACATGTAGTTTTACAAATCTCCAATGTAAACTGTACTGACCTATTAGTGTACGTGATAAGAGATAAGCGGCCACTGAGCGGACCCGGGTTCAGATCCGCGGCACATTTTGATAAATGTCATTCAACGCAGTTCCGTTAAATTTAATTAATTAGAAAGGTCATTGTGATGTTTTAGTTTTTTGTACATTACAGCATTAAATGAAAGGTAAGGCTAATAAGAGAGTTACGACTGAGATGACGTAAGACATATCAATCTGAAGCTTTAAAACTGATGCTAACCTCACATATGTATAGTGAGATAAGGACAGGGTGATGATGATAAAACAGATTATATATATATATAGAATATGATTTAACAAGTCTTTTCAGTGTTTTGGAAGTAGACTTCAATTTTCCCACCACATTACCAATCGAATCAAAAAGCATTTTATGAATTTCTAACCAATGTAGAAAGTTGTTTTATCGGAATTTAAAATTGTATCCAAGAATAATGAATGTTTATTAAAATAAAAAATCTTCATCAGCTACTGAGCTATACTGAGCGTATGTATACGGCCCCATTGAGGGGCTCCGAGGCTAAGTTAGCTAGGACTTAGTCAACCACAGCGTGGTCTAGTGCGAGTTGTTTGACTTCACACATATCTTTAAATTTCTTCGCAAATATATACAGGTTGGATCATTATAATATCACAGATAAATATACAATACATATGTATATATGTATGTAAATCGAAAAACACATTGGTATATAGCGGGATTCGAACCTAGGACTTGCAGATTACAACTTAAGTGCTTAACTCCTGAGACACCGACGATCTAAATAATAATAATTAAGTCATATCTTACTAATATAATAAATGCGAATATTTAGATGGATGAATGTTTGTTTGAAGGTATCTCTGGAACAGCTCCAAGGTTCTTGATAAAATTAAGTACAGATGTAGAACATAGTCTGGAAGAACACATAGGCTACGTATTGTATATTTTTTGAAATCCGCGTGGACGGAGTCGCGGGCGACAGCTACTTATATTTATTCAATCTTGTCATACTTTAAGCACAGGTTGAGAATTTAAACGACACATTATTTCCGGTATGAAAATACTTATCGTTATCAACAACACTGAAATCATTGCTATCATTAAATCAATACAAATACGTTCATACATTTCATTTATTACTATTAATAAGACTATTTTAGAGTTTTATTTTACACTAGCTGTCGCCCGCAACACCGTTCGTGCGAAATTAAAAAAGTAATATGTAGCCTATTTATTCATCCAGACTATGTTCTACATCTGTGCCAAATTTACATCCATCTAAACATTCACATTTATAATATTAGTAAAAAGTAAGATGGCAGGTTTCGAACACAGAACCTGCAGATTACTAATCACGTGCTTAACTCCTGAGCCACCGAAGTTCTAACTGAACTGTTATTAGGGCTAGTTTTATCATGAATTTGCAAGATTTGTGTGTGGTTTATCAGTTAAATTTTACATCGTAATACACATTGATTGGTCGCTTGCTTGAGGTCAACTCAGATAAAAAAAAATTGTTAAATAATTAAGTTGATTTAATTTATTATAATAATCAATGGGAGGTCTCGTGATAAATTACAACATTATACGGTACAGATATTTTTTATAAAAAGATATTAAAAGCTAAAAAAGCACAAGAAAAATAACCGCATAATAATTCCAAATATGTTGAATAAATTATAAAATTAATAAAATTTTTATTTTATTCATTGTAAATTATTATCTAATATTATTATCATATATATATCTATATATATAAAAGAAAGTTGTGTTAGTTACACTATTTATAACTCAAGAACGGCTGAATCGATTTTACTGAAAATTGGTGGGCAGGTAGCTTAGAACCAGGAAACGGACATAGGATAATTTTTACCGCGTTTTCTATTTTTTATTCCGCGCGGACGGAGTCGCGGGAAAAAGCTAGTATATATATAAAAGAAAGTCGTGTTAGTTACACTATTTATAAGTCAAGAACGGCTGAATCGATTTGACTGAAAATTGGTGGGCAGGTAGCTTAGAACCAGGAAACGGACATAGGATAATTTTTACCCCGTTTTCTACTTTTTTAATCCGCGCGGACGGAGTCGCGAGTAAAAGCTAGTTACAAATAAAAACAGTTTTATTCAACGTGAATAGAATTAAAAAGCCTCTCTAAGATAAACACTTAGCATCAGCTTAAGTGACAATTAAAAAGCTGTGTGTACAATATAACATAAGAGAATGCTGTCTTTTATTCAGTTTTTAATAAGTATAAACATGGTGTTGTACGTAGTAATGATAACATGATATAGGTCAGTCTTACAGCGTTACATCACGGTGTTATCGCGGTCGGATTGTAGCGAGATAATGTAGGTGTATCGTACGTTATTTTGTTTCCGCCTACAGTGACCCCTACACGTGTCGATTCTACATACATACATACATACAAACATACATTTATCTTTGACAGATCTGATGATTGCAGATATCACAAACGTCAAATTTTAATATTTGTGTTTATTTGCTGGCATATTTTATGTTAATTTAAGAACGTTAGTGACGCAGTTGTTAAACGCTTGAACCGGTCCGGACCGAAATCTAAACATTCAGGTTCGATCCCCGCCATGTACTAATGTGTTTTTCATAATTTTATATGTACATTTATCCGAATTTTTCGTATGATGAGTGTGCGTTCTGGAGGCTTAATTTTAGTCCTCTTTCCCTTCTTATCCTTTCCTAATAAGAAAAGGGTGGGATGGGAAAGGGATTTGATGGAGGGGACGGGAAATAGGAATAGGAAATGTCTTCCGTCGATTAAAGGTAGGCAACTCATCTGCAATTGCGAATGTTTATAGGCAGCGGTCAATTCACTATTTGGACGAATTCAAGTGGCCGCTTGCTTATTTGACACCTTATAATACTCGTACGAGGCACGGTCGCAGTAGGAAGAGATAGATGAATTGCGTGAAAGATGAGATGACCAAGTGACGACTGAGATGACGGAATATATATAGATAAGAACAGTGAGATGATGAGTAGCGAAAGATGTTATGATAGAAGATATTTTTCAGTATATCTCTTGAGTGCGGTTTTTTAAATTAATAACAACTATCTTATATTGTAACTTACAATGTTGCTTGAAAATTGTACGATAACTCAGATAAATAAAATGAATTTAAAATTAAATACAATAAACCCATATCATAACTTACTGAATACATAGATTGTACCAACTTTTTCAAATATATCTCTTTTCTTACAATTAATTCTCTCTTTGTATTTATTAATGATTGCCAGAGTAAAAAAAACAATTTTTTTCCACAGCTGTTAAATTTTATTGCTGTCTGTAACATAATCGTTAACAAAATCAAGTTAAAGTGATAAAAGCTAAAAGGGGCATCATACAATTCCTATTCTTTCCCAAAACCTCTTATCTTACTAATATTATATATGCGAAAGTTTAGATTGTTGGTTTGATTGAAGGTATATCCGGAACGACTGAACAGATCTTGATGATATTTGGCACATATGTAGAACATACTCCGTAAGAACACATAGGCTATATTTTTCTTAATTCCGCGCCGACGGAGTCGCGGGTAAAAGCTAGAAATTAATATTCAAAGTTCATTTAAAACTTTGAGTAAATAGATAATTAACTTACAATACATACTTACTAATGAATATTTGAGTATTTACAGATTTAAATGAAAGTTTTTAACAGGGGTAGAAGCCAGCAACAACAACATCTGTTGCACGAATTGTCCGGCTCGTCAAGTGTAATACCACGACCACATAGAAGACAAGCGTGAAGTGGAAGTAATTCCGCGTACAGTCTGATGAGCGTGGTGCCGGAGGCCTAATTTTAGTCCTATTCCCCTTGCCATCCTTTTCTTATAAAGGAAAGGATGGGAATGGGATGGGGATTTGTCGGAGGAGGGGACGCATAGTAAAGGGAAATTTTGTCTTATAGTGCGTCTCCTTCTCCGTTGATTAAAGGTAGGCAACGCATCTGCATTTGCTGATGTCTAGTGGCAGCGGTCCCTTCGCTATTTCAGCGAATCAGGTGGTCGCTTACTCGTTTGCCACTTTATAATATAAAAAAGGTCGTTTATAATAATAAGTAATAACTGCTGATTACAGTTTGCTGATTCCGCAATGTTTATATTCAGTTACTGATAGCCAGCAATGACTTGTTACAATTGAAAAATGTGAAGAAAATTTATATATTTTTATAGGTTAAAACATAGAGCAAGCGGTCGCCTGATATCTATAAATGACCACGGCCTGTCCTCTTTGCCTGGACCATAAAATAAGTTGAAAAGATTCAGATTTTCAACCTTTAATGGCCAGAAAGAGGATGTGATGGTATTTACCTTTCTTATAAATCATGTCCTCCACAATAAATTATTAATTTTAATTATTTATTTAGATAAATCCAAAATGATTCAACTTATCAAAGATCCTATCAAAAGACCCTATCAAAGATGACGCGTATCAAAAAACTTTTTTTTACTAATATTATTAATGTGAAAGTTTGGATGGATGGATGTTAATGATAATGATGGTATGGTGATAGGTTACTTAGATACTAAGTTTTTTAATACCACGCGTACGGAGACGCGGACGACAGCTAGTTTTGAATAAACGTGAGCATTCATCTCTGACTATTAAAAACTTCTAGAAAATTGTAGATTTTAATAAATTATTTTAATAAACATATATTTGTTTTTAATTAATGATATGTTTTATTTAATTAATTGACTCTTAACTAAACTTTAAAAGCACTTTAGTGTCATAAGCAGTTTTAGTGCGCTTACTTTTAATCGTAGGAACTTTGACCTTTACAATAAAATAATCAATCTTGCATTATTCTATTATTAAATAGTAAACATTCAATACGTTGTATTGTTGATATAATTGTTTATAATGTAACTGTCACAAGTCTGTCACGTGGTGATCAAAGTACAATCAAGGAATTTCGTCAACCTGACATAAAATTAGGTAAATAGAAAGTACAAAGTTCATTCTTGTTAAAATGTTAATACCGAACAAATGTGCTGTTCAACTTCTTTTTATTATTATTACACAAAAAAATAATTTAAACTACATCAATTATTTCAAATACATCTACAGAGAGAAGCTGTAAACTTGTTACAAAATGTTTTTTTATGTTGATTAACTTGAAATATTAGAAATAAGAAATATCTAAGATAATTTAAGGAAAAATTGTGTATATTTCATAAAGTTCAGAAACTTTTAATTTTTTGAAAATTAAATAAGTAAACTTTGTCTAGGGAAATTTAAGAAAAAAGATCAAAATTCTCTAATAACATCTAGTAATCTTTGGCTATAAAATGTGTATTGATTAATTGGAAACAGAATAAAAAAGTAACAAATATAAACATTTCCTCTCACCTTCAACAGGGAATATGATCTTCTGCTCCGTTCTGCCATAATAATCATCAAACTCTGGAGGCTTGTCGGCACCCGCGCTGAGGGTCTGGCCCTCCGCCACCGGCATCGGCAGACTGTTCACCGGCACAGCCACTGCAGGTCGCCGGCTTAGCCGCAACTTCTTCAAGATCTGCTGCTTCACGTATTCTATCCTAGCATTAGTCAGTTCTTTAACAGTCAGTTCCCCATTGACGCAGTTCGCGCACGCCCCCATAACCATCAGTTCCCAACTCAACATATTAGCTGTTACTAGAAAGAACACTATCACCCGCGGATCCATTGCCGTAGATTCCTTCGGCGCAAACAATTGAAGTACGATAGGAGATCGAGACGCATGCGTGCGCCTTGTGCGACGGTCAACACGCGACTGGTGAGATCTGCATCCTCACCACTTGATATAGCTGCGTGATCATACTAGGGTTGACGATTAAATATTCAGAAATATGTCCCTCGATATCCAGGTGGAAACGCCAGTTGGATTCAAAACAAAATACAGATAAAACGACTCTCTCGTTTATTCTCTGTATGCTAGCTAAGTTAGGTAGGAGTTGCAGGGTACTCGGGCTTCTTACAGGTATTCCAGAAACACTAGAGAGTAGGGGATGGCTAGCTTAAATTTCTTTTAACAATAACTTAATTCGATCTATTTTATTTAAGTCTACTTCAATAGGAATATTAACATCTCTAAAAATACAAAAATAAGCTATGAGATGTTCTGTATTATGTACAGCCCTGAATTATCTTAAGCTTTTTTCTCATTCTGCAAGGGGTGTTCCGCGGGCGCTATCTGGCGAGGTCAGATGCTGGACAATGGACTGCGATAGCCCACTGTTTGTGTCCACTTAGAGCTAACAAGCGGTCACTCCCCGCTGGAGCTGGTCGTTAATCTCCCGCGCGACCTTGCTCCTTCTGCCGGTGTGTGACCTATTTTTAAATTTGGAATTCGATTTTATAGAGCAAATTTGAAATTTGAAAATCGAATTCGGAATGTTTTATTTTGATTCAAATTAGAACATATTACACTAACAGTTGCCTGTGACTTCGTTTGTAATTAACAGCTTCCCTCAGTGAACGAACTTTTCAAAACTGTTCATTAGTTTCAGAGCATATGCAATGCAAACTAACATACAAACAAACAATTAAATCATTTCTCTTTATAATATTAATATAGATGAATATGCAAACTTAACATGACATATTAAAATGACATGACATATTAAATTTGCATTTTTTTTTTAATTTTTTAAATGTAAACTTTTGAAAGCCTATGAAAATATTAATACAAATGTTGTAAAGATTTTCATTTTATTATCTGACTAAATAAACTATGAACTAGATAAATATTTGCCTCCGTGTTTGCGAAGCGTGCGTTTGAACAATCACAGAACACGCGCGCGCCATGCGGGCCTAGACCACGCGCACTACCAAACTTTAACAAATATCAAAATGGATTAAAGTATCTATACATTTTCTTATTTACTTTACATATACATAAAGATGGATACAATACATATCACAGTTTTATTGTACAAATGTATGTTTCAATTTTTATTAAAAAAATATTTAAAAAATCAACAATCCTGATTGTTTGTAATACTATTTTTATTTATTTATTTTATTTATTCACATTGTTAATCTTGGGATTAGAACAAAGTTTCACAAAACTATATTAATAATTTGATTTCAGGATTGAAAAAAAATAGAAATTTAATTTAAATTAAAAGAAAGTTAAATTAAATAAGAAAAGAGAGTATAGGTGAAATGAAAAAATGAAAATGAAAAGATTTTATTGACAAAAATTATTTACAGTTTAGATTTGGCGATATATATTAACAAAGTTTACTTATTTTTAAATCTAATAGATGTTTTTGTTTAAATTTCCGTTTGGTTAATTTACAACAGCATTAAAATATCGTTTAAGGAAAAAAAGAATTTTAGGTAAAACGAGTCTATTCGGCATTTCTCTCGCCTGATGCAATAAAAGCGCGGGCTTACACACCCGGGCCGTGCGGAGCACCGCCGCTGCTGTTAGCTGATGCAATAACTACCAAAAACTACTACAACTCTTTCCAAGGTCAAAAGCACTAAATTTAAATTTCATTTAATTATTTTTAAACACAGCGTTATAACTGAGAAGTATAAAACTAACCAGATTTCAAAGTTTTAAGACATTTCTCGGTCCTTTATCACCACTGACGGACTTACATTTAAAGTTACCGCAAGCCCTCCTCCTCATTTGTCAAGTGGTAGGTACAAGTCTGGTCTTTTAGTGTTGTTTCTAATCCCTTCCTCACTTGCAAATATCCAGCCTTACATTAAAAAGACACCAAATATGATGCAATGAAAAGCGCGCTCTCGCCGGGTAACTTATAGATATTTACTTACAGTTAGTATCACTATGAAATGATGGGCATTATATTAGTCTTCGTCCACCGTAGAAAGGAACGAAATCTAAACAAAGAAGGTTCGCAATGGAGAGAAAAACTGCCTTCTCTAATTATAGATGTCAGCATGGTCAAGAGTGATGGACAGTGAATATACCACAGATACAGGTAATACAGGTACAAAGTAATCCGTAAACTGTAGTCATAGCAACGACTTCCGTCAAATTTCACTTAATAAAATTCAAATATAAGTATTTTTTTTAAATAAGTTGATGAATTATCTATCTTCTATATCTATATATATAAAAGAAAGTCGTGTTAGTTACACTATTTATAACTCAAGAACGGCTGAATCGATTTGACTGAAAATTGGTGGGCAGGTAGCTTAGAATCAGGAGACGGACATAGGATAATTTTTACCCCGTTTTCTATTTTTTATTCCGCGCGGACGGAGTCGCGGGTAAAAGCTAGTTTATAATATAAAAGAACACATTTTTTTAAAAGTTACAATGACGTATAAAAACTTCGACAGATGACAGAAGACAACCCACTCTTGACTAGGTGGTCAACTCTGCCATAATGCGACGGAGGGCAGTCAGGTTTTAGTGGGTATTCCGGTCGCCTTCTGCGGCCGGCGAGTCCCGCACTCCCTACGCCATTGCAGGTGGTCTACTCTAGAGCTTTCAGTTTTTTGTCCCCATTGGTCATTTTTTTTCCTTAATAAAGTTTTTACCAACGTATCCCATACCAAACTCTCTTTTACAGTTTTTTTTTTTTTTATAAAAGACCGCGTACAGGAAATCACGAAGGTGGTGCATAATTAGAAAATGTTCTCTTTTACCGTGTAATACATTATCTCTGTATTTTTCAAACAAAAAGATGGAGATATTAAATCAATTTCATACAAGTACTTAGTTAAAATTAATAATTAAAGTTATAACAATTAAAGATTCAAGTGAGGTAAGTTGCAGAGTTAAGTACACTCGTTATCTGAGCTCCGTAGCAATTGTAAAGAACAATACGAGCTGTGGAATCCGGGGTCAAAGTCTAAGAGTCCCATGACGACTGCGTGATATAGTCGTGTCGCCGCATATTGGCGCAACAACGCAATATATCCATCTGCAAGTTTCTCACGCTTTAACCTGCCAAAACATGTTGATCGTTTTATATTTAATATGTATCGCGCATTATGTGATGTGATGACTAGATTAGTTGATTCTTTTATTTATGAAAATACTGACCTAGTCTTGTAAGTAAATGGTTCATTTTTTTTTAAATCAAATTAAGACTATTATTTTTATTCTAAATTGTTTTTATTCTAAATTTAAAGTTGAATTTGAAAATGGAATATGAGAATTAAAAAATGAATATTAAATATTTTTTAATATGACATGGATTATGAAATCCTGGAAATAAGCGCAATAAAATACAACATAAAATTTACTTTTATTTTATTAGATTAAATATATCTGAAACGATAAAATTAAATATAAATACATTTATCCATTTCAAACTAGATTTATATTGATTTATGACAAGATTTGACTATCGGGGGGATTTTTTTTATTTCTTTGCCTGCTCAAGGTTCCGTCATTACTTTTTATTGATGGCACTGGAGTCTATATCTATATATATAAAAGAAAGTTGTGTTAGTTACACTATTTATAACTCGAGATCGGTCGAACTGATTTAGCTGAAAATTTATGGGGAGGTAGCTTAGAACTAGGAGACGGACATAGGAACTTTTTTATCTTGTGTGCATTTTTTTATTCCGCGCGGACGAAGTCGCGGGTAAAAGCTAGTTAATAATAATAGAACAATTTGATATTGTCTTTGTTAAAGCTTACAGCAATATACTAACACAATTAAATACAATTAAATTTGATTAATATCCCGGTTACTGATTGGGCTGGAATTTTTTAATTTTTAATTTTATCATGACATGGTACTGATCTAATGATGGAGCTGGAAGCCATAGGAACTTCGCAATTAAACGAAATAGCGTAATCGAGTTTGTGCTCGTTAGAATGGTATTGACGAAGTTAGTCTTTTTTTTAATTTTTAGTACTTTTGATCATGGAGAACATAATAAAGCTTGTTTAAAAAAAGTTTTTTTTTTCTTTTCATTATTATAAAGTATGCATACAATATTTATGTGTCAATATTAAAAGATATAAGATATCTTATTTAAAGGCATGTTTATAGGTAACAATATATAATCGAATGAGAAGCGTAAAATATTTTATCTTAATATAAACTTTGACATACTTGTTACTTACTCGACTTTAGTTAAAGCGGCAAGATCCCGTCATCTCCTGTTTTCGCCAATAGTTCGTTAACACGTAGATAAAACGTGCTAAATATATAATTTTATTTGTCCACTTGTTGTCGTCCAATTATCACAAACACCTATACAAATACGCAAGCAGATTTATCTAAATTCAATGACATATCGTTGGAATGTTTAGAGGCAAATGACTTACATTCTCAGGTTAATCCACTAACAAACATGATGTTATTGTAAAATAATTTAATGTTTTACAAATAAAATTATGATTTGAAATACTGCAGCGTTCCGAAGTAAACGTACGAACGAATGATTTCAATGGCTCCTTCGAATAAGGGTCTACTAAAAGTTTCGACCATATAGGAAAATATGTTGTTTAATGCCTGTTGTTAACTATATTAACTGTTGTAAACGAAGAGGTAGCTTTTAACCTAAAAAAGTTAAAACCATAAATTTGTTACTTTAGCCCTCATAAGTAGAACCTATCGATTTTTAAAGCGACTCAAGTAAATCGTCACACCCTTGCAACTTTGTTTTTGACTATATAAGATGAAACCAGATTGAAAACGAAAGACCTTAGTTTATAATATATGTAAAATACAAATATAAGGCAAATTAAATAATGATTTCATCATCGTAATTAAAAAAAGAAAACACAAACTCGTGCCATCTCTTACCAATTAAAAATTGCGCAATTTGTGTGCCACTTAAATTAATTTAGGGCAATTATCTCCTGTCAGGGGTCAAATGTCGCAAGCTGTCACGGCGGCTGAAAGTGCTCTAGCTGTCATCATGACATAACGTGACAGGCTCAATACACGAACACCTAGCGTGCTAGACACCTCTCTCATCATCTTCATCGACGTGTACAATCGATGTGTTTGAACCCCTATTCCCTAGTTTTTGCCTGCGACTCCGTCTGGATAAAAATGGACTGGATAAAAAAACAAATCAGTAGCTTATGTGTTTTTCCGGACTATGTTCTACTTCTATGCCAAATTTCATCAAGATCCGTTCTGGAGGTACCTTCTAACAAACATATATCCATCCATCTAAACATTCGCATCTAAAATGTCTGGCTACTTCGTAGCAAAGCAACGGTTTGTTACAAGCTATTGGTGTAGTTCTTAGTACGCATATAAATCATGGTCCTTCGAGGCGGATTTGTATCCGCAGTTGGAATAATCGGGAATAATATATGCCAGCCTAATTAATAAACATGGATTGCATAGCCATGATTCATATTTGCACATCGAATACATAAGTAAATTCGTTATTACTCATAATGTAATAAAAAATGACAACATAAACGCGGAAAGAAGGCGTTCGCTTATCTTAATATGAATTCGCAAATCATCTCTGTTAAAAATATACAAAGTGGCCGCGTGTTGGCCACGTGGCCACTGGCCGATAACAAATGATAACAGGTTTTTTTACGAACAATTTTATCATTTAAGCGGGAAGTTAGAAGTGGAAATTTTGGACTTAGAAAAAGAACCTGGATTACATTATGACAGCTTAATATAAATCCGTATAACTGATAAATGGCGTGACCAAGTGTCGAGAGATCCACATTACGTGCTCGTATCTTATCAATAAATCGTCACGTCTTAACGATAATCGAAAATATTCAGAAACTGTAATGATTGTGGTGCAACCTGCCTAGACACAGACTGAACCAGCGTGGTTGACCTGGTCACCCTTAATACAGGGTATGCTGCGAGCACCTCGACGGGAACCTATGTCAGCTGACGAAGACATGTATAACACATTCAATGCTTTTCATTAAAATTATCAAAAGATATCTTGCGTCAGTGAAAATTCTCGAGTGCGGTTGGAACTCTGAAAACTCCAAAATCGTCTCTCTGCTAGTTTTTGCGTTGAATTAATGTTATCGCGGGTTATTTAATTAAAAGAAAAACTGGATTGAATGTACTCCTAGACATTTCATATAACAATACCATTGTGATCCTTTGCATATTAGTTCAAGCCATTAAATTATATATGTTTTTCAGTACAAATAGACTGTAGTTATGCCTTTATTTATAGGGGATTTCGATTATTATGTTAAATCAAATGTCACTTAGTAATTATGATAAAATCTTACTAATATTATAAATGCGAATGTTTAGATGGATGTTTGAAGATCTCCGAAACAGCTCAACCGATCTTGATGAAATTTGGCACAAATGTAGAACATAGTCTGGAAGAACACCTAGGTTACTTATTATGTTTTTTTTAATTCCGCGCGGACGGAGTCGCGGACGACAACTAGTTTAACTACAAAAAACAGCCTAATTAAATTTTTTATTTTAATTATCAATTTCCCGACTTTTGAATAACTACCAATATTATATTGAAATGAAATCTATCTTAATAATCTAATCTAAATAAGGTATTTACCACAATAATAAATGTTTATCTTCAACTAAAATTGATTAAATTTTGTTGATTTAAATTTCGTAGAATGATTTAAACATATTACATATTTTATTTAATAGGGAAAGTCCTGTGTAAATGTATACACAAGGAAAGGACTTCAAGCTTTATCTTTGCGTATAATTCTGCTGACGTCAATTCTGATTTTAAAAAAGTACGCAGACATATTTTTAAACCGATTACGAACGTATTATTTAATTTGTGTTCATCCCTAGTATGTTTTTTTAATCCTGCTTTTTTTTTAATTCAGTCAGTTTACACTGCTTGTTATAACATGCTTGAAACAACAGTTGTTAAACCTAATGTTCTCAGGTGACTGATAAGTGAAGGAAAACGAGCAGGTTTTTTTCCTTTAAAAGTTCAAAGGGCGTACATTATCACCTAGGATAGGACATCGAACTTAATTGCTGATAATTAATTTATTTTCACAAATAAATATAGCACAGATAAACAAAGGACTGACACAATATAGCACAAACACCTGCTTTTGTGTTCGTGTTATTTTCCTTTATTTATTAATATTTCTTGTTACTATTCTGGTAAACTTGTAATGCGTCTTATATATAAGGGCCAAAGTAACAAATTGATGGTTTATACTTTAAGTTAAAAGCTACTTCTTTCTTAAATTAACAACATGCACTAAAAATAAATACACATTTACAGGTGTAAATGTAATTTTTTTGCTGAAGTAAAAGACCGTATGCCGTCTATTTTTCTATATGGTCGAAACTATGAGAGACTTCTGAATAGTTGTCAATATGCACATTAGCCCTAGTATAATTCGAACACATGACTTTTAAAGGGATATTTCATACCCAATGCATATGGACAAAAAAGGTTCAAATGGTTTTTTTAAATTTAACTTCATTTAAAATTTAACCTATACATTTCACCGATAGATTATAAATTTCATCGGCTTATAATCTCACTAAACTGATGGATAAATTATAAATACCTTTAAGAAATTATACGAAATAAAATATACTGTTTACTAACGCAAAATGATCTCCAGCTTTTGTATATTTTTATTATGTTTTGGAAATAAAATAAAACTCAACGTTTATTATTATAAAACCCCATTTATTCTTATTCCCTATTGATAGCGCCTGCAGACATCACTGTACAAATTTGCTAGAACAAAAATATCAGGCGTTTTCATAAATAAATTATATGTACATTCTATAATCGTCACAATTTAATAGGCCCGATATCTTACATAAGTAATACGAAATATATACTGAAGGCTTTTATAAAACTATCTAAGGAAGTGAATAATCAATTAATTCAAAAGTGAATTATTTAATATTAAAACATTTCTAACATCTTTTATGTTTAATTATTAATAACATTGACAGTAAATCGTGTCTGTTATTTTGTGACAATTCTAGACGTAACACGAATTATTATGTAAAAAATAAAAATAGTAAAAAGTCAACAGCCATATTAGAAATCTCATCACAAAATCTAGCTTTAAAATATACGATAAACTAAATAAGGCGCCTAGTGGATTATGATAGCAAATGTTTATATTAGTAAAAATAATTAAATTGCTAATTATTTTTTCATATATTACGGTGTTGTTTTAAAAAGTCTGTGGTCTTATTAATCATAAAATACTGTCTTATTAAAAAAATACAAAAGGTAAAAAAAATTACTTTATATTAATTAAGCTCTCGTTATCACTGAAAAAAAAACTTATTTAGATTTAACTTCTAAATAAAAACAAGATTTTATTTACTTGATATTGTATACAAGAATCCTTAATATTTAAAAATTAGTAAATAAAATAATTACCTGTGTTAACTAGACGCCTTTGATAATTTCACTTAGACTTAAAATTAATAATAAAAAAAAGTACAAACATTCACAATTCAATACAATGAAATATCACATAAAAAACGTATTTTTACAAAAACTAAATAACTGGTATACGAAATACAAATCTCAAAAATTACCTCAATTATAATGCAACTTACTAAAAAAAAAAACTGTCAAAAATAACCTAAACCAACTGTCAAAATGATATATCCATTAGAAAATGACAGCCTCTGAACTTGACAGTTGTAATTTAAAGTGGCAATAATTAATCTTATATTTAAAAAAAAATTCTAACCTAAAAAAATAACGCCAAAATCACACAAATAAATTTCGAATCACAATTACATTTTAAACCCGTTCACATTAAGATAAAAAAACCTACATAATCTGTGGTAAATTGAAGATAAAAAAAATAATTTCAATCAAATATTCAAATAAAAATATTATTTAATCTATATGGAAAAAGTGCAAATATTTTTAATCATCTCTCAGACGCATTGTATTTTAAACTCTATTCACAATGACATAAGATCAAAACTGTATTGTATACCTTGTGGTAACTAACATTGAATTAAATTCGAAACATTACGAAATCTTACTTTTTAAAAGTAAACTAACCTAACTAAAATTTCCTAGATCATGTCTTAGACAAATTTAGACACAAAAAAAATCTATTTTTCATATAAAATCACATATTTAGCGAGAAATTGTGACACTTATTACTTGATATTAACTATCTCTTTCAAGACAACAATATGTATTAAGTTAATTATCCCCTTTTAGTGTCATTACTCCCCTCCACTGTCAAGGGGGCTGGAGGTAGGTTCGGATGTAATGGAAGGAGGTCCAGGGGAAGGAACTGGTGCGTCTTTATCCAAAGTTCTAAAAGACCAGTTTCCAGCGCCGTCAAATTCTAAAACATGAGTGTGGTATTTCCTGTAAAAAAAAATATTTTCAAACTTTGAAAAACAAAACTTCCAAATTAAAAAAAAAACTTGGGAGGTGTCAAGGGACACCCGGATGGAACGAAGTTCCTTTCAATTAATTAGTGAAGGAACCAATGTTTATTCTATGAATAAAAAACTTAAGTCTTCACAAGAAGTACATTTTATTTCTATGAATTTTCGTTATATATTGTCACGTCGTTGCCATGGTGAAGTAGCGCTCATTCGTCGTTAACATACTTACTATAGCTAAAAGTGTCGTGACAACTTTTCGTAAGAATTTTTTCCGTCTAGCCCCCTTTCACAACGCGCGATAAGGAACTTCGTTCCAATAAGTTAGACTGATTTTATACTAAGGCTATAGGTTAAAAAAGAATTCAGTTGGGTAAAAAATACTAATATACTAAATTCCTGGGAAAAATAGAGTAGTCTCCTCCCCTTCTCTCTCCCCTGTCGCACTCACCAGACACTGGGGCGGTGTGTGATGGAGAGCAGAGTGATGCCGCAGCGCACCGCCTCCGCGTACATCACCAGCTCAGTCTCCAGCGACACCGCGCTCGTGCACTCGTCCAGCAGCGCGTACACCGGCCTGCGGGAACACTTTGTCTGTGTGTCTGTGTGTTTGTGTCTCAAATACTTAAAAACTAATAAACTTAATAGTGTGATTGTTTGATTAATTGATGCGGCATTCTATGTACAGGAATATAGGATACTAGCTTTTGCCCGCGACTTTGTTCCCGCGGAATTAAAAAAAAGGAAACGGGATAAAAATTATCCTATGTCCGTTTCCTGGTTCTAAGCTACCTGCCCACCAATTTACAGTCAAATCGCTTCAGCCATTCTTGGGTTATAAATAGTGTAACTAACACGACTTTCTTTTATATATATAGATTAATCTAATTAATTTGTTGGATAGGTGGGACTCAGTGATGGTGGCTCGTTAGATACATATATATAAAAGAAAATCGTGTTAGTTACACCATTTATAACTCAAGAACGGCTGAATCGATTTGACCGAAAATTGATGGGGAGGTAGCTTAAAACCAGGAAACGGACATAGGATCATTTTTAACCCGTTTTCTATTTTTTTTATTCCGCGCGGACGGAGTCGCGGGTAAAAGCTAGTATAGATATACACTAGCGTATTCTAGCATCGTTAGGAACCACTCCGGTTACTAAGTTTTTTTTAATGCCAACGGATTCTCGGGCCAAAGTTACAGTTTTTTCAATAACTTCATGTTAATTTTTAGAGCCTCGGTGACTTAGGGGTTAAACAGTTGTCTTGCAATCTACATGTCCTGGATTCGAATCCCGCCATGTACCAATGTGTTTTTCAATTTTCCGACATTACTGCGAAGGAAAACATCGTGATGCTGCACATATCTGATAAGAAATTCAATGATATGAAAGTCAACCCGCACTTGACCAGCGTTGAATATGTCCTAGTCATCTTTAACTTGGTGATGCTCTAGATGATGATGATGATGAATGTATAGAGTGATGATAAAACTGACCTGTGGTAGAACATCCTAGCCATGGCTAGCCGCTGTTTCTCCCCCCCAGAGAGTGTGGCGCGCCAGTCAGCGGATGCGCGAAGTCCGCCCAGTCGCGCGGCGCACGCGTCCAGTCGCACCACACGCAGGATGTGAGTCGCACGTCTCTCCGCTTCCTCATCCTCCGGACCCGCACGAGATGGATACGTCACCTGGTCCAGTAGTGACCCCACAGACATGTACGGCCTGCGGATATACCACATGCAAATGAATTCGCCAAAATAGCGAAGCGACCGTAAAAAAGAAAGAAGATTATTCCTTTTTCTATGCATACTCCTTCGTCACATTTATTTCACATTTTTTCTGACGAACTGATGAATGACCTTCATAAACTAGACCAGTGATTGTCAAACTTATTTCTTTCACCGCCCCCTTTGAAAATCAATTATATTTCAGAGTGCCCCTAATTTTTATTCAGCCCTAAAACTTAAAAACCACAATTTCGTTACTTTAATTAATTTAAATGCCCCCACCTAGGTTTCAATGGCCTCCAAGGGGGCGATATCGCCCCCTTGGGGCCCACTGTGGGAAACACTGAACTAGAAAAATAACGCAGTCTACTCTCAATTATCTAGGTTTGACTATATAAATAGATCTCTTCTTCCATACTTCTTTGATACAGAATATTCTCCAGATAATTAATAAAGCTTATAACAATATAGAGTATAGCAGAACCTCTGTGGTATGTAGAACATGACGGGGCGAGATGCGCAGTGGGGGGGGGCTGCGGGCTCCCCGGCGCAGTGTGCGCACGCGCAGGGCCGCGGCACCGCCAGCTCCCCGCCGAACACAGGCCATAGACCAGATATTATCCGGAACAAACTGACAAAACATTCAAACTATGTCAAAATTGTCTTTGAAAAACCAGAGATATTCCCCAGCGAAGTGTCAATGTTACCTGGACTTGCCGCAGCCGTTGGGGCCGACGATGAGCAGATGTGTGCCAGGAGACAGCTGCAGCGTCACTCCGCTGGCCACCACGTCACAGGTAGGAGTCACAATTGGCACATTGTTCAGTCTGATTGACAGGTCGTCTGTGTACGTTATTTTACCTACGACAAACAATAGTCAACTGCTGATTAACTTGTGTTATGACCCCCTAGGGGGTCGTCAAACTTCTGGTATGGGGTCCCAGAGTTTTTGATATGAAACATCTATAGGATCACTTGTAAACCGAATCGTTGGGTTGGCGACGCTTGCCGTTGCGACGCTATACTGAGTAGTGATGCAACGGAAGTGTCTTACCAGAACCAGAAACGGAAACAGATGTCAAAAATAAATTTTAGCAGAAACGAAAACAGAAACGGAAGCGGAAACAGAAGTGTAAATATTTAAAAAAAAACATATTTACAAATTTTTTTTTTTTGTAAGAACAGTTTGTATTCGTTTTTAATTTATTAAGGCATTGGATATCGGTGTCCTTTAGCCTTCAATATATGTATTTTTACTGTGCTGCAATAAGTTAAAATACGTTTTTTTTTTATTTATTTTCAGGAAACAAAATTACACTATTTACAAATTAATGTTCGCCAAATCACTAGTGTTGATAAACGACAAATATATTTCTTTATTAATACATTCACTGCTGACCACTCGGATCCGAGTGGGCAGAGCTATTAGTAGCGGCGCCTCCCCCTCGGATCCGAGCGAGGGGCCCGTTCACTTTATAGTAGCCAGTAAGCCGCCGGCGTTTGAAACAAGTCCATGTTGCTTTGTGTGGCCACTCTGGCAATATAGTCAACTAACGAAAAAGAGTATTAGTTTAATTCTTACAATGTTGTAGTGATTAGTACCACGTTCGTACGGAGGCAAACGTACAAATATCTTGTATCAAATGAAGCTGAGGCTGAACTTTATGTTATGTATGTATATTTTTTAAATATATGTATGTCCTGTATGTGTGTGTACATGTGTGTGTATGCGTTTATGTTTATGTGTGTGTGTGTGTATACGTGTGTATGTGTGGGTGTGTATGAAATGTTACAAGATGTTGAACCGAGAAGATAAAAGCTGGTTTTGATTAATATCCTTACATGTTTTACTCAATATTCTGGAATTTGATGAAAAACTTGACTTTGTCAAAATCTTGTAACATATTAGTACACAGAAATGCAATAGTGGAACAAATATCTACATACGAGTATTAGTGAACTAAACCATTGCCATCCCTAGTGCTCAAAATGATGATCCCTAGCGCTCAAAATGATGATCCCTAGCGCTCAAATACAAAAAACATTATTAATTTATCTATATGTTCAAACACTCCCAGATATACTAAATAAAAATTCATCATAAAAAGTTTTGGCTCCCAGCTGTTACCTTTTTTTATTTTGTAAACAGTGAATGTGTTAAGTATCAAAAAACACCAAATCTAGATTAGAAAAATATATAATTATTAGGCACTTGACTTGCAATCTGCAGGGCCTGGGTTCGAATCCCGCTATGTACCAATGTGTTTTTCGATTTAGATATGTACATTTATCCGACGTTCCTACGGTGAAGGAAAACATCGTGATGCTGCCTGCACATATCTGAGAAAAAATTTAATGATATGTGTGAGGTCAACCCGCTCTGGGCCAGCGTGGTTGACTATGGCCTAGTCACCTCTAATTTGGGGTAGGCTCCGAGCCCCTCAGTGGGGATGTATAGTGAGCTGATGATAATAACGATGATGATATATTACATGGTTATTACTTATTCAAAAGTACATTTAATAACTCGTAAGTATGAAATAGTCACATTTTGCCAGTTGTCAAATTTTATATGGACAACAACTAGACAGTTAACTCCAGCAAGAGAAACTGATTGTTTCAAACAGCAGCAGAAAATATTACGCGCTTAAATTCACGAAAAAGTACGTAAATAAACAAATGAGACAAGTGCCGAAAGGCCGCGTACGGACTGCGCGTCTCGCGCCGCGCATTTGGATCTCTCAGCCGTCGTAAAGTTCCGTTTTATCTCCGTTATAAAAGTAGCGGAAACAGAAGCAGAAACGGATGTTGAAAAGCGCGCGGAACTTCCGCACTTGCGGAAACGGAAACAGACATCCGTTGCATCACTAATACTGAGGTATACATATATATATATATATATATATTTTATGTGTTTAGTTTAATAATATTTAAAATTATTTATTATTATTATTATTATTATTATTCATTCATTCATTCATTCATTCCTTCATTCATTCATTCATTTATATCTTCATTCATTCATTCGTTCGTTCGTTTGTTCGTTCGTTCATTCATTCATTTATTTATTTAATATTTTATGCATATTACTTGTACACACACGATGTTTCACATCTGCCAGGCGTCCCATGTCACTTCCAATGAATATTTACAATTGAAGATGTGATGCCTAGATTTAATCGATGCTGGTATGGGGTCCCAAAGTTCCTTATTAAAAATGTACCTAAAATGTTAAACGAAGGTTAAAAAGTTGGGGGGTCGCAGGGGGTCGTTGTATATACCAGGTGATGTTACCTAGTGGAACTGGTTGTCTCTCGCGGAAGGTGACCTGGAAGCCGGGGTGTGTGGGGGTGGCGTGTACAGCGCGCACGCAGCGCCCCCGCGCCACCTCCCCGAACACCACCAACATGTCCGACACACGCGTCGCGTACCCTGCCAGCGTCACCACCTCCTGTAACAACAAAATAAAAACATTTAATTTCAATTATACTTTTTTAAATTACAAGGTGGCCGCTGCCCATAGACAATCACAATTCCAGATGCGTTGTCTACCCTCAATCGACGAAGAAGGAGACGCACATAAAAAAATATTTAACCTTCCTATGCATCTCCTCTATCAAATCCATCTCCCATTCCCATCCTTTCCTTATAAGAAAAGGGTGGGAAGGGAAAGACTATTTTTCTTTCTAATCTGTTCCACTAGTTAGTGGATAAAAGAAGAGAGGATGAGACAGAAGTGGTAACCTTGTAACTGGACATGAGTCTCTCGATGGCGTCTGCGGCAGAGTTGAGCAGGTTGCGCGACGTGGTCATGTACTCTGTGCGCGCGCTGATACCCTCGTCATTGCTCTCTACACCATACAAACAACATACACAATTCATTATACTACATACATACAAATACATAAAAAAGACGGAAACAGTCTCCATATAGCTGCTAAGTCTAAATTAGAAATTCCCAATCGATTTTCTTTTTTCAATGAACCCCAAGCTTCTCTTTTCATCCCCATTTTCTTACATCATATACTCCGTGGGGTCTTTCTTAATCCAGAGGTCCTAAAGTAGCAGGAATAGCCCCTTTGGGGGTCACTTGGATCCAATTGGGAGTCACAGACCCTTTTGGGGGTCTCTAACCTAACTTTTAACAATCGCTCCTCCTGCCTGTTAGTAAGTTCAGGGTAATTTTTAATAGAAATGTACACTAAATGACCCCTTTAGTGTCGAGTTAGTTCTGCTTACCGTCACTCCGCCTGCCGGTGAGTATGGGCAGTGCCAACATGACCATGCCAGTACCAGACCACACGTACTTCATACAGAACTGCTCCAGCATCACGTACCACAGCTTCTTGTTGAACACCGTCGTCATCTGCACCACCAGCTGCTTGTACGCGCTCTGCAGCTGGCCCAGCTCCACCTTACAAAATAAATATTAAATTATTCAAACTTTCGTTAGACATTATCATTAACTTAAATAGAAACAGCTAAAACACTCACGTACATATGTCCAGTGTCGGCACCGACTAGTTCCGAGCCTATCGGGGGCCCTTCATCAGGGTGAGTTGGACTGGTATTATTTTTCGGATGCGTCCGCGAAATAATACCAGTCCACCGCAAATTACATAACGATGTTTTCCTTCAAATAAATGTACATATGTAAATCGAAAAACACATTAATACATAGCTGGATTCGAACCAAGAACCTAAAGATTTCAAGTAAAGTGCTTAATCCCTGAGCTATCGATGCTCTGCAAGAGACGTGAAATACAAAAAAGCTAGAACAAGATTAGGAAGAAGAAATATGTAAGTATTACCTTGTGTCCTCCGTAGAAGGCGACCTCCTCAGCGTGTGTGATGAGGCGGCTGTGTGCGTGCCGGAGATTTGCTCTCATGCGGGCCTCCTCTCCCGCCAGAGCACCGAACCTGGGACTCAGCAGCCGCAGCAGCTGACCTGTCAGACAGATCACCACCGTCGCCATACCAGGACCTGCAACACGACGGATCATTAAATCTATACATGTAATAAGTCTATGTGTATGTCTGTGTGTCTGTCTTTCCGAGAAAAATTACTATGCGATTGGAATGTCATATTGGAAAAAAAATCTCAAAATTTATAATACTTTTTTTTTCTGTCAAACCTTCGGTTGCAATTATTATCAACTTATTTCTTTAACTAATGTTAGGTTTGTTTCAAACACAGATGTTGTTATAAATTAAAAAATCACTTAAGTCAAGGTTTTGGGGCTTGATGAAAAAAGAGCAAGTAACTTTTTCGTGTTTTTTTTTTAATTTTCGAAGTTATATAATCTATTGAAATACTGACCTATAAAGATGTTGCCTTTCATCTTGTTGGAGTATGTGGCGAGAGTGAGCACAATGAGCAGCAGGTCGAAGCAGGGCTTCGTCAGCGAACTGTACAAGTGAGCCACAGACTGCGTGAACACCGACACGTCCTCAGTCAGCCTAAACACACGTACATACACTTCACTATGACACATAAAACAGAAGGCAAAAGCTCACTGCATACGGAACACTAATCTCCACAAATGGATAGGGGATTGATTGAAAAAAACAACTTTTGCTTCGTTCCGATTTGAACCTGTTCAGCGACAAAATGGTAAAAATCAAATAGGCACAAAATAAAACGTCTCATAGCCAGTCCATTTATAGATTTGAGTGACATTAGTCATATCTTACCTGTGATCAGCGTTCTCTATCCTGGCATCAAGATTAGCAACTCTATAGTAGGTCTGGTTCTTGAAGTACAACTCGTACGCGTGGTTGACGAGACGCGTCCGGAACGCGAGCGCGAGACGACCCTCCAAGTAGCGGATCATTGAATTGACGAAGGTCGCGGGTACAGCGATACCGAACCACTGCACCAGCAGCGAGGTGAAGTGACGCAGGTCTTTTTGTACTATGTGCTTTACTGGAAAGAGAGTAAGATGTGATTCTATCTAAGATCTACAAGTCAATCGTAAGACCTGTCTTATTGTACGGATCTGAATGTTAGGCCACCAAGGTTTCGGATGAAAGAAGATTGCATGTAGCTGAGATGCGTATGCTAAGATGGATGTGTAGTGTGACAAGAAAAGATAAAGTTAAGAATGTGCATATCAGAGGAAGTTTGAAAGTAGCGCCAGTTATCGAGAAATTGTGGAGCAGAAGGTTAGCGTGGTTTGGACATGTTATGCGGAGGAATGATAATCATATAAACAAAAAAGTAATGAGATTGAATGTGGATGGCTATAAAGGTAGAGGAAGACCGAAGAAAGTATGGATGGATTGTGAGAAAGAGGATATGCGTAAGAAGGGGGTAAATTCAGATATGACGGCTGATAGAGATGTATGGAGGAGTAGTACATACTGTGCCGACCCTCCATAGGGATAAGGCCAGGTTGATGATGATGAGAGTAAGATGTGATTCACAAAAATGGCGGTCCATGATCCAGTCCAGCGGTGATTATAGAAACAGACTGAAACTTACCAATAGAACCTTCCAGTGAGGCGACGTATATCGAGAGGAAAGTCCTGGAGAAGAGACAGAGCGTGTGAGCTGCCAGTAGCGCCACCTCCTGGCTGCGCAGGCCGGGCACCATGATCCTCACTAGCGACAGCAACTGCCGCAGGAATTCCAGGTTCAGGCCCGGAACATGCTCCTCAGGAGTCGGGGCTTCGTCTGCTTCCGCCTAGAAAGAAGATTAAAAGTATCTCAACACTAAGGTTAAGATGACAAAAATAAATTTTGTTCATATTATAGTTTTTAGATTTCAGTTTTTTATGAACAAATATTAGCAGATTATTTGAAATTTACTAATACGCTTGCAGTGATGATCCACGACTATAGTCCAATTTCGGGTTCGAACCCAAGAATACGTGATCATATGCTTAATCATTAAGCTATTGGCACCTCTCTGGTATTACTATGCATACTAACAATGTTCTGTTTATTGTCAGTGTCGGCGTCTCCCCGACAGAGAGCGCACTGCTCCTCCCCGCAGCGCCCACACGTCTGTCCCTCCCCACCCCCATTCTGTACCGAATGTAGTGTGCCATTCTTTGCCACCTGGAACAGTATAAAGTAACGTAATGAAAACTGACTTAAGAAGGTATAGTTCGACCAACTTATCTGGTTCGGTAAGACAAGCGCAACTAACGCAGTAATTCTCTCAAAAAACATATAAAACCTACATAGGCATAATAAGTCAAACAAAAGAAAAAACATGACAAGACAAGACAAGAAAAGGATCTCGTGAAACGTTTTAGAAATTGACAGGGGATGTCATTTGTGCTCACCGGGTCAAATAACTTTGTTAGTCTGTAATCGAAATTGAAATTCATTAGTTTTACTGAAATTTCGTAAAGCCACAGTTGGTCAGGTTTTTTTTATTCACAACCAATAATTCAACTTCACTGTTATTGCTATTTGTAAAGTATAAACTCAAAAACTACTGGAATTTAGAAATTCTTTCACCATTAGAATTCTACATTATCTTTAAATGCCAAAGGGTATATTTAATATTATTTTTAAATATTTAAAAATTTCTGACTAAACCAAATAACCAAAGCCAAAACATTATTACAGCATGCCACCCAAGCTTAAGGGACAGATCTACAAGTCAATCGTAAGACCTGTCTTATTGTACGGATCTGAATGTTGGGCCACCAAGGTTTCGGATGAAAGAAGATTGCATGTAGCTGAGATGCGTATGCTAAGATGGATGTGTGGTGTGACAAGAAAAGATAAAGTTAAGAATGTGCATATCAGAGGAAGTTTGAAAGTAACGCCAGTTATCGAGAAATTGAGGAGCAGAAGGTTAGCGTGGTTTGGACATGTTATGCGGAGGGATGATAATCATATAAACAAAAAAGTAATGAGATTGAATGTGGATGGCTATAAAGGTAGAGGGAGACCAAAGAAAGTATGGATGGATTGTGTGAAAGAGGATATGCGTAAGAAGGGGGTAAATTCAGATATGACGGCTAATAGAGATGTATGGAGGAGTAGTACATACTGTGCCGACTCTCCATAGGGATAAGGGCAGGTTGATGATGATGATGATGACTAAACCAAATAGGCGAAGTAGGGTCGGACCGTTAGTTATCTGAGGGCCTAGCATGAATATTTGCTACAAGCGCCTCCGTAACATCATCGACAAAATATGTGAAAATTTATATATGAGATTTATTGGTGTACTTTTCACCCGGTACCGCTACGCAAATATTCGTACTAGGCCCTGAGTAAGATCGTAACGTAATCATACCACCCGGATTAATTTAATATTACATATTCACCTTATAATTATTATTGTTGTGACAGGGTGGGGGTTGTTTCTTTTCTCTGGCGTAGACAGCACAAGCGGCTAGTGCCACACCCACGCCTACACCTACCGCAATACTCGGCTGAACTCTGGACGCCTGCTCTCGTATCTTTGTCAATATGGCCGGCATATTGTCTATTTATTTTATAAAATTAATTTAAATACGTTTATATTCTTCATTCATTTATATTTAATGGAGATCGATTTCGTGTTTTTTTTCTCGATGGTTTTTTTATTTACGTGATTGTTGACCTTTGCTTGATTCGTTCGTCCATTTTTCTGGAAAGAAAAAGAAAAAAATTATTATCTCACATTATCTCTAAAACACATAGAGGTAGTAATATTTTGACTGTGGAAATTCACAGTAAGATGTCAAGGCAGAGTCTTAATACAAAATATGTTCAAACCAAAAAAATCGAATACTTTATTTTTTCTAATTTATTTTGTCTATTGTTTATTTTTTGAAATATGTGAAAAAAATATAATCTGAATGGATCGCAAGGACAAAATAAGTATTTAATTTTAGTTATTCCAACTTATATATACCTTATATATGTTTTACATAATTTTGTCGACTTGTATATTCACCTTGACGCGTCTCGCAAACTCATCGTCAATTAAATACATTTACTACAAAACAACCTACAAATTACATTTATGAATTTTATATTCAAACCTTGGAAGTGACCTTCCATTTGGAAGAATATTCGGTTATTTTTATGAATAAATCAGGACTCTATAATACGTGTAACAAAAATATGCTATACGTCGATCATTTTCGAAATTCGATAATAACTCATAATTTTATAGAATTTTATCTTATATTTTCGCTTTTTTACTTGACTTAATATTATATACTAGCTTTTACCCGCGACTCCGTCCGCGCGGAATAAAAAAAATGCATACAAGATAAAAAAAAGTAAAAAAGTCCGTCTCCTAGTTCTAAGCTACCTCCCCATCAATTTTCAGCTAAATCAGTTCGACCAATCTTGAGTTATAAATAGTGTAACTAACACGACTTTCTTTTATATATATATATAACTAAATTAATTGCAACTCCACTTAAATAAAAAAATAAATTAAGAAACTATTCTAACGTTCTCAGTGGGCTTATTACCAAATTATGCGACAAACGTCATCGTATCGACATTAACAAAATTTGTACAGCGCCCCCTATCAGGCTTTTAGGCAGGCAAGTACACCAAATTTCTTATACTAATTTCGATATAATTGACGATGACGATGGGAAGATTGTCACAAAAATTCGTGCTACGAGTAGGTCCACTGAACATTGTTATTAGGTTCAAAAAGGTTTAGCGCAATGTTTCAAACGTCATTGATCTAGATCTGTTAAAGACTGTTAGAAAAGTAATAAAGGAATCCCTTAGTGACCAGTTAACAACTCCGAGTGCGGCAGTTACACATCGTTAAAAGGTGATTAAAATAAAACGTGACTGTGATTTTGTACACGACCAGTAAAAGACATATATTGTTATCGCTCTTATTGCGTTTGAAAAGAGACAACTATATGTTTGTGTGTTTTGCAAGTGGAAACTTACAGTTTACATGAAAAAAATTGCGTGGAAAATTCCCACAATAGGGTTCAGATTATGCAAATAAATTTTCGTCAATATGACATCAAAAACTTGTCTTTTTTTTGAAGGTTGTAATGAACAAGCCTTTGGATATCGCTAAGTACATAACTGTACATAAAAACTGCAGCAAACTAAAAGGTATATTTTATTAACAAATTCTCATATGTTTATGAAATGATTAAAAAAAATACCGTACTAATATTATAAACTAGCTTTTACCCGCGACTCCGTCCGCGCGGAATAACAAAATAGAAAACGGGGTAAAAACTATCTTATGTCCGTTTCCTGGTTCTAAGCTACCTGCCCACCAATTTTCAGTCAAATCGATTCAGCCGTTCTTGAGTTATAAATAGTGTAACTAACACGACTTTCTTTTATATATATAGATAGATTCGAATGTTGGGATGTTTGATGTTAGATATTTCCAGAACAGTACAACAGTTCTTCACACTATGTTCCTTATACTATTCGAAGAACACATAGGCTACTAATCATGTTTTATTTTTTAATTCCGAGCGGACAGAGTCGCGGTCCAAAGCCAAATACGAAAATTATGTCCCTCTTTTTAAAGAAATTACGCGAATAAATAAACGTGAAAGACACCAGATAACAAAGAGACGTGCATAGACTAATTAATAAAAAAAATGTTTTTGAATGGTAAAATATCGAAGTAAAAATATTTAAGTAAATAAACAGTGCATATAAATGTAAAAATAACTGTCACATTTTTACATAATAATTGATAAAAAAAAATAACACGTGACAAAAGCTATGAGGAAAACATAGTGACCATTATACAATGAACGATATAATTATACAATTTAAAAAAAAACAATAGCCAATGCTATTTATTACATGCAATTAATGCAAGAACATACGTAATATAAAGACGCCAGGCGATAAAGATACAGTGGACCTAGCACGAATATTTGTGGCAATCGTCTTTATATCGTTATCATCAATTATGTCTAAACTAGATATCACCCGCGACTCCGACCGCGATGAATTAATAAAATCATGATAAGTAGCATGTGTTCTTCCAGACTATGATCTACATGTATGCCAAATTTCATTGAGATCCATTGAACAGTTCTGAAGATACCTTCAAACAAACAACCATCCATCTAAACATTCGCATTTATAATATTAATAAGAAGTAAGATAAGATTATAGTATGAGATTTTTGGTGTACTTAACACTTAACCGATAGGGGGCGCTGCACAAATTTTGATTGCAATTGTAACAAATATGCGTGTTAGGCAAACAGTACGCGAGAAACTATCTTAGTTAATAACTTACTAATACTACTACTACTAATGCGAATGTTTAGATGGATGTAGGGTTGCCAGGTCGCCAAACCTATTAGCCGGACAGACCAGCCAGTTAGGCCGGACATTTGGGTAGAAAGATCGAACACCCTATATTATTTAGAATTTTGTCTCAGTATTAATAGGTACACTCTCGTTTTGAAAATGTAAAAAGCCTAACAAAAGCCGGACAACTGTTTATTTTGGCCGGACACGCAATCAAAAAGCCTACCTATGTCCGGCTTTATCCGGACGCCTGGTAACGCTAGATGGATGGATGGATAGGAATCGGATCTTGATGAAATTCGGCACAGATGTAAAACATAGTCTGAAAGAATACATTATCTACTTATTAGGTTTTATTTAATTCCGCTCGAACAGAGCCGCGGGTTATAACTAGTAATATTATGAATGCGATACTTTGAATTGTAAATTATTTATCACATATTACAACATTAAATCGTAAAGTCAACACTTTTTTTTATCAAAAATCTTAATAAGTACAACACATTTACAAAAATACGGAATTTCCCATTTTAGAATAAGTGATTTCTTTACACACAAAAAAAAACATAACTAAGTTTGTTCGCATACATTTTTAACCGGCCTTGTAAAAAAGGAATTCCCAAAAAATCCAATTTATCAAACAAAGATGTTTGGTCAATGCTATGGAAGGTAAACTACGAATTATTCGATATTTTAGCCAACATCAGCAAATAAAGGTAGGTCTCCACTGCAGAAATACTTTTCTTAAAAAATATCGTAGCTTTACCATTATTTTCGTGGTGTAATTTCAATGTAAACTGCATAATGTTAACTTGCAAACTGCAATGCATCAATCCTAACCCAACTTTGAATACGAACACGCCTCTCTAGCACATGCCTTCAGCGCATTCTTGCATATTTCGGTTACACAATGCGCAGAGGAGATGAGAGCCTAGAGAAGATCATAGTGGCCGCTCACCAATCAGATGGAGCGACCAAGTGAAGGGCCAGTCATCATCTGATTTCTACGCGGTCGAGAGACTGGATCGCGCGGTGGAAACGAATCATCTACTCCAGAACTAACCCTGATGCTGACCACGATCCTCGGACATGAGGGATCGATTCTAGAGAGCATAGTATTAGAACTATCATACTATCGTTAGAAATAAAAAATAAATAAAAAAAAACAGAATTGCTTTTGCAGGTTATGACAAATGAGTCTTTAAAAGCTTTTACCGTGTCCTTCTGTTGCAAATGCCAAACGTTTATATATAAATTATATGTTTATTAATATATTCGCATTCATACGTGTGAATGATAAATGAAGAAAAATCTACATTAGCATTGTAATAATCATATATAATTGTGAGAAAATGACGTCATTACATCAACAATTAATACCAAAAATATCAAAAGATTTACATTGTCTGTCATTTAGGATTTTAATATTTATGCCAAACTAGTTGTCGCCCGCGACTAGCTCCGCGCGTAATTAAAAAAAATAACTTACTAAGCCTACTAGCCTATGTGTTCTTCCAAACTATATTCTACATCTGTGCCAAATATCATCAAAATCCTATGAGCCGTTCCGGAGATACCTTCAAACAAACATCCATCCATTCAAACATTCGCAGTTATAATATTACAATGAAATACGTTTAAACATCAACCTCCTACATCTATATAATATAGCATCTCCTAATCATGTCTGGCATAAAACTGGCGTAATATAAACACTAACTAGCGCCGTTGAGCCGAAACAGTCCATGACAGGCCAGCGCTACTGTCCTACTGTACTGGTATAGTGTAAACCAGGCATTATTTTAAACCAGAGATTCACTTTTTTCACGTAAACCTATTTCAACAATTTAACTAGTTGCGGTGCATACACAGAGGCTTACTGCATTTCTTGACGTAGGTTTCCGAGTCCAAAAATATCTCTGTATTGTCTTTTGGTCGTGTATTTTGGTCTCAGAAACCCACGGTTACATAACTAAATTTAGTTTCCACTAACAGCTGTACTAGAATTGGATCACGTTGTATCAAATCATTCAGTCATTTAGTCTCCTATAGTTCATGTGACAAACAATAACTCAAGTTCTTTGTCACAAGTCTGTCCTTTTGTTTATTGTAATTCCGCATTTTAAATTATATAGTCACGAATGTCCGCTAACAATGAGTAATGATTAATAAAACAAAAAAGTTTTTACGTCATTCCATCTTTTTTTTAATTTATATTAAAAAAGGTTTTAATAGTGTGGTGGTGGATGGCTATAAAGGTAGAGGAAGACCAAATAAAGTATGGATGGATTGTGTGAAAGAGGATATGCCTAAGAAGGGGGTGATTTCAGATATGACGGCTGAGAGAGATGTATGGAGGAGTATACTGTGCCGACCCCTCCATAAAGATAAGGGCAGGTTGATGATGATGAGGGTATTGATATTGTCAAAGAAGTAAAATTAATAATGGCTAAAAATTGCCAAGTTTGTCTTCATCTTAGGTAATATCATAGTTTAAGTAGTTCCAAATTTACAGCTATTTCTTAAAAATGGCTTAAAGTTTACCAGAAAAAATATTTGCAATAAAATCAAAAAGTTTCAATGTTCATATTGACTGACGCAACGTACAACTTATGCCTAAATTTTCAAACCTAATTTTGCACTATTCTAATCACCTTCAATACCATATACAGCTTTATGATTTGAACCTAATAACATATTATAATTTATTAAAAAAAAATAACCGGGACAAGTCAAATAAATCGTTCTAAAACCAGTTTTTAACTAAAAACTTGATCTTGTTATAATCAGATTATAAAAAAAATAACTGTGACATAAATAACAATGGTCCCAAGTTTGATCCTTATACACCACACGTGCAATCAAGTACAAGTACATTTTAATCTGGAGAAGCGAGAGGTCAAGGACCATGATATTTCTCTCGCTTATATAGATTCCACTCATAGCCAAGTTTCTGGCTTATAAAGCTCGTCGGTCATGACTGGACTCTCGCTGTGAGTTTTTGTTCACATTGAAATTAGAACTCAAATTAAACTTATCTAAAGGTCTATAACTTATTTTGCTATATGACATATATCTTTAGTGGAAAGGGAATTTAAGTCTTATATGCAACATACACGAGTTATCGCCTTGACCCTTGTAGCGTGATTCACTTTAATACTCATAAACGAATGCGACCTCCATTCGCAGCGGATAGAGGATGTAACTGACTTTAAAACGTGATGTACATTATCAAAGGCTTTTGTTCGTTGCATCCACATACGTTGCTGTTAAACTACTTCAAATTACTGTCATGGTTTTCAAATCAACTAAAAAAAATGAAAGTTGTGTAGTCAATACCACCATAGTTAACAAGATGTTGCCTAATGTGATTGTTTGGTGGACATAATTAGATCATTTTATTGCATAATAAATACTGACATACGATTAAATTGAACTTTCGTGAGACATAATAATTAATTAAGAACGACTTAACTCAGGTGTGATCGTCCGGTGACGGCACCGACTAGTTTCGGACCCGTCAGGAGTCCGTCTTGAGGGCGAGTGTTTTGAGGACTTCGCAGCCGCATCGCGTCTCACACTAATGCGACATACTATAGCCATTATTCTTATATATTTAAAAATGTCAACTGCATATGTACGTATATGCAATTTTAAATTCAGAACACTAACACACATTAAAACTAGTTTTATCTACATTTCTTGATGTTACCTTAAAGTTAATAATCAAATTTTAAGTATAAATTAATGGCAAATGAAGGACTGACTCACTGATGTAAAGTTGTTGATCTTGACACTTTGACTTTACCATCTTTGTATTGTCTTGATCAGTATTGGCTAAAAGACAAGCGTATCAAGTAATCACCACAATAGTTTTTATTAAACGAAAAGAAATAATACGAGCTAACTGCCACCTGAATACGCCTAAAAAGCGAAGTGATTGCTACCCATGCGTTGCCTACCTTTAATCGACAGAGGAAGAGACGCACATATTCACAGAAAGAGGATATATCTTCTTACTACGCGTCCCCTCCTCTATCAAATCCATTTCACCTTACCATCTTTTCCTTATAATGTTAATATCAAACAAATACTTTGTTAGTGCTAAGTTTTATTATCTCACATAGAATTTAAAAGAAAACTAGTAATAATTATAGCCTATGTATAGTTTACCAACGGTGAAAAGAATTTTACAAATTGGTACCTAGTTTCGGAGCCTATAGAATGCAAACAAATCTCTCCTCTTTACAAAAATCTTATATATAAAATTTCCATGTCACAAGTCACAACGCGCGGGTTAAAAAATAAATGTAATAAGTAGCCTATGTATTCTTCCAGACTATATTATTTTTCTGTGAAAAATTTCATCAAGATACGTTGAGCCGTTACGGAGATACCTTCAAACATCCATCCATCCATCTAAACATTCGCATTTATAATATTAGTAAGAAGTAAGATTAAGGTTAGTTATGTATTACATAACAGGTTATATTCCAGAGTTCAGCTTTAATATGATTAAAACCCCACAAGTGTGGATATATTAAAACTAGTAAAGAACTAACCTCAATATGTCTCGTTACAAAACAGTTAAAAGATTTAGCGCAAGTTCTTACAAGTACGTTGACTTGATTATATGGTTTGACTCATCTCCCTTGCCTTTTCCCACTCACGTGGGTTCAGCACACAAGGTTTTATAAACCTTAAAGTTTTGGCTTAAGTTTTAACGGCCAGCCGCCTGTCGCCAACCCTACTTGTGAGTAATTACTTAAAATTAAATCTAATATATAAAATTCTCGTGTCACAGTTTTCGTTGCCATACTCCTCCGAAAAGGCTTGACCGATTCTCATGAAATTTTGTGAGCATATTCAGTAGGTCTGAGAATCGGCCAACATCTATTTTTCATAACCCCCCCCCCCATTTTTTAACTGCGCGCGGACGGAGTCGCGGGCGACAGCTAGTATAATATGAACTAAATAATCCAAAACTACTTCTAAAAATACATCAAAAATAAAAATGAAAAAGAAAACATTATAAATAGAAAAACTTAAAGCTCTTGTTTGACTAGAAATGAATATACAGTAGAGCATTTTCTCAAGTATTTCTATATAAAGGTGGATATAGACTAGAGCATATACTTGTAACAAAACAACAAGCCGCTCTACGATATGTTGTTGTGTATCACACTTTCACGATCCAGACGTGCTTTGGAAGCTATACTTTTACCTATATTACACCATTCGTAAGAACGTTACATTACATAGAAATGTTTGAGAAAATGCTCTAGTGTATATACACCTTTATTATAAAACACTCTTACGAATGAAACTCATCGAGATCTGTTGAACTGTTTTGGAGATACCTTCAAACAAACATCCATCCATCCATCTAAACATTTGCATTTATAATATTAGTAAGATTAAAGCACCATCTACAACTTGAAACAATAATAAAAACTAATAAACCTTTGACCTCTTGCTTAAAGTTACAAAAACGTGCCTAGTAGCACTTCAGTGATGAACATTAACGACGTAACATTAACATAAAAAAATAATAAATAAAATACAAGAATGTCAGTCAGTAAAAATGACAAGTTCATTTATCATCGTCTCACATTGACGTCAAATATAAATAATTGGCAATACGTATGCTGAATGTGTGAAAGTTGAAACATAAACTACTAACGATATTAATGTGAAAATTCTCATAAGGTGACTAGATTAGCTGTTATCCAAGACTTTGACAGCGTTAAATTAAAAATTATGAAAAAGTTGCCTGTAATACCCCCGCATCCATCAGCAATCTTCCAATATATCCCGTTAATAATGGTCCAACCCGTTTCAGAGATTGCCCAGAATTAAAGGCTTTACGGACAGACAGACAAAATTTTTTATTAAAAGCAACGCAAATCTTCACGAAATATGTTATTTTTTTAATATTACGTAATTCAAACACTTCAATTTTATTAATTGTGGGGTAGAAAAAATTTAACAATGGTGGAATCAGACTGGCAGTTTTACATTGAAATAATAAAGAGAAAAAAAGATTCCCAGACATGTGAGAATTACGAACTTACAAAACAGTGTTTTTTACATAGAATAAATTAAAAAAATACACCCGAATCATAGAAAAACCATGGCCATACTAAAGAACCAGAAAGTAAAGAGCTCTTGTATGATCAATCATCTTTTTCAGATTATTTGATACGGAAACCAGGAATCGAAAGTCAATTGCTTTTATAATGACAATTGTTTCCATCACCTAGACCCTGAATAATGTCGTGTGATAAATATTCCAAGAGCAAGTAATAAAAACTGAGAGCACGACAATCGTATAATTGATTTTATTGGCTTCGGTTCATTCAATCACGAGATTAAAGCATGATAGAAATAACAGCAGCCAGATATATTACAAGAGAAAGGTACAATAGACATATATTATTTTGACATACATTAAAAAAAAACTAGAAGCAAGAAATACTAATCGCCTTTATTAAAATAATAGCAAAAATTAACAAATAAAACTGATTCCTATTTAAAAAATAATCTTCTAGTTATTTAAAAAACAAATCAAAAAAATGGGACCCATCTGCAAGCACTTCCTTCCGATTAAATTATTTTTATCAAAATCGGAGCACCAGGGGCGGAGCATCGCGGTAACACACATTAAAAAATACAGTCGAATTTATAACCTCCTTCTTTTTGAAGTCGGCTAAAAATAATGCCGACTGATTTGACCCCTAACAGACTTCGTACAACAAATGGAATGTTCCTTTAAAATAGGACAAACTATTTACCGTGGATTTCTGAGACCAGAATCTCTGTATACTAAACTACTACTGTATACATAATATCTTTGACATAAAATAAATAATAATATATATTTAACAGATATTTTGGTCTCAGATGCCCACGGTTAGGCATGTACATCGTCAAGATAAATCTTTTCCTCGTATCAATCGAACAAAAACTACAGCAGGTTTTGTTTACGAGCATTATGTGTCTATGATAGTCACAGTACGTGAGGGCAAAGTATGACGTCAGAGCCTCGTTAAAATGTCTCACGACGAGTGGCGACGTGAGCAACGCTAGGACGATGTCTAAGTAGGGCTGTCAACTTTCCGAGTTAACATGCATATTGGGGTACTAGTTTTTTAAAGCTAAGGGGACAAACGAGCATGCAGCCACCAGATTACGCTAAAATAAGAAAATAACTGTCTTAGTCTTAGCTTAAATTTTAAAAGTCGTCGATGCCTTGACTACCTATACGTCCCATCCCTTCCCAGTTCATTTCCCTTACCCACCCCTTTCTTATACAAAAAGGGAAGACTAGAATTTGGCCTCCTGAAGACAAAGACAATATAGGGTTAGACATTTATCTTCGGGACAGTGTGTAGTGTGAAACAAATGAATGGTTGTCTTTTCTTCTTCGGGTTTAAGTATAGTGTTGCCATCCCTATGCTTGAGTTATTGATGTGCATTATCCGGCTCGAAGGACCAGACTCCATTAATCTATTGACGAGACACGTCGATTTGTCTTTTTAAATTTGCAGCCGAAATAAATTTGTAATGTTAATTTGTGTTACAGTCTGAATACTTGACTCTTATCAAGACTGAATGACGTGTGTAGTTTTTTTCTATTTCTTAATTTTAAATATTTTTGCCCAAATTTATTTAATTATTTTTAGCACGTATGTGTTAATTATGTCTAAAGGTTATAAAATTTAATTAATAACCAGTATCTATAGATGAGCATAAAATGTTTTTATTATTTTTTAAGGGTTACGTATTTTATGGGTTCGAATCCCGCCATGTACCAATGTGTTTTTCGATTTTCGATTTACATATGTACATTTATCCGACGTTCTTACGGTGAAGGAAAACATCGTGATGCTGCACATATCTGAGAAGAAATTCAATGATATGTGTGAAGTCAACCAACCCGCACTTGGCCAGCGTGGTTGACTATGGCCTAGTCACCCCTAACTTGGGGTAGGCTCCGAGCCCCTCGGTGGGGACGTATAGTGAGCTGATGATGACGTATTTAAAATTACATAATATAATTTTTATTGTTTTGAGCACTTGAAGATAATCCTTTTTTTCTTTTGTCTACTTCCCTATCAATTGGACAAGGTAAAGACGGCGATGTATAATTTATTATACGTAGAGACGATACGCCATAGAGCTGGACCTGCGGGAGCTACAAACGATAGTCTGGCAGGAGAAGGTGCAGGACTGGCAACTTTTCGCAATATCTTGTGTCGAAGGCCAAGACCCACTTCGGATCGCTTCGCCAGCGAAGTATGTAAGTATATGTCGAGGGTTCTATAAATAATAGAACGCTATTTTTCTATGATTCCATTTTGATTCTTTGGTCTTCGTTTAAGCAATTTCAAATAGGTTCTTAATTCGTCTATATGTTTTTCAAAGTGGTATTAAAAGTAGTCGAGGGAACCAATGGTTTGCAACGTAATATATTGGGCACAATAAGTAGATACCTAAGCTACGAAATATTACCAATAGTAACAAAGCCAACATTATTTGAAGGCATGACATCGTCAAACATTTTTGTAGAATAATAGTACGTTGATACGTAAAGGTTTGACTTTTTTAGACTAATTTAATTTTCATTGTTAAAGAATATACCGTTAATTTCCGAGTTCAAAATCTCCCTTTAAAACATATTATCATCTCCATTTTTAGCCGACTTCAAAAAGAAGGAGGTTATCAATTCGACTGTATTTTTTTTTAATGTGTGTTACTGCGAATCTCCGCCACTGGTGGTCCGATTTTAATACAAATTATTTCAATCGAAAGGAAGTGCTTGCAGATGGGTCCCATTTTTTTGTTTTTTTTTTATGTCAAAGATAATGACAGAGACCACGACATGTTTTGAACCAACGTTAAAAATTTAGAAGACTCTAAGAAAACAGTAGCCGAGGTAATGTAACCCAATTACAGTAGCTATTAACACTACCTTACCTTCTTGGGATTGAATATTTAAATTAACCGTGCATTTTCACTGACACAACAGTTAACAACTTATTGTTTTTTCATTTTTTTAAATAGATTAAGCGAGATGGCGATATATAATGATGGTGAAGCCAGAAGATATGTCCCAGGATCACGCCAATTTGAAGTCCGTATTTCTGTCTACCCCTCTGGGTTACGGTGTGAATTGTGTTGTAATATCAACGGATTATTATAATCTAACATTGAAGGTACAAGGTTGAATAAGATAGGGGGTAATTATCAGTAAAGGATTTTCGATATCCGGGTTACGTTTACGGAAACATTTTTAGATTTACCTTGTCTATTAACTTATCACTAAGTTAATAAAAAACATAAACAAATAAATGCTTTAAATACAGGACTCAACTATACTTTAATTTCTAACCAATCCCTTCCCCTTATCAATAATTCGATTTTATATTCAGTGCCAAAAAAAAACATAATTTAAGATATTAAGCGATAAAAAAAATCAAAATAAAATTCAGTTTCTTAAACAATTACAGGAAGCGTAAAACCTTGTGCTTGGTTCAACAATAAAAAAAATTAACCAAACACAAAAACTTTTATAATATGTAGTTTAAAAAAAAACAATTATGCTGACTGACTATATCCCTCTGATAAAATCAAGGGGAAAAATATACATCACTTGTTAATATATATTCAGCCATAAATTGGTATAGTACATACAAAAAACACATTGGTACATGGCGGGATTCGAACCCAGGACCTGCAGATTGGAAGTCAAACGCTTAACCCCTGAGCCACCGACACTCTTTTTTCAATTTAATTCAATAATATAGTGGCCTTCAAATAGCCAGATTATTCAATCTTTAGGTAACAAATTTACACGCACCTTAAAATCTAGGTTAGACATTTAACTGTAATATTTAGTGAAGTTCCACAGATATAGAAATTGTAAATTATTAATTGCAACGCAGGCCTTGGTACAGTTTGTTTCTATTGCCCAAAACATTCCTATATAAAATTATAGTGAACCCTTTCATTCAACCTTGAAAAAAGAGAGACAGCTATGTTTTTGAACAGTTCTTTCTGCAGTCACTCACAGCTTATGATTCACAGACTATAAAAGTTTCCGTTTAAAATTAGATTTAAGTTTAAATAAAGATAACAAAAACAACATTCTCAAGTACATTATGACTCATACATTCGGAACAAAGAGCTCGTGTGTATTACAAGTAGTAAGCCGTTTTCCACTACCGAAATGTCTGCGTATTTTTTGTACAGTGGAAACCTACTATAAGCGATTTGAAAATGGAACATCGCATAATCATTGTTTATTAACTTTCACCGAAGCAAGATGAGTTTGTTTTTTTTTTTTTGCTGCCGAAAAGGCGACGGTACGAATGATTTGTGCCAGTTGTTGTTAGCGAAAGCTCATGCTTTCTTTAAATGTATAAGAGAAGAAAAAAAAACGGTAGAATTTGTGTAAATTTTTAACTCGTTACTTCAGATTATTAAAAAAAATATATTTTAAAATATCTATTTTACTGGCCCTACTTTTTTTTAATTTTATTTAAGCAGTGACGTTACAATTTGGCTTTAGTTTAGTTTATCAGCACCATCTTTATCTTGTAATCTGTCTAGTAGGATCGTACTGTACTTGCCCAATGTTGGCCACTTATTGCCACATAACACGTTAGCTGCGCAGCTAAAACTTTTATGATGGACCTAACAAAAAAATCCCCTATTAAAATTGCTTAATGAGTGAGTGTCGTAATATTTTAGATGAAATGTCACAAGCTGAGTAAATAAAACTGTTAAGGCGATTTCAAAGAACAGAGAAGCTGCTTTTGAGTTGAAAATATCCACTCTGAAACTGTATCATAAACCTTACAAATGCCACAAACTCGGAGAAACTAATAATTAACTTTGGTCTTCAAATCATTGGAGTTATTTATTAATAGTGGTCATTTAAAAAATATAATATGCCCTCATCAGCTATCTTCCCTTATAAATGTGAATGTTTAGATGGCTGGATGAAGGGATGTTTGTTTAAAGGTATCTCCAGAACGGCTCATCGGATCTTGATGAAATTTGGCACTAATGTAGAACATAATCTGTAAGAACACATAGACTTATTACGTTTGTTTTTTTTCCGCATGGACAGAGTCGCGGGCGACAACTAGTATTACATAAAGACATTCTAATTTAAATTACAATATTATTTTGATATAGATTAATGTTGTTACTAATTTTATCATATTCATTTCTTTTTATTCACTTTGAATTCGCGTGCAGCGAAAAATATTTATAAATTGTAATATTCAAGGTGTTTTGTGAAAAAAAAAAAAAACTTATATTTATTTTGTTAATTTAAACAGTTCCCAATGAGGTACAAAAGGAAAGGTTAATGCCACGATGATTTCGTAATTTGTAGTCGGCAATTATAAAAACAGGGTCAAAGATAATTTCGTAACAATTTTCTATGGGCATTTGAGAAACGAATTTATAGTTACCTTTTTTATTATCCTTAAATAGGATTAAGTCCTCAGTATTACATCTGTCCTGCCAAGTTTATAAATATGTTGTCTATGTTTTCTTTAAGCAAATGAAAGTGATGAGATTTGTTTGGTGGTTGATGGTTAGGCAATGTAAGCCTACTATTAGAATCTTAAAGCACGAGGCCTTGAGTTGGTTATCGTGTTCGGTTATTTGTTTTTAATTCACTTAATCATTACTATATCATTAGGACAATTGCGGCAATTCATCTCAATCGGTAGCTTAACTATTGTAATACAGTTTACGACATCTTATATAGTCATTTAATTGCCATTATCGTGGTCAGAGATAAATCTAATACAGAATGAACTAAGTGCAAGCAAAATAAATGTTTGTGATAACAGTTATTTTAGTAACTTTAATAACTTAAGCCGCTTTAACACAGTTTCTCAAACTAACTAACAAAGATACGATGTTTTCAGTTGCCAGTGACTTCGTCCACGAGGAATAAAAAAAAAAGAGTATTAAGCTAGAGTTGCCAGTTCGCCTAACCTACTAGCCGGACAGACCAGCCAGTTTGGCCGGACATTTGGGTAGAAAGGTCTCAGTAATAATAGGTACACTCTTGTTTGGAAAATGTAAAAAGCCCAACAAAAGCCGGAAAACCGTTTATTTTGTCCGGACACGCAATCAAAAAACCTACCTATGTCGCTGAATATAACGCTAAATATAGCCTATGTCACCCGGCGATAGGTAAGCTTATCTACAGTGAAAAAAAAATCGGTTCAGTAATTTCGGAGCCTGTTTGCAAACAAACAAACAGTCAAACCTTTATAATATTAAGTATGGATAACTACATGTACTAATGTGTGACTTGCAGTATTTCAACTTGAAATTAATATTTCCTTGCATTAAAAAACAAACAAGAAGGCGCATTGCCGAAAAAAGTCGCTACTTTCACTCCATCGAGCGGCAGGGGGCGTTGCGGGGTACAGGGGACGCGGGGGGAGCATAGAAAGTGCGCCAGTGATCCCGAGAAACATAATTACCGAGCTTGTGTTACACGCTCTCTCCAACTGACAGCACATTTCTAATTTCAGCACACAGCATCAATCATCCGTCTGAGGTCAACTTACGTTAAACCATCACTAGAGATCACTTATCACTCTGATCAAATTGAAGAGGGATCATCTTACAAAGATCACTGTAACCTTAACCCTTTCCCTAGACAATGTTTTCAAAGATTCGAATTAAGACAAGTCTTTCCTTCTTAACACATTTTAAAGTTAAACTCAAAATCTACTAGTCTTCTAGCGAATTAAAAAAAATAACCAGAAAAGAACTTAAAATGGATGGAATGATGGAATGGAATGGATGGAATTCATGGATATTAAATTGTACAATAATTATGAGAAATAAATTACAAAAATATGGCCATTTTTTATAGTTAAATAGTTATTTGTTTATGTAAATACATATTTGTGTATTTTTGTATTATGAGCGGGATGTTCGTGTCTTATTAACAACAAAATAGAACCATTACACGCTAAACCTTGGAACAAATTGGCGTAATTTTAAACACAGTTGCAGTAACAATCAAAATAAAACATACACCAGAAGGACAGTAGATTTCTTATTCGATCTTCGCACACTTGACAAAACTGATATAAAAATATGTCTTGTCTACAGTCTTGTCCATGAAATGAAAAATTATAACAAACATATCTAAAAAAAATTTACTAATATTATAAATGCGAAAGCTTAACTGGATGGATGTTTGTTAGAAGGTATCTCCAGAACGGCTAAACGTACGTCCCTGAAAATTGACATAGACGTAGAACATAGTCTAGAAGAATAGTCATAGTCAGCCAATTAATTTTTCTTAACACTAAAACTTTCCTAAACTAATCCACAGACAATAAATAGCAATAACACGTGTAAATATAATCTCTCATTACCATTGAATTCGACTATACATTGCTTAGGCAGTGTATTTTTACGGTTAAATAGTTATTTCTTAAACATAAAATTGTTAATTTGTCTGTATGTATTTTTCGCAATAAGATAATTTAAAACCGATAAGTCAAGGTTTAGTCAATTTATCATTCAATTTTAATATTTCATTATTGCAAATATATTCGTAATATTCTTAATATTTTGACCTTGGAAATTTTAAATAATAATAATAAATAGACGATGCAATTCTATGAATTCCAATACCTGTTCAATTCTAATTAATACAATGGACTTATATTAATTTATATTAATAATATTTCGAATATTTCTTCGACAATAATAGGAAATAAAAACACTGAAATTAAAACAAGGAAAATTAACAAAAACAATTTCAAACTTATTTAAAAATTACAAAACAAATGATGACAGATAATAAATTACTTTCCAATTATTTTCGTACAGATAAAACAAGCTTGATGTAACAATAAACGATAAAGTGTGACCTTCATTCTACAATTTACCTAATTAAATTAAGATAACACTCACCGATAATGCTGCGAAAATTGTAAATACACAGAACACCGAATCACAAGCACTGAGTGTTTAAACAAAACAAAAACACAATTTTAATTGCAACAAAAATCACACTGACACGTCCACACACGACGGCGTCGTGGTCAAAACTGATTTGTATTGTAATTTTGTTCCGGAGAATCACACCACTTGAGTGGTAAATCTGAGGACTACTGACGCAGAAACGATTATAAACACTATTCTAAAAGACATAAAGACTATTATCAATTGTCATAAATAGCGTTAAAAAACTGTGTTAACTTTATAGCGGAATTAATAAATTAAAATGATACAGAATAAAAAAAAATAACAATTGATAATTAAAAATATATTGTTCCGTGTTGATAAGGTATCATAAAGCTAGTGAACAAGACTTAACACGTAATGTAACTTATTGCGGAAGGAAAAGATTGCGGAATTCCCTTTGACACGGTCCTGACACACTTCTCCCATCAACTCATACACGCTCGTCTAACTTAGGTACTTCTAATAACGCTTTTCTTTTGTGTGTCACTAATATTATAGGCAGGTATAAGTTTTCAATACCCTTTACAGTTACATGTTTAGCAAGTGATTTCCTTCTTTTCGGCTGGCAAAATTAGACTGCGGTTTTCTGCCAAATTCCTTCTACAAAAACTTATTATTGTTTCTTTTCTTTCAAAGGCAATCACAGGGAAAACAAATTAGGTTTTTTAATGACTTTATTCTGTATCGTATTTTACATATCTAAGAATAGGTAACAGGTATAAGGATATATTTGTCAATAATATTACGAAAAAACTTGTATTTTTTTAGTTTGTTATCCTTATAATAATAAAATATTAAATTTTAGAAACTTGTGAATCAAGTCTAGTTATTTAAAAACTTTAACATTATACACACCTATGTGAAAATTGTCTTTTAATATACATATGTATTTTATATTTTATAAAACATTTAAAAACAATTAGTATTTTCGATACTTAAATGACATAATTAAAATTAGAAACATTATATTACTAGGTGTCGCCCGTGACTCCGTCCGCGCGGCGTTAAAAATACTTGATAAGAGCATATATATGTTTTTCCAGACTATATTTTACATCTGTGCCGAATTTCATAAAGATCCGATGACAAACAAACATCCATCCATCCATTTAAACAATCGCATTTATAATATGCATTAGTAACATAAGATCATTTTCGAGTGTAAAGATAATTACACTTAGTGATAAAAAAATATAATTTACTCTCATAGACATTCGTTTAAAGTTAACTCAAATTATATATTTACTATGAGAAATGTATTTTTTTCATTAATCAATAACCAACTGTACAATTTTAGTTGCTTTGTTCCGCTGAATACATTATTCTATTACACTTTTATACTCAACTAGCTGTCGTCTGCGACTTGGTCCGTATGGATTTAAAAAAAAATCTGATTTATGCGTTATTCCATTTGTAATCTATATCTATTTCAAATTTCATTCAGGTCTATTCAGATATTTGTTCAAATTTTCTCATTTACTTATGATATTTGTAAGATTGGTGCCTTTCAGTACGCAAGGTCAGATAGCCAATCTGGCTGAATGTAGGCCAGTGTGGTGACCCTTGACCCGCGGCCAACGTACCACAATAACACCGACACAAACACACAGTGACGTCACTACCTTATAAGATAAAAAGCATAATATTTATATTATATTACAGCCGATAGTAATTATAAGTTAAATTTCTAGACTCAAAGATTCAAATAAAACGGTTTAGGACGTTTTTTTCCTACAAATACAATCTTAAACAACAGCAACAAACAAAAACAATTTTACGTACAGAAGTGTCAACTAGCATTAATACTGGTAACAAGTCGTTGATTGTTTGGGTCGTGTTGTCCTGTCTATTGATATGAATGTCTGTTTCTAAAGAAATATAAATAGAAAACAGAAGAATTTGTAACGCATTCATCTTCCATGAGAACTGGATACTCGCATAAATCCCTCTAGAATGTTCACAGATCATACGTTATAACTTACAGTCGCACTAAACAGATAAGCTGTGGACATTGCTCGCTGATAAAGCAATCATACCGACATGGATTCATTTGTTGTTCATGTCAATGACTTGATTGTTGTGTTAACAATAAATAATTACCCATGTTTTGTAGTAAAATGTTACCATAACGTAATAGTCGCCAACTTAAAATTCGAACTCTGTATTTAACCAGCGATGGGTCCGCAAACAAAAAACAGAGGTCAGTTCAGTCATAGAAAAGCAAGAGTTTTGTAGCGCATTTCATAATCCTCATATTGTAGGGATGTGCTCTTAACCTCGATAAAAATACTCGATAGCTAAAATTTAGCCTTTTTTTCATATCATAAGGTGCGTTCATATGCGATGCCTACATCTAATCGACGGAGTAAGAGACGCAAAGAAAGGGAGTACTTCCCCTTTCCATTGTTTTCTTATAAAAAAAAAGGGTGGGAATGGAGAGGAACAAAATTAGGCACCATACTCATCAGACGAAACGCGGAATTGCTTCCACTTCACGTCTGTCTTCTGTGTTGAATCCTAATTGCATTTTAAGCGTCTAATGACTTTTCAAGTAGGGTAGGGAATAAAGGTCCATGACTGACTTCAGATAGCCATCAGTCATTGTCTCCGCACTTAGGAAGTGAGTGGCTCAAACAAAGAAAAGCATGCAAACAACCACAATGACTTTATCCTGAACAAATATTTACTCACTCATAAGATTATTTATATTTTCATTATATTCAACAAACATAATGACTGGAATTTCCTCATTATGAGTATTTTATTTATTTATATTGAATGATGACCTCTGATTAAGTACTGTACTGTACTACTTAAGTACTGTACTGTAAGAAGATCTTCAGATTTAAACTTCCTCTTCTTCACATCAAAGTTCAGAACAAAACTATGCTATATCTAGAGATACGTGGTAGTGGCCAGTGGATTAGGGCAGCTGAATCCCACCCCCCTAGTGAATGACAAAATTGTATAATAAATATAAAAAATATAAAGACCATATTAATGATAGCTGCTCCCCTGTAGCTGAGATCATCGGATAGCGACGCCTATGCTCTGATAGATCAAATGTATTACGATATTTTTTTTTTCATTTTATGTCGAAGACATGCAAATGTACAACTAAATATATGGTAACGACATATTCCTCTTGTCAGTACCAGTTCAACAGTGAACTATAATTATTATAGATTATGGTAGTTTAACCAATATAGGAAACGGCTAAAACACTAACGTACATTTGTCCGGTCGGCAACAACTTACTATTATCATGCATCTGCGTCTCGTTATAAATTTACCAGGATAACAAAAAAAAAAAACCGTTTCTCGTATAACAACTAAATTATCATAATACATAATCAATGCAGTTCTTAGAAAACTCCACATGTCATTTTCAAGTCATCAGCTAACATTAAAATAATTTGCATTGCTAATAATGCAAGTATTTCCTTAACTCAAACTATTATATTTTATTTTTGTACAATCGCCGTCAAATAAAGCTCAAATTGTAGTCCTCTTCTTCTTCCATTCCTTTCTTAGAAGATAGATGTATAGGAAGGGGAAATATACTTATTTAAATGTCTCCTCCTATATCTTCTATAGGCAGTAACTTTGCTATTTTAGCAAATCTAGTTGGCCGCTTGATAGCTTGCCATTTTTTTATGTATTTTTTTTATTGAAAAACATATCTACGAGTTTGTTCGAGTCTCTCTAAGATCTTAGTATAATTGATTAATAACAATTCAGAAATAATTATCATAATTAAAATTAATTAATTTATCTATTTAACACCAAAATGCTTGTATTCAAAACCGGATCTGAATTTCTATCGCATGATAAGAATATAAACGATAATTCTAGTTAATACCTAAACAATACCAACATTTTTTTTATATGAAAAGGTGTCAAACGAGCAAACGGTCACCTGAATTTGCCGAAAAAGCGAGGCGACCGTTGCCCATGGACATCCGCAAATGCAGATGCGTTGCCTTGTTATCTCTGTTTTTTCAAAGATAAAAACAAAGATGACGATATGTTTTATACAGAGATTTTGATATAACAAACCAACGGGTAGTAGCCCTTCTCATGATCTTTGATAGAAAAAGTAAAAAGTATGTTTATAAACACGTCTTTTGGCAGTGAAAATGGTTGTGTTGTGATGTACTGCAATTGTTTATTGTTTGTAAAACTCATAACAGTATTGATGGTCATTTCTAAATAATTTATTCGTTATCAAATAATCATAATATTTATCATCAAATGACTTTGTAATTCCTATCTTTTATTTGTAATTTTTAATCAGTTTTGTTACCTTGATTATTGAAAATATTGTTACGTAAAAATCGTTGATAATTTGCTTGCGTAAGGACATTTCCAATGCTACAAACTATGAGTATCCTTAACGTAATCTTAACTTTTTCAGTTTGTTTAGTGTTAACAACATCTAGTTTTTTAATCTTCACTTTTATTTATCGTCATATTCTATGCCTAATAGATGTAATAAAAGTATCTTATCGTAAGTCTATTTTAATGTTACAATCTATATATATAAAAGAAAGTCGTGTTAGTTACACTATTTATAACTCAAGAACGGCTGAATCGATTTGACTGAAAATTGGTGGGCAGGTAGCTTAGAATTAGGAAACGGACATAAGATAATTTTTACACCGTTTTCTATTTTTTATTCCGCGCGGACGGAGTCGCGGGTAAAAGCTAGTTTATTATTAATTTAAAGGTCAAAATCAAGAATAACTTATCGATAATTCGATTATCGTCAACCATCGACATCCCTACACAGAGCAACGTAAGCAGTCCTATAAGCCTACGACCGGAACAAACTCGATAAACATTCAACCTAGACGCAACGTCCGCCATCTTGTCTGAGTCAGCGGCAAATCGTGTACTCTGTCAGCTTGTAATTTGCCCAGGCAGAAAGTGAAGACTCGACAAATTTAATATAGATTGAATTCACAAAATGTCGTGTTATATTCCGAAACTTTGTAAAGAGACTTCATTCGATTCGATCATTTTATGTGCAGCCAAAAATATCACTCGCCAATGTGCAACTACCACAGAAATATTACTAAATATATATAAATTGCAAAAATATTGTCACTTTGTGAAGGAATTTGTATGTTATTCAATTTATTTTAACTTTAAGTCCAGGAGCATAATTTTAACCCTCTTCCTTTTAAGATAAACGGTGGGTAAGGGAAGTGGATTTGACGAAGGATCGGACATAAAATATTCTTTCTCTGAGCGTCCCCACATCCGTCGATTAAAGGTAGGCAACTCTTGTTTGCCAAATTATAACGTAAAATAAATGGCGAGTCTGTCGAATTTCAAACGGGCAGCGTACACGATTTGCCGGTAACATGTGCAACGCGGGCTGTATGTTACTAGGGTTACATAACACGAATGTAGCACATGTCTTTGTGTAGATCCACAACAAGAAAAAGCATAAACAATACTTGTGTAACTGATAATAAAACAATAGTTTATTGTAAATAAGTTGACGTGTTGAAAAGGAAAGTTGTTGCAGTATAGCTCTGCTAAAGTAGAAATTATTATATTTTGTCATAAAGTTTCCGAACTTATTGACTGGGGTTCCACTGCCGAAATCTTTTTTTTTATAGCAAAACGTTGCAAACGAGCAAGCGGCGCAATAGCTGCCGTTGCCCATAGACATCTGCATTTACAGATGCTACCTGTAATCGACAGGTGAAGGGCCGCGTATAAAGAATATATTTCCCCTTCCTAAGCCAAATCAACCTTCCCTTCCCGCAACTTCCTTATAAGTAAAGAGTGGGTAGGGAAAGAAGACTAAAATTAGACTTCCGGCAGACACACTCACCAATCAAAACGCATTAGTACTTCTATCCATACAGTATTAATTTCAACGATTTCAGCTTGCGTTTTGGAGACGGCCGCTGCAAAATTTATACAAGAATTTTTCCAACGGTTTGAAACACTAAAGACATATTGACCTTGTCATTTTCTTTGTAAATACTGTAATAGCAATATGTTGACGGTAAATAAAACCGTTGACTGTTATTTTGAGGCTTAAATAAAAAGTATATCTGAGATCTATGATATTGTACGCAACACTTACGACATACAGCCTTCAGTGATCGTGCGCCGGCTGCTTTTTGCTCAAATTGTAGTCTCGTGTCGTTATGCCATGAATGGAATGTACTTTATATATAAAGATGGAATCTCTTTTTATGCAAAACTATATATTACGAATAAATAATTTATCATAAGCTCACTACTGAGGGGCACAGAACCTACCCAATTCAGGGGTGGCAATAGTCGAGCACGCGAGTGCGGGTTGTTGATAAAAATTTATTTTATCCAAAAAATATGACCTCTAGCAAAACCCGACACATCACTTTTTACAACACGTTTTAAGGTTATTTTTATTTTAAAAAATCTATTGTTCGTATCTCTCCAACCATTAAATAACAAAAAAAAATCGTATACCATATCTATGTATCAAGTCAAACTATAGACTGTATTTCTAGATATTTATGACAGAGATTCATTGAAACGCACATTCCTATTAAAAACGTATAATAAAATTATATAAACTTGAACGCACTGTATAGTTTATATTATAACTAAATTAATGCTACCAGATGGCTAATTTTATTCCCCTTTACCTTCCCACCCTTTTCTTTATAGGAAGGCGAAATATTTACTTTCTGTGCGTCCCCAATTTCTTCGATTAAAGGTAGGCAACGCATCTGAAATTGCGGATGTCTTTGGGCAGCGTTAGCCTCGCTATTTCGACAATTTCTGTCAGCTGCTCGCAAGTTTGCAAAAAAATCTATTGTTATTATATTTACCCAATCGAATAAAAAATTTCTAACACGTCTCATTTCACCTTCGTATGTGAACTTGAGTTGAACAAAGTGAACTCAGCAAAGGTCGGGGTTAAACAAAACAACAAAAACTTTTTGTCAGTCGGGTAAAAATATAATTATTTAAAACAGGTATCTTAACTATGTTATACTGTCGCCCGCGATTCCGTCCGCGCAAATATACACATTTAACAGACTATATTCTACATTTGCGCCAAATTACATCAAGATTCGTTGAACTGTTACGGAGATACCTTCAAACAAACATCCATCCATTCAAACATTCGCATTTATAATATTAGTAAGATTAGAGTTTGGCAATAATTTTTCCCAACAATTAAAACATATCGTGTCCATATAATATTGGTTCGAGTTTTAAAAAGAATGAATATTTTTTAATTAAAACATCAAAAAAACCAGACATATTGTACCACTTTTTTTAAAGGGAAAAGAATACGAATCGAATGATATCACTCGTCATTGATTAACCGTGGATTTCTGAGACCAATATCGCCTTTAAAAACATAGTCATCTCTGTCAAATATAAAAACAGGAATTACGATATGTTTTATACAAAAATGTTGGTCTCAGAAACCAACGGTAAGACGTTTATGCTACAGATGACAATGGAATTATCATACATACAAACACGCGTAAAAACCACTTGTCAGTGGAGTTAAAACATGACCATACGGTATTTTATACTCGAAACAGTTACACAGTTAAACATGATAAATGCAATATTTACAACACGACAGAGAATCAACTCAGAACCTACAAAACACCGGATTGCGAAATAAACTGTGTTAAAAAACTTGAGAGGTGTCAAGGGACACCCGGATGGAACGAAGTTCCTTTCGATTAATTAGTGAAGGAATTGTAATAATTTTTTTTTTTAAGTCGCGACACCACACTGTTCAATGCGAAATAGAAATGAAAATATCTGGCTTGCTTTCTATAAGAGCAAAAAGTGTCGTGACAACTTTTCGTAAGAATTTTTTCCGTCTAGCCCCCTTTCACAACGCGCGATAAGGAACTTCGTTCCAATCGTTTCAAAACTTAACCGTCTATTTTAACTTCTAAAATTATGTACAAAGATATTGTTTTCCACTTTTTTTTAAGTAAGGAGAGACGTCAAAATGGCAACATCTGTACAATGGGTCGTACTGTCGTACGTTTGAAACGCAAATTTTGCAAGAACTAAAATTATAATTACTAATACTATTAATTACTAGACATTAAACATGAATAGACAAACAAAATCTACAGTTTTTTTTACTTCTAACGTTACTTAGTAACTTACACAGATATTTGTCAAGTTTATTAAAAAAACAAAACAGGGTGTAATTTCCAAAAATTATGGCTTACGATAGTCAGCACAGGAACCATCAATGTACTTCTGCAGCAGAAGCCCAAGTCAATGTTTAAGGTCAGCATTGTCAATGTCATTATTTTGATGTTTTATTGCGTAATTTTTATGTCTGTCATAATTTCGTGTTCGATGGCACTCTTACATTTATATGTCCAAACCTACGTGGATAAAACAGTTGTGTAACACTTGTCGATATATTAGATAGGGTTGTGTTTTATAAATACATAGATAGAACATATTCAATTGCACATAAGTTGCACATCGCTCCATCGACAATCTAACAGCAATTACACAAACTGTTTCGCAGCAATTTATACTTTGTAGGTCGCTACGTCCGTTGTAACTAGAGATGAGCTGTTATTACATATCGATAATTGCAAACACACATCACTACCAAGTAATTGCTTTTTACAATGCTCTAAAATGAAAAGTAGCAGTACATATATTTTTCAATATTTTTTTTTATTTTTTTAATTTTTCATATGACGTTCAGATTTTATGACGTACTAACAACATTGAATTTGATAAGAATTTTCTCGTGTTTGTTTTTTATAATTTTTCCTTGTAATCAATTTTGATAAAGGACTGGAAATTCTAGAAGGTTAATAAATTTAATTTACGATTACTCTCTTAACGGACCTCGATGTAATTTGTAGACAAATGTACAACATAGTCTGAAAGAACACATAGGCTAGTTGTTAACTTTTTTAATTCCTCTCGGACAAAATCGCGGGTGATAGCGAAGTATGGTATAAATTAAGTAAACAGAGAAACGTCAAATAACCTTAATTTTTAGGGAGGTTTGTTTGTTTACTTAAATTTATATTGAGTAACTTAGATATTTTTTTGGAAAATTGTGAAAAAAAAAATAAGATCACATTTTGATATATGAATAACCGAAGTAGTAAAGGTTTGATAGAAAAAATACAGTAGTTTTTCTATGTTGAAAAAGTGTCGTAATTTCAAAATTCTAGCTTGTGTACTATATAATCTTAAATGATTGAATCTCTAGATAAATGTAGACGAGAAAGCTGGCGAGAGCGAGGCGCTAAACGAACTCAGTCGGAGTTTAACTAGAAAGTTGTGGCGAGCGGTTATTGATACTCTCCGGTTAAAAAGACTCTTAAAACTATGCAATGACTTTCCTTATTACCGGGCGTACATTGCCGAAAGACTTGTATAAAAAAAAAAACATTATTATAAAAAAAAAACATAGACTAGACAGTCTATAGAGAGTTATAAAATCAAATTACTTGTTGATCAATGAACCCGGACAAATCTTGACAAATTCGACTGACAGTCTGATGATTACGAAGAAGATAATTATAACTTTAATTTATATTTACCATAGACAATTACTTAATATAGTTTTATTCGATGTAAATGAGAAATTCTAACATACCTATCTAAACAATTTTACCTTTATAAAACTGTAATCGCAGATTAATTATAAGTAACTCGTTTATTACCACACAAATACAAGAGAAAAAAAATTCACAGCACATATTTATGAAAATAATTTAGAGAAATGTGGTAAAAGGTGCCAACTCAGCGTATGCAGAGACGGCTTAAAACAGTCTCTGCGCTGGTTTTCAGTTGGCTCCTTTACATCCACCTGAATAATTACATAACATGGAGGGATAACTCAGTCTATTATATTATATAACATCAACTTAACACCACAATTAAAAACAGACATGTTTGTATCAAAAATTTATACGCTGAAACGTTACAAAATAAAACCATATCACACTATTATACCTATAAATGCGAATGTTTAGATGGATGGATGTTTGTTTGAAGATATCTCCAGAACGGCTCAACGGATCTTGATGTAATTTCCCATAGATGTAGAACATAGTCTGGAAGAACACATACGCTTCTAATGGAGTTTCTTTTTTAATTCCGCGCGGACGGAGTCGGGTGCTACAACTAGTATATACAATAAATGAAATTGTCAGACATTGACAAGTGCGGATATAATTTCTTAATTAGATTATTCTTATTAGAGTTTCAAAACCATGGTGAATTTGTATTTATTAGCTATCACCCGCGACTCCGTCCGCGCTTTATTAAAAATGAGCATTATAATTAGCCTATGTATTTTTCCAGACTATGTTCTACATCTATGCCAAATTTCATCAAGATACGTTGAGCTTTTCTGCAGATACCTTCAAATAAACATCCATCCATCCATCCAAACATTCGCATTTATAATATTAGTAAGTTAGTTAAGTTCTTGGCTTAAAAAGACTTATTCTGTTGTTACACTCCTTCAGTTTTTATGAAGGAGACTATGTTCATATAAAGGGGCACGGCAATGCCCCTGCCGAGACGTTTACACAATAGTGCATTAATTACACGTATATTTCGATTATCGTATAGTTTTTTGATAGTTAGTAAAGCGGAGGTTGGTATTGCTTGGTTGTTGTGAAACCACTCGCCGCTACTGCGCCGCGATGGAGCAATGGATGTTGCACAATTTTAACCTTTCTATTCGACTTAGACACGGTTATGATATTCGGTTGTTTTTTTATGCTATTTACAATATGCCTATCTTACTTCTAATCTTACTAATATTATAAACTAGCTTTTACCCGCGACTTCGTCCGCGCGGAATAAAAAAAATGCACACAAGATAAAAAAAAAGTTGCTATGTCCGTCTCCTAGTTCTAAGCTACCTGCCCACCAATTTTCAGTCAAATCAATTCAGCCGTTCTTGAGTTATAAATAGTGTAACTAACACGACTTTCTTTTATATATATAGATGCGAATGTTTAGATGTATGGATGGATGTTTGTTAGAAGGTATCTCTAGAACACATAGGCTAATAATTAAGGTTATTTTTATAATTCCTCGCGGACGTAGTTGCGGGCGCTAGTAATTATATATGTGAAAACACACAATTTTTATAGCTGCAATATATTTTTCAATGTGTAAAAATTTATAATGAATAACATTATAAAAGCTTATTTCATTTTTTTTTTTTGGCTATTAAATAAATTTTAGACAATGACTTATTTTTATGCCAAATTATATGTTTGTCGTAGTTTGTCAAATTGTTTGTTTGTGTGGAGTATTGTTAGAAGCTTTTGTCTATTTGAGATGTTTGACAAATACATTTGATTATTTACCAAAAGTTTCATTCTTATTTTAAGAACCTTAAAATCAATTTATAGACAAGACGCCAATTAATGCTGTAAATATTGATTGTATTTTGAAGTATTATTTTTATTTGAGATACCAAATTGTATAGGTACATGTCACCATTCGATTGTTAACTTCGTTGATTTATAATCTCGCTGGACATTTTGTTATTTAAACGAATAATTCACAACTGGACTTGTCATTTCTAAATCTTTTTTGAAATCGTTAATCTTACCGATTATCTTCTTACTAATAAATGCAAAGTTTAAATGGATGGATGGATGGATGGATGAATGTTTGTTAGAAGGTATCTCCGAAACAGCTCAACAAATCTTGATGAAATTTGGCACAGATATAGAACATAATTAGGAAGAACACATAGGCTACTTATTAAGTTTTTTTTTAATACCGCGCGGACGAAGACACGGGCGACAGCTAGTTTGTAAAAATATTTAATAAAATATACGTCAATTTATCGAAAATGTGTTCAGGATTTTGCTGCTAGATAGATTATAAAATGACAAATTTTACAATGTCTCGGTAACAATTAGCAATATAACGAAGGGCAAACTGCAACATTGTAACTTTGTAAACATTGTGTATTTATTTCCTTTAAATTAAAAACGACAGAGTATATATAAATTTTATACTATGTGACCCTGGTAATGTATAAGAAGAATATTTTTCTTACAAGTTACATACGCACAATTTATTTCTTCGAAATTATTTAGTCATGTTTTGTTGACAAAACTAGTTAGTGATTACAAGGCATGAGTGACTCATGCCACCATATTTTTAAATATCACGAAGTACTACCAATACCCATCCATTAATCCCTTTTTATTGAAATTGATAGTACTTCTTCGCGTCGCAAGATGATAGCCACAAAGGGGATTTTCCCCGAGTAGACAGGGTAGAGTACATATGGAACATATCCCCTGATATAAATAAATAATTTTCAAAAAATGTATCATAATATAACTGTCTAAAACAAAAACTTTATTCTGCTTCAATTACCGTGGGTTTTTGAGACCAAAATCTCCGTTTAAAACATATTTAAACTGTTTTGTTAAAGATAATGACAGGGATGACGATATGTTTTATCTAGAAATTTTGACCTCAAAAACCCACGGTTAATGGGCATAAAAATGGATTGAAATAATTTGACTGCATAAGTATCCTCGTGATGTGTTCTACATAATCCTTCCATAACTGTGTTTTCACCGGAGAAACAGGTGCACAAAAACATCATACGATGTCACTACTTCAAAGATAATAAAAGATATGTTTTCAGCAATGGAAATGTACTGTAATATCAATGCTATTGTGACTAGATGACCGTTATATCACTTGACCAGTTACATTTAAAAAAAAAATGAGTTTTTGTTTCTCTATACGTAATGTTGAGCCGCTCAAGTGAGTGCACTTGACAGCAAACGGTGACAAGTATCACTTCAGAAACATGTCACCGTATGTAGAGACACTTTGGATTAAAAAATATATTTTTTTACGAAGAAATTTTTTGAGGAAGATAACGGCTTACAATTTAGTGTTATTTTAACTGTACTAATATAAGATCAAATGTTGGTGATGACTGAAGGTTATTAGAAATTAAAGGGTTTTACATATGCTGTGAATTTAATGTAAAAAAAGATAACAGTATTTTTTGCACAGGTCTTTCAACAGTTGACTTTAGTGTTAACTGGTAACAGAAACATACTTTTTAAATATTTTTCATTTAGCTAACTTTTTAAATATAGACAAATGACTTCCAATCGATATTTCATTTGTTGTGTAAACTTCAGTTTTAAATGTAGAGTTAAAACTCACGTGTGTAGGCAAAACGAAGATGACCTAATACTAATATTTGTGAGAACTTTTCGTAACTTCATCAAAAGGTCATCGAGCGGAAAGCACCCCAAAAAATCTCATACAAATAGCGCATATCGCTAGACCCCCTATACAATTTTACTGCCAGTTCTAATTTTCACGTGAACATTTTAACCAAAAGTCCAACATTTCTTTTAAAACTGTGTAACTACAACTCAAGTTGTGTTTCAAGCTTTAAAACTAGTACTTCACAGACACTTGTAACAATGCATACTGTCATCTCTTACATTCTCTTTGACCAAACAAAGATAGTATTATGTATCAATACAAGCCTCACTGCAGTCGGAACCCACAAAGATCAATATTGTGAACGAGAAGTTTCGACTATATGAGTACCAGTGACAGGTTTTTGAGCCCTTTGCACCTAATGTTGGAATCCTGCCCGGACCGGATCTTTGTGTCGCAACTTAACACATTCGCTGTCGCAAGCCCTGCGTTAGGACAGACATGTCACCATCAACATCCAATAGCCTTGCAACTTTTATACATATCATCGGAAAATCTTTTACACCGTCCGTTTGAAATTTACCGACTCAAATTGTAAAGACACAGCAAATATGACGTTAATTCCTTCGATTTTCGACAAACGGGCGACATACACAATTTGCTAATAACAATCGTAACAGGAATTTTTTACCATAAAGATAGAATCCTAAGTCATACACAGCACAATAATCTTACTAATATTATAAATGCGAATGTTTAGATGGATGGATGTTTGTTTGAAGGTATCTCCAAAACTGCCCAACGGATCTTGATGAAATTTGACATAGATGTATAGATCATAATGTAGAAGAACACATGGGCTACTTAATACGTTTATTTTTAATTCCGCGCTGACGGATTCGCGGGCGACAGTTAATTTTATAAAATTTTTACACGTATGTTTTATACTTTACATTACACACGTGTACTTCATCTTGCCTGCGTATAAGCAGTAGACACTTTTATGACTGTTTAGCACAAAGACTAAAACACCTAACTACCTATATATCAGTCAACGATCGGCATCTCAAGGCCACCATCGTTTTATCAATTCAGCAGTCGAAATGTTAAAACACTTCGATTCACGTGCCAAATTCAATTGTTTTTTCTTTGTCTAGACCAGAGATTCTCAATCTTTTTTTTATATTTTATAATTGCAATCGAACAAGTTGTCCACTATCCATAGACATCCACATTATTATAAATGCGTTAAACCTTATGTTAATCAACAGAGTATGGGGGTAGGGTACGTACAATAAAGGATACAATAATTCCTTCCTATGCGTACTTTTTCGCGCCAAATCCACATCAAAAAAGAGTGGGTAGGGGAGGGGACTAAAATTTGGCGTCAGTTTTTGCCCCTGTTATAATTAATATTCAACTTGGGAACCCTCATTTTTTCTGCATCACTTTGGGAATCGCTGGTCTATACAAAGAGCTGTTACTATATTTAGATTATGCTAATTATATGTAAAGTGGTTAATTACGATTCAATTGAGCTATTAACATCGGCAGCATAAAACAAATGTTGCGGGAATTAAGTCTTTTAATTAAAAAGTACAGACAAAAAAAAAACAGTTTTAAAACTATAAAAATTAAGGAAACTACTTTATAGCTATTTTAGTATGACGCAGAGGTCACGCACAAAAAAAGCGCAATTCCGCATAATCCTTTTCGCCGAGCGTCAGGGGTCGAAAACATTTTTATTTATTTTTAACTATTTTGTATGTTAAAACTACAAATTTTATCTACAAAAATAGACGTTTTATGATGTTAAATTATTATTTTTGTATAACAACGGTATAGAAAATGACAGAAACGTCTCCAACAGTATAATTATTATATGGCTTTGCCTTGAAAAGTTATCGAATCACTTCCTCGTAGATACAACATGGACGTTAGGTATAGGTTTATGTTAGATAAAAGTAACTAGTAAATTATATCGATATAGTGTAAGAATTAAAGAAGTTATTAAACAATAATTTATTTCAAATATTAGTTATAGCATATTTTGTCCTATTACGAAAATCAAACGTATAATTTTGGCATAATTTTTTGCGTAATATTTTATACAAACAATAATTTTTTATAACATCTACCTTAAATACCTTAAATACTAAGACCTAAATTTACTTAAAAATATTATTATAAACTAGTTGTCGCCCGCGACTCCGTCTGCGCGGAATAAAATAATCTTAATTAGTAGTCTATTTATTCTTCCAGAGTATGTTTTACATCTATGTCAATTTTCATCACAAACTGTTGAGCCATTCTGGAGATACCTTCAAACAAACATCCAACTGTCCATTCACATTTATATCATTAGTAAGATTACATCTATATATATGAAAGAAAGTCGTGTTAGTTAAACTATTTATAACTCAAGAACGGCTGAATTGATTTGACTGAAAATTGGTGGGCAGGTAGCTTAGAACCAGGAAACGGACATAGGATAATTTTTACCCCGTTTTCTATTTTTTATTCCGCGCGGACGGAGTCGCGGGTAAAAGCTAGTAATTTTATAAAAACAAGAGAGAAGACTAAGATATGAAAAAATGCATTTAAAATATCTTCCTAACGAAAAATTAAATGAAAAGTAAATATAAAAAAATGATATTACTTTATTTTACTTTATCACCACTATTTCATTCAGAATTATAGTAAATTATACAAATTATTTATATTATATATAGTTTGTTTAAATAAAATATTTAGTTTTTTTTTCTATCAACTATAATCATTGAGCAGATATTAATATAATCAGAATGTAGGTGGACCCAGTGTACACACCACACAGTAAAGAGATTTGGGAAAGGAATTTATTGTCATTGGAACAAAAAAAGTTCAAAAGATACTTTATCTTCCAGGAAGAACAAAAGTGAGACTCAATTAAACCTTAGTGGCGATCATTAACTGACGGGAGAGGGGATCTCCAAGTGGAATCAAAGGGAAAGAAGAAAACATTGCAAAGAATTTCCAGCAGTGGCATATGATATATACCACAACAGTATATAAATAACTGACTGAGTTTAACTCATACTAATTCTAAATGTTCAAAAATCTATAAAATACATAAACAAATAAAAAATGTTTGGATATATTGTCTTTCTTATATTCAAAATATATTATATACATGTTTTATTTTTTCATTTTTTTTTTATACTATGATATAAAAAATATTGATGTAAGAAATATTAACTGCACTGAATGATAGCACGTTAGTATTTTGGTATAAATAGAGTATATGTCAATACTTTTCATAAAATAAAACACGAAAATGATAACTAAATAAAAGCATAAATAAATTCTAATTAAATTATTCGAACTATTCGAAATTATTTGATACAATTTTTAAAAATATATCACGCTTCTTTATTACTAATAAAGTTACATATAAATAACGTAATAAATGTTACGAGTTTTACTACTTACCAAAAATGTACGCAATAAACACTTTACTTATGATAATCTTAGATCAACTTCGTAATGTTTGAATACTTCTCAATATTTATACTATAGCTGCAGTATAGAATATTGAGTAAAGTATGTTATGATAGCACTAATGTAAAATATAGTCACAAAAATCCGTATTTCTTTGTATTTTCAGAGTTTATTGTTATTATTTTGAAACACAGCTGACACTTCACCTTCCTGATTGGCATACACAAAGACGACTATTTTGCAAAGCTTTAATTCGAAGATAAATATTATTCATTTTACCGGATAAAAGTAATTGGTACTCTGTAAATTTTCAGCCAATCAAATACGTTCTTTCGTTTTGGCAGGCCAATATGAGCCAATAAATGCATGCAAATTTGTGACTCAATATGACAGTTGATGTTGACAGCGAATGATTTTATAGTTGCCATTTCATCATATTTGCTTTTATATGCTCTATGATTTTTACTTAAATTTTATAATCGTTAAAATGAATATCAATTTTGATTTATTTGACAAATATTGCTTTAAAAAAGCTTTATAAACATAAAGTCAATTGATTACATTAAAAATAGAAATTCAATAAAATCAATAAATACATTGTACAAAGATCAAATAACTACGGGAAAAAGAGTTGCAACGTCTAATAAAAAAATAATTTGAAATTAAAAGCATAAAAACACTACACTACACTTTTTACGTGGCTTTTCTTTTAATTTATCATTTAACATATTCTTCTATTTTCAACTAATTTTTAAGTACTGACATACAAACCAGCAAACTGAAATCGTGACAGTTCAGTAATATTCAATGAAATCTTCTTATTTTATCAATTTATTACATACATACACTGTAACAAATATTTTGGCCATTTTTATTTTAACTTTACAGTCCTTTTTAATCTTGCTAATTTAAAGAAATGGCAATTTAGAAAAACACACTTTCCTCGTTTATTCTATTCTTCTAATAATAAAAATGTGACCCTTTTTATATGACACAATATTTAATTTATTTGTGCTTTTTAAAGTTTTTGAATTTTGGAATATACGCAAATAGCTATAATTTTTTGGATTTTTTAAAATGAACTTAAAAAAACCCGCCTTTTCCATCTCACGCCCAGTTTGACGTCACGCTACGGGGTTCTCGAAGTGACGTACCGCACCCAATTTCACTTTGTCTGAAACGTTGTAAGTGAGTTCAATAAACCTTTAAATGTCTCATATGCGCTGGGGAAAGAGTTGAATTTTGATCATCAATTAATTTTAGTACCCAATTCTGCCACTAGACTGCGCTCCCGACTCAAACTACACTAGCGCAGAACCCACCAATCACGTTTCAGGAACTTTGACGCAATTTGCAAATGGCCGTGAAAAGGATCGAGCTCCAGGGTGTATGAAATACTAAATGGTGGAGTTGTCCGTATTAAAAACTTGTGAATAATTCTTGGTTCAGTGTAGTGAAGTTAAAAAAGACAAGATGTGCCAAAAAAATAGAATCCTGTTGTAATAGTGGTATTCGAATCGCCACAGGACTGCTGCTGGAATAGTCGACGAGATATTGCTGGTTGAAGGGTAAGTTCCTTCATTTTCCATCACTCATACTATACGTTTTATTTCATTTCCATGTTAAATATGCGTCTTAATAGAAATTATTATCAAATGAAGGGCGTGACGTGTAATAATGAATAAGCAATCGTTTTCGGGAAATGGTTGTCGCCCGGTGAATGCGTGGTACACCCATAGTTAAAAATGGGTGTATTGCTATATTTTATTGATTAGAAACACCATCAATGTCATTAAAAAGTTTCTATATCTGTTCATAGCATAAATCGTTGAAAACGTAGCCGTAATTTGGCGTAAATTGGACATAGTACTCGTGAAAACCTATAGCTATATGTAATATGCGTGAAAATTTAAAGGCTGGGTCTCTGTCGCTACTCGCATGGTATTTGCGTGAAATTTGCTATTGTCTTTATTGGCGACACCTCATTTCTTAGTTTTATTTAACGTTAGTACTTATTTTAAAGTATTTTCCTTCCTTCTATGTGTTAAAGGCAATATATATCGTATGCAGAATACGTGCGATCCTGGCAAATATATTTCGTCGATTGTAACTTATGTAATTGATTATTTTGTACAATATTCACACCATTTTTATGCTTTTGCATTTCTTTTGCCAGTATTTAGCACAATGTAATAATAATTAAGCCTCACTTGGCATGCACATATTGATTTTTTACACCATCCTATAGTAGCTTGTAATTTGTGTTAGTCAACTGTATTTTTTAATTCCTTACAATAAATTATGCATAATTTATTCAGTGGAGATGATAATAAGGTTGTATGATACTGTGATGAAACAAACTTAAGATATTTAAGAGATTTCTTCCATAAAATTGTTATATATGCTGAAGTACAGAAAATAATGGAAAATATGTAAAAATTTTTATTCATATTCAGAAAAAAATTATATAAAGTGAAAGATTTGCTCACATAAATTATAATCAGAGTAGTGGCAAATGGAGATGGCTCAATTTTGCTGACACCAGGGCAAATTTTTCTTTCGTGTAGATTTTCTTTTTTTTCATTACAGTGAGCTTCTACTGTTGTAAAATCTGTATAACACTGATATTGCCATCCTTTTCTTTCTATACAAAGAATACTGGTACAATTATGTTCTCATTTAGTTGTTACAACAACTGAAATTTTTGGTTAAGCTGGCACAGATTTTAATGAAAAGTGGGATTGTTAATTTAAAAGTTATGTGTGAAGGCAACATTTTAACTGTTGGTTGAAATGTTCAGTTCTCACTTTTGCCTCTTAGTTTTAACTGAACAAACCTACTGTTCAATTTGTTTTGTTAAATAAATTGAATGAATTATCATTGGTTTCCGAGACATCACTCTGATTATCTTTGGCAAAACAGAGATGTTAATTTATATAGGGATTTTGAACTCAGAAACCAACCATTACTGATTTATATGACAGCAGATTTATATGGCGGCAGAGAAGGTCCAACAAGTGGAATGATTGTGGCTTAGAAAAATGTGTTTACATTTTTATAATTCATTATGCATTCAAGGATTTTTTGTTATACTATCAGCATACCCTTGCTTTATTCAGTAGATGTGTGGATGGATGTGTTTGCTCATAGGTAAAACTTTGAATTAATGTATGGAGTTTTTAAATTAAATTTGTTTTTAATATCATTCTTTGGATTGGACTATAAAAATGGATTTATTACTTTAAAAATGATAGGTCATTTTTTTTTATATTACAAGGTGGCAAACGAGCAAGCGGCCACATGATTTTGCCGAAATGGCGAAGTGACCGCTGCCCATAGGCATTTGCAATTGAAGATGCCTACCCTTAATGAACAAAAGAGGAGACGCACATAAAGAGAATATTTAACCTTCCTATGCATCTCCTCCTCCAACAAATCCACCTCCCCTTCCCATCCTTTCCTTATAAGAATAAGGTGGGAAGGAAAAGAAGACTAAAATTAGGCCTCTGGCACCCCACTCATCAGACCAAATGCAGAATGACTTCCAGGTCAGGTCATGTCTTCAATGGATATCGGTCCAAAAGAAAATAGATTAAATAAGTTAATTAATTATACCTAAATAGGCAAAAAATGCCTTGACATTGATTGTTGTGTTCCGCAGTAAATCTGTTTGGATTATTCTGATTCTTTTTGTTAGCTAAGGTTCAATTTCCTTAAGCACAGAGCTGGTTTGTTTTTTTGGTTTCAAGATATAAATATCATTTAAAATGATTTGCCTATAAAATAATCTCAATGTTATTTACACTTGCATACATTCATATCATAGTTGAAATATAAACAAGTATTTGTTGTTTAAAAAAAAACATGAGAAAGCAAAACGCTACATATTAATGTAATATAAACATTATGAATGCATTTCTTGAATATGTTTATGCATTAAACAAAAAGTGTGAATTGACTCGTTTTGTACAGTTATTCTGATCAGTGTTGATTTTGAAATGTTTAGGTTCACAACTGTTTGTTTCGGAACATACATCTTATTTGTTTGTTAATTTGTATGATTTACTCCATGATAAAGTCGGTAAAATGCTTACAGTGTGAAATGCCTAATATGCAAATGTTTTAGCGTGTAAATGAAAGAAAATATTTAAAAAGTGTGAAGAATACCTGGGCCATGTACTCTGGTATGATTGGTATAAATTATTTCAGCTGATAATGGGCAAGATCGAAGGCAAGAGATGCACGGGATGTAGGAAAAAGTTGTGGCTATGTAGTATCAGAGAATGGATGGGAATTAGGTCAGTGGAGGAATTGTTTTTCACTGCATTAGACAAATAAATTTTCCAAGTTAGCGGCCAACCTTTAAGACTGAAGAGGCAATGGAAGAAGAAAGGGTTAAGGTTTAAATATTAAGGTTAGGAAATTAATATGGCTTAGAGTTCACAGGGATATGAATATTCACACATACTTGTAGAATGCTACACATGTAACTATCACTAGATGTATGACATCTGGAATTTAGATTAATTTAGTCAATGTACATAATATTAATATAAATTAGACAGTACATCAGTCGTTGACAGTTTGTCTGCGAGGTTGAATGTCCTAAAATTGTTAAAGTTATTACATATATGGAGCAGGGCTCCCCGAGTAACACTTCCTTATTGACATGCTGGTTACATTTGTGTCACACTCCTGTTGTAACACAAAGTCGTGTATATGCAATGTTTATGTATATTAACAAATGCATTTAATGAAGTAGAATAGACATGAAATAAAAAAATAATTAAGTTGACGAAATACTAAAAAAAAATAATTACTAATTTTACTAATGACTTTCTTATTTAATATTGAAAATTTATTAATATTATTTATTTATTTCATCATCTCCTTGGCCTTTTCTCACTTGCATGGGGTCGGCACACAAGGTTTATAAACCTTAAAGTTTTGGTTTAATTTTCTATGGCCGACTGCCTGTTTATTGCCAACCCTACTTATCAATAATTATATATTCTCACAAAATGGCATAAAAATGGAATAATAAAATGTCCTTGTCATTGATATAATAAGAATGGTCTTTTGGGGAAAAGACCTTACTTAAATTCAATGTTACATTCCAAAACTGTAACATTTCATAATATACAGTTGTATTTATATTGACAGCAATGTCTAATTAGCAATTTATATTTAACACTAGCTGTCGCCCGCGACTCCGTCCGCGCCAGTTAAAAAAAATAAATGAAAAATAGATGTTGGCCGATTCTCAGACCTACTGAATATGCTCACAAAATTTCATGAGAATCGGTCAAGCCGTTTCGGAGGATTACGGTGACGAAAACTGTGACACGAGAATTTTATATATTAGATTTTTTGTATATTAGACAATTTTCAATAATATTTAGATCTTTTCATGCATCAGTTTTTGTTAGAAGTAGAAGTTTATTTCTCATCTTTAACCTTATCCTGCTCTTTGTAGAATCAATACACCAGGTATAATCTTGCAGATTAATCTATCAGTTAATTTCAGTTGTTACACCCTTCTAAATCATGTCACTTCTCACACATTCCATTCATTTCATCTTAAGCCTACAGATGTACTTCTCCACATTTATTCAAAAGTTCTCTCTTGGCGATGGTAACTTTTGTTTCCTAATAGGAGCTTATCTATTGATTGTAGACCAGTCTATTGTGATATTAATCAAGGATAGATAATTTCAAGTGATTGTACTAACTCCAGCAACGGCTCTTTTGACGCGGCGCCGCCATTAAAACGGTTCTCTTTGATTACATATACCTAATCGTATTTAAAAGATTAATTGTATTGTTGTTTATTTGATTCTAAGGAATATGATAAGATTTGCAGAAGCCATTTTGGTTGCCATAGTTTTTTTTTTTATAAAAGTCTTGTTTATTTTATTGCTAGATGTCGCCCGCGATTCCATCCGCGCTAATTAAAAAAAAAAAGGTAATATGTAGTCTATGTGTTGTTCCAGACTAAGTCATACACCTGTCAAATTTCATCAAGATTTGTTGAGCTGTTCGGGAGATACCTTCAAACATCCATCCATCCATCTAAGCATTCGCTTTTATAATATTAGTAAGATTGAGAAATAAATCTATTTTCTAGTTGATGATCAAAAGTGGTTGCCCAGCCAGCTGATTTGAACTTTAACTAATAACAGAAATAATAGTTATTCAGCAAATGGTTGAGACTTCTTGCAATTTCATCCGTTGAGATAAAATTCAAAAGGTGGGCTGTAGGAAGGAGATACATCTCCATTTATTCCATCTTCGTAAAACAATTTGAAACAATTGTGTGTAGAACTATTTAAATTTCATATATATGTTCAGTACACCGCCTACTGTACAGGAAAATCACCGTGTTTATTTGTAAACCTATATAATGTAACATGTTTTAAATGATGCTTACTCACTTCTTTTATAGATTTCTCTGCAACTGCTATGATTTATGTTTTACTATTGATGTTGTCCGGAATTATTCTCTGTAACAGTACTATTTATTTTGCATTATTACTAGCTGTTTCCCGCGACTCTATCTGCGCGGAATTTAAAAAAAACGTAAAAAGTAGCCTATGTGTTCTTCCAGACTATGATCTACATCTATGCCAAATTTCATCGAAACCCGTTGAGCCGTCCTTGAAATAACTTCAAACAAACATCCATCCATCAAAACAGTCGCATTTATAATATTAGTAAGAAGTCTATCCTTGATTTCTCATATAGTTGATTTAACTTAAAGTGTTTCAAACTAACACCAAAATTATATGAAATGCTTATATTGAATACGCTTTTCGAGACACACTTTTTCTTATGTTGATGTATGACAATAATTGATAAATTATTATTTCTACAGATTGTTATTACTTTTGACTCACTCGTGTAATTAAAAGAAATATAAAAATAATGTCGTTAGTGTTATCAATATGACGACTTTAATAATATTTTACAGCTAATCACATTATGAAGACTATATATATTTTTATAGTACCACTAGCTGTTGCTCGCGTATCCGTCCGCGCGGAGTTAAAAAAAACAATAAGTAGCCTATGTGATCCGTTGAGACGTTCTGGAGATACCTTCAAACAAACATACATTCATCTAAACTTTTGCATTTATAATATTAGTAAGATTTGTACAATATAGAATAGTACAATATACAACATGGTACCGTTATCTCAATTCTTTTCGAGGGGGTTGTAAGGGATGTCTAATTGTTCGAAGAATGTGTAGCAATGGAGACTCACGTTTACGCGTACACGTTAAATGTGTTATGCATTGTTTGTTGAGAGCAAAACTACACGATTTATTGTATCTTTAACCTCAAACGTTTCATTTCCCCTTTCTCCACGTTTCTATTACTCAGAATTGTAAAAGTGTTTGGGTGTCAATTTGGTGACACTCGTTAGTCATTGTATCAAGATTGTTATGCGCAGACATACACCAGTCGTGACTGACTTCCGATTTTATCGACTGAAGAATTTTTAATTTTTATATGGCCTGTCTAACTATTATATAGTCTATTGAAATTTGTCGAAGTAAAATAATAGTTGGAGTGTCTGTCAATTTTTTAAAGTCTACGAAAATTTTAAGTAAGACGTTTAGTTCTATTTTAGTACGTTGAAGTTGATTTTTGATGTATTGACGTGTGGGGTATTTCCCCTGCCATGGCAACTGTTTCTATCCACATAGGGAGGGGAGGTACTTATACTTTCCGCAGTCTCTATTCTAGTTTTGCGTGACTGAGGTAAAGAGAAATGTCATCGAATTAGGTGCTTGCAAAGGTTAAGTTTACAGGGATTTACGAGTAAAACTCGAAATTAATAACTGCCGCACTGTAACATGGTCACTTAAGGAGAGTTTAGTATGAAAAATCTGCACTAAAGGACTGATTAAGCTACCATTAAATGACTAAGTATCGGGATAAACTAACAATGTTAAGTATGTTCAGTTTTACTATACGTTTCAAACCGTGTCCGCTCATTTGAATATGTGTATTGTTTCTGTAACATATTCCTATGCTAAGTGATTTGTAAGGCGCAGGTGTAAAGTGCCTCCAAATTGACGCACCGACTGACAGCCGGACACGTTACGTAAGCAGTTTACAAACTGACAAAATGTCGCAACACCAACACACGCATGGGCGTCGCCTGAGGGGTAGGGGCGGGCAGCTGCCCCACCCTATAAAATTGAAAAATGTAAAATACATGTGGAAACTACTTCGAATAAGACCAAATTAGACTAAGCCTAGATCATAGGCTGGCGAAACACCTAGGTTTTAATACGGAGCCATTTAAAATACAATTAAAAAGAAATTAAACCTTTTGAAAATAATTAGGCACCGATTGACTAACGGAAAATATGGTTCTAATATTCACTCGTTATAATTAGTCCAGTCGTTTAGGTCATCATAAGTACGAAGTTGACTACGACTGACTATCCATATGACATTTCGAATTTAAGCTTGAAAATGAATCAAGTAATACCTCAATTACAAAATTGATAAAAGCCGTTGACATGACATTTTATTTCGGATAAAAATATGAACCTAGAATATTCACTGACAGTTTAAGTATTTTATATATTGAACCTTGTAATGTTGGACAGGTTATTTCCACCCTTGCACTGAGTTCCGCGTTAATGGAATTTATCAGTTGTAGTTTTAAACAATTTTCATCAATAAAATTAACCGTGGATTTTTTTTGTAAAGATATTAAACGCGTATGTATATAAAAAACATGTTTAGAATTTAAATACTAAAATGAAAGTGCCCTAATATGAATTAAATATTAATATAACTAATATAATTTTGCAATTTTACGCAAACAAGTCGTAAGGGGATGTGATACACTGTCCCTTATCGCTCCCCCAAATAGAACACAATAGCATGACGCAACAGCTTCAAAAGGCGATGCACCTGCATGTAAACCTACCTTTAGATAGCCTTCGAGCTCGCTCGTATTTATAACATGGTTGATGACCTCAGCAGACGTCACTTCACGACCAAAGTGTTGTAGAGTGAGTGGTATTAAGCGATAAGAAATTAAGTTTAAAGTATTTTATTTCTGTTGAAAGCTAAAGAGCTTTTATTTATTTACATAATAAGACCGTAATTTATATTGGCAACGTTCACCTTTAGGCTCTTTGTACACAAAGCGACGTAAATCTTCGAAACCCTGCGAGTTTAGCCGCTAAACGACGGTAAACGATAGTAGGTTCGTAAACATCGCGCGTCGCCGACATTTTTGTCTTCGTCACCAGTCGTCGTTAGAACTTTACGCCATGGGCCGTATGTCGATGACGATACAATGGCGATTGTCACAATTATTCGCGCAACGCGATTCTCTTGACGACAATTTAAATTGCGTTGTGTATCTTTGCAAAATTAGTAACTAACGATTTCGCGTTTGTCCTTCTGTTGATGTCTTCTATTTAGCAAATTGCTATCGTGTTTTGCTTTAAAAATGCACAAAAACATGATTTGTTTCAATTTATAAACAAACATTTAATAATGTCCAGTTTCATGAGTCTATTTGTAAAGGTAAAAAAAAAAAACTGCGGAAAAATCTTACCAATATTATAAATAAATGTGTATGTTTGGATGGAACGACTCTAAGGATCTTGATGAAATTTTGGCACAGAGGTAGAACATAATCTTGAAGGACACATAAGCTACTTATTAAGTTTTTTTTTTTTAATTCCGCCCGGACAGAGTCGCGGGCGACAGCTAGTAATTAATAAAAATTACATAAAATAATTAAACCGCTATTGTTTGCCAAGCGTTTAGAAATCGCGTGTTCGCCTAACCTAATGCGTCTTACGCACCCGTTATCTATCGCTGTACACGGAACTGACGTCTTGTGGTCAATTATATGTGACAGAAATAAAATGAAATAATTTGTTTTTAAACTCAAATAATGTGAAAAATGTTGTAGAATTCGCTAGTCTGTTTGAGATTTGCAGCGTCAGCAATATGTGAAAATTTTATTGTTTACTTTATTTGGTAGTAATTTTTAATTCATCACTAAGTAATGGTTTCTGTCAAGTAATTAATGGGATTATCTTATTTTTTGTAAAACTTTTCGCATTAATTATAATATTTTCTTTGTCAGCAGTTGTGTGTGGTGATCGCGCGGCTGTGGTCTCGTGGTGTGGTGTGAGCGGCGGCGCGTGTGGCAACGCGTGTAGCAACCGGAGTGTGGTATAGCGCACAGCAGCCATGAACGAACTGGACAGCCTGCGCCAGGAGGCGGAGACCCTTAAGAATGCGATACGAGTGAGTATACACAACCACAGCATTTAAACTAATTATTTTACATGAAGACAGTACAGAGAAGTAGAACAGTACTGTTATTGTTGCCGAGACACACCGAGAGAGTACTGTTTCGACAGTAGGTGTGTCTTCAAACTAGTGCTGCATTGTCTACTGCTCTACCTATCTGTTCTGCTCTTGTGGAAACTTAGCCATAAGAGCGTAATAATTAGTCTTAGAATAATGTTACACTTCAGCCGTTAAGACTCTGTAATTGAGATCTTGGACTTTGAATTGTTTGTTTTGCGAAGTTATGAAATTTCTATACATAAAAAAAAAAAAACAGATTAAGGTATCGGCAAACGCACGCGCGTCATTTATTTTGTTGGTGACGTCCGCGGATTATTATTAATTTTGAAATAATTTTCTCGGTTACTCACCGCAGTGGAAATTCTGTGGAAAATATATAAAAATAGGTCAGGACTCACAATAAGTTGGTGAATAAACGAAATATGTGAAGGATCGATGTTTGTTTTTGTCCATGATCAACCTGTCTGTTGTCACTTAATCACTTATGAGCTTGAGTGTACAGATTCGTTCATCCTCCAGGCATGTTAAAAATGCATAACCTGAGCCTAAAAATTATCTTTTACTTATCAATACATTGAATGCCACCAACTCACCTGACGAGATAACTTTAATACAAGTAGTGCACTGTTGTATGTGCTTGCATGTAACCTTGTATGACTTTTTAGGATGCGCGGAAAGCGGCGTGTGACACCTCGCTCGCGCAGGCGACGGCCAACCTGGAGCCCATTGGGCGTATCCAAATGCGCACGCGGCGCACTCTGCGCGGCCACCTCGCTAAGATATACGCCATGCATTGGGGCAGCGACTCCAGGTCAGTACAACTATCAACCTTCTGTCTCTACCATGTCCCTTAAAAATAACTCGGGGAATCAACTTACGGCTCATCTCATCAGGATGAAATACAATTTTATAAAATTCGAGTATACAGTCAAACCTGGGTAAGCGAAAGTCATTGTTCTGTCCCGACAGACGACCTTCATAAAACGACACGACAGGAAACTCGAGTTGGAGAGTAACCTCTATCATTCATCATTCATTCATTCATCATCAGCTCACTATACGTCCCCACCGAGCGGCTCGGAGCCTACTCTAAGTTAGGGACTAGGCCATAGTCAACGCTGGTCCAGTGCGGGTTGGTTGACTTCACACATAGGTTGCATTATGATGTTTTCTTTCACCTTTAAAATGTCAGATTAATGTACATATGTATATTGAAAATCGAAAATCACATTGGTGTATGTCGGGATTCGAACCCAGGACCTGTTACAAGTCAAGCTATATAACTAAGAGAAATATCCCGGCCCCTTAGCCTCTCTTTATTCATGTTATAGTGTGTTCTATTTGCATCGATAACACGGTGTTTCACCTGAAATTCATCACTTTCGGATATCGATACGTCTGTAGACTAGCGCCGTTCGACATGATTTGTTTATTCGGAAAATGGGCCACTAAAAATATACGTAAGTGCGAACGTAACACTTCGATAATGTATACACAAGTAACAAGAATCGAGCCGATATTTGTTACTGGTATTGTAGTTTTACAACGTATAGAGATTATCATGAAGTCAGATTTCTGATAAATTCAATTTAAACTTTTTGCCTCATCGCTTCCTGATAAATAGGAAAGATTTTGTAACAGCCAAACAAATGTATTCGTTGCGGTACTGCTTTGTAAATTTGTCGATATATTTCGGAAATTACCCAACAAAAAGTATCAAAATAAAGGTAGGTTACTACTACAGTTATCGGTACTAAATTCGGTTGTAGAAATATACTTTAATAAAACTAGCTGTCGCCCACGATTCCGTCCGCGCGGAATAAAAAAAAACGTATTAAGTAACCTATGCGTTCTTCCATACTAGTATTTACATCTGTGCCAAACTATATCAAGATCCGTTGAGCCGTTCTAGAGATACCTTCTAATAAACATCTATCCATCCATCCATGTAAACTTTCGCCTTTATAATATTATTAAGATTATAAATTCTTATAGCTCTTAGACTATAAAAACATTACTCTAATTCTATTAAAGAAAAATATATATGTTCTTGAAACTCAAGGTTAGTTTTTCAATTTGTATTGTTTTGAAATTCGTAAAGTATTCATAAAATGTAGTGAATATCAGAATATAATATCATGCATATGTCGTATAAATAGTCCGCTACAGAGCAGAGGTGATGCGCCATCTCTTTGCGTTATTCGCGTTCTGTTTACGTTACAATTTCATAACTGAACATGGCGACGCGCTTTATATTTATATACGAATTTATATATAAAGATATTGTAATATTATTGTTGCAAGAACACTGCAATTATCACCAACTAGCTTTTACCCGCGACTCCGTCCGCGCGGAATAAAAAATAGAAAACGGGGTAAAAATTATCCTACGTCCTTTTCCTGGTTCTAAGCTACCTGCCCACCAATTTTCAGTCAAATCGATTCAGCCGTTCTTGAGTTATAAATAGTGTAACTAACACGACTTTCTTTTATAAATATAGATTATGTTGTGATATAGTGGTTAAGTGGTTGGTTTTGTTTAGGAACCTGGTGTCTGCAAGCCAGGATGGTAAGTTGATCGTGTGGGACAGCCACACTACCAACAAGGTGCATGCCATTCCGCTGCGCTCCTCCTGGGTGATGACCTGCGCCTACGCACCTTCCGGCTCCTACGTCGCCTGCGGTGGGCTCGATAACATCTGCTCCATCTATAGGTTAGTATTATTAGCTTCAAAATTGATGGCTCCTTGAGGTTAACTGCTACCGCATTGCGAGCTCCGTAATGTCTCCTTTCTCTTATGAAAAATGTATCACTTTATTTTTATCTCTAATATATGTGTAACTTAACAGGTGATTAAAAAAGTTAGAAGAAATAACTTCTGTGATCTGTTATATTTTGTTTTCTTTTACAATGTCAATTGTTGTTTGCTAATTAACAATTGTATGCAGCTTGAAGACTCGCGAGGGCAATGTGCGTGTGTCTCGTGAGCTTCCCGGTCACTCGGGATACCTCTCCTGCTGCCGCTTCCTCGATGACAACCAGATCCTCACCAGCTCCGGTGATATGACATGGTCAGTACTCTACACTTTATAACACTTGTTTACAGCGGTGTTCATCTTCAAAACTTTATTACTGTATTAATTGAACTAATATCTTTCTAATGTTGAAAATTTTTTAGTCCCCTTTTTTTCCTAGCCTTTTCTTATTAGGGGAGTGGATTTGGCGGAAGAGGGGACAAATTGGAAGGGGAATATCCTTTTTCTATGTATCCCCTTCTCCATTGATTAATGGTAGGCAATGCATTAGCATTTGCTGATGTCTATGGGCAATGGTCGCTTCGCTTTTGATAGAATTAGTATGAATTCACACTAAATTACTGTTTCAGTAAGTTAAATTAGTCTTAGTTGGTTTCTGAGATTGAACTCACTGTATAAAATAAACTGTTATGTTTGGATTTAATATGTTTTATAAGGGTTTTTTTAGCTCTTAAAGCAATAGTTAACAGGTTTAATAGTAAGTAATGTTTTGTTATGTGTGTAGTGCGCTGTGGGACATAGAGACAGGTCAGCAGTGCGGTCAGTTCACCGGTCACACCGGTGATGTGATGTCACTGTCGCTGGCTCCGGACCAGCGCGCCTTCGTATCTGGAGCCTGTGACGCCTCCGCCAAGCTGTGGGATGTACGCGACTGTCAATGCAAGCAGACCTTCCCCGGACACGAGAGTGACATCAACGCTGTCACGGTAAATACCTTGTTGTGTTGTGATTTTTGAGATTATGTACATATCCAGATTAGTATTTATAAAATACTAGCTTTTACCCGCGACTCCGTCCGCGCGGAATGAAAGAAATGCACAATAAAAAAGTTCCTATGTCCGTCTCCTAGTTCTAAGCTACCTCCCCATTTTCAGCTAAATCAGTTCGACCGTTCTTGAGTTATAAATAGCGTAACTAACACGACTTTGTTTTATGTATATAGATTAATATGTTTTAATTAATTGTTATCACTAATTAGTTATTTTTAGTGAGTTTGTTAAATGATAAGGACAGTGGTGTCCATGTTGTTTTTGGAATAATACCGTGTTAGGAACAGAAGTACTGTTGTGGGTAGTCTGACAAAAGGTTTTATAAGAAAGCATCCGCTACTACTTATGGCAGTCTCTTTGCAACTGTCATTTAGTTTATTTACGAGCTGTCGTAAGTTTATATTTGCGTGGACTAAGAAGTAGAGTTAAAGTCGTTATTGAAGTTTTCTTTCACCAAATCTGAAGTTTTATATTTTTCCTAATAACCAACTACTCAGTTTGCATAGAATTGAACCCATGTCTAATGATGTCCCGATGCATTTTATTTAGATACTAGCTGTGCCCGCGACTTCGTCCGCGTGAAATTCTATCTTCGGATAGAATTTTTTAAGGCTAATTATTTTACTTAACCGACGTGCTATGATTTGATGTATGGATGTAGAAGAACATAGAGAGACACCTCTCTCGTTGCCAGGACCGCGCCAAATGTCTAAAATATTCCCAAACCAAATTTCATCCCCTATTTTTATTTAGCACCCCATTTTTTCAAACGTTAAATTTCATATTTATTTATATTAAATTAGCTGACTTAAAAATAAGTTTCAAGCTTCTAACTGCAAAAATGACGATAATTCCATACAAAATTTCACCCCCACTTTCAACCCCTTACAAACCCTTTTTCGCGTTAAAATGTGCCCTATGTCCTTCCTCAGGCTCTAGACTATCTGTGTACCAAATTTCATTTAAATCAGTTCAGTAGTTTTGGCGTGAAAGCGAGACAGACAGACAGACAGAGTTACTTTCGCATTTATAATATTAGGAAGGATAATTACTATTTAGTTGTAATGTTGTTGTTTTATGTGTTTAGTTCTTCCCGTCCGGGTTCGCGTTCGCTACCGGTTCTGATGATGCGACATGCCGCATGTTCGACATCCGCGCAGACCAGGAGCTGGCGATGTACTCTCACGACAACATCATCTGCGGCATCACCTCCGTCGCCTTCAGCAAGTCGGGACGTCTGCTGCTCGCTGGATACGATGACTTCAACTGTAACGTCTGGGACTCTATGAAGAGCGAGCGCGCAGGTTTGTAACAATAGCTCACTAGCGACCTCATCTCAGTGTCAAAAATGTGTTAAAAGTTCCATTCCTTCATACTAACAGTAGTTAGTATGACTATTTTTTTTTTTCATAATATATGTACCATTTTCTATGTCCATGTAGGTTCTAGATTTTTTCTGACAAAATCAATCGATATCAGCGCTTCTCACTGAACTAGTGTTTGACTATACTCGAATTATTTTTCATTAAAATTGTTATTTTTTTGATGTGAAACATCTATAGGCTCATTTGTAAATCGAATTGTTGGCGTGGCGACGCTTGCCGTGGTGACGGGTCGCCACGCTATACTAAGGTATACATATATATTTTATGTGTAGCAGAGTGTACGGTGTGGCGACGGGTCGCCACGCTATACTGAGGTATACATATATATGTATATATATACAGTCAAAATCTGTTATAACGACATCGAAGGGACTACTCATATTGAGTCGTAAAAACCGATAGTTGTAACAACCGGTGACAGGTATTAATAGGAAAGATATGTATATAACATTCAGCCAGGACCTTTGATTTTGGTCAATTTAACCGGTATGTTGTTCTAAACGATGTCACCATAAACGGTTTTGACTGTATATACATTTTATTTTAATAATATTATCTTTTATACATATTACTTGTACACACACGATGTTTCACATCTGCCAGACGTCCCATGACGGTTCACATTTTTTTTCCTTTTCATAAAATTTAATCGATATGTATTTGAAAGTATATATTTTGATATGTCCGCAGGTATTTTGGCCGGACACGACAACCGTGTGTCCTGTCTGGGCGTCACCGAGAACGGTATGGCGGTGGCCACCGGCTCCTGGGACTCCTTCCTCCGCATCTGGAACTAAACCCACACCCCCCCACACCCCGCGCCCCGCACACACGCAACACTCGCGCATGTTAATATCCAATATGGCGTCGCACTATCTTATTTAAATCCGACGCCATCGCGCGTTTTGTTATACATTTTGATGATTATTTAAGCGGTGTGCTTGCGGGACGTATAAATGCTTTATCCTATGTGAATATTTTTGTTCCGTTACCACTCACTTACTATATTTCCGATATTTTATAATTGCTTTTCGAATTAATTTGACGAAGCAATTGTTTGTATCGGGGAGCGAATGTTTTGTATGTCTGCTTGTTTCCGATTTGTATCCGATGAGGGAACATAAGATCCCGGACACAATACTATGAACTTTCGCTTTATTTATTTTAATATAGTTGATAATCTCTTAAAATGGAAGCATTTAGTACCAGTAAGTGAGATAGTGTGAGTGGTTGTATGTCGGTTCTTTATATATAATATATATATGTAATTATAATATACGTGTTAAATTTAATTATGATTAGCGTTAGCACTGGAGGCTTCTCCGCGAGCTGCCGATATGTTTCTGTTATTTGGTGAGTACGGATTTTATATATCTTATATCTATCTATCTATATATATAAAATTCTCGTGTCACAGTTTTCGTTCCCGTACTCCTCCGAAACGTCTTGACCGATTCTCATGAAATTTTGTGAGCATATTCAGTAGGTCTGAGAATCGGACAACATCTATTTTTCATAGCCCCCCCCCCCATTTTTTAACTGCGCGCGGACGGAGTCGCGGGCGACAGCTAGTATCTATATATATAAAAGAAAGTCGTGTTAGTTACACTATTTATAACTCAAGAACGGCTGAATCGATTTGACTGAAAATTGGTGGGCAGGTAGCTTAGAACCAGGAAACGGACATAGGATAATTTTTACCCCGTTTTCTATTATTTATTCCGCGCGGACGGAGTCGCGGGTAAAAGCTAGTTTACAATATTTCTTTTTAAATTAATACATTGTTAATAAGAAATAGGATATTAGTAAAAAATCACGAAAGATTAAAGTTAGATTTATTAATTACTAGCTGTCGCCCGCAATTCTGTCTGCGCGGATAAAAAAAAACTAATGTAGTCTTTGTTTTTCCAGACTATGTTCTATATCTGTGACAAATTTCATTAAGATCTGTTGGGTTGTTACGGAGATACATTTAAACAAACATCCATCCATACAAATATTCGCATTTATAATATTAGTAAGATTAAAACTAGAAAAATATACTTTTTTAAAACTAATTGTTAAATTCTTAAGTATTGTTAAACTTTTATAGGATAATATTTATTATATTTAAGCTATTTTTTAATGATTTTTTAGTAATTTAAGTCTAACAATAATTTTTCCACTTTTCAGATGAGCACTGCGCACTTCAGACTATATCTAAAATTTAAACTAAAAAAAAAAAAACTAAAGAACCAAATATTATGATTAATGTATTACCTACATGTAATTTATTGGATATGAACTTGTTTGTCTGTCTGTCTGTCTGTCACAACGTCCGCGACGTACTGAAGGGCTGATTTATGAATTTATTTTGTAATTATATACAATAATACATACAAATTGACAAGCTGATGATGAATTTTATATATAATTTTTTAACTTTAAAAAAAACTTTTTTTTTTTGGTAATTTTTTTTTGTAATCAACTATAATAAGTGTTTAGTGTAAGAACAATTATTAATGCTTGATTTTTTTTTTAAATATTTTTTACGCACAAATGCGAAAAAAACACAATTGTACTGCTGTGTATGTATAATTTATTATTGAAGAAAAAAGAAAAATTACATTAATATCCATTAGAGAATTTGTCTAAGAAAAAACTTCGAGAAACTATGTTTTTTTTTTAATTTATAATATTAATTTTATTGAATAAAAGTTTTGTTGTCTTTTGCGCAAAAATTAAATATAATATTTGTATATTATTCCGCTGTTTGTATTTGAAAAAAAAAAGTGTTCATAAAAATAGCGGTTTTAGATGTTTAACTTGAAAATATATTTAGGGTTGTCATAATATTACCTAAAAAGTTCAACTCTTATCTAATATTACCTGAAAAGTTCAACTCTTATCTAATATTACCTAAAAAGTTCAACTCTTATCTAATATTACCTTAAAAGTTCAACTCTTATCTAATATTACCTAAAAAGTTCAACTCTTATCTAATATTACCTGAAAAGTTCAACTCTTATCTAATATGAGGTAAAAGTTTACAAGCATTAAAGGCCTATTTGGTTTTAATTGCATATGACAACCCTAAATAAAATATTGGTGTAATTTTCTCTATACATAATTTGGCACAAATTGAAGATAATAAAGGATGTATCAAACAAAAATATTGAAAAAGTTTATCATTAGTTTATATTCTGACAAATATGTAATAGTTTTTTTTTTTACAGCCCTACTTGTCATCTGTCTGTCTGTCCTTTTCTCGTAATCGACTTGAAGATTTGACGTGTAACTTTTTACAAAAACATGCCAAATATAAAATAACAAATTACATCCATAAGTTGTTTATTTTATTCGCTTTTAAAAGTGATAAATATAATGAAAAAAAAAAAAACTTGCAAATTTTACGTAAATCGAATCGCACAAGATTTACGCACATTACGACAAACGAACTAAAGACAATTGTCGTTTTAAAAATAAAACATAATTGCGCGCGAAAAAATATATCTCTTTATGGTATAAAAATGGCTGGTTTTCTTTTGAACGACTACATTTTATGAACAACTTATTTCGAGAAATTATCAATTTCGATTTTATTATATGTAGTTTTTACTACATTTTTGTACCTTTACGATAACTTAACATTCATTCATTACTGAAAAAAATTATTAAAAACACAATCTTAAATGAAATGGAAAACACATTAAAATTAAAATTGGGCTCAAAAGTTCGCGCCCAAAATTCATCCTGAAAAACAAATTAAGTCTATGGTCGTATCGAATGGGTTATGTTTGCCTTTAAATTTAAAAAAAAACCCTACACCTGCGAAAAGAGTTTTTGTTTCTTTTTTATCTATTTATAAAATTGTTTGGAAAAATATAATTATTGTTTCAGTATTCGTTTCGAATTAGGCATAAATAATTTAAGTCTGCTTTTTTGCTATCGCGTTGTTTTTTTTTTAATTTAAATTAAGCCTCTGTCTTGTATTATGTAGATGTATAATTAATGTGGAAAACATACTAAATATAAAAGCACATCGTATATTCTGGAATATGTTTACTTTGACTTGAAATTTAACAAAACTATATAACACGCTTAAAAATGATACAATTTGTCAAAAATATCTCAACTTTTCCTAATTTAAATTATCAAGTAACAATTTTGTTAACTGGTTCAGATTGAGACTCGATTTTTTATTCCTGCAAGGACTGGACTGCCTGGTTTACTTTATGCCAGTACAGTAAGACAGTAGCGGTCAAAAGCAGTGCTTACATACAACTGGGATAAATAGTAACTGGGGCAAGTAAGCCATCGCGGTCCATACTAGCATAATATAATCCAGGTACTAATTTTATGATCTTCTTTTACGGTAAGACATAAAATGCATTAAAATGAACGTTCTTGAAATTATGAGGGTAGGTTTAACATCTTTGATGACAAGGGCTGTGGTTAGAGTTGACTAACAAGTTAATTTCACGTTCAAGGTTCACATACGGTTTTTTTTTTTTCAAGTGAATAAATTACAATATTTCATGCTCAATTTACAATCGCGGAAATGTTACTTTGACAGGAAGAATTTGACCTATTCGTTGTATGTTTATCGCGTAGGCATATCAATCAATTTGCTCCCACTTTTTAATTACTGTTTACACCAAATTATAGATTTTTGTAGGTTTTTTTTTACGTAAACTTAGGGCAAATTTAAATCCAAACTGCATCTAATCTTCTATGTAAGGGATATTTCGCATTATAAACGTTTTTTTCGTCTGTCCAATGCATTAGTTTCCAAGTAGCCAAAATTATCAATTTGGAAAATCAAGACGTTATAAAAACTGTCAGCGATGACAGATATTTTGGCGGGAACTCTCATTTGACAGATTATGAAACGTATTTCGGAGTTAAGCTATGGTGTGCTAGTTCTACGCATAGTGAATAAGACTTTTTTAAAATGATAACAATTTTTTTCTACTATAACGGCTTCTTTTCCTATCGGTGTATCGATAACTCTTAGAATTATATATTATATGTATATGTACGATATTTGATGGAAAGTTTGAAGGCTCCATGTTTTTATTTCTATTCAGACCAATTTTTCTCACTTTTACATCGTGTTATTGGAATGGACTGCCATATTATAACCTTAAACTGTAATTTATATACTTAAACAGGGCTATGTGCATCCGGACTTTAGATTTTTGAAGGGCAACATTAAATAGATAGAAAAAAAAATACTTCTGGAAAAAGCGCGGGTATTCATTTTGGCAGTGCGCCTTAACGTTCGAAAAATTAATTCTGTCATCAAACTTTTTAAATGTAATGCCCTGACATCTGACAAATAAAGATAAAACGAAGGATGTGTAAATTGATTTTTATTTGCTAGTCCACGTCTTGATATGTTAAAAATAATTATTCTTAGTCGTGTAATACTAAATGTATTGTGTAAAATATTTTTTTTTTTTTAGTTATTATCAATAAATTAAATATTGTTTATTTTACTTGTATGTTTCCTTTCTCGTCCTGCTTTAAGTATGAATGTTGTTAGTATTAATATTACATACGATGATTAAATACATTTTACAATACAATAAACGAATGGATATCGTGTTTTCTTTTACTTTTTCCCTATTGACCAAATATCAAAGCTGAGCAGAAATATAAGTGAGTATTATTATTAAACCCTATAAGGGTACGTAATTACAACACTCAGGTTGAGAAAACTTGAAATAATTTGTAATAATCCTGTTAATTTATGACCAATCAATATAAAAATTCACATTTTATTGAAATTAATTGAAGGCGTTGTTGGCAAAGAGTCATGAATTCAACTACGCTCATGACGTGCAACCTTCCACTGAAATTATAAACCAACGTGCACGAAGAATCAAAATAAAATTTTTAATTATATTTTGCATTGCAATAAATACGGATAATAAGTTTTAAATCTTGGTAACACAGAAATGTGTAAAACTAACGGAAAATAATTAAGCAAATTTGAATACTAGTTTGCTCTAAAATATAAATCATGATTTCAATATTCATATATGAAATAGGAGAAAGTATTCATCTTTTACCTTTAACAGGCCGATAGAGAGCAGAATATGCTTAATCGAAATTTCTATTTTCATTAGTTTAATTTATAAATAATATTTTATGTTTTTCGTACGTGTGTGTACGGAGCCTAACACTGGCTTAGTTGTGGCAACATTTATGAGTGAACATGTCAGTCGGCGAGGCAGCGTTATTGCGAAAACTTTTGGCGCGAACTCGAGGTTTTCGCTAAGTAGCAATTCATTTAACGCGATCGGCCAATTAGGACGTTCAACCCAAATTATTTTTTAATTGTTCTAAATAGTAAAATGAAATAATGTTTGAATGTTGCTAAATACATGTACATTGGAGTAGGGAGTAACAGTTTCACGCATGCAGCATTGTCTATTGGTAGACAATAAGTTTTTGACCGAGGAAGTATACTGGCTGGAATTATCCAAGTTCAACTCACATGAACAGTGACAGAGTAACATAGCTTGGTACCCGAAGCGATGAGATGTTGCATCTTTGTAACTTAGTTGACGACAAAAAGCAAGTTATCTATTTCTATAGTTTGTTCATCATTACCGTCGTGAGTTAAAACGTAAAAAGATTGGAAATAACTGTAATAATTACTGTTAAAACCTTTGTAGTGGTTTTAAAAATTTTATAACTCGTAAAACAGGTTAATGATATGCTATCCTTAAGTCGGTCTCATGAGAAACTCTTTGCACGTAAACGAGGTTAGTGGTACAGATTTCAATGGTTGTTGTACCCGTGATCCCGTGGTCTACATCCAGGTGGCAAAGTGCACGTGAATCATTTCTTTGTTTTTGCTTGAAATCCGTTGTAATGTAAATATTAATCGACACATATAATGCTACACAAACTTTATGGCGGCTCGCCAATTTCATTTCATATAACATAGAGAGACAGTTGGAGAATTTATGTATTAAATTAATACAAGGTTTCTAGGTATTGGTAGGATGAAAAGTGTAATAGGGAGGGACTCCCGATTACCCACGCTTTCCTTCACTTGTATTGGTAGTCACCTTTGAAGGCATGCGTTTACAGCTAACCACGTTCAACAAAATTGACTTTTTGAGGCCTCAAACTTTTGTTGTTAAATTGAAATAACCGATATTACAAGACCATCTAGAAGTGGATAAAGTTTGAATCTTGTGATAAGTGTATCGTGCGCGGCGTTTGCTGTTTGGCGGGGGGGAGGGTAGAGGGTTACGGATTTAGACTCTGGCACTGATGCCGCGCAGCTGTGGTGGCCATACTTCCAGCCACATTGAGTCAGACAGCTGCAACGCTTAGTTTATTTTTTATCATTAAAGGAATGTATTTGAACTTACTATTATGCGAAAATTTACACTATTTTCCTATTTTTCTCTAAAATATGTTTGTGATAACAATATTTTTTGGATGAATGGAACAGCTTTGGAAACGTCTATTTTCCAACGTTTTTTTTTTTTATGAATTGAATGGTATATTTGAATCTAACTCTCCGTATAACTTACTAATAGCACAAAACGCCTACTAATTAATTAAGATTTTCATTGAAAAAAAAAATAGAAGAATCTATCACAAGCAGATATTCTGTTGCCATTACCTGAGATTTTCTGCCGCTGTCATAACTAGATGTCTTCTTTCTTTATGGCGATTCATGAAGAAGATCAACGTCCTGCAGTGGATGACTGTTAGCCGATTAAAAAAGCTGGAATAATCAAAGATAAATAATTACTATTGTAGATAAGAAAATTGTGAAAATCACGAACACCCTATACGGTGAGAAGCTCTGCCGCATTATGCAACGATTGAAAACTTATTTTCGTTAGTCTGTAGTCAACACGCGTCGAAGTATCACGTCTGGTATAAATCGAACGGCTTTTATTGCGATGTTTTTCGTGTATTGTGCAAAATAATATTTTACAGTGACAACATTAAGCGAACGTGAAGTGTGTTTTTCGACTTTTGTTTTGGCGGCAATCGTTTTTTTTTGACAGGTTCTTTATGCTTTCAACTGCCAGTGCCTATAAAGTACATTTTTTAAGGCACTGGAATACATATTTATGGAATATATAAATAACGGTAAAATAAAATAAGTAAAGTCATTGAATTATTTAAAAGTAATTTTAATTATTAATAGATTCAATAAAAAAAAAACTTAAAATGAAATTTTCTCCCTAATCAGGTACTATCTATATTTAAAATATGCTTTCAGGAAATAATAGATAAAATGTTTTTTTTATATTTCCCTGTAATAATGTAACAATGCCAAGAATTGTCTGCTTGTGTGGCAGTACTATTTGCCAAAAATTTTAACGGCTTCGAGATACGATAAAATCCACACACTTTACCCTTGATTTTGTTTTTCAATTTTAACAAAAAACTTTAGTATTCAACGTTATTATTCGTTAACTGCTTGTTTAAAATCTGTTAACTTTGTAAATGCCCTAAATACGCTTTTAAATCCCCTTGAACACAAACATTCTGGAATTGTACGTACGCTCATAAAATTGTTCCAACGGCCAAATCTCGTAAACATGCTAGGAATAGGAATAGTATAGAACAGTGTTGCCATATTGACGAGAATATTTTCCCTAAAACTCCCACTTATTAATGATTAGCTATTCATCGATTTCTTCATACCATGAAACATAAAGCGTAACTCCCACTAGCATTAGTCAGATATTCTTTTTAGATCCAAAACCTTGATGAACGCGAGCCAAATTATTATTTACCATTGAAATATTTAACTTGCAGTGTTATAGAGTACATCAAATAATACGAATAGACAAATCGAATACAAAAAGTGATATAATAGTGTCTAAAATAACAACAAGGCATCAAAGATGATGACAATTAGCGAAAGTCAATATTCCTCGAACAAAATGTCGAGTATTCACAAGATAAATGATCGTGTGGTACATAAGGATAGTTTCGACGATGTCAAGAGTTCTTCCAGTGTTAATAGCACGTTAGTCACAAAGCGTGGCTTCAAGCCTTCGGATATGTATGATCCACAGAAGAAAGAATTCCTCACAAACCTCAGTTATAAGTTGTTCCCTGTAAGTTGGGTAAGTCGACTGCTTTAGTAGTAAGGCCAAGCTTCTAACAGTGCGGCGTGCTGCAAGGTGCTGTATTGGGGTCTCTTTTATCGAATATATTTATATATTATATTTCTTTATGATTTATTATTGTATATTGAATATTTAATTAATTGTAGTTACTTAATAAATATATTTTTATGGTATAAACTAGAATTAGTATATTATTTTGCTTTTAACCACAATTTATACTATAAAAATTAGCCTAATTAGTAGTGAAGTAATAAAGTAGCCTTAACGTAGTTGCAAGGAACTCGAATCGACCTGAGAAAATATCGTTCAATAACAAAATTGGACAGTAAATAAGTAGGCCTTTTTCAAACAGTTTAAATCCGACTTCTTTTCAGGCATCTCAAGAAGAATTTACATAAAATTCAGTAAAAATGCTGATGAGAATTTTACTGAAACTCTATAAGATTTCTAGTAGGGGAAGAAAACTAGAATATCATACATTCATCAGACGGTGCAGAAAAACTGCATCTAGTAAAAAATTTAACTAACCTTATTAATTAACCTTATTGCTTAATAATTCTATTTCCTACGAATAAATTCTTCATTTCCAAGAACATGAATTACAAATTGCATTTCAAAAGGCGTCACGAAACAGTAAAGGATGAGTGTATTATATGAACCAGTCCAATGACGTAGCTACAAGGTCTCAGTACATACTAGGTTTTGTTTCGCAAACACGTTTCAGACTACATTATAATACTTATGCTTATCAGAAGTACAGTACTTGTGAATCACATTATAAGCAAGTTCTCTTATCAGCTATTGTGTTAATATAATTAAAAAACTGCGTAAGCGCAGCTAAAGTACGCTAGTCGCGTTAATCAGCAATATAAATAGACTAGATTTTTCAAGAATGTTTACCGATTTCTTGAACTGTTATATCAATTGTAAGAGATTCGACTACTACAACACATATGCAAAAACATATTGTATATCTCTTTTTTTTCAAAAATAATGATACGGATGACATTTAATACATCCTAATAATATTTATTAGATAAATTCACGGTAATAAAAATATAATACAATAAATCAGCGTCTAAGAAGAAAAGACAAAGTTGGAGAGAATGAAAGAAAACTTTCGATTAAGGACACAATAGTAAAGAATGTAATTAGAAATATTTAGACTAAAATTTTACTATGGCATGTCATGATCGTGGTAGTTAAAACCAGTGTCAATGCACTCCTGTAACCTTGACCAGATGGTCACTTCATCTTATAGAACCAGACTTCTGACTACGACTGAAGTACTAATACCAACTGACTATTGTCAATTTTAAATAGTATTAAATAAAAAGAGTATTTTTTTCAAAGGAAAGTTTTAAATCTTGAACTTTAGTATTCAGAGTAATGTACCACAAAACTGATAAGAATTCAGTATGAGTTGTTTCAAATAATCTTGTTGTGAAGCTTCGAGGAGGCTTTTGGCTCGACTCCATTTGAATTGTTATTTGAAATTGCGTCTCATAGTTATTATAACTTTGTGACCAATGTTTGGCAAACTTTGTACTGTAAACATTTGCTGGTTATGTTACGTTTGACAATGTTAGCTGATGATAATTTCTTTTGTAGGAATTTTAGTTTGAAATTCCTTGCTTTGTTACCACACAAAACAGACCTGCGTAGTGTGATATTCGAAAATATCATTGTATCATTATTTAGCCTTTAAAAAACAAAAAAACAAACTCATTATCTTAAAGTACACAAAATAATGAGTTTTTCACATAAAAATTAAACGTCATCCGGAGTTTCGGCGCCGTTGTTAATTACATCAAAAAAATCTACAGTTTTAAAACCAATATAAAACCGTGTCCGGATATTAGCGTGTCGCTGGAGCAGGCATATTTCTGACACAAGCAGTGGACAGCTTAGCCTATATATTGTTGACGAGTCTAATTATAATGACGTGGACTTTCAACTGACGCGCATGGAGAATGGAAATGAGCACAGCGTTGAGCAATCAGGGAAGACTGTGTTTCGTTTGAGTTAAATGATTCTAGAAAAGAAATCATCTTGATGTATTAATGCGCCCTGAAACTGCTCGTACTAAAACCAGTAAAACAGCGGAAGTGAAGAACAATAAACCTATTTGAGTAAAATACTGATCTAAAACCAACTAGCTCTTTAAGTAATCTATAGGTTTGATATTTGGAAGAGTTAAAAAATAAATTCAATATGTGCCAGTAATAAATTCAGGAATATTTTTTGCTGCCGCCATCTTGCATAAAAAGAGAGCGTTTATTTAAGACCGGGAACGACCTAGGAACACTCAAGTGTTCCCGAACAGTCAAAGACGGACATTGACCCTGCAGTTTGCTTTTTAGCGTCGGCTTTTTGAAACTCAAAGTTTTCTAAACATTAGAGTTTCATACGGCGGAGGAAAAAGTCTTGATGCAACTTTTTCATATCTGCGAATAGATTCAAACCAATGTGTGATATAAACCAACACGCACTGCGTCGTGAACGACTAACAACTAGTCTCTCCTAACTTAGGGTAGGCTCGAGACCTCGGTTGGGACCTGAGCTAACGATGATTATAAATTATCAATGGATTGGATTGGATAAGAACTAGGATTCGACATTGGCCGTAATGGTAGTTGTTGTATTGTGATTCACCTCCCCAAAGTTTACCCCATTCTTCATACTCTCACTTCTTTCGACTGTATTATAGTATAATCGTATTTTGAAATTAACATCGATCATTACTTCAAAAGATGTAAAGTGTTGCAGCCAAATCGTAAACGATTTATGACGCACGAAAACGGAAATAGCTTGAGCGCCGCAAACACTAGTCTGTTCTACCAATAAGTTAGTTTATAATTATTTTCTGTTTTCATAGATTTCGGATGTCACAGTGACGTCAGAGTGAAGTATTGGACAAACTTTATGCAATTGTTTTGACAAGAAATGGGAAAATGTCATAATATCGGCAACACCATAAATGTATAACGGTATTATGTTGGCACAACTGAACACTTTTAAAGTAGGCAATTGTTTCTTTAAAATATAGTTGTTTTAACTTAATAATTCATATGCAAGCGATTCGAAGAAATAACAAATAGCAAAGACAAAAATAAAAATGTTTATGCCAGCGCAACATCAAAGTTTTTAGAGTAAAGATTTTTTTTAATCTGGTGCGTTTCTTAGACGGATTGGCCTCAATACTCAAAATATAAAATAAATTTGTGTTGAACATCGCAAATTGGCATGGCGGTCTGGCGATGTTCATGCCAGAACTTGGCAGATCGCCAAAACTACTTACCAATTCATCATAATCAGAATGTCCCAAGTACATGACTAATTAATCAATAATACGCTCAAACAATATAGCATAAGATCTATTATCACTTGAACTGATTGTCAGAATGTAATGTTTCTGCCATTTAATAAATAAATTTGGATGGATTAGGTAGAATTAAATTAAGAATAATCGTATAATGGCTGAATCGATTGTATGTTGAAGATTATTGGTAGCAGCTCAGGAGCCAAAATAATTGTCGTTAGGTACGTCAGAAAAATTACCACCACTTGGTTAAAGGCTAATAATTATATAGGTAAACAGTTGATAATGAAAACAAAAGATTTTTACAAACCTAAATCTCGTTTTAAATATGTAAAACAAAATAGTAACATAAATATGATATTTGTTATCAATTATGTTTAATTACCAGTTGTTTCAATAACACTTCAAAAACATGAACAATCTAAACTTCATTTAAAATATAAGTTACGGAAGTAACAATTTCCCTATTGGTTGAATGTCTAAATGTTTAAAGGGAATAATGGTAGAAATTAAAACAAAAATTTTGTAACCTTTTTTTCTCGGTCGATTCGATTTCGTTGATGTAGTTAGTTGTAGTTTTGCTTCAGCATGACAATTTAGAAACAGTGTTGCAAGGAAAAAATAATTTTCAATATAACCCTAAATAATTTTTAAATATGTTAACACCACACAGAACGACGCAGAGGTTCGAGAACTTCCCGATACAGTACCGCTGGACGTAAAATCAGTAAGATTTTCCTTGTAAATGAATCATGGACTCAGTAGCGCCATCTGTAAATACGATTGATTCGAAAGTGATAAAGATGTCATTGTTTTTCTTATAATTTGTCTATGAATTCATTTTGAAAAAGAAACGATAAATTCAAACGTGTTATTTACATTTTGTAACTAATAATAAAATCGTATACTTTAAAAATTTTTTCGAGCTTTAAATTGTTTGGAAAACAGTTTTATTCTATCTTTTCTTTTAAAATATTTAGTTTTTAATTTACATTTTTTTCTTGTATTTATAAAAAGATTACCAGAGTCGTAAATTTTTATGTAAATATTTCATTATAATTATATTAATATAAAATTAAATTTGTAGCTTGTATTAATATTGAGATTTATTTGCATGTGCATGTTGTTTAAATATTTTTAATAATAATCATTAATCCTAAATACCAACAATTTAGTTTTTTTTTAATAAAACTAATATCAAGAAAACCTTTTTTTATAACATAAGGTAACAAAAGAGTAAGCGGCCATTGAAATTCGTCAAAATAGTGAAGTGTCCGCTGACCATAGACATCCGCATTTGCATATGCTTTACCTACCTTTAATCAACAGAGGAAGGGATTCACAGAAAGAAGATATGTCTTCTACCTATTCGTATCTTTTCCTTTAACGAAAACAGTAAACAATTGTGTAAAAAATTCTGAAATACCTAGCATCTACAGTAGTTATGTTTTTAGCATTAGATTTGCAATCTTCGTAAAATCATAACATCCCTATAGATAGGGAGATTTACCACAATTGCAACCCTAAAACACTACTCGTGCATATAACATGTAGGTTCAGTTCGAAGGCGTCATAAAAAGTTTCTACTGTTTACAAAATATAATCTGTGTTGATTTTACAAGGGCTTTTACTGAGAAGAATATAGGTAGTTGATTTATTGTGCATTTGTATATAATTGTTGACTCATTATCTATATAGGCTAGCCTTTGTTAGAAGTTTTTCCATTCTTTTTATTTTTATTGCAACTTACAGGAGGACTTGGAGAATAAGCCTGTAATTGTGGACGGCAAAGAGGTCGACCTGAACAAGATCTTCACCCCTGCGCCTGATGCTGAAGAGCATCTCATCAAGAAAGATCGCAAATTCGGTATTACTTTTGTATTTAAATTAGACATTACTGGCTACTATCTGTATTTTTACCTCAATGATAGTAACTGGTAGCACAATGAATATTAATACAAGTGTTTTTTGCCTTTATTATATCGCACAGTTGATGGCTGTTTTAGCTTTAAAATAGCAACACCTGCAAACTGGATGTAACGCACTGATTAATACAGATATAGTCAAACAAGGATATCTGAACCAGTGAGAAGGGCGCTGCTATCACAGTTGGTTCTGTCAGAATAACATTAACAGTGGTAGATCCCGCAACAACAATATTTGTTGGGTGCACGAATTTGTCAGGTCGAACGGTGCAATACCACGACCACACAGAAGACAGGCGTGAAGTGGAAGCAATTCCGCGTTTCGTCTGATGAGTGTGGTACCGGAGGCTTAATTTTAGTCCTCTTTCCCTTCCCACCCTTTTCTTATTAGAAAAGGATGGGTAGCGGAAGTGGATTTGGCGGAAGAGGGGACGCATAGGAAGGAGAAATATCCTCTTTCTGTGCGTCCCCTTCTCCGTTGATTAAAGGTAGGCAACGCATCTGCATTTGCGGATGTCTATGGGCAACGGTCGCCTCGCTATTGAGGTGAATCCAAGTGGCCGTTTGCTCGTTTGCCGACATAATAGCTGCAATAAAAAGAGAATCTTCTGACTTTTTTGACGTTACCAGGGGGGCGCTATTGAGCTGTCATATTTTAGTTTGACTCATGGGCACCGGTTTGGCCTTTTCGTTATTATATTAATAACCATAGATGTCAGTGCTTTCCTATAATTAAATATCAAATTGTCTCGCCACAGATGATATAATCCAAATTTTTATAATTTCAGAGAAGACATTCGCATCGTCAGCATTCTATGTGCCGGGCGTACACCCAACAGTACAACAGCAGATGGAACTTGCGCGAGCTATCTCTCGTTCATTGAGTGACGCCAGCAACCACAGCAGTCGCGGTCAGAGCATGTACGTCAACCGCAAGAAGCGCTCCGTCAAGTGGGTGCACGAGGGACGAGGTAAGAACCGTTGTGACATAATCGAGACATATTGGAGCCCGCCACACAATATTTTTGGTTTATTACAAGTGCCTATTTCAATAAAAGCAAGAATAAAAAAAAATGCTATACAGTAGAGCCTCGATAATCCGTACTCAGGCTAATCCGAACGTCGCTATAATCCGAACTGCATACCCCACCCCACTTCCTCGCCTTCGCCTCGCTGCTATGTTGTTTATTAATTAGTCTGCAGTTACGACTGCCACGTTGCGCGTCTATTCCACGTTTTTCTGCTCTGTACTCGTGCGCGGCGTGTTTTTTGAGGTTTAATAATTATTATGTAAATGTACGGTAAGCAACGAGCCGGGCTTTTTATTTGTATTACGACTGTAGTCCTTACGCTGCTTGTAATAAGAGCGTTCCCAAGGTCAATATGTAAAGCCCAGCTCGTTGCTTACTGTACCTCTTAAACTATGTATATAATTAAACACTATTTTAAGAATAAAAATGTTTTTTTTTCTCCTTACATACTATAATCCGAACGCTTCGTGAGTCCGAACAGGGGTTAGTTTTTGCTAGTTCGGATTATCAAGGCTCTACTGTACATAGAATTTTTTATTTTAAATTTTCAGGTCGCAACACATCAAACATGAATTCGACACCAACACCGGTCGCTAATCACGACACTCCATATCGTCCACCATCGAGCTTACGCAACCAGAAAACTTACCCGAAATCAGCGCTCAAACACACATCGAACTTGCCCAAGATGGAACCGTTCCCAGTATCTCCGCCGACAATAACGTTACAGAATATCGAAGTGCCTGTACCTTTGGCACCAACTAAATTGAACGATGTCTATGCTTCACCCAAAAGCCCGCGCTTACCGCTTGTCTGTGGTCCAAATTTCAACGTCGCGCCACGCGGCTGGGGCGAGATGCAAGATTATTACCGCCCCGTATCGCTAGATGGCGTTGGAAAAATATCGGCAGGCTACACAGATTATTAATTTTACATAAAAACTCTTTTTTTATTATTCTTACTTAGAGTTAATCAAAAGTGCCTTAAGACGTTAAGTACACCAAAGGGAAAAGTATATCATTATTTTTTTTATCGACGAGTATACGATGGACGAGAAAAAACTTAAAATTCCGGTAAAAAGTTCCAATGAAAAATTCATTAACGTTTATTGAAATTAAAAGAATATTAAACTGCTTCCATCATGGTTTATTTGTTAAGTTTCTTTTTATTTAACAAAGTTTTGGTAAACAGATCTCTATTGTGAAGAGAGACAATGTTTTAGATGTCTTTTCGAAATTAATTAACTTTATCAAAGAACATTCTAATATTAAAAACGATTTTATTATTTCTTTCCTTCCATAATCATAAAGATTTTTTTAAATTTTGATCTATTTTTTTTATATTAAAATTAAGTTTCGTCTAGACGATGTCAAAGAAAAAAAAAACGAAATTTGTGGATTAGATTTACGTTCGCCTTTGCCTAAGAATGCATTTGGTTTATATATAAAAATTAATATTCAACACTATGCCCAACTCTTTTCCGTTATATTGTTAAAATATAATTTTGTTAGTCTTAAAACTAGTCAAGTTTATTATATTTGTGATTAATTTTATTATCCATTGTTATTTATTAACTGTTTACCGTTGTCTTAAACTAACAAGAATTATCTATATAATTATAGCTTGACTAGAAATAAAAAACTCACCAAATTGTGAAAAAATACGCAACTAATTTCTTCATGTACTTATATTAGGTGATGTGATGAAGGTGACAGTTGAGATTGCCCATGACAGGTTTTCTATTTTCCTAGTCAGGCTATAATTATTATTTTATTAATAAGCAAGTACATTTTGATTTATTTTTTAATGTAGATTTAAATCGAGGTTCGCAATGTATTTTTCAATGTTGCCATAATGTATTTATTTTGTCGGAGTTACAATAAAGTATGAAAATTGTTCATTGTCTTATTTATGTCCCGAATGATGACCGCTGTCCATAGACATCTGCAATGAGACAACTATTATTTTAAATAGATAGAGCGGGAACTTCGTAATTAATTTTGAGTGAATATTGTTGTAAATTGAAAGAACAATTTGTAAAAATGATATAAAACTTTTTATCCTTTGTTAAGGAAATTGCGAGAACGGATGAAAGTGAAATTTGACACTGTTAATGTGGCAAAAAAGTGCATAAAAAGCTATTTTATTTATTTCTTTATTATGAGTTATAGTCGTATAGGTTCGTTGTTAATACACATTATGTATATTACGATACATATAGAAATTGTAGTCATATTGTTTGCATGTTGCAACACAAGCGATGCCACACGACTCCGTCTGGGAGGAGGGTTATCCTTGGCTAGCGTAGTGGTTAGATTAAGTCAAATAAGGTCTGAAGATAATGGATTGTTTAACTCTAAAGATAAACGCCTGAAGAGTGCAAATCTGTGAGTTCGAAGGTTACACATTCGAGACAGAAGTTGCTTATTTTCTGACCAAAAAAATATAAAAAATAGACCTAGTTATAATAATAGAAATCAAATGAAAGCATCGTAAAAAAACTATTAAGACAATTCTTAATGAATGGCTAGCTATCAAGATTGCCAATTGATAAATAAATAAAGTTGAGTTGATGCCAGGACAACCTTTAATCCTAATCAACCATTTGAATTTATCTACGTCTATTGTAAATGTCTGAACATTCCATTAACCTGAACGTACACAGATTTTCTTTGTCAAATGAATACACATTAGTACACTGTGATATCATGACTAAGGGTCTTTTGTTAAGGACAGAGTGTAGTCTATATTTTATTATATATTAAATATATTGACATACCAATCGTTGATTTTATAGTGCAACAAGATTATCAGAGCAGGTAAGAGGGGCGCTGCTGTCGCGGATAGTTCCGTCACAATGTATAATTATAATCATCGTATTCCTTGAATCCAATATTACCTACTACCCTCAAGTGATCATCTGCAGTACGAAAAGTACATTGTGACACTTTTTTGACATTGGCATTGGGGCTAGGGAGCTATCTTAACTTAGTTTAACCTACCCACCGGGTCAGATAAGTTTTTCGGTCTATAAAATGTAAAAATGTATTAATACAATGTCTTCTCTTATATTTTGTATTTATCTAATCTAAATGCAGGAAATTTGATAATATCCAGGAAGTTAGAAGTTTAATTGAAAAGAGATAATTAGTTTCGTTGCAAAAGTTTGTGCGTAAGAGCCCAGCCCCGCAAGCCAGCGACCGGTTCTCCTACTTATAGCATAATGGAGATCCGTAAACATAGTGTAAAAACATTACAAAATACAACTACAAAATGTACAGTGGCTCACCCTTAAGTTTTTCAATTGAATATAATCTTATAATATCTCTTTCACATGAATTAGTTGTTTTTCAAATTATATAAGTTACGATTAGGGTTGACAGGTCGCCAAACCTAATAGCCGGACAGACCAGCCAGTTTGGCCGGACATTTGGGTAGAAAGGTCGGACACGACCGTCGGTCGAAAGTCGTCGCCGGCGCTCGACCACTCTCGTTTGCGAAATGTAAAAATCCTAACAAAAGCCGGACAACCCGGACACCGTTTATTTTGGCCGGACACGCAATCAAAAGGCATACCTATGTCCGGCTTTATCCGGACACCTTGCAACGCTAGATACGATATAAAGACTGCCGATACTTGATAACTATAAAATGAAAAATTAGAAAACAACGACGTGATTTGAATTATATTGAATAAATTAGTATATCCACAGCGTCCGTGTTTTGACTGACGCCATTTTTTTTTATTCACAAATATATCAGCAACATAATTGTATACATTCTTCTAACATTCTATTAACTTTATCAATAACTTTGATCTTTCGAACTAGGGATTTGGTCATTTGGATCATTAACTAATCTAGGAACGGCAAAAACACTCACGTAAATATGTCCGGTGTCGGCACTGAGAGTAAGCGACGGGCCGCGTCCGCGAAATAATACCAGTCCCACTCACCCTGATGAAGGGCCCCCGATGGGCTCGAAACTAGTCGGTGCCACTAGTGGTGGACACTGGACAAATTTACGTGAGTGTTTTAGCCGTTCCTATATTAGTTAGGGATTTGGTGTATAAATTTAAGATTGAAAAGTCCTGCTGTATATAAAATACCTTAAGTCTTGCCTTCGAGGGAGCATTGCGAATTACCTACGTGTAATTAAAAACTAGTGAGATTAGAAGTGGTATAATAAAAAAATGTAATACGGAACCCATGTATGAAAAACTGTTCGAGCATTTGTTGCGATTTTTTTAATAAGTTTATAGCGGTCCCTACTCTATAGTAAGCTCCGAGCTCTTTGGATCTGAGCAGTTCTTCCACAGAACCTGTGGTGTTTAGTCGTGTATATTGGGTTGTTACGAGTAAAATATGAAAAAAATCGGCTATTTTTTAAATTGTTTGTGTTATTAGAAATTTAGTATTGGCGCCTTTCAAAAGTAAGTTTATTTTAAGTTTGTAAAATACTTGTCTTTGTTTATTTTGTTGTATAAATTTTGACATATTAATTTATGTAATAGCAGTTGTCCGCGATTTCTGAACTGAGCTGCGAGCCGGGTCACTGATCTGCTTACATGTGTGAATCGGAATCTGATTTGCAGGTCATTTTAGTTGAACTACCGCTGTTTACTTCGAGGTGTTTTCAACCGATTTTGACTAAATTTATGTGGAGTTTAAGAGTTGCAAGATTACTATTGTAACACTAAACTTTCATAACTAACTTTATTCAGCTTCGTGACCAGCTTTACCATGTAAAGATTCAGCATAGCTGTTTTATACAGCAACCAGTATTTTTATAATAATAAAACCCGATCGCAAATTGACTGTTGTGCTCCGAATTCAATACTGGCCTATACAAATGGACTGGCTATAAGACGTAGATTTTGTGCCTATTTGATTTTCGTTATTTTGTCGCTGTTAGTTGAGGTTTGTAGCGGTTGTGTGGATTCGAACTAACAATATAAACGAAACAAAAGCTGTCATTACCAAGCAATCGCCTATCCATTTATAGAGATCAGTGGAATTCAATAAACTATCAAATACGGCATCAGTTCCAGCCTAAATTAGTTTCCGATCTCGCATTATTAAAATACAAAAAATCCCTATCAAAGGATGTCGTATCGTTTGACCAGACAATTGAGCGAATTCTAATTGCGTACTAGAATCACAATTGTTCTTAATTATTTCAATACAATTGTTGTACGATATAATTTGTGTACAGGTCAAAGGTAAAATGTCCATACTTTGAATTATACCTAATAATAGTTATTATGGATAAGGCAAAGGTAATAGACATACAGCATATAATAGGCGTAGAGCCCCAAAAGTCATTAAAACTTTTTGTCCATTTTTTTCTTGGCTTTAAAATCTTGTAATTTGTCAACGAAATACTGTTTTTTTTTTTAATTCCACGAGTACAAAGACGCGGGCAGCAGCTAATATTTATGTCCGTCACGTTGTTTATCTCCCGCCCGTAACGTTAACGACTGTACTGAATTTATAATGAAGTGACGTTCGATTCAAGCTCAGTGCACTTCCCCGCATCTTTGTTGTGTTCTGCGCAGCCACTCGCACGCAGTTAAGAGCCACCAAGATTTCTGAAAACATTTATAATTACCTATTAAGTTTGTAAGACGTGTTATATAAAATTTTGAGCACATTCAGCACAACTCTCAGTCAACAAACCTCGAATTATGCAAACTTAGCACTTTCTAGTTTTATTAGCTACTTTATTAAGACACAAAATCAAGTATATGTACATAAATGTTCTTGAATGAGTTGTTCAAGAACATTTATGTACATTTATGTATATTTTAGGCAGTTTAATTTTTACATTTACATTTGGTTGATCCAATAAAATACTGTACGAACCTTGAACCGAATATGTTTATCATAGCCCCCAAAAGCACGTCCTAGACGTTACCGACCAAACTACACACAATCTAGAACTTAAAAAAATTATTTGTACACATTATCATTATCATCATCACAACGGAAATATAGTACACAATTATTTCGGGTACATTTCTTGTACGTTTATAAACTAACGAAAAATAATAGGTTACAAGCAGCATAGAAATGTACATGGCTAGCTGTCGCCCGCGAATCCGTCCGCGCATAACTAAATAAAAAAAACTTAATTTGTAGCCTATTTGTTTTATCTGTTAGTAGATTATGTTCTACATTTATGCCGAATTTCAGCGAGATCCGTTTAGCGGTTCTCGAGATACCTTCTAACAAACATCCGAACTTTCGCTTTTATAATATTGGTGACTTAACCTTAACATCAATACCTATTTATAGGAAGCGAGAGATCATTCCGTTTCCTTGTTCGCGCGGTAACGGAGCAGTTTGCGGATATGTGCACATTATAATCTGTTAATGTATAGGCTGGTTTTACAGTCACGCGTTTCGGCAGCGCCGTCGGAGCGCGCGCGCTCGGATATGTATGGCTGGTTTTACAGTCACGCGTTTCGGCAGCGCCGTCGGAGCGCGCGCGCTCGGATATGTATTGGGGTATTAGTAGCGTTTCAAATTAGCGCGCTTGAGCAGCGCCGTTCGTTGAACGCGTCCTATTCGCGCGGCGCGGTCGAAGCGCGCGCCGCTCGTGCGCTTCTACGGCCATTGTGCGTTTTAGTCTCGCGCTGTTGAGACGTGCCGTTAGGTACTGTTGTGTACAAAATATTTATAAAATTTATAACTATTTTCTCGTAAATCAGAGAAAGATGTTACGTGTTCGCCTCTCAGTAACCTTGTAGCGTTATAAGGATCAACACCTACTGTTCTTCGACGTTTTTGTTGCCTTTTTTTCCATAAAAAGTAAATAGCCAGTACTCTAACCGCATTGCCGTTCATTTTGTATCTGTTTGTACACGACTGTCTCACAGCAGCGAAACGCGCCGTACTAATGTCGTTTTTGGTGCACCGCTGTTCAAACGCGCGCTGTCCAACAGCGCGCTGTCCAACGGCGCGTCTAGCGGCGTGACTGTAAAACCAGCCTATTGGGGTATTAGTAGCGTTTCAAATTCGCGCGCTTGAGCAGCGCCGTTCGTTGAACGCGTCCTATTCGCGCGGCGCGGTCGAAGCGCGCGCCGCTCGTGCGCTTCTACGGCCATTGTGCGTTTTAGTCTCACGCCGTTGAGACGTGCCGTTAGGTACTGTTGTGTACAAAATGAATCACATCGATACGGGTCGAGTAATTGACGAAGTGCGAATTAGAAGATGTTTATGGGACCCGGCCGATGATTTTTATAAGAATAAGGAATTTCGTAAAGAAAACTCTAACTTGCACAGTAATTCGTCGAAACTGCTGGTTGATAGGCGAAAATATTTATAAAATTTATAACTATTTTCTCGTAAATCAGAGAAAGATGTTACGTGTTCGCCTCTCAGTAACCTTGTAGCGTTATAAGGATCAACACCTACTGTTCTTCGACGTTTTTGTTGCCTTTTTTTCCATAAAAAGTAAATAGCCAGTACTCTAACCGCATTGCCGTTCATTTTGTATCTGTTTGTACACGACTGTCTCACAGCAGCGAAACGCGCCGTACTAATGTCGTTTTTTGGTGCACCGCTGTTCAAACGCGCGCTGTCCAACAGCGCGCTGTCCAACGGCGCGTCTAGCGGCGTGACTGTAAAACCAGCCATAGGTACGTAAAATCTGAACCGACTTGACATGTGGCGCGTAAACTGACGTTTTGCCAGGGTTGACACACGATATTTTTTCTTTTTTTTTTGTGAAAAACAATTTCTTAAAAGTATTAAATTTAAAACCATATTATATTTATCAAAATAACCTCATATATCTTGAACATATATTTTTATGAAAAAATAAATAAATAATCAGTTACTTGCACTACTACATCTGATACGCAGAAAGAATTATAAGGATGTACTTTTTAAATAGTACTTCAATTAATAAGTAAATAAATACTTCAATTAATTATTTTTTATAGTCATCTCACGAACGGATGGATTTTCAATTTGACACAGTTAAAGTTAATGTGGTAAAGTGCATAATGCTATTTATAATTTAAAAAAAACTTGAGCGGTGTCAAGGGACACCCGGATGGAACGAAGTTCCTTTCTATTAATTAGTGAAGGAACCAATGTTTATTCTATGCATAAAAAACTTAAGTCTTCACAAGAAGTACATTTTATTTCTATGAATTTTCGTTATATATTGTCACGTCGTTGCCATGGTGATATAGCAAAAAGTGTCGTGACAACTTTTCGTAAGATTTTTTTCCGTCTAGCCCCCTTTCACAACGCGCGATAAGGAACTTCGTTCCAATAAAAAAATCTTTGTTTACAAAATATGATCAAATTTGGACCAATGCGTGATCACAAGTAATATGTGTGACACACATGTGACAACCCTGGTGTAACATTTAAACAGTCGCACAGGCGAGGCGACACGCGTGTTTCATTTGCGTTCACTTCACTACAGTCTTACAAAGTGTTGGAGCGGTTGTGTTTTCGGTTGTTAAATGTTAAATAGTGAGTCGCCAATGTCGTAACTAATGTCACAATAAAAATACCGTCCTCTTTATTCTCTTTAAAAAACAAGTTTTAATGCAAGTCGATATTCACGGTTCAAAATGTTCCTCTCGACCTGTGTTCACGTGTGAAAATGTGTGCGAGTTCAAGTGATTATTGATATTGAATTGTAAGTTATGATTTTTAAAACTTCACTAACATCACCAAGTCGTTAAATTAATACTTAGTATGAACACATTTAGATTGTCACTTAGTATACTCTATATGCGGCAATAAAATCAATATAATTAAATTTATACAATAATATTATTATTTATTATTTAAAATTGTCATGCGTCGTTAGTATGCAACGTAACATTATTAACTGACGTAGTTTTGTAGTTGTTAAACGTAATCATTTTTACAAGTTTTTTTAGCAATAATTGCTATTAAAATTCTAATAAAAGTCTTCCTATTAAAATTACCATTATCAACTCAAATTCAATGCCAACGACGTTTTTTTAAAATTCCAACCCATATAGAACACAAACATTTTTTATTGCTGTTTTTTTGTACGTTAATGGAATGTAAATATGTAATGTTTATTTTAGTTAATGCAATTTAAAAATAAAACATCCTTTATTTAAACAATTTCATAGCAATTTGGAAAATGGATGGTGGCATCCGACCAATTGCCGTAGGCAATACAATTCGTCGTGTGGCTTCCAAAATCTGCTGTAGGCACATCCTGCAAGATTTGCAGCAGGAATTTCAGCCAACGCAGTTAGGTTTTGGAACCAAGGGAGGGTGTGAGGCTGCTATTCACGCAGCGCGCACCTTTCTCAAGCAAGGTTCAAGCGAAGTGTTGCTAAAGGTAGATGTAAAGAATGCATTTAACTCTTTGGACAGGGGCGTCTTGCTGACCCAGGCAAAGGACCAGATACCTCTTACCTTTGCTTACCTGTGGCAATGCTACAGCGGATCAACCAGCCTAGCGTATAATGGTCAAGTTATACAATCAGCTGTCGGCTGTCAGCAGGGCGACCCTCTCGGACCGGCAATATTCAGTTTGGCAATACATCCCCACATCAAGAATTTGACTTCTAAATTCAACGTATGGTATTTGGACGACGGGACCTTGGGTGGAGACGCTGCTTCTGTTTTGTCAGATTTGGAAAAAATTACAAAATCTTTCAGTGATATTGGTTTACAGTTAAATTTTTCTAAATGCGAGTTGTATTTCAGCGAAACATTACCGGCACAATGTCGCTATGAACTAAATTCTAAATTTAATGTTTTGGCTCCTAATATTAAAATTATTGACGACCAGTCGCTCCGTCTACTGGGGGCCCCAGTGCTGGAAGCGGCTTTCACCAAAATTGTAGAGGATCAAATAATAAAATTTCAGGAATCTTCCAGCCGCCTAAAAGACATAAATCCTCACATGGCTTATTTTATTATAAAATTCTGTCACTTTGTTCCCAAGACTACCTATACGCTTCGCTGTACACCGCTTTGGGCCCACAATGACCTTCTCTCTCGTTTAGATGAGACAATAAGAGTAGTTTTAAATAGCACATTCAATTGTCCTTTGAGTGATAGGTGCTGGGCCCAAGCAACCTTGCCGATTCGCCATGGTGGTCTTGGAATACGGAAAATTTCATGTGTAGCACTGCCAGCCTTTCTGTCCTCGGTTTATAGCTCGGTTAACCTCGTTGGTAGCATACTAGGCCCGTCGTTCTGCGGCGTAGAGGTTGCCTGTTTAGCCGAGGCCAGGGATGCCTGGCTCAGTGCAACCGGTCCGGACCTACCCCTGAACCTGGCTTCACAGTGGCAGTGGGATGAGCCACTCTGCATGAAGACCCGAAACCAATTGTTAGAGTCTTCAGAAAACGAAGCGGAGCGGTCTCGTCTTTTGGCCAGCTGTGAACCTGAATCAGGATACTGGTTAAATGCCATTCCATCGTTTAGCGTAGGTACCCTTTTGGAGAGGACTACATTTAGTTTGGCGGTGAGCTTACGGCTAGGGGCCCGGACGAACGAAGCCCATCGCTGTCGTTGTGGGGTAGACGTGGATCCTCTAGGTCATCACGGTTTAGCATGTCGTCGCAGTGCAGGACGCATTCCGCGTCATGCCGCCTTAAATGACGTCATCCGTCGCGCCCTTGCCTCTTCCGGGGTGCCAGCAGTGCTCGAACCTAATGGCATCGCCCGGGACGATGGCAAGAGGCCAGATGGTATGACGCTCATCCCTTGGAAAAACGGGCGGTCACTAGTGTGGGATGCCACATGCGTGGACACTGTTGCCCCATCCCATGTGAGAGCGACCGCTCGCAAAGCCGGTGCAGCTGCGGCGACAGCCGAAACCAATAAAAGGCGTAAATATGCAGCTTTGGGAGAGCCGTATATATTTGTGCCTTTTGCCGTGGAGACCTTGGGGCCTTGGGGTGCGGAAGCCCGTCAGCTGTTCAAGGAGATTTCCGTACGCCTTATCGACGTCTCAGGGGATCCAAGGGCTGGCGCGCATTTCGGACAAAGGTTGAGCCTGGCCATTCAACGGGGAAATGCCGCCAGTCTCTTGGGCACCTTACCCTGCGAGCGCAGCGATTTGGGGTCGATTTTTTACATAATCTAGTTTTATTTTTAGTTTAGTATAAGTATATAGTTTAGTAGTTTTAACATATTATTTATAGTTTTTACATAATAATTTTTAAATAATTTCATAGCAACATGTTTTTATTCCGGAACATTTGACGTTCGGATTTTGAAATATTTTCAACATCTAACGCCGAATACAACGGACCATAGAAAAGACAAGCATTTCATTATTTTCATTTCGTGAAAACTGTATGAAATAATGAAAAAAAATATTGTATGATAAATATTGTAAAATATATAGGTACGTGTGAAAAAGAGTGTTAGCGGGAATATTTTGGAAATTACGAGTTTTAGCCAAATGCATTGTCTATAGTTTTGGATTGAAATCGTCTGCTCGCTAAATTCTCAGCGCAAATAATATTTCAAAACTTGTTCACAGATTATCAAATAACTACCATTTACAAGGCAGTTGTGTTAAAAACCGGTAGATTGTGAAATCGGTTATTTTAATTTTCCTCGGTTAGGCGGTTATTTTGATCCTTCAACTTTGAAATTTTAGTTTGTTATCGATTTTTTTTATATAATTAATCCAAACTCATGCATAACGTGTGCGAAATTATCGTAAAATTTTATCGTTTAAACCTATGAAGGTTTTATTTATTAATTATTACTACAACGTTATATACTCACACGAATATTATAAATGCGAATGTTTAGATGGATGTTTGTTTGAAGGTATCTCCGGAACGGCTCTCTCGGTTTTTTTATGTTAAATTATGTTATTGGTTTAAAAATAATTACATAATATTAATTATTGTGTTTGAATTATTGTCTGTGGGCTCAAGGATTAAGGACTTGGCTTGCAATCTGCAAGTCCTGGGTTCGAATCCCGCCATGTGCCAATGTGTTTTTTCGATTTTTTATTGAAAAAATGTAATGCAACCTGCACATATATGAAAAGAAATCCAAAGATATGTGTGAAGTCAACCCGCACTGTGCCAGCGTGGTTGACTATGGCCAAGTCATCTAACTTAGGGTAAGCTCCAAACTCCTCAGTGGGAGGACATGTGAGCTGATGATTTGGAGACGATTGTTACAAATGTTCGTGCTAGATCCACTAGTTTAAAATCGATCGAGTCACTGTCACATGTCAAACCCGCGTCCATTACCCACCTGTCAGACTGGCAAAAAACAACGCACCACTGTGAATATTAATGAAGGTAATTGTCTTTTTATAATAGCATAGACTAGGAAATTATATTCTATGAACTATTCCTAATTATACATTTAATTACTTTTGTTGTTTTTTTTTGTATTTTTTTATTTATATTTAATTATATTACAAATGTACACAGATGAATAAAATTGGAGTTCTGTGTATAAAGTAAAAGTTATATGTTTCGTGCCTGCGAAAAACTAATTTTTAAGATTTTTTGTATGTCGTGGACCTTGTTCAGGGTTTTACGAAACGATTGTACCGATTTTGATGGGTCTTTTAATGAAAGAGAGCTTGAATATACGGGAGTAACTTACGAGTAGGCATGTTTTTTTTATATACTTTGCGGCCTGAAGAAACATTTTTACTATTTAATAATGGGTTCTGTAAAATTATATTGTCGTTCTTGACCTTCCTAAAAAGGTCTATACAGAATCTAAAATATCTTACTAATATTATAAATACAAAGTTTAGATGGATGTTTGTTTGAAGGTATCTCCGGAACTGCGCAACGGTTCTAGATGAAATTATAGAACATAGTCTGGAAGAACACATAGGCTACTTATTATTTTTTAATTTCGCTAGTATTTTTATAACGAATGCCATATGCTCGTAACAGAGCAAACATTTTGATTGTTTTTTTTTTTATAATTAGTACATCCGTGTTATATTAAAAAGGCATTAGACTTTTTTTAAAACTACATTAATTAATTTCATAAAGTTATTACGCTAATGATCATCATCATCATCATCAGCTCACTGTACGTCCTTACCGAGGGGTTTGGAGCCTACCCCAAAGTTTGGGGTAATTAGGCCATAGTCAACGCTGGCCCAGTGCGGGTTGTTTGACTTCACACATATCATTGAATTTCTTCTCAGATATGTGCAGGTACGCATATGATAATTAATAAAAAAATACACGAGATTTGCAACAGGGAATGTAATAGTTAACCAATCATTAATTATTGATTTCCATAAACTATCGTTACCAATAAAAGACTTGAAATGTAAACAGCGTCACGTCAAATTTTATAAATGGCGGCCATTACGATATTGGAATTTTTTTTTACAATTTTGAATTTTGGAATTTTCAAGTTTTAGCTTGCAGTTTGTCAATGGTTAAGGATGTTTTAAATGAATTCGTTATAGTAAATGTATGGTTTATTACAAACCTCATGTCACAATTATGTTTTGTGGTGACCAGTTCTTGACTAATAAGGAGCGTCTGGACAAAATCTGTGTCACTCAGTAGGACAGTGAAAGTTTGCATAACAACACAATAGGACATACAACACACATCTCTTGTATAGATAAGTTATAAAACCTTTTACAAAATTTAATTCATCTAAGTAATGTATCACAACAATATGAATTTCTTCAGAGATTTGGTAATTTTTTTTAATTACAAAATTTAAAAAAAAATTACCAAACCTCTGAAGAAATACATTTAAATAAATAAATAAATAAAAATAAATAAATAAATAAAAATAAATAAAAATGTATTTATTTCAAATAGATCTTTACATTTAAGTTGCCGGGGCTTCCCAAAAAGAGACACTTTATATATATTCATATAACATTACATTTAATGATAAATTAAAATAATGAATTTCTTATTCATCTTACTTCTTACTAATATAAATGCGAATATTTAGATGGATGGATGGATATTTAAAGGTATCTCCAAAACGGTTCTATGTATCTCGATAAAATTTGGCATACATGTAAAACATAGTCTGGAAGAACACATAGGCTATGTACTAAGTTTTTTTAAGGCGCGGACGCAATCGCGTGCGACAGTTAGTATACAATAAAATTACGTCATTATGAAACACATTCATGTAGTTTTTTAATTTATGTCATAAATCGAAAAATAAATATTTTAATTTATATAAATTTAATTTTAATAAGCATTTTTTTGTTCTCTAGTCTATTTTTTTTTCTTTAGAGCTAATTAGATTTAAATAAATCTAGACTCAGCATTTTACCTGCGACTAAATGAAAGTTGGATGTTTCTAGACGACCATGTGAAAAGGATAAATAGATATATTAAGCATGTGCATAAAAGGGACAAATAACTATTGAAGAGGTGCCAATGCTGCGCCTCTGAACTTTCTAACTTCCATGGTTAGAAAGGCGATAGGAATAACGTTTAAATTACTAGTGAAAAACTAATGTTTTAGCTCACGTAATTAACGTAAAGAAGGGAATTAAGGAGAGAAAGGAAAATCTTATTTCTTATAAAGATTAAGATCTTTAAAGGTCGAAAAATAAATCGAATCCGAAATCCGAATATTCAATGTATTGGAATACAAAATGAATTGATATCTCTCTAAAAGATAGATTAGATTTTTCGATTATTTATGTGATTCTTAGGTTTTTGAAGCCAATGGATTTATATTGTTAATCTTCCTAACAAAACTATCTCTTCTTTTACAGATCCAGTGAAGGGAAGATGATAAAAAAGGTGAAGTCTGAATAGTAAAAACAGAAACACGAAGACAGAAAATGTCGCCCTTCTTTAGACAGGTTAGTATTAATTAAAATCTCTACTAATATTAATACTAGTCCATACTAATATTATAAAAAAAAAATATTGACTGTTTGTTCGCATTGAATATGCTAGGAAACTTAAACCGATTTGATAATTTAATCCAGCACGGATGAAGTCACGGTCAACTGCTAGTTAACCATCGCCGTGAAATCGTAAAAATCTCAATTTAAGCTTATTAATCAAATACACACGTGATTATAGTGCCAGTTACTAGATACTAGTTGTCGGCCGCAACTCCGTCCGCGCGGAATTAAAAAAAAAAACTTAATTAGTACTCTGTGCGTTCTTCTAGAGTCTAGACTTTGTTCTACATCTATGTAAAATTTTGAAGATCCGTTGAGCCGTTCTGGATATACCTTCTAACAAACATCCATCCATCTAAACATTCGCATTTATATATATAAAAGAAAGTCGTGTTAGTTACACTATTTATAACTCAAGATCGGTCGAACTGATTTAGCTGAAAATTGATGGGGAGGTAGCTTAGAACTAAGAGACGGACATAGGAACTTTTTTATCTTGTGTGCATTTTATTTATTCCACGCGAACGAAGTCGCGGGTAAAAGCTAGTTTATAATATTAGTAAGTTATTAGATATTAAGTGAGAAACTAATTTAATTATTCGACTATATTCGGCAGATGGTTGCAGTGAGCGGCGTGGTGTTGTACATGATTGGTACGGGCGCTAACATCGCGTACCCCGGAGTACTACTACAACAGCTCCGTCTTCCCGACTCCGCTATGCATCTCACACCAGAACACGAATCCTGGATAGGTAACCAATCAAACATACAATTTCCAGTTAGCTGTACCACTCTTGTTACCACTGGAATGACTGAGAATTCGACTTTGTCAGCAAAAAATCGGAAAAATAGTAACCTACAATATGTCCATGAGATAAGCTACCTTCTCGTCAAAATAGGTTAAACCGTTATCGAGGTTACCCGAAAAAAACTCAGCCTTTCGAACATACATAGGTACAGAAAGACAAAAACATCACGTGTACGAAATGTATTTTTTTTTTCTCGATCGATGTTACATATAGACACTCCAATTTTATTAATATGTACTATATATGTATGCGACAGTGGCTCAGGGGTTAAGCACTTGACTTGCAATCTGCAGGTCCTGGGTTCGAATCCCGGCATGTACCAATATGTTTTTCGAGTTTCGATTTACATATGTACATTGTACATTTATCTTGCAACCTGCACATATCTGAGAAGAAATTCAATGATATGTGTGAAGTCAACCAACCCGCACTTGGCCAGCGTGTTTGGCTAAGGGCTAGTTACTCCTTACTTGGGGTAGGCTCCGAGCCCCTCGGTGGGGACGTATAATGAGCTGATGCTGATGATATATGTATTTAAGGTAGAGTGTAAGAGATTTAAAGGGGTTGTTTCCTTCTAAGGATAACAGCAAAAATGTTTCGGGCGTGTTTAAGTGGTAGGACCTACCTGACCGTATATCCGAACATTTTTCACAATTTCAGTGCCAAATTGAACATGTTAATCTTAATACCGTGGGATTCATCTGCCGATTTACTTATATAAAAACACATAGATGTTTGAGCAGTAAAAACCAATGGGTATAATTCAGCAAATTACTTCCACTATCATTACAGAGTTATTTGAAATTACTTTGTCAGATATCATTATAGTATGTCAATGCAAAGAGGTCATATATTATCATTATTAGGTATCATTACAAGTCACGTTATACTGTCATGTTTCTCTAATGACATGTTGACAATATGTGGCATTAAAAATATAAACAAAACATCGACCTTCATCTATATATATATATATAAAAGAAAGTCGTGTTAGTTACACTATTTATAACTCAAGATCGGTCGAACTGATTTAGCTGAAAATTGATGGGGAGGTAGCTTAGAACTAGGAGACGGACAGAGGAACTTTTTTATTTTGTGTGCATTTTTATATATATATATACAAACTTTTACCCGCGACTCCGAAATAAAAAATGCACACAAAATAAAAAAGTTCCTCTGTCCGTCTCCTAGTTCTAATATACTCGTTGGATAAATAGAGGCATAAAACACTATGGTATCTTCAGCATTAAAATTTGTACAGCGTATACGGCGTTACACTAAACATTTCCTACTAATCTTACTCGTACTAATATTATAAATGCGAATGTTTAGATGTTTGTTTGTTTGAAGATATCTCTGTAACGGCTCAACGGATCTTGATGAAATTTGTCACAGATGCAGAACATAGTCGTGAAAAACACTTAGGTTACTTATTAAGTTTTTTTTTTAATTCCGCCCGCGCGGACGGAGTAGCCGGCGAGAGCTAGTCATCACATATTTGACGATGACGATACGAAGGCGATTGTTTAAACTATCATTAATATTAGGCCCACAACAAAATCGTTGGCACCTTTTCTTAAGATAACTCGAGTTGGTATTAAGACAGTTTTTTCGACTAATTTGATATTGTCTACGTCTACGAATAAGTTTTGAATAATAATATTAAAATCAACACGCCAAGCCTCGCGACTAACAGACACGCTTAATTATTTAGTGGAAAAGAAGTCTAAACTATAGCATAATATTTACAGCTTCAATCCTCGGCCTGGCTCTGATCTCGGGTATCTTGGTGGCGCCTTTCAGCCTGCAGAAGTTGGGCCGGAAGCTGACCAACCAGCTGAGCACGTTGCCTGCTATGGGGGGTTGGGCACTGCTGGTGGCTGCTAAGGGACCAGCTGCACTACTCGCTAGTCGATCTTTGCAGGTAAATACGATCCTAATTATTATCATCAGGCAAGAAATGCAACATCTTTTCGAATGTGGATCTATAAAGGTAGAAGAAGACCGAAGAAAGTATGGATGGATTGTGTGAAAGAGAATATGCGTAAGAAGGGGGTAAATTCAGATATGATGGCTGATAGAGATGTATGGAGGAGTACATACTGTGCCGACCCTCCATAGGGATAAGGGCAGGTTGATGATGAAGAAATCAACTTCTTTGCGATATTAAGAATTGTCCATCGCATATATAATAATGTGAATTCATTGTAAGACTTTTAAATATCCTCCTAACTGAGGAGCTCGGAGCATACCTTAAGTATGGAATGACTAAACTTTGGTCGTGACTTGACTTAGCCGCGCTGGCCGTGCTTGTTGACTTGACATGTCTTTGAGTTTATTGTCAGATATGTGCAGGTTACAGGATGTTTTCCTTCACCGTAAAAACGTCGAATAAATATTTAAATGAAAAGTATACCTACTTATCTACTTTTCCTTACAATAAAACTTTAGAAGGAAAAAGAAATAGAAAAAGAGCCATCTTTCCTTCATTTGCTTTCTGTGTTAATTCTAATCTACATTTTTATTTGATAATAGCTTTTACCCGCGACTCCGTCCGCGCGGAATAAAAAATAGAAAACGGGGTAAAAATTATCCTATGTCCATTTCCAGGTTCTAAGCTACCTGCCCACCAATTTTCAGTCAAATCGATTCAGCCGATCTTGAGTTATAAATAGTGTAACTAACACGACTTTCTTTTATATATATACTAGCTTTTACCGGCGACTCCGTCCGCGCGGAATAAAAAATAGAAAACGGGGTAAAAATTATCCTATGTCCATTTCCAGGTTCTAAGCTACCTGCCCACCAATTTTCAGTCAAATCGATTCAGCCGATCTTGAGTTATAAATAGTGTAACTAACACGACTTTCTTTTATATATATACTAGCTTTTACCGGCGACTCCGTCCGCGCGGAATAAAAAATAGAAAACGGGGTAAAAATTATCCTATGTCCATTTCCAGGTTCTAAGCTACCTGCCCACCAATTTTCAGTCAAATCGATTCAGCCGATCTTGAGTTATAAATAGTGTAACTAACACGACTTTCTTTTATATATATACTAGCTTTTACCGGCGACTCCGTCCGCGCGGAATAAAAAATGGAAAACGGGGTAAAAATTATCCTATGTCCGTTTCCTGGTTCTAAGCTACCTGCCCACCAATTTTCAGTCAAATCGATTCAGCCGTTCTTGAGTTATAAATAGTGTAACTAACACGACTTTCTTTTATATATATAGATAAGATTATTAAGTTCCATAAATCAAAATTGTTATAATCCTACATTTTCTATTCCAGGGTTTTGCTATGGGTCTTCAAGCAGCAGCAGCACCAGTGACCATCGCGGAGTACTCCTCACCGAAGTATCGAGGAGCCTTCCTCGCGACCATCGCCTTCTCCTTCGCCAGCGGGATGCTGGTTGCACACATCTTTGGCACACTCCTCTATTGGAGGACCGCAGCAGTCGCTTGTGGAAGCTTCTACGTTGTATCTCTCATTCTCATCTCTATACCACCAGAGACTCCACCATACTTAGCTTCTAAAGGCAAGAACAACGAATGTCGTAAATCATTCAGATGGTTCAGAGGTGACGATGAAGATTCAGAGAAAGAATTGGAAGTTTTATTAAACAGTCAGAAAAAGAAGTTAACACCGAAAGTGGCCCAGTTTACATTCTACCGACAGATGGTTACTAAACCGGAATTTTATAAGCCAACTGTCATAATGATGTTCATGTTTGTTTTATTCCAAATATCTGGAATGACTGTGGTACCGTCTTATACTGTTCCCATGATGGAGGATGTTTCTGGTGGAACTATAGAAGCATATACAAGTATGCTTATGGTTGACGTCGTTAGATTCATTACAGCTGTCATAGCTTGTGTTGTTGTCAACAAGCTGCGGAGAAGAACCGTTCTTTTCCTAGGAATCGTGATCAGTGTTGTCTCCCTTTTGACTGCTGCGTTGCTTCTTTATCTAAGAGACTTGGGATATATTCCAGAAGGATATAAATGGACGCCCGTCGTGCCTACACTATTTTACATTTTTGGCAAAACCCTCGGTATCTTACCCATACCCTGGGCGATCGCTGGTGAAATCTTTCCCCTGGCGTACAGAAGTATCGGCAGTGGTATTTCTGGAATGTTCCTTTCTATTATGTTCTTCGTCGTTGTGAAAACTGCACCGACTTCGTTCAGACAAATAGGTATTAACGGAACATTTTGTGTTTATGGAATCTGCATCGCTATTTGTGGGATTTTCTTGTACTTTTTACTGCCAGAAACAAAAGGGAAGACTTTGTATGAGATTGAATGTCACTTCCGTGGGGAGAAGGAGAAAGATGTGTGCGAGAGAGACATGATGTTAGAACTGCAGAAGGTAGAAGAGGGTTGAGAGAGAGAAATGATAAACAAGGAAATGCTTTCCAGCTCTTGGGCTGGCCTCGTTTGCAGGAGGAGAATTTCGGCTAATTGTAGTTTTAAATAGTAGAACAAGGAGTGATAGTACACAATGTCTGTTTTAACGTAAGAAGGTACGAATGTTTAGGTTTAGGTTTAAAGATCTTTATTTCTCATAAAAAACACAATGTTTCACTTACAATGAGAAAAATAAAAAAAGAAGTATATATAACATACAGGCTTGCGGGTTAATACGTAATATCGATCGTTTTGTGTCGCTATTTAAGTTTTTCTTCTGTCATACGTGACATAACGGTGACATCTAAGCAGTGATGTAATACAACTCTGATATATTTTTTAAATAAACATTAATTTCTACAATTTACCAGAATTTTGGTGTTTTATTTGATATCAAAAATTATAATGAACCTTTCCCTTTTTCCTTTCGTAGTGTCGGCACAGTATACTCTACTCTATCATACAGCAACGTGCGCTAGGAAAGATTTCAATGGCACCCCTTTTTACCATGCCTTCAAGACAGTTTTAACAAGGTTACGTGAGACTGAGTAATTTGTATACATGTGGTATCCTTTTCACTTCAGCGACCATGACGGTCACCTAACCTCGCTTTACCCTAACACCGATACTGGCTCTATAAGCCGTCATATCTTAATTCTTTTACACAATTCTTCCATACTTTATTGGTTATTCCTATGCGCTTGTATTCTTCTTTCTTTTTCTTTGTGTTCTCGTTTATCTACACAAATGTTAACAATATTATAAATGCGAATGTTTAGATGGACGGATGGATGGATGGATGGCTAAACGGATGTTGATGAAATTTGTCACAGATGTAGAACATAGTCTGGAAGAACATATAGGCTACTTTATTTTTTTTTTAATTTCGCGCGGACGGAGTCGCGGGTGATGTCTAGTAAAGAATAAAAGCAAAATTCTATGTAATATAATAATAATAGTACCAATTTTATTATATGTACCAATAACATTTTAATATTCATGATAAAATACCACAAAGTAGTTATTTACATAATATTTCAACTCACAGCCTTTAAATTACAAAAAAACATATTGCTTCAACTTCAAATATATTTAAATCAAACTTCATACAACAATATCTTTAACATACAACACAAGCAAAAATAAATAGATTCTTGTTTTAACTAACTTATCGTTGGTTTCTGAGACCGAATAATTATAAAACATATCGTCATCACTAAGTTGTTTTAAACGGAAATCTTGTTTTCAAAAACCCACGATTAATAAAGTATATGAGAACTACATCTACGCATTTCAGTAATTGCTTTCCCGTTCAAAGGTTGCCCACTCCTATAATCCTCCGACGTCCAGCCTCGAAAACTGTTCTCTATATCTTGAAGAGTTCTATCTTTTGTCTCTGGCATTAAGAAATAAATAATTATAAGACAAACAACCAGAATACCAGCGTAAAGACAATAAGTGATTGGTAAACCAACCGCATCTATCAATACAGGAAAAGATTTTACAGCTACGAAGAAATTTAATGATAAAGCCCAAACACTAATACCACCACCCAATCCTCGATATTCCAATGGAAAGATTTCCCCAGATATAGCAAATGGTATTGAAGAAATACCTATCGTTAACGAAAACATATATGTACCTATCAAAAATAAAGGAATCCATTGATTATCGTAGGGTAATAAGCCATTTTGTTTACAATACAAATAACCAGCTTTACCCAAATAAGATAGTACACAAATCCCAGCTGTACTGAATAATAAAGTCCTTCGTTTCATTGTTTTCATAAGAAATACAGCTAAAAGATTACAGATCAATCGCTCAATGTCTAATGCTACCATAATGACTTTAGCATTCGCCTCTGGTCCGATCAATTGATGAACTATATCCATGACATACGAACTTAAAACATTTATACCGGCAAATTGGAACATCGTATACAAAAGAAACATTATTAAAATAGGCTTGTAAAACTCCGGTTTTTTAGATGTCTTATTTAAATAATTAAATAATCTTTTAACTCGTACACTGATGGTTTGGTTCTCTTCACCAATGCTGGATTTCCTAGCGCTCTTTTGGGCTGCGATTAAATCTTCTAATTCCATTCTTTGTCTTTCATCTTTTCCTCTTAACCAGAAAAAAATTTCGCTTCCTTTCTCATAACGTCCTTTTGATATCAACCAAGATGGAGATTCTGGAGCGTATATAATTAATATTAAACTTATAAAAGTAATAAATGAACAAATAAGTGCGTTCTGTTGCCAACTAAAGTATGTTCCCAATGCGTGAGAGAAAAGGACACCGATAGTGAGAGAAAGAGAGACGCTAGTTAAAAAGGCGCCACGGTTTATCGGGTCTGTCATTTCTCCGATGATGATCGAGCCGAGAGGTCCTAACATGCCCATGGCTATTCCCTGCAGGAACCTAGCGACGATGAGGCCTGCCACATTGTTCACCATCAGCAGCATGAACCAGCCCGTCATGTTGGGTAGGATGGTCAGCAAGTGCGACTTCTTTCTGCCTAATGTGTCCATCAAGGGTGTGATGATAAAGTTTCCAACTATAAGCGCGAAACCGATGATGGAAGCTGAAATAATAAATTTTTAAATTAATAAGTGTTTAAATTTTCATTTCTCTATAGTAGCTAAAATGTTCTTTGTTACTGCGTCGAAATTAAAGCTTCCAGGGCCTTTCTGCATCCCAACCAGTAATCATTTGGCTGATTACAACATAGAATTTGCGAGAAGTAAATGGAATTCTGGATTACATAGGAGGATGCCAGCTGTAACCTCTACAAAAAACTATTCTCACCTATCCATGACTCCTGACTGGGCGTGACGATTATGGGCGAGTCGGGACTGCGCAGAGCGGGGATGAGCACAGCCGCGTACCCTATCACCGCACCATGACCCACGATGTTCAGTGCCACGCTCGCCGTCACGAAGCACTGGAAAAGTATTATATTGCGAACAACGCCATCTAGTGCCAAGTACGAGTTTAGTTTTAGAGTGTTCATTTAAAATGTACTCATATACCCATTTATAAAATTGAATTAGAAAAAAAAATAATGAGAAAAATGTATTCAAATTATTGTCTGTCAGGTCTTGTCAGGTGATGTCCGGAACCGCTGAACCGATATATCAGAAACTACTTTTTTATCCTGCGCTGACGATATTGCTGGCAGCGTCTTTTTTAGAAATAAAAACAAGACTTACAAGAACACATAGCTATTTAAAACGTGCTACATTATCTGTATAAGCAATAACAATGACACAAAACAATGCAAATGTTGGTATTGCACTTTAGTTTGTCGCAAACTCTCTGATAACATTTAACACGCGCCAAACATAGACATAATTGATTTGATATTAATCGAGTATTTACTTAGAGTACAAACACTCAAAAATTGCCTTGACCAAAAAATCAGTCATTTTTTTTATGTCATTTTTATTTGGCGCGCAATTCATTTGAGGTTATGTGTCAAATAAAAATAAACTCATTTAGCACTTGAACGTGTTACAATCTTAAAATGTTTGTTCTGACACTCGAAAATTATCTACGTAATTAATAATTACGATTATTATGACTTGTTATCAACAATCTCATGGCTCAATGTCTTCTAGATTCTAATGGGTGATAAACATTGCTACGTCAAGGTAAAACTATCTTTTTTTTAATTAGGTGATAGATAAAGACGTCTGGTCAACGATGCTTTGATTTTTTTAATTTACCACAGCTTAAAAACATATTGTTGTTGATAGTATTTACTTTGAAAAAGAGAAGAAAATCTGATAGTTGATAATAAAAATATCGAAGGTTGGTTTCTTCTAAAGAATTAAAGGCAATTTTGAAGATTAAAAATATAAATTTATGAATTGAAATGATATGTGGACACCTTCGATTTATGAACTCTAAAGCCTTCAGTTCCAACTAAACAGTTGGACTAAAATCTACTAGACTTCTAGTTATTTAAAAAAAAAAATGGGACCCATCTGCAAGCACTTCCTTTCGATTAAAATAATTTTTATCAAAATCGGACCACCAGGGGCGGAGACTCGCAGTAACACACATAAAAAAAATACAATCGAATTGATAACCTCCTTCTTTTTGAAGTCGGCTAAAAATAAACGGATTGCGACAAAATTTGAATTAACAGGTTAGATAGTTCTCAGTTTTTGTTAAAACTAAAGGTGTGTTGACTTAATTCTAACCTAGTATTATTCGTGGTGTTACGATTGAAATTACAAAAATAAACAACGGCTCTATACGTCGTAAAGTCTAAGACATCGACTACATATTCACTTGTGAAATTACATACGCATAGGCATATAAATATAGTCATTTAAACAGTTTAAATCTAATCAGGGAAATATCGATAACTTACTTGGTAACAAGATTTGCAAAATCAGCAATTTTTTTCTCAGATATAAAATTATCTTTCGTTAAAATATTACGTACTATTAATTAATAAGCCGTGCACATATATATTAAATAGGAATGTTTTCCTTTTTTATTATTAGGTGGTAAAGAAGCAATCATCTAGTTTCGCCAAAATAGCGACGCGACCGTTGCCCATGACAATTGCAGATACGTTGCCTACCTTTAATCAGCAAAGGAAGGAAAGGACAGAAGGAGAATATTTCCCCTTTCCTATGCGTCCCTTTCTCTGTCAAATCTAAAACCCCTTCCCATCCTTTCCTTACAAGAAAAAAGTGGGAGGCAAAGAAGATTAAAATTAGACCTCCGGTACCACAACCACACTCATCAGACGTATCGCGGAATTACTTCTACTTCACGCCTGCCTTCTGTGTGGTAGTTTGTCCCCTTAAAAGGATGGTTTGTAAGCCATGTCACTTTTAAATATTTCTAATATTCCATCACAAAATTAACTTTAAAAAAAAAAGTTTTTTTTTACCTTTTCAAATTTAAGGCGAAAGTTTATCTTCACCGATTTTTTTTTAATATATCAAAAGATGGCAAACAACTAAGTTCACCTGAATACGCCTAAATAGTGAAGCGACCGATGTCCATAAACATCCGCATTTGCAGATGCGTTGTCTACCTTCTATTGCGTCTATTTAACACAATGTAAAAATTAAAATAGTCTCATGAATATAAGTTTATTTAAAAGTAAAATAAAAAATAAGGATTTAAGATAACAGCTGTCTTTCATTTCGTATATTATTGTTGCATGCTGTTGAATTAAATTTTATAATGTTTAAAGTACTGCCATTTAAAATCAACGTGATTTACATTTATTAAAATAATAGCTTTCGCCCGAGACTCCAGAATTAAAAAAAAAACTATCTAAACTTTCACATTTGAAATATCAGTAAGATTTTATATTAACGAAATAATAGAATAGTCCCAAAAAAGAAAAAACTGTTTGAAAAATAAAAGATTTTTTAAATTATACCATCTTCTAATTATATAAAGTGACATCTTAGAGATAATTAATTAAATTAATTTTAAAAAATAAGTTTATAATTATAAGTAATAGTTAAAATCTTACTGAAATTATAAATGCGAATCTTTAGATGGATATAATGTTTTTTTTATATGTAAATATATAATAGTTCAAAATTAATAAAGAATAGTTCGTCATTTGTTTAATACAAAAAAATTATTCACCTAAATAACAAAACCTTTGTCAAAAATTAAATTTATTTATTCCTAGTCAAACTTTTATAAACATAACTCTTTTTTTTGTAGCTCAATTAAATTTAAATTTACAATTTTTCAATTTATTCCAAACCCACATCTTAGTAAAAAAGCTCCATAGTACTTACGATCTCAGACTTTTGCCTTTTTCTTTTTCAACGATAACGTAACAGATTATAAACCAAACTTACCTGTCGCAAAAATGGCATATATTTTGACTCGCTTTTACTCATTTTCACAATAAGGTATTATCAAAGTTGAAACATGATATTTTTTTTTTCTTTTCACGTTTTAGAGTTCCGATCAGTGTAACAGGCTGTAGGATTGTGTCGTATCTCAAGACTTAAATGATATCCACACGATATAATACTGTGAGATTAGATTAATTGTTATTTGTTCGTTTAATATCAAATGCAGTGATAACTTGCAATGTGACGCAAACGTTAATGATTTAACAAAAGAAATAGAGAAAAGAATTATAAATAACTTTCTAGATCGAGAAAGACTTACGAATTACATTTCTAGGTCCAAAGATATCATACTAATATTATAAATGCGAAAGTTTAGATTGAATGGATGGATGTATGTTAGTAGCTATCTTCAGATCGGCTCAACGAATCTCGTTGAAACCATAGATGTAGAACAAAGTCCGGAAGAACTCATAGGCACACATATATATTTTTTTTAATCCTCGAGGACGGAGTCACGGGCAACAGTTATTCTATAATAGACAGAATAGAGGTCATACTTTTTCCCGCGTTTTTTCTAAAAATCATTGTGTTGTTGTGGAGATCTTATAAGGCTTTAAATAAAAATACTTCATCCCACTTTAAATAAATCAAATACACTTCGTTATACTTTGCTAGTTTTTGTTTTCTAATTGTACATGTTTTTGTGGATTTTATATTTATTAGTTGACGATGTTTAATTTATTTTTCGTCTATAATGCGGTTTAAGAAATGAGCCAATTGTTGCCATATTGTGACATATCTTGGTGATCGTAGATTGCACTTTGCAAATTAATTTCTTTATCGAAATTTATAATCCTGTAATTATGATGTAAGTTACAAGCTACTAGTTTTTATTTCCAATTAACGAGTTAAACAAGATAAATTTATCAACAAATATTATACAAATCTACAGCTGATATGATAATGCTGAAATATGTTTCAGCCTCCAAATTAATTTTATTCAATAATAATTTCAAATAGATTACTCGATAAGCTTTTTTAAGTTAACTTTAATGTTAAGACATCAAATAACTATTTCTTACAATGCAGGCTACACAAGTCAGCCTTTGCCCGACTGTTTAACCTGCAAAATGTAGTTTTGTCGCATACACGCAATGTATTGTAGTTTTGAGACCTAAAGTTATGGTTGGGAAGAGTAAAAGAAAGCATTTAATAATTTAATTTTTTTATTTAATAGATGATGATTACAGACGATTTAGCTTAAAATAAATTATCAGTCTTCAGGTACATTTATCAAACTTAAAAACAAATATCACAAATTATAAAAAAATACTGATAGTCAACAAAATTTAAATAGAAAGCAACTTTAGTCCACTTCCTCCACGGTGGGTCCGCTGTTCCGGTTTCCGTACATGCCGCCAGGCATACCTCCTCCCGGATATCCACCTGGCATACCTCCTGGGTATCCACCCGGCATACCTCCTGGATGTCCACCTGGCATACCTCCCGGATAACCACCTGGCATACCGCCCTGTGGGCCGGCTTGCGCACCGCCGTGCATCTTGGTCATGATGGGGGAGCAGAGGCGTTGCAGCTGTTCCAGACGGTGCTCGTACTCCTCGCGATCGGCTAGTGTGTTGTTATCCAGCCACTTTAGCGCGTCGTCGCACTCGCGCCGCGCCGTACTCTTGTCCTCTTCGCTCAACTTGTCTCCCGCCTCGTCCAGCGCCTGCTTCACGCTGAACACGTACGACTCCAATTGGTTGCGGGCAGATACCCTCTGTCGCTGTTTCTCGTCTTCTTCTCTGTAACGCTCCGCCTCGGACAGCATGCGGTCGATGTCGGCCTGTGACAGCCGTCCCTTGTCGTTTTTGATCACGATGTTCTTGCTGCGGCCCGTGCTGTTCTCCTTGGCAGACACGTTCAGGATACCGTTGGCGTCCATGTCGAAGGTGACATCTATCTTCGGAACGCCGCGCGGCGCCGGCGGGATGCCGGTCAGGTCGAATGTGCCCAGCAGGTTGTTGTCCTTGGTCATCGCGCGCTCACCTTCGTACACCTGGATGGTGACCGCGGGCTGGTTGTCGGAGTACGTGGTGAACGTCTGGCTCTGCTTGCACGGGATCTTGGAGTTGCGCTCGATGATCTTAGTCATCACACCGCCGGCGGTCTCGATGCCAAGCGACAGCGGCGCCACGTCCACCAGCAACACATCCTGTATCTTGGAGTCCTTCTCGCCGCTGAGGATGGCGGCCTGCACGGCAGCGCCGTACGCCACGGCTTCGTCCGGGTTGATGGACAAGTTGAGCTTCTTGCCGCAGAAGAAGTTCTGCAGCAAGCTCTGCACTTTCGGGATGCGGGTGGACCCGCCTACGAGCACCACGTCGTGGATCTGGCTCTTGTCCATCTTGGCGTCCTTGAGCGCTTTCTCGACGGGTTCCAGGGTACCGCGGAAAAGGTCAGAGTTGAGCTCTTCGAAGCGGGCGCGGGAGACGCGTGTGTAGAAGTCTATGCCTTCATAGAGCGCGTCGATTTCGATGGTAGCCTCGGTGCTCGAAGAAAGCGTGCGTTTGGCGCGCTCGGCGGCAGTGCGTAGGCGGCGCAACGCGCGCGGGTTCATACGCAAATCCTTCTTATACTTGCGCTTGAACTCGTCCGCGAGATGATTCACAAGTCTGTTGTCGAAGTCTTCGCCTCCCAGGTGTGTGTCGCCGGCCGTCGCTTTCACTTCGAACAAGGAGCCCTCGTCAATGGTTAGAATTGATACGTCGAAAGTACCACCGCCGAGGTCGAATATCAGAACGTTGCGTTCGCCCTTCAGATTCTTGTCCAAGCCGTAAGCCAGCGCGGCGGCCGTGGGCTCGTTGATGATACGCAACACGTTCAGGCCGGCGATGGCGCCCGCGTCCTTTGTAGCCTGCCGCTGTGAATCGTTGAAGTAAGCCGGCACTGTGATGACAGCTTCCCGCACCGTGCCGCCGAGGTATGCCTCCGCGGTCTCCTTCATCTTTGTTAGTACCATGCTGCTGATCTCCTCTGGCGCAAACCTCTTCCTCTCACCCTTGAACTCCACCTCGATTTTGGGTTTTCCGCTTTCATTGACCACTTTGAACGGCCAATGTTTCATGTCTTGCTGGATCTTGGGGTCGTCGAATTTGCGTCCTATCAGGCGCTTGGCGTCGAACACTGTGTTGTTGGGGTTGAGGGCCACCTGGTTCTTCGCCGCATCGCCGATCAGCCGCTCCGTGTCCGTGAATGCTACATAAGATGGTGTGGTTCTGTTGCCTTGGTCGTTGGCTATGATTTCCACGTTGCCATGCTGCCAAACTCCCACACACGAATACGTCGTTCCCAGATCTATTCCAATTGCTGGCATTTTATTATATTTATCAATTCAACACTTGTATATGCACACAATAATATTTTACTGCTTGTAAACAACTCCGGTAAACACCGAACTCCTCTCTTCGTTCTCTTTGAATCGCGTTTCAAATATGACTGACTTGCCGCGCCGTCGCCGCGCTTTTATATTGAACCAATAAAAGTCTCGAAACGTCGCGGAGCTGCGAGAATCAACCAATAATAAAACAGCGCGCGTAGAATGTTCTGGTGTGACGTCAACAACGATTCAAAACGTTAAGTTAGAAAGAGACAAACTGAGAATCGACAAGAATTGAGGTCGTGGTGATACCACACCTACACTTTTTACCGCAATATTGGGGAAATTTACGCAACGTTTAAAGAGATTTTTCCAACATCACTTTTCGAAACTGAATTTAAAAATAAACCTTGTTAAACCATGATATCTTTTATCACTTAGATGAACGTTTTAATATTCAGATTTAATCTTACTTATATTTTAAATGCGAATGTTTGGATTGATGGATGGATGGGTGTTTGTTTGAAGGTATCTCTAGAACGGCTCAATGGATTTTGATGAAATTTTGAATTTTTACTAGCTATTTATTACTGTTTTTTTAATTCCGCGCGAAAGGAGTCGCGGGCCATAGCTAGTACAAAAGAATAAAGATAAAATAGGGAAAATTGTTATGATCATAATCGTATGATAATTTAAAATAATAGGATAAATTAAAATAAAGTAAAAGTGAATAGAGTAGAATAAACGTTTTTTGACACATAAAAAAAAAGAAAACCATAATTTCACTTCTTAACTGAGTTGGCTTATTTGAATTGAAACCTATTTCGTATTATTTTCTTAGCAAAGGTTTTAAATTACCAATCAAAAAAGAACACAAATTAATTACTGACAACCATACGTCTATGAGTAAATCAATTTGTTAAATTGAAGTTGAACGAAATTGGGAAATTTAAATCTTTTTGTTGCCATACCACAGAATATTCTAGAACATTCGCGAATGATCTAGGTTAAACCGTGCGAGCAGAGTACAGACTCAATGTGCGATAAAGACAAACATATATTATCGACGCAGACAGAACCGAATAAAGTTCGGTCCTTTACTAGAAATTCTAGAAATTACTAGAAATTTTCTTTTTCAATGAAATATGATGAAACTGGAATCTTTTTTTTTTCAACGTATTTTATCTTTTGCAGATTCTTCCAATATTACTTTTTGGTTTCTTGTGCTGTTAAAATCTTAAATTATTTGTCTTTGATTTGACATTTTTTATTATTAATTTTAGATATAGTTTGCGAGATATAGATGGCGTGATCCACAATTAAATTATTTTAAGGGCTCCTCCTTTGAAACATAAATTGTAATTTACATCCGATTATTTGAAACTGATAGAATAGAATAATTAATTATTATGACTTCGAGCTTTGACCAACATCTTGAGAAGTTCTCGCTAAACAGTTGGATTAAGAGCCCCATGCAAAAGGTCCTTTGTTTGTTTGTTTGTTCCTCTGCATAGGTCATAATATTCCGCAGATGGTTATGCACTATTTTTTCATATAAAATGTATTAATTATTTAACTGTATTTTAATAAAAATTTTGTATAGGAATTAAAACAATACGTGAATGAAATAATCTTACGAATATTAAAAACTAGCTTTTACCCGCGACTCCGTCCGCGCGGAATAAAAAATAGAAAACGGGGTAAAAATTATCCTATGTCCTTTTCCTGGTTCTAAGCTACCTGCCCACCAATTTTCAGTCAAATCGATTCAGCCGTTCTTGAGTTATAAATGGTGTAACTAACACAACTTTCTTTTATATATATAGATGTGAATGGTTTTATTGGATGATCAGATGTTTGTTTGTAGGTATCTCCGGAATGGCTCAACGGATCTTGATGAAATTTGGCACAGATGTAGACCATAGTCTGGAAGAACACATAGGCTACTTATTATTTTTTTCTTTAATATCGCGCCACAGAAGTCGCGGCTGACAGTTAGTTATAAATAGATTTAAAAAGAATTGTCGCCAAACAGCACAATATCTTTAGCCTGGATAATGAATAGGTTGGCGTACGTATCGCTCATTGGTCTGATAATTTTCTTTTGTTTTGTCTTATGCCAGGAAGAAGTTTAGCCATAGATTTACCACCGTGAGGCGTAAAAATGCCACTAACATCAAATCTGTTGGTATTTTCAGCCGACTTCAAAAAGAAAGAGGTTATTTTGTTTTTTGTTGGGATAAATTTCCCAGTGTTGTCATTTACCAAAATGACATTACGAAAATCGACTCTCTGTACAACTATATTAGAAGTTTTACTTGTATAAAACATTTTATCAATAGGTTAAATATATAGGGGCTTAGTTTTACCATTTCAACCATTATTTAAATTAATATTTTCTTTTATTACCTTGTCTCAAATAAAATATGGAAAAAAACTACGTTTTCAATGACAATTAAAATCTATTCTAAATTGAATATTAAACTAAAATACATGTAATTGATTTAAAATATATAGTGTTTTTAATTACAAATTTAGTGAATTTAACAAAATAATTCAGATTTTGTTATTCTAGATTCTAGAATATACGCGAAAGTCTTTCGCGACCTCCATTCAAAATGGAGTTGTGCGAACGCGGCCTTTCTGTTATTATATTCCTGATAATATATATTTTTTTAACAAAGTATGATTATTTCAATTTATACATTTCATTATTATCTTGTAATATTACTAATATTATAAATGCGAATTTTTATATGAATGGATGTTTGTTTGAAACGGCATACGGATATTGATGAAATTTAGCATAGATGTAGAACATCTGAAAGAACACATAGGCTACTAATTATTATTTTTTAATCATTCCGCGCGGACGACGCCGCGGGCGATAGCTAGTCTTTTTAAAACAAGTATTAAGTAAGATTAGTGTAAATTAAATATTGTCAAAGGTACTGGTGCACTATGGGAACGATGAGACGATGTTTCATTTATATCGTTTTACATAATTTTTGTATAGAAAAGTGGATCACTCGTTCAATGTCTCAAAATTATTAGCAAAGTTGCAGGTCTGAAGAAATTTCTAGAAATCTTACAAAAGGCGCGCAACAGTTGTGCAGTAAAAGAGAAACGAATTACACAGCGGCGCGGCGTCTAGAAATTTCCACCCTTCGATGGCTATGGGGTAGAAGTTTCTAGTAAATATAAAATAAATCAATCTGGAGTTTACGAATACGTATTTTATATAATGTACTTTAATTTAATTAATCTAAACAAGTAAATTTTTATTCAGAGAGATTGTTCTCGATCTTCGAAGATTATAATAAGCTTTTAGTATTTTATTATTTAAATGTTTCAGTAAATTGGGATTGGATTGGATTTAATCCCATATCTACAACTAGAGACATCATTCAGGGAAAATCAATAAAAAAGCAAATATAATTATTATTTTATTTATTTATTGTATAAATTTACATTATAAAATATTTATCACAAAATGTGATCATGATGGTTCACGTTCGTACCTCGTTACAATCGGACGCTTGTCTAGTAAAGCTCGCCTTTAGGCAGCCGTGTCGTAGAGTCCATATCAAGAGTTCATAGAGGTATGTTACCTCTTTTTTTAGTCAAAGCCGTGTGTGATCTCCATATCGGTGGAGCTAGAGCTGTAGTTAAGCTCTGATTTGTCATAATAAGTGAAACTCGCCTTTAGGTCAAGTCAGTATAACTGGGCTGGTTATTAAGAAAACATATGATATCCTAAGGAAGCCACAATTGGCACTTACATAATGCAAAGATAGATAATAAGATAGAAAATAGCTAGTTGATCCCACGACGGAGCCTTTTATTCTTGGAACATCTTGGGATCAGAGCTTCGAGGCTGAGTTCTCCCTCTGAGTGCGGAAGTTCCACCGCCGAAGTTCTTTGCTGCCCCCGACGCTGCTATCCGCGACTCGTCGTCGCGTCTTCTATGCGATTTAACTTGCGGTTAGAATTAATCGCCGCAAGTCGTATCGACCAGTAGATGCGACTAATTCCAAGATTTATGTTTAGTGGACACACATCTTGGAATTTTGTTCAGCTGGACTGGATCACTGCTGGAGAGAGTCAAGTTACCGGCTCCAGCACTGCTCCCTGCCACTGTTTCTCACGTTCCGTAGAACTCAGCTCCGATCTGGATTGGACGCACAATAAATTTAATCCGCTTAACTCCAAGTCTCAGTAAATTTTAAATCATTAGGCAAACTGGATGGTTTTCTCCGTTGCATGAATGTCTCGTGCTCTGCTTGAACCGCTGATGCAGATTTTTGAGAGACGAGATTCTTCTTCCGCCAGTTTTCCGATGGTCTGGTCATCTTCTGTTGAAGACTCGAACTTGATGGAAGCGAAATCGAATGCAACCGTGGGTGGTTAGTCCAAATTGCCGAACAATTTCGAACAATCATGACGATTGTGGCCAGTCACGAGACTTGTGTTTCTGAAGGGAGAAAGCCGTAAGCCATGACTGTATATTCTTCAGTCACGTCATGACGAGTAACTCCCTTGTAGTAACTGACGCCTTTGCCAACGTTTGCCAGGCTTTTATACTCGATGGATGACCTTCAAATAACACCTACAACATCGCTTCGAGTTCTAGGAATACTGCGAATCAATCCTCGCATAGGGTGGAGAGAGACGGGATGCTGCGAGTGGGGTGAGGATGAAATTACAGGTATCCTATCAATGAGTATTCTCCCCGATTTTAGGGAACCTAATGTTGTTTACACCATAAGAACATTTACGTGATGATTCGGAAATGAAATATAAAATGGATCGTAGGAAGTTTTTAAATAAATTAAACAATTATACCAACTTTATAATGTATAGACTAAAACGTCAGCCTTATGCAATATGCCAGTGTCAACGTAATGGTGTTTGACACTGTTTTAGTTTTTTAAATATTATTAATTATACAAAGCAAGCCTTCTTATAATTTATAACAATAAAATAAAAAATAAAAGAATCCGTACCTATGTAAAATAAATGTTTTTTGAAATGGCAATATTATAGAACATTCTAGAACGGTGTGGCAACACGGTCGAGGTGTACTAACTATGAGTTATTGATTAGAGCAGCACCGCCGAATTCTCTGTCCCTTTCGCATAGAAACGGTGGAGCCTGTCTTCATATTTGAAATAATAATTTATGTTTCACATTTTTTTGATTACTGTAGAAAAAAGTTTAAGATAAATAAATGAAACTATACAAAATAAGCGTGTTACAAATAAGGCATTACAATTCAGAGAGATGGAGCCGAAGAACATAGCGGTTCTTCTAAAAAATCCTTTTTATTTAATTAACCTTAGATTTCTATTGCTAACAAACCGTAGAAAAATATGTTGTTACTTCTGTAACATGTAGATTTACTTGGACAATGAGGCAATGGAAATAGTGTCCAAAAAAAACATTATTTTCCATTTTCTCACTTACTTTAATTCTCCTGAGATGTCATCAAAATATATAAACAGTTTAAATTGACAAACGTTTTTCAATAATAATACATGCCGCCATATTATTGAACTTAGTCTATCCTGATGATCACCCTTAGGGACCATTAAGCGTGGTAGCAGTTTTGTACTCTATAAATCATAATTTTTATTTCCACCCCTAAAAAGATAAGAGTCGTGATTGCGAGTAGTTAGCTACTAAATATATATACATCTCACCTAGGGTTGCCAATTATTCTTTGTAGTTCAGCATTTTATTAATATTTTTAGTTAACATACATTATAATTTTACATGAAACTAATTAGAAATATTCTATTTTCGATAATAACCAAGATACATAAATTAAATTTTTCTAAGTATTAAATATAAAACAAATACTGTGCTTTTCGTTACTTGTTATACGTGACCGACGATATTTGGTTATAACAGAAGTGTTTATAATGTAAAAATCAATGTATTTAATTTTTTTCTATCAAAAATTCAAATGTTTCGTGAATATGCTTTTATTTATAAATTACGTTGGCAGCCCTAACTCAATTCCACCCTGTAAATATACTTCTATCTCTTTCCAACAAAGACGGTGGAGCCTGTCAGGAGGAATTGAAAATAATATTTAAATTTATTACTTCACAATGTGAGTTAGCAGTTTTCTATGATGAGAGTTCTCTTACTTTTTCCCTTAATGTGGAGAAGCCTGACAATAGAGATATTTTTTTTTTTTGTAATATATTCCGAGAAAAAATACATTTTGTAACTAAGTCGTAGATGGGGAGAGTAAGTCGTCCTAGGCCATTGTGGTCATAGTTTTCAACGTCCCCACTCGTAACAGAGAATAATTAACTATTATTAATTTGTTAATAATTGTCATTAAATTCAACAAGGTACTCCAGTTTAATTTCTCATTTCCTCGATAGGTGGCGACAAGGGCCATGAGAATTTTATTGCAAATGTTAGATTCTCTGCCATCTCTTGGTGAGGGGAAGAAAATTAATCGTTTCAAAGCCTGCTAGTTGTGTTGTATTGTCACTACCACACTGAAGGTGGCGCTGTACAGTTTTAGTGGAAAAATTAATATTTTTTAATAATTTGTTTATCACCGACCTATCTCGAACTCCGTTCGTTTATAATTTTCCTAGGCTAATTGTGAGTAAAAACACTAGGTGATACAGTTACTGTTATTTTTCTGTAGGTAACTAATTTTTTTTTGGTATGATTAAATTTTGATGCAGAAAGGTTAAAATTACAAGTAATTCTGGCGCTAACCCGTGAAAGACATAAGCATTAAAAACATTGGTACTAAAAAACTCATCATCATCTCCTTGTCCTCAGATCGGGGTATGTTTCGTCATCTCAGTCCTCACTCCCTTCTTGTATAATCTTCTTGTATATGTATAATCTTTCACGCAATCCATCCATCTCTTTTTAGAAATACTGGTACATGCAAATAATGTATGTTTTTCTCTTTTATTTGCAGTCCAGTTTGCACGTACCAGCTTTCACATATAGACCGTCAAAGATGGCGCCACTTGAAGTGCTTCATTTATAGCTTAGCAGGAATATAAACCAATACGACATATTGCGGAAAAATATGGAACTACTTCTTTTGCGCACATTAGAGTGACGTAATAAAACATGCGATTGAAGCGCCCCAGGCCAGGATTTTTATATTCTTGGTTAGATTATACAAAAACTCATCGTTATAACTGGGTCAGTATAATTAATTATCACCTGTGATTAAGGTAGGATCGAACTTTTTGATGGAGAAGTGTATGATCTGACGACAATAAACAATATCTTGAAGCATAGAAAAATCTCGATATAGCATATAAGCATCACCGGCACTTTGTGCTTCAGGCTTCAGTGATGTGCTTTTAAGTGTACTATAACTATAACCATAGTTACCATCTTTGTAATATTAACAATTTTTAAATTGTATCTTACTAATTTCTAAAGTAGATTCGAGAAAGTAATTTTGACAAGTGTGGGTTTCGATTGCAATGACACTTGTATTTCGTGAATCATTTGTAATTTGTTAAAAAAAAACACAGAAATTAATATGTTTATATTTTTTTTATTTCGGTATTTACAACACAAATAAGCTGTATTGAGCTTACAGTGATACAAAAATAAATATCAGTCTTAACGAAACATATCACGCTTTAAATAACCATTCGTTGAGATCAATTATTTGGCTCAATCCACTTCTTCGACAGTGGGTCCCTCGCGCTGTCCTCCCGGCATACCGCCCTGTGGACCAGCCTGCGCGCCGCCGTGCATCTTGGTCATGATGGGGGAGCAGAGGCGCTGCAGCTGCGTCAGGCGATGTTCGTACTCCTCGCGCTCGGCCAGCGTGTTGTTGTCAAGCCACTTCAGCGCGTCGTCACACTCACGCCGCGCTGTGTTCTTGTCCTCTTCGCTCAATTTGTCTCCCGCCTCGTCCAGCGCCTGTTTCACGCTGAACACGTACGACTCCAGCTGGTTGCGAGCGGCGACCCTCTGCCGTTGCTTCTCGTCTTCTTCTCTGTAGCGCTCCGCCTCGGACAACATGCGGTCGATATCAGCCTGCGACAGCCGTCCCTTGTCGTTCTTGATCACGATGTTCTTGCTGCGGCCCGTGCTGTTCTCCTTGGCAGACACGTTCAAGATACCGTTGGCATCCAGGTCGAAGGTGACGTCTATCTTCGGCACGCCTCGCGGCGCCGGCGGGATGCCGGTTAGGTCGAAAGTGCCCAGCAGGTTGTTGTCCTTGGTCATCGCGCGCTCACCTTCGTACACCTGGATGGTGACCGCAGGCTGGTTGTCGGAATACGTGGTGAACGTCTGGCTCTGTTTGCACGGGATCTTAGAGTTGCGCTCAACAATCTTGGTCATCACTCCGCCGGCGGTCTCGATGCCAAGCGACAGCGGCGCCACGTCCACCAGCAACACGTCCTGTATCTTGGAGTCCTTTTCGCCGCTGAGGATGGCGGCTTGCACGGCGGCGCCGTACGCGACAGCTTCATCGGGATTGATGGACAGGTTGAGCTTCTTGCCGCAGAAGAAGTTCTGCAGCAAGCTCTGCACCTTCGGGATGCGAGTGGAGCCGCCTACGAGCACCACGTCGTGGATCTGGCTCTTGTCCATCTTGGCGTCCTTGAGCGCTTTCTCGACGGGCTCCAGGGTGCCGCGGAAAAGGTCAGAGTTGAGCTCTTCGAAGCGGGCGCGGGAAACACGGGTGTAGAAGTCTATGCCTTCATAAAGCGCGTCGATTTCGATGGTAGCCTCGGTGCTCGAAGAAAGCGTGCGTTTGGCGCGCTCGGCGGCCGTGCGCAGGCGGCGCAACGCGCGCGGATTCATACGCAAATCTTTCTTGTACTTGCGCTTGAACTCGTCTGCGAGATGGTTCACCAATCTGTTGTCGAAGTCTTCGCCTCCGAGGTGCGTGTCGCCGGCCGTCGCTTTCACTTCGAACAAGGAGCCCTCGTCGATGGTTAGGATTGATACGTCGAAAGTACCACCGCCGAGGTCGAATATCAGCACGTTGCGTTCGCCTTTCAGGTTCTTGTCCAAGCCGTAAGCCAGCGCGGCGGCCGTGGGCTCGTTGATGATGCGCAACACGTTCAGGCCGGCGATGGCGCCCGCGTCCTTGGTAGCCTGCCGCTGCGAGTCATTGAAGTAAGCCGGCACTGTGATGACAGCTTCCCGCACCGTGCTGCCAAGGTATGCCTCCGCGGTCTCCTTCATCTTTGTTAGTACCATGCTGCTGATCTCCTCTGGCGCAAACCTCTTCCTCTCACCCTTGAACTCCACCTCGATTTTGGGTTTTCCGCTTTCATTGACCACTTTGAACGGCCAATGTTTCATGTCTTGCTGGATCTTGGGGTCGTCGAATTTGCGTCCTATCAGACGCTTGGCGTCGAACACTGTGTTGTTGGGGTTGAGGGCCACCTGGTTCTTCGCCGCATCGCCGATCAGCCGCTCCGTGTCGGTGAACGCTACATAAGATGGTGTGGTCCTGTTGCCTTGGTCGTTGGCTATGATTTCCACGTTGCCATGCTGCCATACTCCCACACACGAATACGTCGTTCCCAGATCTATTCCAATTGCTGGCATTTTATTATATTTATCAATTCAACTCTCGTAAATGCACACAATAATATTTAACTACTTGTAAACAACTTCGGTAATACCGAACTCTTCTCTTCGTCCTCTTTGTATCGCGTTTCAAATAATATTAAACTTCCCGCGCCAGTGCCGCGCTTTTATATTATACGAATCAAATTCTAGAAACTTCATATCGTTGCGAGAAGCAGCCAATCAGGTGGCGAATAGTATCGAACATTCTAGAACCGAGTGAGACCGACCAATGGCAGCGCAGTGCACAAAAAAGGTTCGGATCGATTCAACCTGCGACGTAATGATAGGGATGCCATATGTAAACGTTTTGCCAAAATGAGCGGGAGTTTATTTTGAGCATTTTATTAAGGTTTTTGATTAACTTAAATTTGTAATCATATTATATATTTTTAATATGGTATAAAGGTTTTTTGTACTTGAGTTCTTTTGTTAAATGAGCTTTGCCCAAGTAAATTTTGAAGTAAATTTTGAAATAAAAAAACAATTGTAACGTATCCTAAAGAAAACATATTTGTGAAAAACAGTTTATTGTATTGTATTAGATTAGACGGTTATCCTTTAAAAACACCGTATAGAAACACCATAAAGTACGAGAATATTCTAGATTTTTCCCTAAACCGAGACACTAATGTTGCAAAAAGCAAGAAAACAGTCTGCCCATTTCAGTCTAGTGGTTAAGGTCAATAAATAAAATACACAAATAGGTTTTATTACATACGATGCTTATATGTCAAGAACAAACTAGAATTTGTTTCTATTTTTATCTTACTTATATTATAAATAAGAAAGTTTAGATAGATGGATGGATGTTTGTTTGAAGGTATCTCCAGTACAGTTGAAATTTGGCATAATGGATGAACACATATGGTTACTAATTAAGTTTTTTTTAATTCCGCCTGGATTGAGTCTTCGACAGCTAGTATATTTTTTTTAAATTCTAGAATAGGCAATAAATTAAATTATACAAACATTTACTAATTATTTTACAAGTATATTTGTCTAGTTAACCTCTTTTAAAAAAGAGTTATATAGAAATCGTCCAGAATGCTCCGTGAATGAGTTGACGGAATTATTGTTTACTACTCGACTCGGTATGCGTTGCAATGCCAAAGTCGTCATAACTTCAGATAAGAAATATAAATAAACAAATTAATACTCATGAGTTTTCACTGTACAATAACATGTTGTCTATGTTTTTTTTTCGGAGGAAATGAGAGGCACAATAATATGTTTTTGTCGTAAAAACTTTCTCTGGAGTCTGTTATCAATGGTTAAGTCACTTAGACGAAAATACACAAACAATTATTTTTTCATAAAAAAAAACTAAAGACATGACAATCATCTAAAAGCTTACCTCTTACCGTATTATAGATTATTTCTAGTAATTAATATAATATATATTACCTAGTTATAATAAAGCTTTCTAATGGCAAAATAGTTTTTGAAAACCGACTAGTAGTTTTTGAGTTTATTCGTTACACAAATACAAAAATACCTACAAATCTATGCTCTGTATCTTCTAATATATAAAATTCTCGTGTCACAGTTTTCGTTCCCGTACTCCTCCGAAACGGCTTGACCGATTCTCATGAAATTTTGTGAGCATATTCAGTAGGTCTGAGAATCGGCCAACATCTATTTTTTCATAACCCCCCCCCCCATTTAGTTTTTTTTTAACTGCGCGCGGACGGAGTCGCGGGCGACAGCTAGTAATATATAGTATTATTGAGTAAATGTATAACGCATAGTAAGTTCTAGAACAGTAACCAAAATTCTTAAATAACGTAAAGCACATATTTTATGAAATTTTAACTTATAAACTACACAAATTGACCTATCTGTATAAAATCTCATAAAAGATGTAATTAATTTCATCGAATCGGAAATAACTCTTTAAAATATCCTACAGTTCCAGATGAACTAAATTAAAGAAGTTTTGGAAACAATGGCGTAGAAATTTCTAGAACTTTCATCAGCGCGTCATAAGGGCGGAGTCGGCGAGTATTGATCCAGCGAACTTACGAGCAACCAGGTCAAATGTGCTACTAGAAATAGATCGACCGACTTCTGGAACTTTCTATGTATAATATGAATAACTTTTTTATGCACAAGTTTTAAAATAAGCTTTTATTGATACAATAAGAGACAATATTACGAATTCTCTGACTCATGGACCACCGTTTATGGCATTGTTGTCACACTCGTTTTTAAAACATGTTGTCTGTTATTCAAAGAACATATGCATATTGCCATTGTTTGGAAAAATTTATGTCGTAAAAAATGTTTTCGATAAGAATAAGAGAAAAATATTTATTATTTATAATTTATTAATTTATTTACAATACAATGATAACCTAAAATAGAACTATGTCCCACAAAATTATATAAAATAATTTGACCGTGGGATCAAAAATTTAATTAAAATTTAAATTAATATAAAATAAAATTAGATAAGTATGATAATTAAAATTAAAATAAATTTAAAGAAAGTATAATGAAATCAGTAATGAGAAAAGAAGTTATGGCTGATTTAATTCAAGACTATGTCAATTTTGATCTAGTTTTAAAAATTAAGGTTCCTTATTATGTTGAGTTTTCACTGCCGTGCTAATTTGAGTAAATGAGTGGAAAATGTTTCTCTACATCAGTAAAATCTCACAGTATTATGTTTAATATGCATTTTGTATATTAAAGCTAGCCAGCCACAATCAGCGTCGTTAAGCGTTAATTGAGCGTAGGTGGCTCAGGGGTTAAGCACTAGACATGTAATTTACAATAGGTCCTGGGTTAAAATCCCGCCATGTTCAGTTTACATATGTACATTTATCCGACGTTCTTACGGTAAAGGAAATATCGTGATGCAACCAGCACATATCTGAGAAGAAATTCAAAGATATGTGTGAATGTGAAGTCAACTCGCACTAGGCCAGCGTGGATGACTAGGGCCTAGTCACCCCTGACTTAGGGTAGGCCCCAAGCGACTCAGTGGGGACATATAGTGAGCTGATGATGAACCACAATCACATTAGTTGATGATCACTAGAATCAAGTAAAAGCACTTTGAAGAATGTATTTATATTCAATTCATATAAATTGATTAAATTTAAGCTGTGTGACTATTCCTTAACAAAATACAGTTAGACACTGTTTAGTTAAACATGTTTTAACCCTACATCGATAACTGTTTAACGTTTACAACAGAGTATGTTTATGTCTAATCAAAACTGCTAGCAGACTCGTGTACAAGATGGCAATAAAGATAAAACAAAGACATGAAAGTAATGGCGTGTAATATATGGCTTGTGATAAATTAATTAATATAATATAAACATACGGCCAATTTAGAAGGCCACATTTGACACTTGACCAAAATCCGACAATGTATCCTTGTCACGGTGTGCGTAAAATATTGTTTGAACTCTTTTTTAGCCGACTTAAAAAAGAAGGAGGTTATCAATTCGACTGTATTTTTTATGTGTGTTACCGCAAAGCTCCGCCCCTGGTGATCCGATTTTGATAAAAAATATCGAAAGGTAGTTAGTGCTTGCAGATGGCTACCATTTTTTTTTGTTTTTTTTTTTTTAAATAACTAGAAGACTAGTAGATTTAGAGTTTAGCTTCAAAATGCGTTGCGAAATTTAAGGACTTTTTTGTTTTCATCGCTTACGTAGGCTAAACTACATAAAAATGATGTATGGAAGAGTTGTAGCTCTTTAAATGTGCTAAATAAAAGTCTGCGATAGCATATATCTATCTTTTATAGTTTTCTCACAATAATTTATTTTCTTTAAAAATATCAATTAAATTTATGCCCTATTTCCTACGCTATTATTCGATTTCGGTTTTAACCCTCATGTAAATAAATATGCTACCTTGAAACTATATCATTCTGTCTAATAGTTTAGGAGATATCGACAGAATAAAAAATTACGCGCAAACGAAAAATACTACATCCCGTTACAATGAAAAGCACAATTTTGCTTTCTTGGCTTACGTTGGTCAAACTATATGACCTACATAAAAATGATGTATGGAGTAATTATAGATCCTTAAATTTTCTAAATAAAAATCTTTGGTGGCATATATCTATCGTCTATGGATGTCTCACAATAACCATGTTATTGTGAAAGACGTCGATTAAAATGCACACGAATAACACCATTGTAAGCTTACGGCGCTTTTATATTATATTCGGTATGAATCCTTATCCAAATAAATATATTTGAAGGCTACAATATTAAATGGTGATTACATAAGCCTTTTAAACTATATAATTCTGACCAATAGTTTGGAAGATATCAAATGATTAAAAACAACACGCATCCGAAAAATACTGCTGCTTCGCGCGGCTGTGTTAAATTACAAGGCACGATACGATGTATTAGTTACTTTTGAATTAGTATACTGATTTTGATATTTATTTCTTTGTTTAAAGTTAAAGGATGAGAGGCTGACTCATAGTTCAAAATCTTTGACTGTGTGGTCTATTGCGGCCGACAGACTTATCTCGGCAGGCGGACTATTGAACGTATGGGACCCTTTAGGCACAGTTACGTATGTCCCTACTTGGGCCGAAACCGACTCCAAAATAACAATAATTATAGGAACACGTTCGAGATTATTATGAAGTCGGCTACTTTTCTTTTGAAACAGTAAGTTACAAATGAATATTTCATAAATTAATTCGCTCCACTTATGTTTGAAGTTAAGAGTAGATTCTTTATAGACGTTTTTAAGCACCTCGCTATGAAACAGATGTTAAATCTGACCTATTAATTTGGCCCTGCTATAAATGGTCTTATGTAGTTGTTTGGTCTAAAAATTGCGTGTAAATTAATAAGATGTACTGTATGTATGTACTGAAATGTCCAAAATCT